>NC_137798.1:63190150-63815150 GCF_963383645.1 Muscardinus avellanarius
TTTGAAGTCTTCACATACTTCTTCCTTACTCCAGCCTTTACAAATCTATCCACTTTGCCTCAAATCCTCCCTTCTCAGCCTCCACTACCCCTTCTTCACACAGCTGAGTTCACCAACACATTCCCCAGAGAAGCCTTCTCAGATCACCATCAGGTAAGGACCCCTGCTGCTAGATCTCTGGCCACCTAATATTTCCTTTAATGGCACTTATCACAATTATAATTTAAAGACCGGTGACTGATTCCCTTCCCTCCTGCCGAAATGTAGGCATCCTGGTCACCATGCCTGGGCACATACTGTGTAGTCTCTAGTGAAGAATATTTACATGTGCTGAAGATCACACCAATCACATCTCCATCCCATTCTGACAACCATGCACATGTCTATATGTCATGGGGGTTTTTAATTTTTCTAGAACCATATAGTGCTTATAAACATGTTATAATGTGCTGAATCACAAGCTCTAAAGAGCCAGAAAGATTTAGCTTTTTTACAATGAGTTAGGATGTTGAGAAACTAATACTGCTGTCAGCACCTCTCAAAACCCATAAAAAGGCTTTATTCCACTCTCCCCATTTTATAGGCAAGAAAGACGCAATGCAGATCTAGCTACCTGCAAGTTCATACCTATATGGCTTCATGACTATAATACTCAAGGACATTCTTTTCCCTAAAGCAATTATGTGGAAGTGTCATTTGCCAATAAAACTACTAGAGCCTGCAGTATTCCATAGAATGTGTATGTGATGGATTAAGCACAAAATGTACTGAAAATTTCGTTAAGAAATATAATTTCTCATACCTCACCATTTAAATCTGTTCATTTAATTTGGGTTTGATCCAAAGCAACCAAATATATCTCTTACTTTTATCTTCCCAGGGTCACATAGACTCACTCTTGCCCCAGGACCAGATCAAGAAAGGCAGAGGAAATGGTGTGAGGCTGCATGACTTTATCGAAATGGCTGCAGCAGCTGCCCTGAGTCCTGGGGACTACTCAAGCTGTGTGCGTGCTAATGCATGCTTCCATAGTCTCCACTGTAGTCAGCCAATAAAACACTAACATGAAGAAAAAAATTATCATTCAATCTTCTATGAGCCCACAAGAGTTAACTACAAGATATGTCCCAGGTCAGACAGAGGAATATGCCCAGCCGGGCATGGTAGCACACACTTGTAATCCCAGTATTTGGGAGGATGAGACAAAAGGATTATAGTTTGTGGACAAACAGGCCCTTTGAAACTCAGTGAGACCCTGCTTCAAAAAAAAAAAAAAAGACTAAAAAATAGAGCTGGGAGTGTAGCTCGGAGGTAGAATGCCCCTGGTGATACATTTCAAATATTTTAACAAACACTGTGAATGTGTGCTGTATTGACAGGAGAAGGTGAGGTGAAGTAAACAGCTCTTTTCTGGGCTCCTGGATCCTATCGTCTTAAAAGGATCATATATGCAAATGACTTTAATATAAAACAACATAATTATCTCATTTTAATCAACTCGTAGCAGGTGACTTTCAAAGGGCCACGTTAATGAGAAGTAGTCCTTACATCCTTACTCAAATCTTGGTCCTTAGATCAGCAGCAGCATCTGGGAATTCATTAAAATGCAAACATGTCAGCCACCACCCATCACCTACTGAATCACAGTCTGCATCTTAAGCAGATGCCCAGATGGGTCAAGTGCTGATAAGGTTTGGAGATGCGCTACTTTACATTATTTGGTACTCAGTCACTGCCCACCGGTAACAACTCAATGCAAGCCAACTTCAAAACAGGGACTCAGATTTTTATAGAATAAATGCTTAATGTGCTGTTTTTAAAGTGTGTCTCTGAGGGATTTGTTTTAGGATTTAATGTGCAAAATATAACTCAAAAGCTCAGCAAACTACATGGTCCTGCATTTTAATATCCTCTAAATACTCAGACCCTTGCTAAAGAATTTTTTAAATATAGCTCTGTTTATAGAAGTGAGAAATTTTTCATTTGAAATTTAACATGTATTGAGTTGACCTTGCAAAAGCCACTGGAGGAGATGGAAACTTCTATCCAGAACTTAACTTCATAATTTAAAAAAAAAAAAAAAAACTTTGTAGCAGGAATGTCACTAGAAGGATCTGAGATGGGAGTCCTCCCAACTTCAGAGCTGCTGAGTCACAGAATAATAAAATGTGAGCACAGAAAAAAAACATTGGAGGTGATTCTCTCAGTTCTGCTTTATTCCCACGAAAATCATTCCACAGTACTTCGTATCTAAAGTATCCTTTTCCTATGAGCTTCAAATGAGTCGCATTTGTAAACCAACCAATCAACCAACCCGCGAGTCTGATAGTGCAATGGTAATATACTTGCTTCTTTACAAAGACTGTGGTTTAACAAAATGAAGTAAAGGCTCATAGCACAAAAGCCATATTACAGTAGCTGGGCATGGTGACTCACACCTGTAAACTAGTGCTTAAAGAGACTGAGACAGAAGGATCACAGGTTAGAGGCCAGCCTTAGTAACTTAGAGAAACCCTGTCCCACAATTTAAAAATAAAACAGGGCTGGGGGTATAGCTCGGAGGTAAAATATCTCTGGGTTCAGCCTTTATGGTACAAAAATAAATAAATGAGTAAGCTGTATTAGTATTTCCATGAAAATAAAAGAGAAACTTCAAGAGGATGAAAACCTTGAGATGAGATGGTCCAGGAGAACTTTGGATTGCTGGAAAGAATTGTGGAGATCCGCCATCCCACATTTTCCTTCATGCCAAGGGAATTGAGGTATGTGGGGTTTGGGGCTTTGGACAACATCATGATGAAAGTCTCTAGCTAAAGTTCAAGTCCCAGCTCCTGAGCACGTCCTTCTCCGATGCCACACCGTCAGAGCTGGCTTTCCGGAATTAGGCTCCGGAATGTCAGTGCGCACTGTCGCCGACACCATCCTCCTTCTTCTTCAGCAGAACCCTGGCTGGCCACATGCTGCTCAGCTGCACTAGTTTGCTGGTCATCTGCAGTTAGGTGTGGCCCTGTGACCAAGTGGTTGCTGATAAAAATTTAGCATCACATAAGTGACATGTGACTTCAGGACTCATACCTTAAAAAGTGGGTGCGCCTTCTTCACACTCTCTTTCCTTCCCACCAGCTGCACCCCAGACATCAACAGTGCCTTCCTGAGCAGCAGAGCACATCACAAGAGGGGCCGTGGATCCTGAGCGACCACTGGAGCAGAGCCACCTACCAACCTGCAATGCTTCCCTCAGACTTCTACGTGAGAAAGAAAGCAACTCTCTCAAGGGTCTCAAACTAATACACTATGTGACCAATATAATACCAGCAGAGTGAAGTTAAATGAGATTGTATGAGAGATGTAATAAGAAGGCTGAGGCTTACCTACTATAATAAGAAGTAGCACTCTACACTAACCCCTTGACCTACCTCAGTGCCTTGGACCTATGAGCAGAAATTTTATTGGGCACTTAGGTACCAGACAATTTGTTAAGTAATTTACTCTATGAACTATTATCTTTAACTTGCAGATGAGAAAAAAATGAGGCTTGGAGGAATGAATGCATGAATGAATGAAGTCATATAACTAGTTAGTGTTGAGTTGAATTCAAACCTAGGTCTGCTGATGCTGAGTGTTCTTTTCTAAAATGCTATATTCCAAGGGTGTGTGTGTGTGTGTGTGTGTGTGTGTGTGTTTATTTTTCTGAGCAGGGAGTAAGTACGGTGGCTAGATGTAGTGACTAGAACACTAGCTAGAGACAAAAGACCTGGGACAGGGCTGTAACCCTGGACAAGATATTCAGCCTCTTGAGGCCTACATGTCCTCTAGAGTAAAATGTTTTACCTGAATCGTTGCTCTTAAAAATGCAGATCTAAAGGTCTACAGCAAAGGTACAAACACCCAGCTAGACCTTGTTAGGAAAATAAGGGCTACTCTGTGCTAAAAGGACAATATAGTACAGAAATTCCAACACACACCCTAAAACAACCACAGCATACCCGCAAACTCAAATGCATAGAGTTCCAGAATCACATAAGCTAATTACCACAGTCCCATTTAAATCTAGTTCTTTTTTTTCTTGCAGCAAAGTGAGGCAGAAGAGAGAAGTAGGAAAGCCGACTCCTTTCCTCCATTGCTCTTCATTGCAGCCTTGCTAATAAGGAGTAAAATCAGAGAGAAGCATTATAGGCCACAGGAAAAAAAAAAAAGGAGAATTTGGAAGAGTCTAAGGGACATGCCACATGGAAGGGGGGGGCTGATTCCTACAGCAGGGACCTCTCAATGCTGAGTAACGTGGGGGACAAAGGTCGAGAGAGCAGACAGGTGGACATGTAGCCCACCTCACAGACACAAAGAGAAGGCAGTGGGGCACACGTGATCTTCAGAAGAGAATAGCAAAGCACAGGTCAAGGCTGAGTGTCTGTAGGAACACAGGAAGCTGCAGGAAGTATCTCAACAGCCTTTTCAGTGTTTTAGAAATCTGAAAGGTCGTGTTCTCAGTGGACTTATGGAATGCCAGATTGTGGACCACTTGGCTGAACACCTTGCCCAACCCTAGTCAGAGACATCGCTGTAGAAAGGGGGCAAGATTTCAGCACAGCCCTGGCAAGGATGCTAAGTCTCATCACAGAGCAAGCTCTAATCTTAAAGTCAACATTTATGATCAGCCTTTTACATTAAGTATGTGTTCCCCTGGTCTGAGGACTATAGATTCAAAACCCTATTCCAGCTGCTACCTGTGAATAGGGTTCCAAATGGACTATTGGAAATAGCTCAACTAATGCCTAACACTAATCATCTTAAAAGTACCCTGTAAATACCAATTCACACCACATCATTCACCAAAAATATGCCAATGAAAATCCGCTGAAGCAATAACTTCCTCTGTGTAGGGCATTATGGGGGAATTAATGACCTCCTGGAGTCTAAGGTCTTTGACCAGAGCCGGTGATTATTAATGCATAGAAAAACAATTTTATTCTAATTCGTTTTCCAAAGGTAGCATTCTTCAATACGTGCAGAATATAAAACCCTAGATGCTGCGGTGCATGTGAGCTCCCTGGTATTTTTGAACAGCCTGGAGAACTCTCTTGTGGCTACAGCTCCAGATTTCAAGCAATTGAAAAGCTAAGTAACAGGATCTGTCAGGAGGGTGTTTACGGTGCTAAGCCTTGTTGTCAATACACAGAAAACCAAGTGAGATTCAGACAAACTGAAACATAAAACCACCTGGAAGTCTTTTGAAAGATGGAAAGGTGCTATCAATGTCTTCAAATTGAGTCCTCTGGAGTCTAGTCTATTTTAATCACCGTTGGATTGGGTTTTGAATCTTATTAATATGATCACAATCTAATCTCGACTTCTGCTTTTCCTGAGCTATAGTTTGTTCACCCTTTCATTTGTCTGCCTACATGGGGAAAGCTAAGTAATTCATCTCGAGACTCGCCTAAGCAGGGGAGTAAAAGCAGCACTAATGCGTCAGCTTTGCCGTTGCTCCCTCATAGGTCTTTGTCACAGTGGGAACGGCTTGTTCTGGGTTTTGTACCCCACCGCAGCCATGTGCCTCTTTAACTCCATGGGATTTGTGGGAAGGAACTTGCTTCTAATTCTTTTTTATTTTTTATTGGTGGTGGTAATGCTGGGGATTGAACCCAGCGGCATTCTACCTCCAAGCTACACTCCCAGCCCTTTTTATTTTTATTTTATTTATTTATTTATTTATTTATTTGGCAGTACTGGGGTTCCTGGAAGCCCTTCTATCTCCGGGCTACACTTCCAGACCTATTTTATATTTTTTATTTGGAAACAGGGTCTCTTAAGCCAGCAAGGCTGGCTCGCGATCCTCCTGTCTCCACCTCCCAAGCGCAGGGATTACAAGCGTGCGACACCACGCCCAGCCTAACCCTTTTTATTTTTTATCTTGAACTAGGATGTTGCTAAATTGCTGAGCCTGGCCTCAAACCTGTAACCCTCCAGTGTCAGCCTCTCAAGTACTGGGATTACAGGCATGCCCCACCACACTCATCACCTGGTCCTAATTCTAATGGATAAATTGACTGCCAAGACTGTTTAAGACCTGGTGAGACTTACAATGGAATCACACCCCAAGCCGGGTGTGCTGGCACACACCTGTAATTTTAGTACTTGGGAGGCTGACACGGGAGGATTGCAGGTTCAAGGCTAGCCTCGGCAACATAGCAAGACCCTCATCAACTTAGCGAGAACTTGTTTCAAAATAAATAAAAGGAGCTAGAGGTGTGTCTTGGAGGAAGAATGCTCGTGGGTTTGATCCCTAATACCACAAAAAAAAAAAAAAGAATAAAGATCACATTTCAGATTCCATGTTGTATTCCCTTCCTGTGAGGTTCCTTCCTGACTAGCTTGGCCAGGGATCACTCAGGGAGAAGTCGCCCCATCATTCTCAACCCATGCTCCTTGGCCGTGCACTGACTCAGCCCAAAGGATCCAGATTCTCCTCAGCGGCTCAAAGCCATGGGACCTGGTAGCCCCTGAATAGAGAGCCTCAAACACAGCCGAAGTTTCAGTCTGGTAAAGCCTTCTCCAGCTGGCTAGGACACTCCACAGCAAGGGGGCAGAGGGCTACTCCATCCCATGGTACTTCAAGGAGATGGACGTCAGAGGACGGGCCAGAAGTGGGGCCCGAGTCAGAATCAGAGTCTGGCTTGTCTGGGCTGTCTGCTTACAGGATGTGACTTACTTCTCACACAAGCCCAGCAGGGTCATATTATCCCTATTTTATAAAACTTTTTAAAAACTGGGGCAGAGAAAGATTAATTTATTCAAAAGCACTCACTTAAAGAGTGCCACGCTGAGAACTGAGCCCAGATCTGTGGAGACTTAACACTCAGACTCTATTCACTAGTTGCAGTACCTTCCCGGAAGAAGTTTAATAAAAAGGAGCTGCCAGGGGCAGGGAGGATAACCAGATAGTGACGGAACACAGGAGCCGGGGAGAAAGAGGAGAGTCCAGTGCTGCAGAATCAGGCAGTGTAAGCACTGAGAAGGGCCGAGAGGTGGCAGATGGTAAAATGGAGGTGAGTGTCAGGAGGGAGCCGGCGGCAGGCACAGGGCTAAGTGCTTTAGCGGGATTAGCTCTTTCATTTTTATTTGTATTTTTGTGCGACAGTAGGGGGAACTAGGAATTGAACCCGGAGGCATTCTATCTCTGAGCTACACCTCAAGCTCTATTTTATCTTTTTATTTGGAAACAGGATCTCACCAAGTTGCTCAGGACCTTTTTAAGTTGCTGAGGCTGGCCTTGAACCTGTGATCTTCCTGTCTTGGACTCCTAAAGTACTGGCATTACCGGTGTGTGCATCATGCCTGACTTGTATTAACTCTTTTAATCCTTACAGCAGCCCCCAAGTGTAAACTCATTTTATTAATAAACACAAACTAATGTGCCTACATTCCTATAGGGAGTGGAGTCCACACTTGAACCCAGGCAATCAGGACACAGAGCCTGCAGGCCAGCCCTTCCTGGGAGGTCACGAAAGACCTCAGAAGGAATGGCTTCTGTGGAGTGGTGCGATCTAGCTAATTTGCAGCATAGATATGAAGAGAGGAGAAAAAAAAAGCAGGAGCTCACAGGAGATGTTCCCTTCGGCTGCCATAACAAAGTGCCACAAACTGGGCAGTTTAAGATGATGCCCAGACATCTAGTCCCAGCATTCTGTAAAATAGGAATCCAAAAGCAAAGTACTGGCAGAGCCGCGCTTCCTCCAGAGACACCGATGGAGGGTCTCTCCTTGCTCTTCTAGGGTCTGGCAGCCCCAGGCCAACACTAGCGTGTGGCAACAAAACTCTGGCCGGCTTCAGCCTTTGCATGGCCTCTTTACTCTGCACCTGGGCCCCGGGTCCCTCCTCTATATGAACACCAGTCACACTGGATTAAGGACCATCCTAATGATGGGACTTCTGCAGTGGGTTAAATCTGCAAAGACCCTGTTTCCAAAAGAGGTCCTGATCAAATGCGCTGAGATTCAGGACTTCAACATATCTTTCTGGGTTAGGGGAACATGATTCAACCCATAATTGGCACTATGGGTTCCAAAGGGAGGATCTTAAAATATAAAGATGGGAAGGACAATTTACATGATCTCTTACAATGATGTTTTATTAAAGATCAGTAAACAGTCTCACTTAGTTCTTTCCAAATAAGCAGAAAACTTGCTTGTCTGCATCTCAGGCGAGGCTTGCCAGGCCAAGCACATCGTCTTTAGCATCCTTCTTTGATTTAATGAGCTGGAGAAGGACACAGCCTCGCAGCTTTTGCCAGGAACATTCTGGTACTGACATCTATCACGGCTTCCCTAGCACACATCTGCCCTGATCGATAAGAAGGCAAAACTGAGACCATGTCGCGCTGCTCAGTAGACTCTCAAGCACATGGACTCAGAGGCCAGCACTGTGCAAACACTAAAATGAACAAACAGAAACTTCCCACCTGGCTGAAGTTCAGTCTGAATATTTTCTTTTATATCTGTAATGTCGTCCTCATCCTCATTCTCATCCTCCCCCTCTCTCGTCTCCATACTGAGAACTAAACTCAGGGAAATTCCATTTCCAAGCTATACCCCAAGCCCTTTTTATTTTATTTCAAAATAGCATCTCACTAAGTTGCTGAGGGTCCTAAGTCGCTGAGGCCAGCCTCCATCTGTGATCCTCCTGTCTCAGCCTCTCAAGTACTAGGATTACAGGCATGCAGCACCATGCCTGCCTGTGATCTCATTCATATCAAATGGAAGTAGTAGTGCAAAGAACTAGCTCAGATATAACCAGACTGGCAAAAGGAAACCATCCTAGAAGTAAATGGCTGATGTAGATAATCCATCCACTTGTAAGAAAGAATTGGCTATGCTTAACAATACAAATTGTGGACCCAACATCCAAAGTATTGATATTAAAAATGTGCCTGAGCACACCTTTAATCTCAGTACTTGGGAGGCCGACACAAGAAGATCGCAAGTTTGAGGACAGCCTCGGCAACGTAGCAAGACTTCCAGCAACCTAGTGGGACCCTATTTCAAAATAAAAAATAAAATGGGGCTGGAAATATAGCTCAGAGGTAGAATGCCCCTGAGTTCAATCCCTAGTACCATAAAAAATAAATAAATAATAATAATTTTTGCCTGAACTCCAGCCCAAGATTAATGTCATATGAAGAAATTGTCCCTTAGATATTTATGCATTCATTAACTTTCCCATCAATTGTTTATTAAATTATTGTCCACTCCTCCCTAGATAGCTTAGCAGATGTCCTCAGCATGGAAATTTAGCCAGACTCTGACTAGAAACACCTACAAAGAAAGAGTAGGCAACAGCTGTCAAAGTGTTCCTCGCGCAGTGATTCACCCCTGAGCCTCACGACGTTGGTTCTTTGGATTCTCAACCATTGCATTCACTACGGGACTGGAAGCAAAGAATAACTTCCAGTTGAAGGAAAAGATAAGGACATTTCAAGGCCCAAGTAAACAAGGCTCGTAAACACACAACTGTTTATACAAATGGATGCTGTTCTGTTTCGATGAGCAAATCAATGACTACCATTTATTCCAGTAATATTGATATTGCTCAAGACATTTTGAACAACTTCTCTCCTACAATTACTGCATAAAACATGAAACATTCCTGGAAATGCATCCATTAGAATTCATAAGAGTTCATAAGAATTACCAATTTTTTTAGTGCCTACTATGTATGTGATATTGTCTGGGTGTCACTAATGACTTGTTTATTTTTTATTTATTTACTTTTATTGGTGCACTATAGTCTCACATCATAACGTGGATCATGTTGACAATGGCATATATTCACACAGTACTTGGTGCCCCCCTTCCCCATTACCCTCCCTCCCAATCCTGAGTGTCCAGGTTAACAATGTTATGCTCACATGTATACACATGGGCACATGTAGCTTTTCCATTAATGAACCTCAGCCTTCTTCCTCCCCTATCCTTCCTGCCTGCCTTTGCTGAGGTTTCCCCTCCATTATCTGGAGTCTAAAGATTCAAGAGTAATTCAGAGCAAACTCAAACAAATGCTCTTGTCAGTCAACCAGAAACATGCTATTTGGGATTTTAAAACATGTTTTAGGAAGCTGGGCATAGTGGGGCACACTTGTAATCCCGGTATTTGGGAGGCTGAGACAGGAGGATTGGAGGTTCAGGGCCAGCCTCAGCTACTTAGTGAGACCCTCCACAACTTAGACCCTGTTTCAAAATAAAAAATAAAAACAGGGCTGAGGGTATAGCTTAGAGGTAGAATGCCCCTGAGTTCAACACCCAACAGAAAGAAAAGAAAAGAAAAGAAAAGAAAAGAAAAGAAAAGAAAAGAAAAGAAAAGAAAGGCTGGCTCACAAAGTACACATTACCAGCCAGTGTGCAGTTTACTTGCAATACATCGACTAGAGCTGCCCCTCAACAGTTTCAGAATTCCTTCAGAGTAAGTTTGGCTGATACTGCATATTGTGGTATGAATTCCTAGCAAACAATGCAATAGGCTTAAGAAGCTCTCTCTAGCCGGGCGTGGTGGTGCATGCTTGTAATCCCAGTACTTGGGAGGTTAAGACAGGAGGATAGCAGGTTCAAGGCCAGCCTCAGCTACTTAGTGAGGCCCTCCAAGATTTAGTGAGACTCTGTTTCAAAAATAAAAGAATAAAAAATAGGGCTGGGGGTGTAGCTTAGAGGTAGAATGCCCCTGGGTTCAATTCCCAGTACCACAAAAAAAAAAAAAAGAAAGAAAGAAAAAAGAAGCTCTCTCTGTGGGCATCGCCTTTTGTGTGATTGCAGCCTTTCTATTCCCTCAAACCTCAAGCCTCCGGGAGACTGCTCCAATCAGACACACAGTCTAAGCCCACCAGGTGTCACCATTCATTATGCTCCTCATAGACCATCAATGTTTTCCTAACCCTTGAAAGATCAAAGCCAATGGTGAGTCTAGTGTTTCTGTTCATCACAGCACTCTCCACTACACTCCTTCTCCTGCCCACATTATCCTATTTCTTTACCCAATTTACCCTTTTTAAAGGTTTGTTTTACTTTAAATGATACATAATAATTATACATATTTATGGGGTACAACATGATGTTTCAATATAAGAATACATTGTGTAGTGAACAGATCAGGATAATTAGCATATCCATCACCCCAAACATTTGTCATTACTTTGTGATGAAAATGGTCAAAATCCTTTCTAGTAACTACTTTGAAATACACAATACACTACTGTTAACTGTAGCTGCCTCACTTTGGTATAGAATACCCTAATTTACTCGTTATGAAGGATACAAATGGGCCAGCTCTGTGGGCAGACAGGAGTGACTGGATGACCCATTGGATTCAACTGCTATGTAACCTGAAGCCCACTGATTTAAAATGGAAAGACCATAATGTCAACTATAGGGAAAATGAGTAGGAAAAAAACTAGAAAATAACAGGCTATTTGTTTCTGGTGAGTAGAGGGTGTGAGAGAATTTGCCCACCTTCTTCATACACTGTGGCAAGATGGGGTTTCCTCTTCTTCCACCAGCTGGGCACCTTCTCCTCTCCCCCTGGCAGGAAGAGGGTCTCGGAGCCTCAGGCATCCACACTACAGGTAGACACTTCACTCTGAAAGCTCTGTTCATTTATTCAACAAGATCTTACTGAGAATCTGTTTTATGGCGAGGACTTGTTCTAAGGCCCCAAGGAGACAACTTTGCAGAAGCAAAGCCTCTCCCCTAGTAGAGCTTCCGATCCGGTGAGGAAGACAGGGACTGATGACCAAGTCTTGCCCAGCAGGACTTAGAGGATGCTTCACAAGATCAGCTTTGCCAGGAGCCCCTGGGGGCGAGTGGCAAAAGAGGAAGAGGGGAGAGAGATCAAGAAAGGAGGACTTCTGCAGACCCACGTAAGAAGAGGCAGCGCAGCCAGAAAGGCAACCAAGGGAAGGTAGCAAAACGTCTGTCCATTCTCTGGCCTCTGAGTGACTTTGTGGTTAGCTCCACATCAGGGCCCTTTGGGTTGACAGGCAGAGCCACGGGCCTACCCAGCTGTTCCTGGGCATAATGCCAGGATTACATATTTTATCCTTCTTTTTTTTTTCCTTTGCCTTTGCTTTTGCTTTGAACATATACAGCTTCATAGTCAAAATAAACAAATAAAAATGATGACATGGACTAAGGCTAACTCCTGCCCTGTTCCTTTTAGCCAACCAAGCAGGTGCTTTTAAGAGGTAACAAGTCCCCACCTGCAAAAATAATCACCTTATGAAAGTATGTAAAGTAAAAAAAAAAAATCCCAAGAGAAGCTGTAACTTCATTTCAAGGAAGAGAGACAGAATAAGTGAAAGAGAGTACACACTTTTCTTTGGAAAATGCTGGCTTTTCCTGAATTATAATGGGTGGTATGTGGCAAAAATCAGCCACGTGTCCTGAATGGATTTGGGGGGGGGGGGTAATAATGGATGTGATACAGATGCTGGAGGACTAAGAGGAAGCAGGAATGCAAGGCAAGCAGATGCTGAAGAAATACCTTGCAAAAGCTTTTAGTTCATTTAGTTCATTCACATGCCTGAAAATGGCTGTCTGCAAATTGATTATCAAAGTCAGCTTTCCATGTTTGGAAAAGACGGCATGGATTTTCGGTTAATCTCCACATCCAATCAAAAACCTTTAGTTGCTGATGTGTTTTGCATTAAAGTTCCCACCTTAAACCTTAAACTCTACACGTTGACTACTATTTACTGACTAGGGTAATTGCCTATACTTGGAACATGTTGTAGTCGTGTGTGTGTGTGTGTGTGTGTGTGTGTGTGTGTGTGTGTGTACACTTGGGATTGAACCCAGGGGCATTCTATCTCTTAGCTGCAATCCCAGCCCCTTTTATGTTTTTTATTTTGAAACAGGGTCTCATTAAGTTGCTGAGGCTGGCCTTGAATCTGTGACTCTCCTGTCATGGCTTCCCAAGAATTGAGATTACAGACATATACCACCATGCCTGGAGAGGCATGTTGTAGTCTTAAGGAGATGTTCTTTGCTTCTCAGAACACATCACTGAGCCTGTCATGAGTAGATAGCATCATATTTGCCTTGCTCAGCTCAAACTAAGACATTTTGCTGGCCTTAATGATGCCTATCTGACAACCAATTCATTTGGGAATGAGCCTAATGATCTGTTATTGAGGGACACAGAAGTGGATTTCAGAGAACTAAGAAAAGCAACACTGACAAGTTATGTTGAGCAATCTATCCTCCTTTCTCAGCCAGCAGGCAAAAAGTCTTAGAAGGAAAGTGTCCCAACTCTCAGATTTGAAGCAAGAGCATCACTATCCGTTATCAATTCTCACATCTTAAAGAGGATGCTAAAAACCTAGTGCAAAGATCCCCTGGCCACCAGTTCAGGATCTACCTCAGACATCAAAGACTTACCTGAAAGATAAACAAGCCAGATGTAACCCAAGTGTCCTTTCCACAACTACTGACACTTTCATTGACATAAGGAACACTGCAGGCCAGGTGTGGTGGCGCACGCTTGTAATCCCCACGCTTGGGAGGCGGAGACAGGAGGATCGCGCAGGTTCGAAGCCAGCCGCACTGGCTTAGGAGACCCTGTTTCCAAATAAAAATATAAAATAGGTCTGGGAGTGTAGCCCGGAGGTAAAAAGGGCTTCCAGGAACCCCAGTACCACCAAAAAGAAAAAGAAAAACAGAAATACTGCAATAACTACGTCCAACCACGCATGAGTGCAGCAATCGCACCCATCCACTATACAGTAAGCAGCTATTTCTTGAGGCCCTAGAATGTGGTGACTACAATGGTGAATGAGGCCTGGATTCTCTGCTTCAAGCAGCTCGCAATTTTATAAGACAAGAATACAACACCTTGTGCAAAGGGCCGTAGACATATAAATAAGGAAATAACCAATAAATAAGAATTCTCCCAAATTATGTCATGTGCATGGGGTGTGGAGGAATGAACAGGTGCTCCACAGGTAGGCTCAGTGAAAGTGAAAAAAGCAATTCCAGACACAGACCTGAACGTGCAAAACCTTAAAAACGTAAAAGAACACTGTATGCTTGAGGCGCAAAGGGTTCAGTGTGGCAGAGATGCCAAGTATGTAGATGGCGAGCTGGAGAGGAGGAAGCAGAAAGCAAGATTTATAAGAAGGTAGATTTGAGGTCAAGATGTACACCAGCTTCAGAGCCATGCAAAGGAAGTTCATTTTGTCCTGTATGTAAATGAGCTGGTCAAGACAAGGTATTTGTTTTTGATGGTTTGGTATACGGTTGATTTGGTTTTTTGCTTTGATTGTTTTTGGTTTTGGTTTTGCTTGTTTGTTTTGTTTTGGGACTAGGGATCGACCCCAGGGGCATTTTACCCCCACCCATTCCCACCCCCGTTTTTTTCCTTTTCTTATTTTCAAACAGAGTCTCACTAAGTTGCTGAGGCTGGCCTCAAACTTAAAATCCTCCTGTCTCAGCCTCCCAAGTACTGCTCAAGGTTTTCATTTAAACGGGGCCATGCTGTTTTACTCAAATCAATGGCTTCTCAGAACCTGGCAGAGCACTTTATCCCACTATGAATATTGGTTCAGTGAAGTTGCAGCTGCTCGGCAGATGTAATCAGATTGTGCTTCAGAAAGCTATCTCTGAAGACAGTGTAGGTCATAGGCTGGAAGGGGAAGAGACTTCAGGAAAGGACGCTCAGTAAAGACGCTCCTGCAACCATCTATGCAAGACACGATGCCAGCCTCGGCAGGAAGGAGAGCCAGGAAGGGCGAGTGCACCAGTCACCGAGGAGACAGAAGGCGCAGGGCTTCGCTGCCAAGGGCATGTGGAGATGCTACGAAGCAGAGAGGAATGAGAGGTGATACCCGGCTTTCCAACTTAGACAAACCTTCCCAAATGGCCTGGTGCTCTTATCAGCCCAAAGAGGAGGAAGAAGTGGGCAAGGTCTAGACCACACGGGGAAGGTTGGACTTGGACCAAAGAGGTAAGTCACCTTCTCCTGTGAGTCAAAAAAGAAGATACACATCGGACCTAGATGCACATCAAGGTGAGCACAGAGAAGAACAAAGGGGGTCTCTCCATGACGACTCAAATCGGACCAAAGCTCCTTTATATAGAAGGAGAACACCAGAAGCACCGAGTGATTAAGACAGCGACTCAAGGCTGTGTCTTAGTTGGCAGTAAGGTCAGAGTAGTTAAGAAGATTCCCCCAGCAGTCCCACAATATCACAGTGTTTACTTTTACAAATCAGAACACCACTAAGCACTTTCAACCTTCTGAGCATAGACATAGAAGAGGCATGGGCATACATTAAAAGAAACCATATGGTTAAGCTATTCAGTATTCTGTACATCTAGCTCTTGGCAATTTATTGTGTAACCTGGCAAGTGTATATATTTATTTTCTTTATGCCAAAGAAAATGGGTGGAAAGATCATAGGCCATGGTTTTTTGTTGTTTGTTTGTTTGTTTGTTTGTTAGGTCTGGGGATGGAACCAGGGGCATTCAACCTCCGAACTACACCCCTGCCCTATTTTTTATTTTTTATTTTGAAACAGGGTCTCACTAAGTTGCAGAGGGCCTCACTAAGTAGCTGAGGCTGTCCATGAACTGCCATCCTCTGGTCTCAGCCTCCCGAATGCTGGGATTACAAGTGTGCGCCACCATGCCTGGCAGGCTGTAGATTTTATAGTGTGAAGGATAAATGTTTTTTAATAAATTAAATAAAGGTCAGTACTGACCCCAGAGTTCAGTTTAAAATATGCCTGTGAGTCCAGTACTTGGGAGGTTGAGACAAGAGGATCACAAGTTTGAGGCCATCCTCAGCAACTTATCAAGATCTGTTTCAAAATAAAAAATAAGTCGGGCATGGGGGTGCATGCTTGTAATCCTAGTACTTGGGAGGCTGAGACAGGAGGATTGAGCAGGTTCAAAGCCAGCCTCAGGTACTTTAGTGAGGCTCTCTGCAACTTAGTGAGACCCTGTTTCCAAATAAAAATACAAAATAGAACCAGGCGTGGTGGCGCACCCTTGTAATCCCAGCATTTGGGAGGCTGATACCGGAGGATGGTGGTTCATGGACAGCCTCAGCTACTTAGTGAGGCCCTCTGCAACTTAGGTGAGAACCTGTTTCAAAATAAAGAATAAAAAATAGGGTAGGGGGGTATAGCTCGAAGGTAGAATGTCCCTGAGTTCCATCCCCAGACCAATAGGTCTAGAAGTTTAGCCCAGAAGTAGAAGGCCCCTGGGTTTCATCCCCAGTACCACAAAAAAAAAGACAAAATAAAAAATAAAATAGGGCTGGAGGTAGTACAGAGGAAGAATGTCTCTGGGTTCAATCTCCAGTATTACAAAAATACTATTAATAATAATAATAATAATAATAATAATAATAATAATAAATAATAAAAGGAAACTTGGGAGGCTGAGACAGAAGAATAACAGATTCAGAGCCAGCCTCAGCAACTTAGCAAGAACCTCCACAATTTAATAATACTCTATTTCAAAATAAAAAATAAATAGGACTGGGAATGTACCTAAGAGTCTCAGAAGTAGAGTGCCCCTGGGATCAATCCCTAGTAGGAAGAAGGAGAAAAAAAAGAGGAGGAGGCAGAGGAGGAGGAACTTACTTTTGCAAAATCAACTAAAAAGGAGGCAAGAAAAGAAGTTGTTCCTAATTCACCAGAATGTATTTATGTATTTCTGCTCTTTTCACAATAGAACTTTTTTCTTCTTTTAGTGCCAGAGGTTAACCCAGGGGCGTTCTACCTCCAAGCTACACCGCTGGCCCTATTTTACTTTTTATTTTGAAACAGGGTCTCACTAAGTTGCTGAGGCTAGTGCAAACCCGCAGTCCTCCTGTCCCAGGATGGCAGTACTAGGATTAAAAGCATGCACCTCCGCACCCGGCTCAATATAAAATTTTTGATCTGCTAAAAATAAGGTGCTCATATTTACTAAATTGGTTTACTCTTCCAAAAAAAATCAATATTTAGGATTCAGTAAATTAAATTCAGGATTTCAACAGATAATAAATGAGTCACTGTAGATACAGCAAACACTGAACAGAATGACTTCATGTTTTTAAGGCATATTATTTGTTATCTGCTTAAAATGCCCATGTTTTAATGCCGCGGCTGGTCCTTTCCTACCAGCCAGATCACCGGCTCCCAGTTGTGTTTTAGGCTGACTTTCACTCCCTAGTGAAACCTGAAGCTCTTCTTAAACCCAAGCGCCCCGGTGAGGAGTGAACATGAAAGCCAGAGAAAGACAGACTGCCCCGCATTCGATTTTATCTTCCATAAACCACATGCTAATAAAATAATCAAGAATATTTGACAATATACCCTACATATGAAAGTTAGGCCATTTTCATTACCTCGAAAGAAAATGACAGAAATATAAAGCATGGTTAATTTTTTAGACATTTTAAATTACCTAAGTCAGGAGGAAGGTATTCTTTAAGCAATCCAAATAGTTCTGATGACAAAGGAGGTCAATTGCACCATGACAAGAACCTTGGAAACTCTGAAGACTCCCAACCTTGTCTTTCCAATTTGTGCCTTGACACCAGAAAAAGCACCTTCTCAGATACCAGTTTACCTGCGTGACCATCCCCGGCTTCAACTCACCCCCGGGACCCTTGTCATCTTCTATTTCATCTAGCACATGCTCTGTAATTATTTCTTCTTTGGTTATTTATTACCTCTTTAATTGCCTGTCTCCCCACCCAGAAAGTAAGTTCCCAAAGCCACAGTGTTCTTCATCGTTAGCACAAAGCCTGGCAAGTGCCTGGCTCATTGTAAAGTGCCTAGTATTGTTGAATCGATGCACTGACGAGCGGATCGATGCATGGAATGAAATAGTTTTCAGAATTAACTTTTTTCTGCAAAAACTAGCCCATTATTAGACATAGGTTGTTTTAAAGCCAAACATGAGAAGGAAGGAAGGGTGAGGGAGTGGGGAGGGAATCAGGTAAGGGCTGAATGAGTGATGTGTGCATGTAGGCCTCTATCATCTTGTACCCCATTAAGATGTATGACTATAATGCACCAATAAAAATTTTAAATAAAAAAATAAACAATTGTATGAAGTGAACGTTTTGAGTTGGGAGTGGGGAAGCGATCTCGGGGCCCAGTTAGTTTTAAACTTCCTGTGCTCCTTTTCTTTTCCCTCCAATAGAGCTTTCCTGGGTTTTAGTTGACTGCAGTGACACCTACTGTTGAGTTGGAGGAAGTTCCACCTTTTCACTTGCTGGCTGTAGGTGGTGCTTGAGACAAGACCCTGGGTGTTAAGATGTCACCTTGTCATTGTGCGAAGTGGTTCCTACAGTTATCTCCATTTTATAGGAAGAAGACTTCAGTGTTTCTTTCATTAACATGCCCCACAGAAAATAAGAGACAGAGCCCTAAATAGCAACTTCTGGCTCCAGCGGCCTCCTGGGAGGCTGGCTTATGAATAACAAGGATGACTATCACATTTTGTCTCACCAGAGGAAACGCAGCACTGATGCAGCTCCTCTTTATCTGAACACCATCTTTATATTTGGCTTTGTGAAATTCCCACCTCTCTTTGGGGAATTTGCCCCATAAAAATGTGCCAACTCCAAACTAAATAAATAGCAAGAAGGAAAAAAAAAAGAACAAGAAACATAGAATAATAAACAGAAACATCCTTATGCTGTTTTATAAAAATTATGTAACACTGACATCTTCTAGTGCCCCTAGTTCACTTGAAAACATCACTCTGGGAGCTGGGTGTGGTGGCACATGCTTTTAACACTAGTACTTGGGAGGCTGAGACAGGAGGGTCACAGGTTCAAGGACAGCGTAGCAAGTAGTGAGATTTTCATCAACCTAGTGAGACCCTGTTTCAAAATAAATATAAAATGAGGCTGAGGGTTGTGTTTCAGAGATAGAATGACCCTGGGTTTAATCTCCAGTAATAAAAAGGAATAAAAAGTGACTCTGGGGTTGGGGATGTAGCTCAGGTATAGAGCACTTGCCTAGCATGAGTGAGGCCCTGTGTTCCAGCTCCAACATCACAAAACGAAAAAAAGTCGCTGTGTTAGCCCCAGCACTAAAGCCAAATTGTTGGTCATGCTATAAAAAATGCAAAAGATTCTAGAGTCAGAACTGATTGTGATTACATTCAAACACATCTCAAGCTGCTGTCCTCTAATGGGTTGTCTTGACACTATTACCCACTCTGCTGTGTGCACACTTATGTCCAATGACTTTGAATTCTAAAGCAGTTATTATCCTAACAAGGAATCCATGGCTACTTCCTCTTAGCTCTTTGCTTAATCAGAGAAAATGGACTTACTTCATCAAGGAAAAATTTTTTCAAGGCAGAGCTGGAAAAGAAGGAAAGGGAACTCAAGGTGGAGCTGAGCAGGAAGAAGAGGATCTTAGGCTAGGGCTGAGCAGAAGCAGGGACTCTCAAGACAGGAAGGGAGACAACCCAAGTCCCAGCTGAACAAGAAGAGGACCTCAAGGTGGATGAGGAGATAACTCAGGCTGGGGCTAAGCAGGAAGAAGGGGATACCAAGGAAGGGGAGGGAGCTCGAGGAGAGGCTGAGCAGGGAGGACAAGGCAGAGAGAACTCAAAATGGAACTAAACAGAAGCCGGGAGTGATGGTGCAATACCATAACTCTAGTACTGGGAAGCTGAGACAGGAAGATAGCAGGTTCAAGGCCAACCTTGGCAATTCAGCAAGACCCTGTTTCAAAATAAAAAACAGGGCTAGTGGTATAGCTTGGAAGTATAACACCTCTAAGTTCAATTTCCAGTGAGTGAGTGAGTGAGAGACAGACAGAGAGACAGACAGACAGACACTAAGCAGGAAGAAGAGGACCTCAAGGCAGAAGGAGAGGAAGCTCAAGGTGACGCAGAGTACAGAAGACGGAGCTCATTCCTGTCTTAGGTCCTTGATCACTTGGGCCTGGATTTTGGTGAATAGGACAGGAATGTTTTGGGGTGCTCCTTGTATCTTGCCTTGGGGTATCCCTTGCATTAGTATAGAGGTAGCTTGAGGCAACCTAAGGGGTGTAAGTCAGAACCTGGGTTTCAAGAATTATCATATCCAGTTACTATGTCTAAACTTTGTTTGGGGTTATTTTTTTTATCATTTTTAGCAATGTTTTTACTATATATAACATGGAGAAATAAGGGGAGGGTTTATACCCATTTGGGGGTTTCAGTCAAAAGGAGAGAGGAATCCCTGAGACCATGAGGTAGGAAGAGCCTCGGCAATGTACACCTCAGGGAACCAGAGATGAAGCTACCGAAACCAACTGTCCTGTAACATATGGGGATGTTTTAAGAGGTTCTTCACTTTATGGCATTTGGAGAGGTGAGAGGCAGGACAGTTCCGCAGTATGACTCGATATGCCATGGAGACCTTCTAAGAACAACTGAAGAATGAAAGACTGCTTTCTTGAAGAGGGAGCTGGAACATGACTTCTTAACTCTTTTCCTTCCCTGTTGCTTAAACAAAAAGCAGTCATTTGATGTCTCCTGTGATAAAGCTGGTAAATGGGGCTTAAGAGAGTATAACAAGGTGTTTATTGAATAAATGAATCTGTGAATCAATGAAGACAGTTCAGCCCCAGTTCTTGTGGCACACAGGTGGAGAAGACATACAGAGAGAATTAGATTCCAATAAGATATGTGTTGTAGCAGATTAGTGAATAATGACCTATAGGATTTTATTTTATTTTACTTTTTTTTTTTTTTTTGGTGGTGGTACTGGGGTTCCTGGAAGCCCTTCTACCTCCAGGCTACACTCCCAGACCTATTTTTACATTTTTATTTGGAAACAGGGTCTCCTAAGCCAGCGCGCGCAGCTGGCTTCGAACCTGCACGATCCTCCTGTCTCTGCCTCCCAAGCACGGGGATTACAAGCGTGCGCCACCACGCCCAGCGACCTATAGGATTTTAAAGTAACTGGTTTATCTGTGAAATGAGGGGGAGGAAGACTATAGTTTTAATGGGTCAAGGAATCATTAAGAGGTAGGTGGGTCACATTTTGAATGCAACTTGAGAAAATATATTCTTTTCCTGGTGGGGAATAGTTAAGAAAAAAATTACAATTAGCAGGACAACATTCTTAAATGAGTCAGAATTTTGTAATCAATTTTTTTTGTGGTGCTGGGGGTGGAACCCAGGGGGTTTTCTACCTCCGGGCTATACTCCCAGACCTATTTTATATTTTACTTGGATACAGGGTCTCACTAAGTTGCTGAGAGCCTCACTAAATAGCTGAGGCTGGCTTCGAACCTGTGCGATCCTTCTGTCTCTGCCTCCCAAGCACGGGGATTACAAGCGTGCGCCACCACGTCCGGCTTATAATCAATTTAAAAAAAGAATCTATCATCTTTGCCTCTTTCATTTCTATATGCTACTAAAATAGACTTGTTACTGATAAAATAGACTTAAAAAACCTCTCTATAGCTGGGTGTGGTATCATATGTTTATAATCCCAATATACTTGGGAGGCTGAGACAGGAGGATCGCACAGGTTCAAAGACAGCTGTGCTGGCTTAAGAGACCCTGATTCCAAATAAAAAAGTATAAAAATAGGTCTGGGAGTATAGCCCAGAGGTAGAAGTGTTTCCAGGAGCTCCAATACCACCAAAAAAAAAAAAAATATGGAGTTTAAGAATGCAGAGAACCCAGATGTCATCTTGATTCAAACTTTCATCTGAAGCAACTGTGGGGATAACTCAGGAATGACCTGGGTCCCCCACTGCCAGGTCTCGCTCCTCCCAGACACTGTTCTGAACCTCTAGAGAGGGACACCTTCTCCCCTGCCCAGCACTGGTCACCTCTGTTCTGGAATACTCTCATGTGCCTATTTCTGCACACATCAAACTGCTCAGAGGAAACCTAGAAAAAATTTTCCCTACAGGGAAAGATCAATAAATCATAGATGATTCCATAGCAGCATGGCTGCAGATGTTCTTTCATTCCACTGGGAACTGAAGGTGGGGAAAGCAGTGGTATACTGGTAAAGGCTTGACAACTGGCTCTCCTGTGGAGAGGTGGAAAACCATATGCATGTGTGTGCACGCCCACACGCTCCTACGTTTATTATAAATTTTACTGGTATAAAGGATGTAGCACGCAATGTACAAATGACTGTAAGAGATATAATACTCTTTACTACAAGTTCCACGCAGCAAAGTAATTTTCACAGAATGCTTTCATGTATTTCCAAATTTTACTGCCTGTAAGTAACCTCTGGCTACAATTCAGCTGTTTTGACAAATGGAGCTGTTTCCCAATCACTTACTCTCCCAATAAATTTGCTAACATTAAATCTGATATGTAATCTCCTGTGCAACTATTTCTTATCATGATACACAGTACCCTCATTAAACTGAAATCCCTCTCAGACTTGCACTAGATGTAACATGATTGTGTGTGTGGGTGGTTTAATTGATATGATTAAGATTTTTCTCACTGGGCGTGGTGATGCACACCTATAATTCCAGTACTTGATGGGCTGAGACAAGAGGATCACAGGTTTGAGGCCAGCCTCAACAACATGGCAAAACCCTGTTTCAAAATAAAAAATAAAAATGGCTAGGGGTGTAGCTCAGAAGCAGAACACCCTGGGTTCAAACTCCAGTACCATAGAAAAAGATTTTCTCCATCACTTTAGGTAGAGACAACCAGCCAAACAGGAAATCAGGCCCTGATTTATAGCAGTTACCCATTCCTGTGGTGTAAAGAGTTCCACCATGACATACTTCTAGCTATTAAAACTACATTACCCCTTGCATTTAGGGAAATATTTATGTGGTAGTTCCACTCAAGATACAATAGTTACAAATAACCTCAAAAGGACACAGAAGAAGTAAAATGTAGTAACAATAACTAGAAAGTGAAGAGTTTTGAGCATATTTGCCTATATTTTTAATATATTTAGATATAAATGGATATGGTTTTTAATAACGGCCATGTTTAACAACTGGCTTACAAAATTCCTAAACTAACAATTGTCTCTTGCAATTCAAAATATACTGCCTTCAGCCGGGCGTGGTGGCACACGCTTGTAATACCCGCGCTTGGGAGGCTGAGTCAGGAGGATGGCGCAGGTTCGAAGCCAGCCTTACTGGCTTAAGAGACCCTGTTTCGAGAACTTCCGGGAAGATGGCGACCGAGAAAAGCGGGGCTTAAGAGCCCCGCTAACAACTAATCTCCATTACCACAAAATCAGCGCCTTTCATAGCCAGAAAACACCATCACCAGAGAAACAAAAAAATCACCAGGCTCCAGAGAGAAAGCGGACTGAGAACAGAGCTCAGAGCCACAGAGGAGATACACCGGCCTCACGCCCGAGACCGCAGCAGCAGCGCCATACTGCCGGCAGCAACGGCAACTTCACCGGACGGCTACAGCAAGCCGAGGTGAGCCGCTGCAGAACAGCCAGGCGGGATTTCTCGCTGCAGGTAAAATCTAAAGCTCCCAGTGGCTGAGCTCAGCACATGCTGCAGGGATTCAGAGTGGAAATCAAAACCAAGAAGAAATACGCCAGCCTCACGGCCGAGGGCGTAGCAGTGACACCATATTGCCACCGGCGGCAGCAGCAGAGAATTCACCAAATCCAGTATAGCTACATCTGCGTACTAAAGAACAGTGAGTCAATTTGCGGGCCACAGAGGAGAAATCCCAGTACTGTACTCCCTGGGACTTGACCCGGTGGGGGAGGGGCGGTGGCAGAGATATTACACCATAGGAGAATGTGCAACCTGGCACCCCCCACAGTCTAAAGCAGCCTCTATCGACTCTCTGGGTCGGAGACTCTGTGATACAACCCAGTAAAGGAGTAGGGGGGTCTGAGATACTACTGACTCGAGAACCAGAACATCTTAAGTGATGTCATAGTGACCCAAGGGAAGAACCCAGAGAAGGCACAAACTTCCTAAATCATGAAAGAGAGGAATAATACTGGAGCAATGAATGGCCACAACCCCACAACATCAGAACCCAAAATCAGAACACAAAATCAGAGATTTCTAGAAGATCAAATCAGGAAAATAACTGTAGAAATAATAGAGGTGCTTCAAAAAGAACTCAGAGAGAGCCAAAAAGAGATAAAGGATGCAATTAATGAAGTAAAGGCCTCAATTCAAAGCACAAACAACCGATTAGACCACATGGAGAACAGAATCTCGCTGTTAGAAGATGATCATTCCAAAAATGAACGCATAGTTTCTAATTTAGAAAAAAATATCCGACAGCAGGAATCTGATATTGAAGAAATATGGGCCCATTTTAAGAGAGCTAACCTAAGAATAATTGGAATAGAGGAGGGAAAAGAAAGTGAAACCAAAGGGATCAACAAGCTCTTCAAGGAAGTAATAGCAGAAAATTTTCCAAACATAGAGCAAGAGGTTGATACACAGATCCAGGAAACTTATAGAACTCCCTTTAGACAGGATCGGAGAAGAGGATCCCCACGCCACATAATTGTCAAAATGAC
This sequence comes from Muscardinus avellanarius, assembly GCF_963383645.1. Lineage (NCBI taxonomy): Eukaryota > Metazoa > Chordata > Mammalia > Rodentia > Gliridae > Muscardinus > Muscardinus avellanarius. The sequence goes on from NC_137798.1 coordinate 63,214,640, forward strand.
CAATGTGGAAGCCAAGCAGAGAATCTTAAAGGCAACAAAAACAAAGGGCCAAGTGACAGTCAGAGGCAAACCAATTAGAATCACTCCAGACTTCCCAAACCAAGTCATGAGAGCCAGAAGGGCTTGGAGTAACATATTCCAAACTCTGAAAGAAAACAACTTCCAGCCAAAAATTTCCTACCCAGCAAAACTTTCTATCAAATTAGATGGAGAAATAAGAAGCTTCCATGACAAACAGAAACTCAAGGAATTTTTGTCTTCAAAACTAGCACTAGAGAAAACACTCAAAGAGATTAACTACAAAGAAGAAATAGGTAACACACACCAGAACCAGAGAAACAAGAGTTTCCATCCAACAGACAATTAAGATTGGTTATCTGTGGAGATTCATTATTTATGTTAGTCTTTTACCTATCTCTACATTGTATTGTTTGCCTTTATTGTTGTTAATTTTTAGGATTTCTAGTTGGAATATTAATATACCTTCAGATATAGCATTTGGAAATATTTTATCCCATTCTATTAGTAACTGTTAACTCTGTTTACATTGTCTTTGGATATACAATATTTTTTTTATTTTTTAGGGAGTTTGTATACTCTTCTGTTGCCTGTGCCATTGAAATCATATCCAAGAAATCACTGCCAATTTCAATGTTGTGAGGTTTTATGACCCAGATTTTCTCCTAAAAGTTTATAGTCTTAAGATTTATATTTAGGTCTTTTATCTATTTTGAGTTAATATTTGTATATGGGATTAGGTAAGGGTCCAACTTTATTCTTTTCCATGTAATTATTATGTTTCAACAATATTTAGTTAAAATATTATTATTTCCACCACCAAATGTTCGTGGAAACCTTGTCAAAAATAACTTGACAATATAGGGAAGAATTTAGCTCTAGGCTTTTATTTAACCCCAATGGTTTATATATCTGCCTTTAGAATAGTACTACACTGTTTCAATTATTGTAGCTTTATATGGTTTGAAATCAGAAGATATATATCTTCTAGCTTTGTTCTTTTTCAAGATCGTTTTGGGTATCTAGAGTCCATTTTCCATATTAGGATAGATTTTTTTTTCTGAAAAATAAATATATAAATAGATGATAGTTTCACCTAAAAAAATAGAAAAAAATATTCTCTGGTAAGAAAGAAAGTAAAAAGAAATATTGAAATGTTATCTTTAAGTCATCAAAAGCTTGGTATCAGACAAATGAAACTGTTATGTGAGATTATCATTTTTAATTTTGGATAAATTGCTATAATACTAGATGTCAACCACTAAGCCAAGCATGGGAGGGAGAGATGGGGAAAGAATGGGGTGGGGATCGGGTGGGGGCTGACTGGGCGATGTGTGCATGTATGTCTACAAAAGTTTGTATCCCACTATTATGTATGAATACAGTGCACCAATAAAAAATAAAAAATTTTAAAAAAAGAGACCCTGTTTCCAAATAAAATATAAAATAGGTCTGGGAGTATATCCCGGAGGTAGAAGGCCCCTGTGTTCCATCCCCAGTACCACAAAAAAAAAAAAAAAATTATATATACACTGCCTTCAGCAAAGCACTAGAAAAGATCCATAAAACTATAAGAGGAATCTGAGTTCATATGCAGAGAATAGCACTTTCACAATCAAATAAACATGGGCTTAAATCTTGGCTCTGCCATTGACTATATGATCTTGAGCTTCAATTTCATATATAAAATGGAGAAAATATTACTATCTATATCTTAGGCTTAGTTTGAGGATGAAATCGGACTTTCTAAGAGGTTACCACCACAGCCAGAGGTTGGTACACACAAGACAAAATGTATTGTCGGGGCCCACTCGGCAGGACCGAGGTGGCACCCAGGCTTGTTGCCAGCGTGGACTCAAGATGGCGCCTGGGCTTGCAGCCAAGTCACGAGGCTCACGAGGCTGGCGGTGCCCTGAGCCTGCGCAGTGAGCCCTATCAGGCGCCTTACGGATGATTAGTGACGCAGCGCCCCGTGCTACCACCTGCCCGCCCAGGAGAAGGTTAAAAAGCGCGCATGCCCTAGCGGGCGGGAGCTAAGAGGGTTGGTGGAGTGATGAGGGAGAGGATAGAAGACTGATGTTGTTTTTACCTGAGAGGGCGTTGAAAGAGCATTAAAGAGGAACGGAAACTGTATAAGAACCTGGGGTAATAAAACTGCTTGAGGAAGATCGTGTAAGAGTCGTCGCTGCGCACGACAAGTGGTGGCCCGTACGGGGACCTTCGCTTCGATCAGAACCTCGGCAGTCCAGGGCAGCTGGCTGGTAACTGTACAAGAACCTGGGGTAATAAAACTGCTTGAGGAAGATCGTGTCTTTGATCAGAACCTCGGCAGTCCAGGGCAGCTGGCTGGTAAGTACTCCTTTGACTCCGAAAAAGGAGGAGGAGGCTCCGTTTACGGAGGGTTATTTTCCCCGATCAAAGGGGGCTCCATTAAGGAGGATATTTTTTAGTGTAAGCAAGTTACCCCGATCAAAGGGGGCTCCATTAAGGAGGATATTTTTTAGTGTAAGCAAGTTACCCCGATCAACAGGGGGCTCCATTAAGGAGGATATTTTTTAGTGTAAGCAAGTTAGAGAATCGGGCTGGTCCTGATTCGACAAGATAGGAGTAAATAAGGCTCGCGGATAAGCGAGGCTCGCGGATAAGCGAGGGACAGCGCTGTGAAGGTTCGCAGGTGTTGCGACGATAGGGGTGTAAGAGTAAGCGAGGCTCGCGGATAAGCGAGGGACAGCGCTGTGAAGGTTCGCAGGTGTTGCGACGAAAAGGTCTAAGGTTGCTAAAGTGAAAGCAGCCATTTTAGAAAATTTGAAAGCGAAAGAGATTTCTAAGAAGGAAGAAGCTCTGTTAGAATTCATAGAAAAAATGAAACGCCCTAAACCTTCCGCTCCTCCCCCTCCCTCTCCTAATCCGCCACCATAGATGGAAGACACCTGAGGTTAGTTGGAAAAAAAAAAAACTTAGAAAATGAAGAAAGAAACTAAGATAGAAAATGAAGGCGCCTAATGTGTAAATAGTAATAAAGGATAGGTCAGAAGATTAGTTCCTAACGTAAGAGTTGTAAAAATATACAATGGGTCAAAAAATAAGTTTTTTGTTTTTTGCATATATGTTAGAAGATATGCTCTGTGTTAAGTTTCCTAAGGAAGAAACTGCTGCTCGGTACCGTAGAGATGAGTTGTTTTCTTTAAGATCTTTGGGGAACTATTTCTACTTTCCCTCTTCCTTTACCTTGGTTAATGATAGTTTAGGTTGTTTTATTGATACCTGTTTTCTGACTTTCTGCTATGCTTCTATGCACCCTTGGAGACTTTGGAATTTCTGCTCTTATTGCTGTAATTGTGGCCTCTGTGGCCGTGGCAGTTATTGCAGCCACTATGAATGCTCTATCCTCACATGTGGCTGCTGGCATGGCTCAGTAAGCTCAATTATCTGGACTATATGTATAACGTATGTGCAGTATCAGAATTTCTCCCATGCAGGCAATTTGTTTCGTCAATTAAGCAAGACGCTTCTAGGAACTTGGAGCCATGAATTTGAACACACCATGATTGAGCTATGAGCATCCATCGCTGCAATTAATTCTACCCGCGTGGAAGTCACCGCAGTACAACAATGAATGGACTTAATACACGGAACATTGGGTTTTTTAAAAGACTGGGGTGGCATGGCGTTCTGGGCATTCTTGCTGGTGGTAGCATGATGTTTCATGGTTGGATATATCAGGCGAACTCGACAACGCACACTGCAACAACAGCGCATATTGGTGCAAGCTATGGCAGCCCTTGAAGCTGGCTTATCTCCCCATGTATGGCTCAGTATGCTGGATCGGTAGTCAGTGACGGGTAAGATCGTCCCCGGGACCTTTCAACCTAAGACAGGGAAACAATCATGCTATTGTTCTCCCAATGACGGGTAAGAATGGTCCTTGAGGGTCGGCAACCTAAGACAGGCACGATCCCGAGCCTTATTTTAATAAAACAAAAAGGGAGATATGTCGGGGCCCACTCGGCAGGACCGAGGTGGCACCCAGGCTTGTTGCCAGCGTGGACTCAAGATGGCGCCTGGGCTTGCAGCCAAGTCACGAGGCTCACGAGGCTGGCGGTGCCCTGAGCCTGCGCAGTGAGCCCTATCAGGCGCCTTACGGATGATTAGTGACACAGCGCCTCGTGCTACCACCTGCCCGCCCAGGAGAAGGTTAAAAAGCGCGCATGCCCTGGCGGGAGAGCGAAGAGGGTTGGTGGACAGGAAGAGCAGTTTCTTGGCGGACTGCTCTGGGCTCCGAGCTGGGACGGACATGTTCACAAAGCCACCACTGTGACCGGTGTGTGCTGCAGCAGAGACGTAGAGTGCCACGGAGGAGGGTTGGTGGAGAGATGAGGGAGGAGATAGAAGACTGATGTTGTTTTTACCTGAGAGGGAGTTGAGAGAGCATTAAAGAGGAACTGTACAAGAACCTGGGGTAATAAAACTGCTTGAGGAAGATCGTGTAAGAGTCGTCACTGCGACCGACAATGTATGTTTGGGGGAAAAAATTAAGCAGTGTGATGAGTTTCTAGGGCAGATGATCAAATAATCTTCCCCAAAGGTTTATGGAAATGGAAGCAGTACCCTCATGTGCTGTCCAGTGGCTGCTAGGAATCAAGTGAGCCCCTGCACCAGCTCAGTCATATCCATTCTGAAAGGACCATTCATGTCCTCCCTCCTCATGCTAGGGGACATTCTGTTTGTTTTCGCCTTACCTAAAGCTTTCCTTCTTGTCTCTACCTATAAAAGCACTGAGGTGCAGACACTTTCTTGTCTCTACCTATCCGTCGCTGAGGTGCAGACACCTTCCCACACAAATGTCCCAGCTAGCACATCTCCTGCGCCAGAATAAAGATGCCCTTCTGCAAGAAACTTCTTGTTCTTTTCTAACACCTTCCTGTAATTATTATTCTACATGCTTCAAAAATTAAAATATAGCCGGGTGTGGTGGTGCACACTCGTAATCCCCGCACTTGGGAGGTTGAGACAGGAGGATCGAGCAGGTTCGAAGCCAGCCTCAGCTACTTAGTGAGGCTCTCAGCAACTTAGTGAAACCCTGTTTCCAAAAAATAAATTAAAAAGGTCTGGGAGTATAGCCCGGAGGTAGAAAGCCTCTGGGTTCCACCCCCAGTACCACCCCCAAAAAAATTTAAAATATATAAAGCCAGATGCAGTGGTTCATGCCTGTAGTCCCAATACTTGGAGGCTGCAACAGGAGGATCACAGGTTTAAGGCTAGCCTCAGCAACCTAGTGAGAAACTGTTTTAAAACCAAAAAATAAAAAAAGAGTGGAAGTGTAGCTTGGAGGTAAAATGCCCCTTGGTTCAATCTTTAGTACGTGTGTGTGTGTGTGTGTGTGTGCGTGCGTGCGTGCGCGCGCGCGCGTGCATGTGTAATTATTAACCTGAAGAGAGGAAAAATACTTTAGAAGCTAAAATATAGAAAACAGCCAACATTCTTACCTATAACTTGAAGAAGTACTATCTAAATAGTGAGCGCTGGGCGTGGTGGCGCACGCTTGTAATCCCCAGCTTGGGAGGCAGAGACAGGAGGATCGCGCTAGTTCAGAGCCACCCTTGCTGGCTTAAGAGACCCTGTTTCCAAATAAAATATAAAAATAAAGGCCGGGCCTGGTGGCACACGCTTGTAATCCCCACGCTTGGGAGACAGAAACAGGAGGATCGAGCAGGTTCAAAGCCAGCCACGCGCGCTGGCTTAGGAGACCCTGTTTCCAAATAAAAATGTAAAAATAGGTCTGGGAGTGTAGCCCGGAGGTAGAAGGGCTTCCAGGAACCCCAGTACCACCAAAAAAAATAATAAAATAAATAGTAAGAAACTCTAATATGTGATTTGTGTCATCTCAAAGACAGGCAATCAGTCTTAATGGCCTCACACTGAACTGGTTAAACAGTCGACTGTTGCACAAATCACTTCTGGGAAAGTTGAGGAAAAAACAGAAAGAGTTGGCAAAGGCCATTAGTGTCATGGTTAGCTCTAGAATGTCCCCTAAAGAGCCCACGTATTAATGTTCAGGGCTGATATAGTTAGTCATGTAGCATAGGCAGGTGTGAGTGGCTGGAGAAGCTGGGTCCCTGGGGGTGTGGCTCTAGGGACTGTGCTTGTATCTCTGAATTGTCTTGCTTGGCAATCTGGCTTCCAGCCCCCATAATGTGAGAGCAGAGCCCCGCTCTCCTCTCTGCTTCCCACCACTGTGCCCTGAGCTCTGCAAACCTAACCCGGCCTGATGTGGACTGAAACTCAGATCTCCAAAAAACTGTGAGCAAATAAAATCTCCCTTCCTCTAAGTTATGTGATCAGTTGTCTTAGATTATAGCAGTAAGAATGTTGACCAAGACAAAAGTTCTTGTCAGACTTTTAAATACAGATGCTCCTCACATTATGGTAGATTTACATCCCGATGGACTCATCATGAATTGAAAATGTCCATGAGTAAAAAATGCACTGAATCCACCTACCCTGCAAAGCATCTTCATGGGGACGCCTCATGCTGCAGAGCATTGGTTGTTTCCCTGGTGATCCTGTGGCTGCCCCAGGAGCTGCAGCCACTGCCTTTGCCCCGGCATCAGAAGAGAGGCCCAGACCTTAAACCATTAGCCCAGGAAAAGACTAAAGTCCAAGTATGGTTTCTTCTGAATGAGCGTTGCTCTCACACCATTGTAAAGTTGAAAAATCGTAAGACAGGCCATCAGCAATGAGGACCCACCTGTTGTTTGACTATTACATTCCTAAAACAGGCTAATTTTCAAATTCACCTTTGGCAGTGATTCCTTTTTCTCAAATACAGTCCTCTGGGGGGCTCCCAGTCCATCAAGCCGCTTGGGGAAATAGTAAAGAAACAGAGCCCAGCAGCTTGCCCTGACCTGGTCTTACCATACCCTTTGCTCCTCTAGGCCTGCTGAAATCTACCTAAGCTGTAAGGTCTGGTGTCAGCTTCTGCTTCACTCTTCACTCAGGTATCTACTCATGTAATGTTATAAGACCCCTATGAGTTGGTAGTTATGTATGCCTTTTTTCAAGTTAAGAAAACTGGGAGCCAGACATGGTGGCGCACGCTTGTAATCCCAGCATTAGGGAGGCTGAGACCGGAGAATCTCGGTTTGCGGACAGCCTCAGCTACTTAGTGAGGCCCTCTGCAACTCAGTGAGACCTGGTTTCAAAATAAAGAATTGCCGGGTGTGGTGGCGCACGCTTGTAATCCCTGCGCTTGGGAGGCGAAGACAGGAGGATCGCACAGGTTCAAAGCCAGCCAGGCTGGCTTAAGAGACCCTGTTTCCAAATAAAAATATAAAAATAGGTCTGGGAGTGTAGCCCGGAGGTAGAAGGGCTTCCAGAAACCCCAGTACCACTAATAATAATAATAATTAATAATAATAATAAAGAATTAAAAATAGGGCAGGGGGTATATCTCAGATGTCAAATGCCCCTGGGTTCCATCCCCAAACCCGCAAATAAAAAAAATTTTTAAAAAATCTGAGGCAGAGAGACATTAAAAACTCACTGAATGTCAGTGACAGTAAAACAAAGGTTTGAATTCAGAACTTTGCAACTCCAAAGTCTGGGCTCTCGACTGCCGATCTGCATGCTGGCTATTACTTCAAGTGGCTTCCCTTGGCTGAAATGATGACTCCCCCGTTGCTACTTTCAGAGTGTTGGTTTTTCACAGCATAATCACATCCTGTCTTAGCTATACATTTTTCTTTCTCATGACTCACATGCTCCTGAAGAGTGAACTCTATGTTCTGTTCGTCTCTCATGACCTAATAAGAATCTATAAATATCTGAGATTTTCCCAGGTTCCTTGAGGACGCGCACCTGGGTACAGACCGCACACACGCACAAGGGCAAAGTGCTCACTAAGCTGGTCTTGCTCTGGTGAGCCGCATCTATCACCTGCCCCTCTGCAATCCAGGTGGGGTCAAGTGACTGGTTCTCAACAAGAGAAATTAGTGGAAGGAAAAATCTATCAACTACAAGCTGAGGAAATCTGAGCAGCCTTCCCTAAGTCCTCTCTCTTTCCTGCCTCTTGGATGGATGCAGAGGATGCAGTGGGGTTGCACAGGCTGAAGATGCTGGAGATACTAGCTGGAAGGATAAATGAGCAACAGTGGATTTTGAAGAGGGCAAGAAATCAATCTACTGAGCCACAGAGACTTTGGAAGTGTTATAGCAGCCAGCCTTCCTGGAAAGATGCACATCCACTCATCCAAGGGACACTGCTCAGCTTTTTAGTTAGCAAGTTTTTTTTTTTTTCACAATATAAATGCTTTGATACAAACACTTCAATGGACAAGTTTATCAGAGTCAATCACGATGCTGTGCATGTGAGGAGGCTCATCAAGTGCTGTGGGCATGTATGCCTCTATCACACTGAACTCCATCATGATGCCTGATTACAATGCACCAATAAAAAATAATGTACCACATCTGAAAAAATAAACAGTAACTCCCAGAGGATTCTGAATCAGTAATATTATTGCACTAAAAAATAAAAATAAATGCTTCCAAACAAGCCAGACATGTTGGCATAGCCCTGTAATCCCAGTACTTGGGAGGCTGAGACAGGAGGATCTCCCAGGTTCAAGGACAGACTCGGCAACTTAGCAAGATTCTCATCAGCCCAGTGAGAGCCTATTTTAAAACAAAAATAAAAAGGGCTGGAGGTAAGTAAAAAAGATAGCTCAGGGGTAAAATGCCCCTGAGTTCAATCCCCAGTACCAAAATAAATAAAACAACTGGGGATACAATATATTCTTACTTTAGTATGTAAGAAAAATAATTAAATTTCAGATTAAAGAAAATAAATTATTGACTGTCCTTTCTATGGAGCACTAGGGCCTCTGAGAATTACCTGATTCCATTAGGGCTCTGCATCTTTTATTGCTTTTGAACTATTTTATAAGTCTTCAAATTGTATAAATGATAGCAAAAGAAGCAATTTTCTGACCAGCAAATTAAACATTCAGTGGAGAGATAGCCCTTGCCCCTTGGAAAAGTCAGTCTTGTCTCCATCTATAAATTCATTTCAACAGTTCTTAAGTTCACACAAAGTCATGGTTCTTTGATGTCTCCAGTTGTGGTGCCTAGTTCCTTCATTAATTAATGAGTTAAGATAAAATCTTCAACATGTGTTCATTTTCTATCCATGTAAGAGGCACGATTGTATCTTCTCTTAAAGCTTAACTTTTAACAAATATGAATTATTAATGGTCCCTCAAAAATTCCTTAAGCCAAGGTCTTCAAGGAAGAGCATTTGATACAGGAAAGGGATTAATAAAAGAGTCTTCATTGGATCCCAGGGCAGTGCCAGGTAGGTTATGCCCAGGGCTCTAAAAAAGAATGAAAAGTCAAAATGAGAACCAGGGAAGAGGAGGAAGAAAAGGCTGCAAGATTCCACTGAAAGCAGACTGAGCATCAGAATCCTTCCCCTGGCTAGCCCCTGCTTCCCTTTTACTGGAGAATTAAATAAATGAGTTGTCTTTGATTCCTTCTATGGTTTCCACGACTCAGCCCTGAGCAGTCGGGACTACCTGGAAACACCCTTCGCCCTAATACTGTGTTCATGGCCCCACTACCCATCTGCTTCCCCTGTGGCCAGGCTCAGAGTGCCAAGGCTTGGTCCTGCAGGATGCACAATACTTTATCAGGCTCGTGATAAACAAGCCCAGGTGGTAGCTGGCCCAGTGCCTAGGGCTGATTTCTCATCAAACCTGCAGTCGGAAGCTGCAGGTATCGCTTTGGGTTGTTTACCTCAAGGAGTCATCCAGTCCATCCTGGTCCAAATAGTTGCCGGCCTCTCTCAAGAGAAGCAGCCTGAAAACTCAAATCCCGTTATTTCTCAAAGGTTTCACTCCTGCAGGAAGTTTAGAGGTGGAAGGTCTGAATCACAGTCCCCTGGATTGTGAGCACTCTTTCATTTTTAAGTTCCTTCCCTAGGTCGTGATAATCTGTATATTTGTAAGTTGCTTTAAAGATTGTTCGTGTGAACTAAACTGAGCCTCTTTGCTGGTCGCAAATGTGTATTTATTTCATGCCAACTGAAGAAACAGAAAAGTTCTGCATTGGAAGAGCTGAGCCCTGTCATTATTAATTTTCAAATGCTGAAATGAAATGAGTAAGTTCACTGTTTGACTTCAACGTCACGCAATTGTGAAGTTTCACTTTTAGGCTTTAGCGGTCTTCTTTATGATATTACTTAGAGATGGAGGGAAATTACTTTATTGATCTATGTTCTGAAATGCAAAACTGAAGTGTATTTTTTTCTCTGATCCAGATTAAGTAACCAAAAAATATTTGGGAGAATCTACATATTCCAAATTCTTCACAGCGGGCCCACAGCATTTCATTACGGTAATCACCGTAATTCGCATCACGTAACCTCAAACCAAGAGAGAAGAACACTGTTCCAATTACTTTCTCAATTTTTTTAACACAGTTGGAAGCCTTTTAACATCATCTTTGTTTTCTTGCTTTGTTTATTTGTATTTTTCAAAGAGAATAATTTATATTTTGCATCTTTGTTTCTGAAAATAGTTCTCCTAATATTCCTCTTTGTTTAATTTCTAGAAGAGCCTACTAGATGTTTTCACATTTCAATAATTCCCCCGAGTGATCCTACAAGTGCATTCTGATTACACAGAAATTAGTTCACAGCATTCTCCTCAGGTATAATATGCCATATTAATGTTTTTATTAACTGTAGCTGATGAAGAGATTATTTTCTGGCTCAATTCCAAGACTCCTTCATAGTAGCTTTCAAAAAAAAAAAAAGGACAGCTGAATTTTTACATAAGAAATGCATTCCTTCCAGGCATGGTGTAATCCCAGTACTTAGGAGGCTTAGACAGGAGGATGACAGGTTCAAGGACGGCCTCAGCAAGTAGTGAGATTCTCATCAACCTAGTGAGACATTGTTTCTAAATAAAAATAAAATAGGGCTGGGGGTATATCTCAGAGGTAGAATACCCCCTTTCCTGGATTCAATTCCCAGTACTATGAAAAATAAATAAATAAATAAATAAATATGCATTCCTAATAAAAGAAATGTGATGTTTTACTAATTCTCTAATTTAAGATAATTTAATTATGAAAATACAGGAAAGGGCTATAGTTTATGGGGAGCATCAAGTATATTATCTCAGATCACTTTTTAAAATAATATATTATCTCAGATCACTTTTTAAAAGCATGTACCACCAAGCCGGGCATGGTGGTACACGCTTATAATCCCAGCATTTGGGAGGCTAAGGCAGGAGGATAACAGTTCGTGGCCAGCCTCAGCTACTTAGTGAGGCCCTTTGCAATTCAGTGAGACCCTGTTTCAAAATAAAGAATAAAAAATAGGACTGGGAGTATAGCTCAGACGTAGAATGCCTTTGGGTTCCATCCCTAGTACTGAAAGAAAGAAACAAAAAAGAAAGGAAGGAAGGAAGGAAGGAAGGAAGGAAAACAGATGCTTATTTTGGAACTGAGATATTTGAGTTTAGTTTTCCAGAAAGATTTTCCTGATCAGCAAGTCTTAATTTGTTTTTAAGGAATCTTTGATGCAAGAACCAATATCTAGAATGTCCTGCAGAACATTAAACACATACACACTTTCACAGGGCAGTACCCTAAAGTATTTTAAAAACTATATTATATTACAATCACAATTTTTCAGAAATAAAAAGTGAGATACAAAAAGATAACTCATTCTAAAAATAAATAAATTCTTTTGTGTGTGTGTGGTGCTGGGGATTGAATTTAGGGGCATTCTACCACCCCCCAGCCCTATTTTAATTTTATTTGGAAACAGAGTCTCACTAAGTTGATAGAGACTCACTACTTGCTAAGGCTGTCCTCTGACCTGTAATCCTCCAGTTTCAGCCTCCCAAGTACTATGATTATAGGCATGCGCCACCATGCCCAGTTAAATAAATAAATTCTAAAATATTCTGGGGAAAAAAACCTCGCCTCAAAAAATGCTCTCGAAGGTTTATGACCTGAAGGCATGCTATAATCAGTAGATTACTAGAGGTTTTGTAAATGTTATAACTACTTGGGGTAAGTACTATAGAAAGAACCATAAAAGGTTAAAACCGAGCAAGGTTCTACTGCCACAAGATATGTGAGCTTGGTGTCTGTTCAAAACATTGTAGGATGCCCTCCATCTCTGATCAGTTAGCATTTTTCCACAAATCAAACGAACGTCACATAAAACTCTATACCGCTCCACCACCCCCAACCCTACCCAGGTTGCCACCCAGGAAAAACATAATGAACGTTTCCATCCTTCCTCCTAACTGGGCTAGAAAGCTTCAGCCCACAGGGAAAATAACTCCCTTTTCAGCAATCTGTAGTCCTCAGTGCTGAGTGCTAGGTGCCATGAGGTTCCTAAAAATAGAAGATACGTTATGTGGAGAGTACAGTGAGTGGAAATGAAATCAGACTGCCAATCTCCTGGAGGACCCTCAAAAGGGAGGACTTGCTGTGAGTTAGGGTTCCCAGACAAGGCTTCAGCAAGATCTAGGTAAGGAGAGATGAAGAGGGAAGAAGGCCAAGCCAAGAAAGGAGAGCAATGGGAGAAAAAATGCAGAGCCTGGACGTTCTGGGCACATTTTGGTGATAAGGACCACAGCCCAATTAAGGCGGAGGCAGGCAGAAGTCTAGAAATAGCAACTGGGAGAAACAGGCCAGGAGAATAAACATGGAGGTCCTTGCATGTATCAGGAGCACATAAAAAAAGATAAACACATCCTGAGAATACTCTGGTCCTTGCACTGCTGAATCCCCAAGTTACTGGGTCTAAATCTCTGATTCCCTGTTTCACATTTAATCTCCCCTTCACTTTTGATGTGTTCAGAGTTTTACTTTGTGCCATCAACTCTTTGAATTTCAAAAATAGCTTTGGTGTCCGGAGGCTAGCTGAGAGCCCTTGCAGGAGCTCACCCAGAAGCTACTACTGTAGTGCTGCTACTGGGAACCCTCAGAGTACAGAGACCCAACCGGTCCAAAGGTTATTTTAACAACCAAGTCTAATTTCCCTTCAGGTTCTGCCCCCGCCCCAGGAAGTTGGCTGAAAGCTCTAGACACAATAAATTGTGCACACAGGTAGTTATGCTGCTACTACACCATAGCAATAGTCAACTATTTTACAGATTTCCCTCATTGGCATTTGAGGCTTAGAGTTGACTTTGTATTCATTTTCGGGAAAGAAATCCTTGGGGAAGAAGAAGGGGATGGGTGGCATTCCACAGGTGACTTGGGCAAAGGGGGAATGGTGTATGTAGTAATGATCTGAATTCTCCCCATGATTTGGAATTAATGAATTCCAGTAGGTGTCAGTTCTGTCTGCCTGAGATTCTTGGTAAGAAAGTCCTACAAATAGTTGTGGAAAGTATGTGTCAGTCTTCAAAAAAAAAAGTATGAGTTAGTCTTCAGCATGACCCACAAAAGTATCCATATCATCAAATCTTTTCTCTTTCCAAACGCCCTAACATGCCTGGTGGGAAAACAACGGTCTGATTGTAATCAGCATCTAGAACTGGTTCTCAGAAGCGTCATGAACAAGTTGAATGTGGTGGTTCACTCCTGCCATTCCAGTGCCTGGGAGGCTGAGACACGAGGATTGCAGGTTCAAGGACAGCCTCAGAGACCCTGTTTCAAAACAAAAATAAATAAAATAGGAGGTATAGCTCAGAGGTAAAATACCTCTGGGTTTGACCCCTAGTACCACCAAAAAGAAAAAGTGCCATGAACATTAAAATAAAACAGAAAAAAAAAAAGAGTACGCTATCATTTGGTTTTCTTTAGGCTCCGTGGTTTCTCTTTTGGACTTTTGGTCCTGAGGAATCTCTGTGTTTATAGTTCTCAGTGCACATCTGTGGGCACAGTTGGGAATCAGCAGCAGGAAAGAAGACCATTCATTTTATGTATTTACCTCATTTATACCCTACTTCATGCTAATGAGAGGAGTCAGGGTTTCTAACAAAAAATAGCTACAACAGTATAAAACTAAGTAAATGAAAAAACTCACAAAATAAGTGTATTTAAAAACTATTAAAATCTGAGTTTGTTGAATCTTTTGCCATAGGCATATAGATTAATTTTTCTTCCCTAGAAATCCCCAACTACTACTAATTTGCAAGTAGCCCACAGCTCACGTGGAAAGACTTCTGAAAAAAAATATTTTATTGGATATACAAGGCAGCCTCCTCTACAAACCCAATCTCCCTGTGTGTTCATCTTCAGGAGATAGGGTGAAGCAGCGAACATTAACTCTACACTCTATACACAGAGTAGGGTATTCGGCCTACTCTGAAAAAACTGATCAAGCACCCAAGTCTTGTGCTCCTCCTGCCTAGGAAAAAAAATATCAGTTATTTCCAAAAAAAAAAAAAAAAAAACAGTGAATGGTATTACTCTCTAATCCAGAAACCTAGCTGGTACAATCTCATAGACGAGAAGGACTACCAGCCATCTGGCAGATGCCTACCCAAGGAAATGAATACCGAGAGATGCCCCTTTATCCCAGATACTGATGCCTGGATACAGACCTCCCTGGCCCACCTTGAATGGTCTATGATGTGATCCTGGGCTTTCTGGGAAAATTTAAGCCTCGTTATCAAATTTAAGTTTGATATCTATGCGACTATAAAAAGATGGAGGCTTTGGGTTTTGTGTTTTTAAAACATAAACAAAAGCAAGTTCCTCAACCAAGGGGACAATCAGTAGATTCAATATGGGGAAATTATCCTATAGGGGTAGGATTCTGCTATCAGTAATATTCAGAGCTGTCCAGGTGAGACCAATGTGCAACCGAGAGTAAAGAGCACTAGCCTGGGAGCTCTGACCAGGCTACTGTCCTCCTGTGCTAGCTACTTTGGACTAAGGCTTCTTTCCTCCTTCACATTCCACACACATGTTCAACTGTTAATGTGCAACCGAGAGTAAAGAGCACTAGCCTGGGAGCTCTGACCAGGCTACTGTCCTCCTGTGCTAGCTACTTTGGACTAAGGCTTCTTTCCTCCTTCACATTCCACACACATGTTCAACTGTTAATCCTAGAAGCTTCCTGAACAACCTTTTGAGCCATAGTTTTGTTTATTTTTTTTGTTTGGAGGGGGGTAGTACTAGGATTAAACCTGGGGCATTCAACCTGTGAGCTACAGTGAGTGAGTGAGTGAGTGAGTGAGTGAGTGAGTGAGTGAGTGTGTATGTGTGTGTGTGTGTGTGTGTGTGTGTGTGTGTGTGTGTGTGTGTGTGTGTGAGACAGACAGACTAGGGATTGAACCTTGAACCCAGGAGCATTCTACCTCTGACCTGCACCCCAGCCCTAGTTTATTTTTTATTTTGAAACAGGATGTCAATAAGTTATGGGTGGCCTCATTAAGTTGCTGAGCCTGGCCCCAAACCTGCCATCCTCCAGTCTTGGCCTCCCAACTACTGGGATTACAAGCACCACCATGCCCAGGTATTCCCAGCCCTTCTTTATATTTTATTTAAAAATAGAATCTTGCTAGATTTCTGAGAGTCTTACTTAGTTGGTAAAGCTATCCTGGAACCTACAATCCTCCTGTCTCAGCTTTCCAAGCACTAGGATTACAGAAGGGCACCACTAAGCCATAGTTTAACATGTCTGTTACATCTGTTATGGTTTGCATCTGGGAAGTCCCCTAAAATCTCATGGGGTTAGAGGTGGGGCTTTGAGGAAGTGAGTGGATGATGGGAACTGACTCATCCATGGATTACACTTTGATGGCTGTGTAGGCTACTAGGAGGTGGGACCTAGTCAGAGGAAGTAAGTCACTAGGGGCGTGTCCAAGAAGGATTTATCTTATCTTGCTCCCCTTCCCTCCCCCCCCCGCCCCCTTTCTTTCTGGCTGCCATGAACTGTGCTTCTTTCCCCTGCCATGGCCTTCTGCCATGATGTTCTGCTTCACCTCAGGTCCAGAGCAATGACACCACTGCCATGAACTGAATCTTCTGAAACCATGGGCCAAAATAAATATTTCCCCCTCTCTAGGTTGTTCTTCTCATGCATTTTGGGCTGACTATCACAAGAAGCTGACTATCACACTGTCACACATCAAGATATGTTGCCATTTTTTGCAATGAAGAGTTGTTGAAACCTCACACTTCCCACTGTCTTTTATGAAGCATCCTGTCCTTGCTGCTATAGCATGTGTTGAACTACAATAGTGACTACATGATACAGTCTTAGACACATGTGGTCTTTAAAACTAATGGGAGATGGAGATGGAGATGCAGAAGAAAAGAGAAGGAGGAGGAGAAGGAGAGGGAGGAGGAGGAGAAGGAGAAAGACTGACATATTTTAGAGCCAAGAGTCTGACTTCCTCAAAGTCAAGTGCTCTGTTTCTATCAGGCCCACCCACCACCACCCTTTGGATCCTGTGCATTCTACCTTCCTACTTATTCAAGGCTCATTAGTCTCATGTTCTGTTCCCTTCCATCATGTTAAATTACCAGCTAATGAAGCTGATGAATTAATCCCTTATAGCATATAATAAATGATAAGACCTTAATGAGTTATCCTATCCAGATAGCAGTTCTATATTTTTCTAAGACCTTCTTAAGACACATTGCAATCCAAAGGAAGGTACTAATTTTGGAAAATAGGCACTGTGTTAAGACATGAAGGATAATACAAATTAGGAATCAGGCACCCCTTAAGTCCCACCTCACAGAAGGCCGTCCACTCTAAGCAAACTCTGGTTACAAGTGGTGATTTAGTTCCCTGCTGTGGCATTGCTCAGCCACTGAGCTTATATCTACGGAACCACTCTCCGCTCCATGGTAATTTATGACATAGCAATTTGTTGGCCTTTCACAACTTCATAACATACAGCACTAAGTAGGTGCTCGTGTTAGCTTTTCATCACCGTAACCAAAATACCTGATATAAACAACTTGAAGGAGTAAAAAAAATATATTTTTGGCTCATGGTTTCAGAAGTTCAACTGACTCCAAGACGGAAACATAATAATCATGGGTATGGCAGAAAAAAAGGAGGAGTTGCTCAGCTCATGGTAGCCAGAAAAGAGAGAGAGAAAGGAAGGGAGGAAGAGAGAGAGAGAGAGAAGAGAGAGAAGAGGGGGGGGGGAGAGTGTGTGTGTGTGTGTGTGTGTGTGTGTGTGTGTTAGTTTGAGACTGGGAAGAAGACAAACCTTCCTTTCAGGGCATGTTGCCAGTGACCTTCTTCCTCCAACTAGACCCCAATTCTCAGTAGTCCACTCAGCTATTAATGGATTAATCCATCAATTCATAGTCAGAGCCCCTCATGATATAATAATTGGCTAAGAGCCCCACCTCTATACACATGAGACTTTTAGGGACATTCCAGATCAAAACCATAACAGTATTCAATGAGTGAAAAAAATAGATTAATGAGTGCCTTTTATTCCTCTGTTGTCTATAAACATCCCTAAACCATTAATTGAATATTTATCATGCTTTTTAAAACCTTCCAGAGATAAATATTCTATTTCCTCAGTCAAATGCCCATTCCAGTGTGACATGCAGGCTTTTGAATAAAGCAAAGACAGATGTAATTCTGCACTTAGCTAAGTGGTAGAACTTTTGAAAGCCTTATTCCCCCTAGAACATCAATCAAACTCTAAAGTGACCTAAAATAGTCTCTTCCTGAGAAAAACAACAAAATCATGCTGACTTTAAGCTCTCATCCCAACTGTAAACTCAAAACATATATAAAGCCGGGCATGGTAGCGCACGCTTGTAATCCTCGCCTTGCGCTTGGGAGGCGGAGACAGGAGGATCGTGCAGGTTCGAAGCCAGCCACTCTGGCTTAAGAGACCCTGTTTCCAAAAATTTAAAAAAAATAGGTCTGGGGGTGTAGCCCGGAGGTAGACAGGTTTCCAGGAACCCCAGTGCCACCAAAAAGATAGATAGATAGATAGATAGATAGATGATAGATAGATAGATAGATAGATAGATAGATATTAGTTTAAATAAGTTGGGCATATGGTTCTTAGAGGACAGAAGAGATATGGACAAGGATCTACTACAACAGAAGAAAACTGAAATTATTGATGGGCTGGTGAACGACGCCCACCCCATCCACTCTACCAATCATGTGATCACATTCCCCCTGCCAATGAGAACTGAGAAATGGGTGTGTGGCCCAACCCCAGCCAATTAGAAGCAAGGCAAATCTACAAGGGATTGGGTGGGGAGGGGATACTTAGAAAGACTTCCTCTCCCTTAAGAAAAAAGCACAGTGAAAAGACAATTGTCCTCTCTCTTGTGACAATGTCCTGACTGACCTCGGCTTCTGAAGCAAATGTATGAGACAGGGCAGAAAACAATTCCAAGAATCTGAGACTGTGACTCTACCGCTTTGTCTTAGAAAGTCACCTACACTTTCCACTCCTATTACTTCACAGGAAACAAGACTATATTCTACTCAAAGAGTTTGCATTATATTTTTAGCCAATCCCAACCACTCATCTCAATCTGTTTATTTTTTTTTAAATGACATGGGTTTCAGCAGTTACTTTGGAATATCATTCATATTACAAAAATGGATATGATTGTCTAGAAATAAAATAACCCGTTTAAAAATAGGAATGAAGCTCACAGCTAAATAAAGCATTATTATAATAAATAGGAATGCTTTTTAAAAGGTCTCGGTGTTTGCATTTTCACTGACTCATTTTTAAGCAGACTTAATTTTAAAATGTTCACAAAATAATGCACCTCATTAAATACTTACTGAAATCTGTATTCATTTCCTATTATTGCTGTACCAAATTACCACAAAGTTAAGGGCTTAAAACATCACAAATTTAGTATCTCACAGTTCTGGAAGTCAAAATTCTAAAATGGATCTCCCTATTCTAAAATTAATGTTGGCAGGGCTGTGTTCCTTCTAGGGGCTCCAGAGGAGAATCTATTTCCTTGCCTTTCTAGCTTCTAGAGGCTTCCAGCATTCCTTGGCTCGTGGCCACATCACTCCAACTTGTGCTTCTGTGTTCACAGCTCCTTCTGTGACTGACTCTCCTACCTGCCTTTGATGAAGTCCTCTGTGATCACACTGGACCCACTCAGATAACCCAGGATTATCTCCCCACCCCCTTCTCAGGATCCTTCATCACATCAGCAAAGTCCCTTTTGCCATACAAGGTTATATATTTACAGGTTCCAAAGAGTAAAACCTGGACATCTTTGGGGAGCCTCTACTCTACTTCCTACAAAATCCATCACAAATTGGGACCTGACCTGAGAGAATTTAAGAAATGGAATCAATTAATGCTAACATGGAAGTTGGCACTGATTTTGAGTCTTGAGATACTCTTATCCCTCCAGGAAAAAGTTGATGGGCTAATGAAATTCTAGCTTCAGACACCACTCAAACACAATCTTCCCCCAGTGGGAAAGACTAGCTTGAAAGATATTCTCCTTGTTTTGATTTCCATAAAACCCATAATGCTAAATATAGGTGGATGAATTTACTGGGAAAAGTAGTAATAATAAAAAACAGATAATTAGAAAACTAATAAACTATATAATAAGAAAAAAATCAAACATTAAAAACTCAGCACAAGCCAGGTGTGGTGGCACATGTTTGTAATCCTAGCATTTGGGAAGCAAAGCCCAGAGGATCACAGTTTGCAAACAGCCTTAGCCACTTAGCAAGGCCCTTTGCAACTCAGTGAGACCCTGTTTCAAAAATTAAAGAGAATAAAACATAGGACTGGCCGGGCGTGGTGGCGCACGCTTGTAATCCCCGCACTTGGGAGGCGGAGACAGGAGGATCGCGCTGGTTCAGAGCCAGCCACACTGGCTTAAGAGACCCTGTTTCCAAATAAAAAAGTTAAAAAATAGGTTTGGGAGTGTAGCCCGTGGGAGTATAGCCCGGAGGTAGAAGGGCTTCCAGGAACCCCAGTACCACCAAAAAAAAATAAATAAATAAAAAAAATAAAACATAGGACTGGGGGTGTACCTCGGAGGTAGAATGCCCCTGGGTTCCATCCCTAGTACCGCAAAAATTACAGGCGCACACCTGTAATCCCAGTACTTGCAGTACTTGGGAAGAATTGCAGGTTTAAGGACAGCCTCAGAAAATAGTGAGATTCTCATCAACATAGCAAGACCCTGTTTCAAATTTTAAAAAATAAGCTGGGCATGGTGGCGCAGAATTGTAATCCCAGCATTTGGGAGGCTGAGACAGGAGGATCACAGTTTAAGGACAGCTTCAGCTACTACTTAGTGAGGCCCTTTGCAATTCAGTGAGACCCTATTTCAAAATAAAGAATAAAAAATAGGGCTAGGAGTGTAGCTCAGAGGCAGAATGCTCCTGAGTTCCATCTCCAGTACTGCAAAAATATATAAATAAATAAATTTTTAAAAATATAAGGCTGGGGATATAGCCCAGAGGTAGAATTCCCTAGGTTCAATCCCCACTCACTCACACACACGCACGCACGCATGCACGCACGCACGCACGCACACAAACACCTCAGCACCTGAAGAAATCACTTTTAAAAGCATAACAAAATGGGTATGGTGGCACATGTCTGTAATCCCAGTACTTGGGAGTCTCAGACTGGAAGATTTCAGGTTCAAGGACAGCCTCAGCAATACAGTGAGACTGCCAGCACCTAGCAGAACCCTGTTTCCAAAAAAAAAAAATTTTTTTAAAGGGCTGAAGTTGTAGCTCAAAAGTAGAAAACCCCTAGGTTCAATCCGCACTACCAAAAGAAAGTATAACAAATCACCAAATTGGTATCATTCATTTCTGAATTTTTAGCTGTGCATGAGGACTAGAATCGGGAAGCAGGGCAGAAAACAACAGAGTTATTTTTTTCTGAGCCTTATTTATAATATAAACTAAATTAAAAACTAAACTAAAACTTAAATACTTTAAATTTTAACTATTATCCAGACACTAGAACAATTCAAATGCTCAACAAGTGACTGGGAGCTGGACAGGACGGCACGTGCCTGTAATTCTAGTACTTGGGAGGCTGTGACAGGAAAATCAAAGGTTCAAGGCTAGCCTGAGTGACTTAATGAGGCCCTTAGCAATTTAGTGAAACCTTGCTTCAAAATTCAAAAAGTTTTTAAACAGCTGGAGGTAGATCTCAGAAGTAGAATGCCCCTGGGTTCAATCCCCAGCAGCTTTGAACTGAAGCCTTTATATTTTTCTAAGCTCCAAGGTCCCTTATCAATTCCGTATAAATTGTTGGATGGCAGGCCAGCTTCACAAGTGAGCAAGCTGGTTTCTATGACGACCACCCAGAGGTAGATGCCACATGAGCTCCCTACTTCTACGGGAAACTCACCATCTCTCTCGCTCACTCCTCTCTCTAGCAAAATGCTAGTATCAAATAACAACCCTACTCCTACTAAAAAGACTGTTGAACTTTACATAAAGTCACCACTTTTTTATCTTTTTTTTTTTTTTTTTGCAGTACTGGGGATGGAACCCAAGGACATTCTACCTCTGAGCTACATTCCCAGCCCTATTTTTTATTCTTTATTTTGAAACAGGGTCTTACTAAGCAGCTGAGGCTGTCTGTGAACCTCGATCATCCTGTCTCTGCCTCCCGAATGCTTAGATTACAAGAGTGTGCCACCACGCCCAGCTTTATCCTTGTTTTTAACCTGCTCTGTTATAAGTTATTTTTTGTATTTTGTATTTTATTTCATTCATTTAAAAAATCTGTTTCTGCAGACCAGGAATATTTCAGACTAAACATTTGTTCACTTGTGCAATGATGAGTGTTCATGGTTGAGGTTTTTTCTTTTTCCTTTTTTTTTTTTTTTTTTTTTTTTTTTGGTGGTACTGGGGTTCCTGGAAACCCTTCTACCTCCAGGTTACACTCCCAGACCTATTTTATATTTTTATTTGGAAACAGGGTCTCTTACGCCAGCATGGCTGGCTTCAAACCAGCGCGATCCTCCTGTCTCCGCCTCCCAAGTGCAGGGATTACAAGAATGTGCCACCACGCCCGGCAAGGTTTTTTCATATTTTGATTAGCTGTTTTTTATTTGTTTAGAAGGTTTGTCTGTTGGTGTGTGTGTGAGAGAGACAGACAGAGAGACAGACAGACAGATCACGGACTGAACCCAGGAGCATTCTACCTCCAAGCTACACTCCCAGCCCTATTTTATTTTTATTTTGAAACAGGGTCTCACTACACACATCTGTTATTGAACCTGTCTCAGCCTCCCAAGTATCTAGGATTACAGGTGTGTACCACGAATGCCCAGCTTCTATATTTTGACACTATAATATTTTATGTCCTTTTTGTGGTGCTGGGGGTGAAACCCAGGAGTATTCTACCTCCACACAACATCCCCAGCCCTATTTTATTTTTATTTGGAAACAGGGCCTCACTAGATTAATGAGAGACTTACTATGTGCTGAGGCTTTTCTTGAATCTGAAATCCTCCTATTTTAGCCTCCCACGTACTGGGATTACAGGCATGTGCTACCATTCCCAGATTATACATTGTGTGTGTGTGTGTGTGTGTGTGTGTGTGTGTGTGTGTGTGTGTGTGTGTGTGGTACTGGGGGTGGAACCCAGAGGCTTTCTACCTCTGGCTATACTCCCAGCCCTATTTTTTTTTTTTTGGGTGGTACTGGGGTTCCTGGAAGCCCTTCTATTTCTGGGCTACACTCCCGCGGGCTACACTCCCAGGCCTGTTTTTTAACTGTTTTATGTGGAAACAGGGTCTCTTAAGCCAGCGAGGCTGGCTCCGAACCAGCGCGATCCTCCTGTCTCCGCCTCCCAAGCGCAGGGATTACAAGCGTACGCCACTACACTCGACTTTGTATTTTATTTGGAAACAGGGTCTCACTAAGTTGCTGAGAGCCTCACTAAGTAGCTGAGGCTGGCTTCGAACCCTTGCAATCCTCCTGTCTCAGCCTCCCAAGCGTGGGGATTACAAGCATGTGCCACCACGCCCTGCCCGGCTTATACATTTTTTAACAATATTATTTGACACATTTTAAAGTAATCATTGTCCAATGCATGCTGCAATTGTCCAGAAAATCATACAATGAATATTGTATGCACAGTAATAATACCTTCGGCCTTTCCACTAGAGGGCAATCTTGTATTATCCCATCTTACAATGCCCATATTCCTCAGGAAATCCTTCTTATACTTCAACTGTCAATTGTGTGCCAACCTACAGGGTGATGACCCCAGAATTACATCCAGAACAAAGCCCTGAACCAATATTCAAACTTTCAATGAAATACTCTTAAAATTCGTTATATAACTGAAACTTAATGTCTGCCATGCTGCAGACATATGAGCTCTACTGTTAAAAACTGAGAGAATCTTAGGGAAAGGATCTTTGGAGAAGACATCAGTTGACCTCAAGTCCAGAAAGTGGGCCTCTCATTCAGAGCTTAGCAGTGTCTACTCCTGATGAGAGAGAGGAACAGACTGTGATAGGGAAAGGGGTGCCCTGTTAGGAGGAATCCTGCATCCCCAGAGACTCTCATAGCAAAAAACGGCATGCACAAGAGAAACTAAGCATGGGACCATGGCGACACTCAGTGGATGAGATGAGGCTGTGTCTGACGATAAGAAAGTCATGGGTAGGGCTACCCAAATGGTCACCTATGAGCAGAGAACTTCCCCTGGGGAGCAGGTTCTGAAAGGACAGAGGGTGGAAAATACATTTCTTTTCTGACTCCAGGACGTCTGCGCTTCTTGGTCAACATGCTGGCAGCACACACCTCCTCCCTCCCCATTTGGAAGTCTTCCTGAGGCTGTCTTCCAGCTGGGAAGGAAACATGGAATTCCTTCCAAAAATCAGGTAACTATGTTCATAGTGTGCAGTTGGGATCTGCTATTTAAGAGCATAAATATAAACTTCTTGAAGAAATCATTGACCATTTGTTTTCCCAAATAGCTCCATGACAGATGTCAATGAAAGAAAGCTATCACCTCAGAACAGTAAGGAGAGAGGGAGGAAAGGGAAACACGTGCGTCTCCTACCCAGGCCTTGATTCTGCTGCTCCCACTCGATGGCGTCTGGCACCTGGTAGGTGGCTCCCTCCAATGGGTCCAGGTTTCCCTGCTCCAAGCCTGGTTCCTGGGAGGTGATGCCAGGGAGAGTATAGCCCAGAGGCTCGTCCAGGGAGTCTGCATCTTTATCTTCCTCATCCTCTTCTTCATCTTCCTCTTCTTCCTCTTCATCTTCTTCATCCTCTTCATCCTCATCCTCTTCTCCCTCTGGGATAAAGAAATCAAAGAGAACCATGAGTATGTGTGATGGACACATGCTTAAACATATGATGCTTTTGGCTGATCCCAACACTACCAAATAATCACACATGGCCTTCTAAGACCAATTTTTATAGCCAAAGTGAGACAATGTGAGCTTCCCAGGATTATGCACCCACCATGTAGCCCTTATTTTATTTCATTTTACTGTGGTGCTGGAGATTGAATGCAGGGCATCATGCACTCTCAGCAAGTATTCTACCATAGAGCTACATTCCCATTCCCATATACGCAATATTTTAAGCTTCCAAAAACCAGTTATGTCCACTAAGTATCATGCATCATGTTTAACGGAAGTCAAAGTTCAGTTACTAAGAATGGTTATTAAAGTATTTGTATTTACAGCGCTAGGAAATGTCCCATTTCTGTTTTCTAAAGGCCACAAAAGGTTTACCTGTCAAATAATACTGAAATACCAACAGAACTTAAAAGGAATTATTCCCAGCCTTTTGTATCTCATATTAAAGACAAGAATTTATTATTTGGCCCAGTTTTTTCTTTATGTTTTTTTTCTTTATGTTCTTTATGTTCTTCCCCAACCAAACCATGTTATCTGAAAGCCACATAAACCCACTCTTGGATCCTGTTTCTCCTGCAGAGGAGTGACCCAAGAAACTGAAAACAATCAGCCTTCTCAATCCCACTCTAAAAGGAATTAGGAAATGAGATATTTATCGAGGACAGAAAAGGAACACGTGAAAAAAAATAAAGATTATCATCACCGTAAGAATCAACACTTAAAATTTGTCATTTTGGGTGCTTCAAGTGGAGTGGATTTAAAGGTCTCAAAATCCTAAATGTGGTTAGTTTCATCAATTTTAATTTTCTAGGATGACTGCAAGTCCCCTTTATCACCAAGGTGTACCTGAAACCCCCTGGTGAGTGCCCCAGAGGTCACTGCAGTCCTACCCTCAGTCTCCCCCCATGGCTATCAATACAAGGCTTTCTGAAACAGAAAACCTTTTTTGCATGGTAGAGACGAGGGACCGGCGACAACCACAGCACACTGAGAATTTTGAGATTTTCCTTTTCTATTCCTAGACAACTTTTTCCACATGTACATCCCTGTCAACACTGGTATTATTCCTCCTTCAAAGGGCTGTTCGAGGGCTTGCATTAACTAACATGCAAGGTGCTTAGGACAAAGTCTTGCACGCAGTGGCCACGGGGTGAGGCTGGCTTCTTTGCTCTTGCGACAGGACGTGGAATGCTGGGCATGGACTGGCACATCAGCCACTGGGACCAGAGGAGATTTCTGTTTTAGCTTCCCCTTATTCTGAAATTCCCTTTTCCTGCCAGAACATATTGTTCTTTAGGAGCATACAATCATGTGGTGGCCATTCAACATCTTTAGTCACCCTTACCCATGAAATATTGACTATTATTACAGATCAATAACAAAAGAGGTACTTGCACATTCCTGATATTAGCCAAAAAATGTATTTTATAACAGTGTGACCCAGAAAGGTGGAAAAGTATTAAATAAAGGAAAGGTACTCAAATTCTCTGTTATTTCACCAATGACTAGCATACTGCTCAGCAGCCACTGGTACCCAAAAAGTATTTGTTGAGCGGATGCAGAGATGAATGAATAGATAACTTCACAGTCAGATGGGTGCGGCTTTTAAAAACCTGGATCTCAGGAAGCCCAGAGTAACATTTAATCAACAGGCAGTAACAGTGCTGTGAACCGCCCTGCAGTAAGCACAGCAGCAACACAGCAGAAGCAAGTGGAGCGCTGCCCACTCACCTCCCATCACCAAAGCTGGAGACAGAGGCCAGCCTTCCATGAGTGTGCCTGAGAGGCATGACAGCAGGACACCTCTGCAACAAAGGACAGCGGCATGCCAAAGACTCAGCAAATAAAACTATGCTCAAAGCAACAGCGGGAACCCCGACCTAAAGGTCTGAAACTAAAGGAAGAACTCATTCCAACAACACAAGGTCGTACAAACAATAGGTTGATGCTTTCCGAATTTTATGGTTTTGTTTAAATGAACCCCAATTTTTATTTTATCTTAACCCTAAATAAGCCTGTGGGTCAAGGCGCGCGTGCGCGCGCACACACACACACACACACACACACACACACACACACACACACTCGACTATTTCATGGAAAGATTGTACCAAAAAAGTAAAATTGAACCTCTACACAGTAATCATGGCCCTAGGTTTGTCATGAGTACCAGATAGGGCTCATTTGTCAATATTCAGTGATAAATTTTAAAGACTAAGTTGAATTTGTCCCAAGAAACCTTAAAAATGACTGCGACCCAAAAAGGGAAGATTCAGAGCGTTCAGCCTGAGAATTTCCTTCCAGTCTTGTCAGCTGGAATGGAAAGTGCATCCTCAGCACTGACATCTTCTCCCGGGTTGATTGGATGCTGACTATTCCATAACGTCATACAACGGTGAGGTCAGCAGCATTCAGAGGGGAGGAATGGTGGTTTCTCAGTAACCATCTCTGGGCTGGTGTTTCTTTGTTTTGTTTTGGTGGGGACTGAACTCAGGGTCATTCTGCCTTAAAGCTACACTCCCAGCCCTTTCTACTTATTTACTTATTTTGAAATAGGGCCTCACAACATTACTGAAGGTCTCCCTAAATTGCTACGGCTGGCATTGAACCTGCAATCCTCCTGACTCAATCTCCCAAGTGCTAGGATTACAGGCATATGCTACCACAGAGGGCTTTAGGTTGTTTCTTGTTTGTTTTGTTATTTAGTTGGGGTTTTGGTTTTGGTTTTTGATACAAGCATGCACCACCCTGCTCAGCTTAGGCTGAGCTTTCTTGCAGCAGAGCCAGTGGGTTTTCCAGAGCATCTTTGCCAAGATCAAGGCACTTGAGAGTAACCCAACACTGCTGATAAATAGGCACTGTCAAAAATTCTGACACCTAAGGACAGTGAAGACCTGACTTAGCTGTCAGTCAAAAACCTAATTTACACAACCAGTCATGGTGGTGCACGCTTGTAATCCCAGCATTTGAGAAGCTGAGACAGGAGGATCACAGTTTGCGGGCGGCCTCAGCTACTTAATGAGGCCCTTTACAACTCACTGAGACCCTGTTTCAAACTAAAGAATAAAAAGTAGAGCTGGTGGTATAACTCGGAGGTAGAATGCCCCTGGGGTCCATCCCCACTACTGAAAAAAAAAACTAACCTACGTGTTGGGACAGTAGACAGGTCAGAGCAAAAAAAAAGAGATTGAGGCATAGCTCCATTTCAGAATGAATTGAAACAGTTAAAAGCAAAAACTGTAAAGTATCAGGCAACAATGTCAGGTGACAGTGCCACATGGCTAAGAGATGCTTGGTGAGATTAAGTGGTATATCCAGAACTCGAAGAGAAATGTCCTGTTGCAGGTGGCAAGAGAAGAAAAATGTGTCTAGACAGTACACTCTCTGAGTCGATTTCATCCGGCTGGCCTCCTCCTGACAGGATCTCTTAAAAGCTGCTTAATAACCCACAACAATGCTTTGTACTTACAAAAGCCTCTAATTCTGAGGAGCTCAAAAGCTTTGCAGGCATTATCTTTCAAACTTACACTGCTAGCTAAACAGGGAGTCAGTGTATAAGCTTTAACTTTCAGGCTACTTAACTAGTCGGGTAATACCACAGCAGAACCCAACATGAGTTTGTTTGAAGCTAGAATTTTTACCTCTCCAAACCAGATCTGTTTTCTTAATGCATTGTAAACATTTTTCCAGAAAAAAAAAAAGATTCCCAGCCAGGCGTGGTGGTGCACAATTGTAATCCCAGCATTCGGGAGGCTGAGACTGGAGGATCGCAGTTCGCAGACAGCCTCAGCTACTTAGTGAGGCCCTCTGCAACTCAGTGAGACCCAGTTTCAAAATAAAGAATATAAATTAGGGCAGGGGGTGTGGCTCAGAGGTTGAATGCCCCTGGGTACCATCCCCAGACCTGCAAAAAAAAAAAAAAAAAAAAAAAAAAAATCCCAAAAAAACAAGTTTGGGTTTGTTCAGGACTAGGGTGACTAGGGAGCTGAAATATCCACTTGTTGGTTCATAGGAAGTTCACCCCAAATGTGTTCAGTTTCTCTGACTGCATCTTCATCACAGATTAGACATATTTAGATTTCTAGAAGGTCAGCCAGGTGTGGTGTCACAAGCCTATAATACCAGTACTTGGGAGGCAGAGAAAGGAGGATTACAAGTTCAAAGCCAGCCTCAGCAGTTTAGTGAGAACCTCAACAACCCGGTGAGAGCCTCTTTCAAAATAAAAAAATTTAAGCCAGGCATGGTGGTGCACACTTGTAATTTTAGCATTTGGGAGGCTGAGACCAGAGGAGTGCGGTTCACAGACAGCCTCAGCTACTTAGCAAGGCCCTCTGCAACTCAGTGAGACCTGGTTTCAAAATTATAAAGACTAAAAAAATAGGGATGGGGATGTAGCTCAGAGGTACAATGCCCCTGGGTTCCATACCCAGTACAGCAAAATAAATAAATAAATTAATTAATTAATTTTTAAAGAGCCAGGGGTATAGCCTAGAGGTAGAAAAATCCCTGCATTCAATCCAGAGTATAGACAGCCAGCTAGCATTCCCAGGCTGTTACTAACGTGTCGAAGGGAAAATGCACCCTTGAGAACGAGTCATCCTGACAATGGGAGTGGTAGGAAGCAGAAGAGTGACACCCGTTCCCCAGGTGTCCTGCCCACCCTTGACATACAGACCTCACCTGTGCCTGTGTCCTCTGAGAACCGCAATGGCCAATGTGAATCCTTATCTTTTGCCTATTTATATTCATTAGTTTTACGTGTCACATCTTTCTTTTCAGTGGCTTCTCCCCCTCCCCAGCCCTAACAGTTGAACCCAAAGGCACTCTATACTTCCTAGCCCCATTTTAATTTTTATTTTAAAACTGGCTATCTCTCAGTTACTACACCCTGACCTCAAATCTGTGGTCCTCCTGCCTTAGCCTCCCTCAGTGACTTTGTTTTTTTTCCCTTTTGTAAATTTAACCTGGGCGTGGTGGCACACACCTGTAATCCTGGTTCTTGGGAGTCTGAGACAGGAGGATCAGTTGTTGAGGTCAGCCTCAGCAATTTAATGAGTCTCTCAGTAAATGAGGGACACTATTTCCAAATAAAAAATAAAATAGGGCTGGAATGTGACTTGTAGGTTAAATAACTCTGGGTTCAACCTCCAGTATCAGAAAAAAAGAAAAACTGAATCTAAGGTAAGCAAATTAGCTCATTGAAAAAGCAAGAATAGCGGGCATGGTGGTGCAATTGCTGAAGGTAAAATTGCTGAAGGTAAAGACAACACCTAACTAGCAACAGACCTTTAAAATTATTTCCAGCTGCCGGGCACAGTGGTGCACGCTTGTATTCCCCGCGCTTGGGAGGCAGGGACAGGAGGATCGCGCAGGTTCGAAGCCAGCCTCTTTGGCTTAAGAGACCCTGTTTCCAAATAAAAATATAAAAATAGGTCTGGGAGTGTAATCTGGAGGTAGAAGGGTTTCCAGGAACCCCAGTACCACCAAAAAAAAATTATTTCCAAGTATTTGCTTTTATGAAGTATATCCCAGAGGTTATCCCAAACATAAATCTTTGGAAGTATAGTTGATTCTTTCCTTAAGATCAAACACTTAGAGATAAATACCTCAGCACATGATTTTATAAATCTTCCACATTAATCTATGTCATTTTCTTGGAAACTCTTACTAAGTTCAATCCTAGGCAGAGACAGGAGGATCACAGGTTCAAGGACAGCTTCAGCAATTTAGTGAAACTCTGTTTCGAAATTTTAAAAAATAAATTCTGAGGCTATAGCTTAGAAGCAGAATGTGCCTGGGCTCAATCTCCAGTACTAAAACAAACACAGAAACAAAAAACCACAGGAACAGGGTGGCTTCACAGAGCATGGGCTGAGCATATATTGGTCTCTTCTCCTTTCCCTCAGAAGGGCCTAGCTCTGATCCATCCCAGTGGCTTTTTTTTTTTTCAGTACTGGGGATGGAACCCAGGGGCATTCTACCTCTGAGCTACACGCCCAGCCCTGTTTGTTTGCTTTATTTATTCTTTATTTGAAACAGGGTCTCACTGAGTTGCAAAGGGCCCCACTAAGTACCTGAGGCTGTCCTCAAACTGCGATTCTCCTGTTTCAACCTCCCAAATGTTGAGATTACAAGTGTGTGCCACTATGCCCAGCCCAGTGGCATTTTTCTCAAAAAAAAAAAAAAAAACCCTATACTGGTATGTGGGAACCACTCTGACAATATGATTAAAAAAAAAAAAAAAAAAAAAAAAAAAAAAAAACACTAGCCAGGCGTGGTGGCGCATGCTTGTAATCCCCACACTTGGGAGGCGGAGACAGGAGCATCGCGCAGGTTCGAAGCCAGCCTTGCTGGCCTAAGAGACCCTGTTTCCAAATAAAAATATAAAAAATAGGTGTTGGGAGTGTAGCCCGGAGGTAGAAGGGCTTCCAGGAACCCCAGTACCACCAAAATAAAAACCAAACAAGCATTGTGGCAAAATGGTTACCACACAAAAAAATCCTGAGGATGGCACTGCTTTTACTCAAAAATTAAAAAAAAAAAATTTTTTAAACCCTTGGTCATTTTTAGTTGAGTGCAAACTTACACCAGAAAAGCAAAACTTGAACTTGTTCTGAGGATATGAGGCAATTCTCCAGCAGGTGGCTCTCCAGGACCAGAAGGTGAGGGACTGAGCTGGCCAGCACAATCCGTAGACTGCTGTGCTTGTAATCTCATCTGGTATTAATGCCCGTGTTTCACCCAAGAGCTAGTCATTTTGCTATGTTAGAGTCCATCTGAGTTTTCTGTCTGAAGCTGAAATCCAAAAAATGTACCTTTAAAAAAAAAAATTTTGGAAGTGCTAGGAATTGAACCAGGGTCTTGCAGTCGCTAGATAAGTGCTATGCCCTGGAGCCACGTCCCATCCCTCAAATACTGTAACTTTTCCAACATATCTATATTCTCTTCATTTGAAGCAGGTCCAACAACTGAATAAGACTATTAATTGCTCTTCAAATTCTTCAATTTCAAATACTCATAAGAGCACTTGTACTTTGAGGAATATTTTTAAACTAGGTAGAAAAAGCTCAAACAATATATATATTAAAAATCATCTTCTGTAAGCCAGAAGTGGGGGCACACGCTTGTAATCCCTGCATTCAGGAGGCTGAGACAGGAGCATCATAGCTTGCGGACAGCCTCAGCTACTTAGTGAGGCCCTTTGCAACTCAATGAGACCCTGTTTCAAAATAAAGAATAAAAAATAGGGCTGGGGGTGTAGCTTAGAGGTAAAATTCCCCTGGGTTCCATCTCTAGTACCAAAATAAATAAATATATATATATATATATATATATATATATATATATATATATACATACATACATATATATATATATATAGTCTTCTTTAATCATTTGTGTTAATTTCTTTATTCCTCTCTACTTTAACTACTTTATCACCAGATACAATGCCATGGGGCTCAATCCTCAACACCAACATTAAAAATGAAAAAAAAGAAATAGGCCTGGGAGTGTAGCTCAGAGTTAGACTGTCCCTCACTTCAATCCCCAGTATCGCACAAAAAACAATTGCTGAAGGTAAAAACAACACCTAACCGGCACACAACTTATCCCAGAGGTTATCCCAAACATAAATCTTTGGAACCATGATTGATTCTTTCCTTGGGATCAAACACTTAGAGATAAATACCGTATCGCCATGATTTTATAAATCTTCCACATTAATCGATGCCATTTTCTTGGAAACTCTTACTAAATTCAAACTTCCTATTAACTACATAACAGTAAATGTAATTTAAAATTTCCTCACCAAGCACCATGGCACATGCCTGTAATTCCAGTATTTGGGAGGCTGAGACAGGAAGATTGCAGGATCGAGATCAGCCTTGGCAACTTAGGGAGCTTTATTATTATTATTATTATTATTATTATTATTATTTGCGGTACTGGGGATGGAACTCAGGTTTATTCTACCTCCAAGCGACACCTCCAGCCCTATTTTTTTTTTATTCTCATTTTGAAACAGGGTCTCACTAAGTTGTAAAGGGCCTCACTAAGTAGCTGAGGCTGCCCGTGAACCGTGATCCTCTTGTCTCAGCCTCCCAAATGCTGGGATTACAAGCATGTCTACCACGTCAGGCTTAGGGAGATCCTGTTTCAAAATAAAGGGCTTTGGGTATAGCTCAGAGGTAGAATGGCCCTGGGTTCAATACCCCCAGTACCAAAAGCAAATAAGTAAATATAAATAAATAAGTAAATTTTCCTCCAACCTAGCCTTAACAATGTTGAAAACACACATTAATGAGAGAAAAAAATGGGTTGAGAGAAGATAACCAATCTACTTCAAACACTAGCTGCAAAATGTTTTTGACTATGTTTAATATTTTCTTTTTTCATTCATTATTTTCTTTAAACTCGAATACTTTTTTCTTAATAATGTCCCTTCCTCCCTCAGGTTAATAAGCTAAAAAGACCAGTCTCCACAGCTATATCCATATCTGCCAGTCATTACCTAATCCCCAGGACCTCACATAATTGGCACATTCTCTATTATCTTCCGTAAATCCTGCCCCAAATTAAATTGAGTTATCCTAATAGAGCCTCCGGCAATAATGATCAGCTCTAGAGTCTAACTCCTGCTCATTAAACAACTTGCTTTTGATTTAGGTAACAGCCTCTTGTATATTTCCTTCTGGAAAATGAGAGTATAACAATACTGTTCTATTTCTCAAGGGTACTATACAGAAAAACATAAAAACTGTATTAATATTGCATCTATAAATTCTGAGCCATCTGAAATAAAACCTGTCTTTTCAGTGACTTAGTAGTCCTAAAGGGATATTTGCTTTAAGTAAACAGACAAAACTTGTACATAAAAATCCACATACCCTCAGAAAGATAAATTATATTTTAGGTAGACTATTGACTTTGCAAAGCCATGTATAAAAGTAGATTTTCCCCTTCAAAATGTAATAGCAACAGACACGAGTCAATAGACATGAGTCAGCCTATCCAAGATGAGGTTTATGTACTAATTTATGGAAATATGTATCTGTTTTCTCAAACTGGTGTGCCTTTAGCTCCTCAAATGCAGAGATCTTGCCGGGCGTGGTGGCGCACACTTGTAAACCCCGCGCTTGGGAGGCAGGGACAGGAGGATCACACAGGTTCGAAGCCAGCCTCGCTGGCTTAAGAGACCCTGTTTCCGAATAAAATATAAAATAGGTCTGGGAGTGTAGCTCAGAGGTAGAAGGCTCCTGGGTTCCATCCCCAGTACCACACACACAAAAAAAGCAGAGACCTTGTCTTATTCATATTTGCACCCTACCCCTGAGGACCAAGCACTGTGCCTTGCCTAAAATAACCCCTCAAAACCAGGCATGGTGGCACACGCCTAAAATCTCATCCAGTACTTGGAGGCTGAGACAGAAGGATCCCAAGTTCCAGCCTACATACAACAAGCCTCAGTAACTGAGACCCTATTTCAAACTAAAACAACTGAGAGGTATAACTCAGAGGTAGAATGCCCCTGGGTTCAATCCCCAGTACCAAAAATCAGTAAGTAAATAAATAATCACTCAACTATGTTAACTGAACAAAAATAAACTGAAAACGTACTTTAATTATTTCTCTCTTCTAAATAATTATTAATTACTTTATGGGCCTGAATGCCATTTTTATTATTTCATATTATGTATGTGTTTCAAATGAATATGGTAACTTTTTAAGAAAAACCCACCTACACGTTTCTGTCGCATAGTGTAGGAGGAAGAGCTTGCAAGAAAATGACCCCTGTATAAATCCACTGCCATAACACTTCTGGGAAAACAATCTCCCTCACACCACCTTTTTCCTCTTTTCTTCCCTCCCATGCTAGCTTTCCAGGGTAGGTTTAAAAAGTTACTTAAGTTTTTGAGTTCCTCTTAACCTAACTGAGTGCAGATATCTGTATGGATTCCTAGAAAAATAAAAAAAATGAAACAAAGAACAACCCCTCAACAGGACAAAAAAAAAAAGTCTTTGCAAACTGTTAAGGAGTTTCTGGTAGAATGTGATTGGAAACCACCGCTTTATTGATATAAAAAGTGCTTGATTTCAGGTCCAAATAGAGCATTAGATCTGAATGACAACAAGAAGCGAGGCCAGGCAAGCAGGAGGCACATTAGTGAAACGAGATGCTGCTCGTGCGTCCATTAATCATGGGCCATCATTTGCCCAACACCTGGCACTGGCAGGACGTGGTCCGCAACTAGACAGAAAGACCTGACCCTGCTCTTAAGCGGGTTGTACAGAATTCAGTTAAGAGGTCACAAACTGACGGTCAGTATCTGGGAAGGAAGATTCATTTTAGATGTGCATAATAATAAAAATAAAAGAGAACCAATGTCACTTGATTCTTAACACTTTGAAAATCAGAATAGGGGCTGGGGGTGTAGCCCGGTGGTAGAACCCATGCTATACATGTGCAAGGACCAGGGTTCAATCCTCAGTGCCGCAAAAAATAAACATCAGAATATTTAATATAAAAATCAGAAGGCTCCAGTTGTCTCGGGAAGATTAGCATGACGGAGCTCAGATACAAGCAGAACCGAGAGATCAGGAGGGTGTGAGCAAGCTTTCTCCCGCAGCACATTCGCCATGCCGCGCCATCTTCTGCGCCTCCCCCTTTGCTGACTCACATCATCTACCGGTCCCCGGCTGTAAGATGTGAGTGCTCATTACAGCAATTAGTACCAAGTAGCACATGATAAATGGTTTGCAATTTTAGGGAAATGAGGTCATTAATCATAAAACTAAGTCAATTGTGTATTTATTCCCTGTCAAAAAGCACACCAAGAATTCTACAGGAAGAGCTCGTTTAATCCTCACAGTAAGCCAGGAGGCAGAAAACATCAGTAAATCAGTGTCCCTGCTGAAGAGATGGGAAAACGGAGGTCCAAGCACGTCAAATAATTGGGTTGAGATCAGTGCTTTTTCACAGTGGAGCCAGGACTTAAACTCGGATGTGTCTACTTGAGACTAGAAGCAGAGCGCTCTCCCTCTGGACTCAGATACTTCTGTGGGCTGGCCAGTCTGAGGGGCTGGCTCCAGAAAGCAGAAGTCTGAGCTGCTTTCTCTTTCCTGTATTCTTAATTTTTCCTTCATCGCTCTCTGTTTAAGGAGCATCATAGCTCTGAGTATTATTTACCACAGAATATGACAGCGTGGCCCTGTTACTCCTTCTTGTGTGGTAAGAACAGTGTTATACAGCCTAGAAATGAATCAGGCTTCTGACAGGGATGGAATTTCCTCTGAAGGGTGGGATGAACATGGTGTTAGTCCTAACAGTCATCAGACTGTCACTTGCCTAGGGATTAAAGGTATGTCCTTCAACCTGAAGAGAGGACAGAGAGGATGTCTGTGGAAGTTGGGTATCACTACTAGAAGCAGTAGATCCTGGGGAAAATTTACATCTTGGTCTTCCCTGGCTCATCTTTTTTTTTTTAAGGTACTTGAACATGTTGTTGTTTGTTGTTGTTGTTGTTGTTGTTGTTGTTGTTGTTGTAGAAGCTAGGAGAATTCTACCTTTGAGCTACATTCCCAGAACTATTTATTTATTTATTTATTGAAACAGGGGTCTCACTAAGCTTCTGAGACTGGCCTTGAACTTGTGATCCTCCCATCTCAGCCTCCCAAGTACTGGGATTATAGGTCTAGACCACCACACCTGGCTCTTTCTATATGAAAGCATGGATGGAGTATGGAGAAAATAAGAACTTACCTTCTATTCAGGACACAAGCCAAGAGCTGAGATGCCAAAAACCTGGCAAGATGCCTGGAAACTGTTGCAGTGTTTTGGGATAGAATATTAAAAAGCCTTCTCAGACAGAGCATATAATGGGTCAGAGCCTAGGAGCTTGTTAGTTAAGGTAAGATCAGAGAAAATTTTGTGCCTGGTGAACCTAATTCATCTTATGTTTCTTTTACTTTCTTGGTTTGCTTTGTGTACCTTTTAGATTTGAGCCAAAGTTGGTTGGCTGGTTGGTTGGTTGGTTTGGGTACTAAGAATTGAACCCAGGGACATTCTACCTCAGAGCTACATCCACAGCTTTATTTTTCATTCTTTATATTGAAGCACAGTCTCACTAAGTTGCGGAGGGCCTCACTAAGTAGCTGAGGCTGGCCACAAACCTGCAACTCTTCTGTCCCAGCCTCCCGAGTACTGGGATTACAAGCGTGTACCCCCATGCCAGGCTTGAGTCAAGTATTTTTTAAATCTCCACTAATTACAGTTGAAATAGGTGTGAAAGAGTTTTTATCCAATTCTGAGACAGAGTTTTAATAGGAAATTGGAGTCCTCGAAGAGTAGGTAAAGCTGGGCATGGTGGTATATGCCTGTAATCCTAGTACTTGAGAGTCGGAGACAGGAGAATTAGAGGTTGGAGGCCAGCCTTAATAAATCAGCAACTGAACGAGGCCTTCTGCAACTTAATAAGGCCCTGTTTCAAAATAAAAAATAAAATAGGGCTGGGGTGTAGCTTGAAGGTAGAACGCACCTGGACTCAGAGAGATACACAGAAATAGGTGAAGCAGACACCTTGAGAAAATCCAGCAGGAGGTAGTTAGGTTCCCTGACCCCCCTCCTCTGCCTCTCTCTTGCTCATGCCAAAACCTTGGAGATTCTTTGCGTGCGCGTGTGTGTGTGTGTGTGTGTGTGTGTGTGTGTGTGTGTGTGTGACTGAAAAATTGAACCCAGGGACATTCTAGCTCTGAATTAAACTCCAACCCCTATTTTACTTTTTTATTGGGGAACAGGGCCTCTCTAAATTGCTGAGACTGGCCTCGAACCTGTGATCTTCCTATCTCAGCCTCCCAAGTACTGGGATTACAGGCACAAGCCCCTCTGCCCCAGGCTTTTACACCATTTTAATAGAAGAAATTTCCACAGAATATATTGTTTAGAAATATCAAACAATGTAGAAGAAGGCAGTTTGGCTAAAGAGGAAAAAGCACTGGTAAACAAAGGCAGAATCTCCATGGATCTTTCAAGACAAATTAAATATCTGAAAGTGTGGTGATGGTTTAAATCTTCTAAGGCCAAGCCGGGTGTGGTGGCGCACGCTTGTAATCCCCGCGCTTGGGAGGCTGAGACAGGAGGATCTTACAGGTTCGAAGCCAGCCTCAGCTACTTAGTGAGGCTCTCAGCAACCTAGTGAGACCCTGTTTCCAAATAAAATATAAAAAAGGTCTGGGAATATAGCCCGGAGGTACAAAGCCTCTGGGTTCCAACCCCAGTACCAAAAAATAAAAATAAAAATAAATAAATAAATCTTCTAAGGCCATTTAAGTTGAGATTTACATTTTTCTAATCTTTCCTTTGGGGCTATATATGCATTTAATTGTTAAGAGATAGTTGGATGCCCAAACCACTTTATGGTTATCAATATAGCGAGATAATGTGCAAATGATACTATCCTTATTTTATACTTTTTTAAGTGTGTGTGTGTGTGTGTGTGTGTGTGTGTGTGTGTGTGGTACTGGGGATTTAACTCAGAGGCATTCTACCTTCAAGTTATATTCCCAGCCCAATTTTATTTCTTATTTGGAAGTGATCTCACTAAGCTGCTGAGGCTGGCTTTAAACTTGCAATTCTCCTGTCTCAGCCTCCCATGTACTGGGATTGCAAGCATGCACCACCAACCTTAGTTTTTTATATATTTTTTTTAATTTTAACATTGTTTATACTCCAACATGATAAAATTCTCAAGTTTATACCAGTAAAATAATACTTATGTATAAATCCATCTTCATATTAAAATCCATGCCTTGAGAAATGCCTTAATGTTCTGCAAACATCTAAAAGACCTTAGAAATCTCCACAAGACATTTTATAGTTCTAAGATACAGGTTTACTTCAACAACTACATAAAAACCACCACCCATGGGAAGCCCTGCTTGGAGCATTCCCCAGAGGGCTTCTCAACCCTTCAGTACGAGCCCAGATTAGTCATTTGGAACAATCCATTTTGCCTGGGATCTGAACATCCCCCTTGAGAGAAACACAGTGTGGCTTCTTATAAATCAGAGC
The DNA here is from genome assembly GCF_963383645.1 of Muscardinus avellanarius. NCBI lineage: Eukaryota > Metazoa > Chordata > Mammalia > Rodentia > Gliridae > Muscardinus > Muscardinus avellanarius. The sequence continues at coordinate 63,253,053 of NC_137798.1, forward strand.
TCTGCTGGCCTGAGGCTGAGCACTTGGCTGCCTCTTCTCTATGGAAAAGCAGTTGCTCCTGTTACTAAAAGCTCTTCTTAAGGAATAATTAACTGAACCAATAAGCTGAATTAGAAAAATCTGCTTGATTACAATGACTATAAAAAATGTATCTATTCACCACCCTTTCAATTTTTTGCCATTATTTTTGTCGCCACTTATTTTTATAAACACCAGTAAAATGGTGAAGAGACCTACATGTAACACGTCTCCACACACAAAAAAAACACACATGTACACATGCACACACAGCAATTCTGTTTCCCCAAGATGAACCAAAGGTCTCTTTCCTGGCTCTCAAAGCCCTTTTTGTCTTCCATGTGTGTGATACTTCCGCCTTCCACCTTACACTTGTGTTATCTGTGTAGCTACTAAAACCTGTGCTTCCTTAAGTCAAGATCCACCGTCAGTCCCTCTTGTTATTATCCAAATCACCAAGCAAACACCTGTTAAATGGACACAGAAGTGAGTACATAAATAAAACCATGGGCTATATACAAAGCTAAATCCTTTTGTCAGCAGGAGCCACTGTGTATAATTTTATGAGTGTCTAAAGGTAAGCTTGCTGAACGGTGCTGGGCTGAACAAGAAAGGCACCAAGGGCCACACACCTATAATCCCAGTACTTGGGAATCTGAGACAGCAGGATCACAGATTCGAAGCCAGTCTCAAGTTTGAAGCAACTTAGCAAGGCTCTCGGCAAATGAGCGAGAACCTGTTTCCAATTAAAAAACAAAATAAGGCTGGGAGTACAGCTCAAAGGTAGAAGACCCCTGGGTTCAACTCCCAAGGGAAAAAAGTATAAAAAAAAATATGGAGGGAATAAACTCTCCAACAATCTTTACTTAATTGTGATTATACCAATCAGTGAATTCCCTATGGCAAGAAAGCATGCCAGGAAAATTAGAGTGGGTATCAGTTGTCTACTCAACAGAATTTGTAAACATCCTTTATGCCAACACATCATGATATTGATTTTGAATATGTTTAAAATATCACTGGCTGTGTGAACATTACTAGCAAACATGCCATGGCCATCCTGCGTGCCAAGTCATTCACTGTACTAACCTACAGAGCATACAGGTACTGAAGGACAGACCTCTGTGGTCAGTCTAGAGAAAGCATGACCATGTCAGGATGAAAAAACAAAAGCAACAAAATGGCATCATACCAATTCATCAATAACTGAAATCACCAGCAGTTCTCTATGCTACAACCTGTCACATAAGACACTTGAAAATGATGCATAGCTAGGTGTGGTGGAGCATGCTTGTAATCCTAGTACTTAGGAGGCTGAGACAGGAGGACTACAAGTTTGAGGCCAACTTCAGCTTAGTGAGGTCCTCCGCAATTTAGTGAGACTCTGTTTCAAAATAAAGAATAAAAATAGGGCTATAGGTTTAGCTCAGAGATAGAAGGCCCCTGAGTTCAATCCTGAGTACTGAAGAAAAGAAAAAAAAAAAACTTGGCTCAAAAAAAAGGGCTGGAGGTGTAGCTTGAAGATATAATGCCCCTGAGTTTAATCCCCAGTTTAGCTGTCTTCAAAGTCGAAAACTCTGAATGAAGGCATAGTTTTCTTTTTGTTTTTTTGTATTTGGGGTTTTTGTGTGTGTTTTTGTTGTTGTTGTTGTTGTTGTTGGTAGTGGTGGTGGTGGTGGTGGTGGTGGTGGTTTGTTTTTTTTTTTTTTTTGGTGGTACTGGGGTTCCTGGAAGCCCTTCTATCTCCGGGCTATACTCCCAGGCCTATTTTTACATTTTTATTTGGAAACAGAGACTCCTAAGCCAGTGCGCGTGGCTGGCTTCGAACCTGCGCGATCCTCCTGTCTCTGCCTCCCAAGCGCGGGGATTACAAGCGTGCGCCACCACGCCCAGCGAAGCCATAGTTTTTAAACATAACTTTCTAACCAGGCATGGTGGCGCACACTGTAATCCCAGAGACAGAGGGATCACAGTTCGTGGATAGCCTCAGCTACCTAGTGAGGCCCTCTGTAACTCAGTGAGACCCTGTTTCAAAATAAAGAATAAAGCTGGGTGTGGTGGCGCATGCTTATAATCTCTGCGTTTAGGAGGCTGAGACATGAGGATCGCGCAGGTTCGAAGCCAGCCTCAACTGGCGTAAGAGACCCTGTTTCCAAATAAAAATATAAAAAATAGGTCTGGAGCTGTAGCTCGGAGGTAGAAGGCCCCTGGGTTCCATCCCCAGTACCACCAAAAAAAAAAAAAAAGAAAGGATAAAAACGAGGGCTGGGGGTGTATCTCAGAGGTAGAATGCCTGTGGGTTCCAACCCCAGCATTGCACTAAATAAATAAATAAATAAATAAACAAACAAACAAACAACTTTCTCCTAAAATTCTTATGTTATCAGTACATAGAATCCCTAGGAAGGGGCTGGGCGTAGTGGCGCACGCTTGTAATCCCCGCGCTTGGGAGGCAGAGACAGGAGGATCGCGCAGGTTCAAAGCCAGTCGTGCGTGCTGGCTTATGAGACCCTGTTTCCAAATAAAAATATAAAATAGGTCTGGGAGTGTAGCCCGGAGGTAGAAGGGCTTCCAGGAACCCCAGTACCACCAAAAAGGAAAAAAGGGGAAAAAAAAGAATCCCTAGGAAGGGACAAAACTGAGAACTCCAGAGAGAAGAGGAGCCCCACTATCTGTTCAACAGAGGTGTTATGGTTTCAGTCTGGAATGCCCCCCAAAGTCTCATGTAAAGACTCTCCCCAATGCAACAATGACCAGAGATAGCCTTTCAAGAAATAACAGGGTCATGAGAACTCTGACCTCATAAGTGGATTAACCCCTTTGATGGATTAATCATTTGGATGGACCACTGAGGAGAAAACAAACTGTAGGCAGGTGGGAGCATGGCTGGAAGAAACAGGTCACTGGGGATGTGCCCACAGGAACTCTGTCTTGTGCTGGCCCCTTTCCACCTCCCCATCCATATCTCTCTTTTAGTTTTGTTTCTTCTCTCCTCTCTGCCTCCCTCCATATCTTCTCTGTCTCTCTTTCCTTCCCAGCTGTCATGAGCTAAACAGCTCTCCTCTGCCATAATCTTACACCCTGATAATTCTGCCTTGAAGCCAGCTGGCCATGGACTGAAGCCTCTGAAACCACGGGCCAAAATAAATCATTCCTTTTGGTTATGTCAGGTATCTCACTCACGGAGACAAAACGCTAATACAAGAGGTACTGTGAATACATCCTGGAAACACTCTCTGAGAACGGCAGAAAACATCCATGGGCTAAATATGCACCTGCATATACATGCACACATGTACCCGAGTGCACGTGTGCACACACTCATGAAGGCAGGAAAACGGATCACTGGACTAGACTCAACAACTGACAGAATAATGACAGCTTTCTGCCCCATCTAAGCTGCCTGGCTGGAAAAAAAGATGTCAAAAACATAATCTTTTAAAACCTAAATATAGACAGCCAAAATGGTTTTCAAAAAGCAAGGGTAAAAATGGTCAGAAAAGAAAAAAAACAAATTTGAAGAATATATTCTTCATTTTTCATATGCCTTATTTTTTTTTTTTTTTAGGTGGTACTGGGGTTCCTGGAAGCCCTTCTATCTCCGGGCTACACTCCCAGACCTATTTTTACATTTTTTATTTGGAAACAGGGTCTCCTAAGCCAGCGTGCGCGGCTAGCCTCAAACCTGCGCGATCCTCCTGTCTCTGCCTCCCAAGCGCGGGGATTACAAGCGTGCGCCACCACGCCCGGCTTCATATGCCTTATTTTTTAAGAAGGCATTTTTTTTTTTTTTTTTTGGTGGTACTGGGGTGGAACCCAGAGGCTTTCTACCTCCGGGCTATACTCCCAGACCTATTTTCTATTTTATTTGGAAACAGGGTCTCACTAAGTTGCTGAGAGCCTCACTAAGTAGCTGAGGCTGACATCGAACCTGTGTGATCCTCCTGTCTCAGCCTCCCAAGCGCGGGGATTACAAGCGTGTGCCACCACGCCTGGCCTTAGAAGGCATTTTTTAAAGTTAAATGTGGCTTATCTGTTGGATGTCTCAAATTAAAAACCTCTTTAAATGAGCTGGCCACAATGGCATACACCTATAATCCCAGTACTTGGGGAGCTGAGACAGAAAGATCGCAGATTTGAGGCCAGACTTGGCAACTTAGTAAGATGCTCTTTCAAAAAATACAAAGGGCTGGGGGTGTAGCTCAGAGATAGAATGCCACTGGGTTCAATTCCTAGCACTAATATAACAATAAATAATAATAATAATAATAATAATAGTAATAGTAATAGTAATAATAGTAATAGTAATAATAATACTCTTTGTAGACTTAAAAGGTAATCCTCCAGCAAGTCAATTACTAGTAAGTTTGTTCCAAAAGCCTGTAATAAAGGCAACTTCAGAAGAATAAAGTGGGAGCTGCCTGTGAGAATAACATGGACATCAACACTCAACACTTATGCCCACAGAAAGATTAACTAGGACCAGGGACTAAATAGAACCAAGTCAGACCAAGGATTCACACTTGCCGGACATAAGAATATCTTCTCTTATAGCAGAGCGATAAACTAACCCGAAGGCATCTTGGAAGAGGCCAAATTCACCATCCTCCTTTCTCTTTTTTTTTTCAGCACCATGGTGAGCACCAAATGGTTTCCCATTTCCAGATATTACTAGAGAAAGTGCTTGCTGGGGCTGGGAAGAGGGATTACCAAAGACATAACCATAAAACCTGAGAAATCTCTGTGTTTATACCCCTATCTCCCTTGTGTTCTTAGAAACACAGTACCCAGCACAAATTAACCAACAATATATTATTCTGAATATTGAATTGTTTGGGGGTTTTTTGGTGTAGGGGTTTGTTTTATTTTGTTTTTAAAGTGCTAGGGCTTGAACCCAAGGCTTTGTACATGTTAGGCAAGCACTGTACTACAGAGCTATAGCCCTGGATTCTAATTTTGAGTGTTAAAGCAATATCCTTCTTCTTAAAGAATTATCATTAAAAATTTATAGCATGATGAATTTCCCTCTTCCATGGTATACAGAAAAATAAAATAAGTTTAATCTATTCAGAATAAACAGGTATCCTCAGCTGGGTTTCTAAAGTGAAACTTCTTTAAGTAAGAAATATTGTAAAGTCTTTTTTATTTGGTATTAGTATTACAATAATTTAACAGGAAGCTGGGCATGGTGGCTCACTCGGGAAGCTCAGATAGGAGAATCACGGATTCAAAGACAGCCTGAAAAAGTAGTGAGACTCTCATCAAGCTAGCAAGAACCTGTTTCAAACTAAAAATAGGGCTGGGGGTGTATCTCAGAGGAAGAATGCACCTGGATTCAATGCCCAGTAACACACACACACACACACACACACACACACACACACACACACACACATTTAGTAACCTTTCCTGGCTTTTCTTTTTTTAATTTTTGGTACTAAGGATTCAGGTGCATTCTACCTCAAAGTTATACCCCCAGGCATTTTTATTTTTTATTCTTTATTTTGAAACAGGATCTCTCCAAATTACTAAAGTTGGCCTCAAACCTGCTATCCTCCTATCTCAGCCCCCCAAGTACTAGGATTAACAGGTGTGTGCCATCACACACAGCAGTATTAAAATACATTATTTATTTGTGTGGGGTACTGGAGATTGAACCCAGGGACATTCTGCCTTTGAACTACACCCTAAGATTCCCCCTTCTCTTTGAAATGGAGTCTCACCAGGTTGCTAACAATCTCACTACATCACTGAGGTTAGCCTCAAACCTGCAACTCTCCTGTCTCAGCTGAGATTACTGGCATGTGCAACCAAACCAAACCCAGCCGAAATATTTTAAAGACAGTTAGCTCCAAAAAAAGTTCCAAGTATGTTTTCAAAAGTAATCTGAAATTTCAAATTAGCATTTTGGTACAGAAAAAGACCTTACCATTCAATAAGAAAAGGAAATCATAGCCGGGCATGGTGCCGCACACCTGCAATCCCAGCATTCGGGAGGCTGAGACTGGAGGATCATGGTTCACGGACAGCCTCAGCTACTTAATGAGGCCCTCTGCAACTTAGTGAGACCCTGTCTCAAAATATGAATAAGAAATAGGGTAAGGGGTGTAACTCAGAGGTCAAATGCCCCTGGGTTCCATCCCCAGACCCACAAAAAAGAAAAGAAAAAAAAAAGAAAAGGAAATCATCTTATAAAGAAATTATGTTTAAAAGTTTATGCAGTTATAAACAAATAAATAAATAAATGTATATACAAAAGTTGCCATTATCCTATTTTGAATTTTAAAAATTGAACATTTTCGCCGGGCATGGTGGCGCATGCTTGTAATCCCCGCACTTAGGAGGCTGAGACAGGAGGATCGCATAGGTTCGAAGCCAGCCTCAACTACTTAATTAGGCTCTCAGCAACTTAGTGAGACCCTGTTTCCAAATAAAGTATAAAATAGGTCTGGGAGTGTAGCCCAGAGGTAGGAAGCCCCTGGGTTCCACCCCAGTACCACCAAAAATAAAAAAAAAATAGAACATTTTTGACGTGTGGTATTTTAAAGATGTTGAATATAACCCTAGTAGAATGCATTCTTTTATCTTCCTGGAAACATTTATTCTCTAATAACACAGAAGTAAGATGTCTCAAGCAGGGTGAAAAATAAACCATTATCCTTTCAAATATCAAGGTGCATTTTTGCTGACAAGGTAAAAGGTTCATGTTTACTGAGCTATGGGCAAGGTGACATGAACTTACAGAGGCAGGCTTTCTTCAGTGATGAAGACATGGAAACCCCACTAAAATGGCTCCCACTCTAGTGTTCACATCACTTGGGAGTGTTCCAGAGGCAAAGCACATCTGCCTTCAGCACCAGCTGGCAACTCTTTGAAAGCAAGACCCTCTATTATGTGTGGAATGGTGTGCCCCAAAAGATGTGTTCAAGATCTCACCAGCAGTACCCGTGATTGTATTCTTATTTGGAAACAGGGTTTTGTCAGATATAACCAAGTTAGGATGAGGTGATAGGGCCCCTAATCCAATGACTGCTGTCTTGATAACACAAGGGAAACTTGGACAGAGACACAGAGGGAAGATGGCCATGTGAAGAGATCAGGGTTGTGATGCCACGAGTTGTCCAAGGAGCACCTGGGGCCACCAGAAGCTGAAGAGTCAAAGGCAGGTGCGGCCCTTGAGGCTTTGTAGGGGGCGTGGCCCAGCCTGGACTGATTTGGGGCTATGAAGCCCCAGAACTGCACAGAAATAAAGTGCTCTTACTTCAAGCCACCCAGCTTGTGGTATTTTGTTAGGAGCCCTGGGAAACTAATCCAGCCTCTTAGAAATCATGTTGAAGAGATATAAAGAAGGGAAGGAAATGGAGTGCCAGCTAGATGTAATTTTTAGACTGACTTGAGCTGTTAATTATCTTTTAAAGGATAAATGGGACAGTGAGTTCAGAAATTTCCAGAAAGTTCCCTCTTCATGAGTGTCTGGTGTCTAAGAAGTGCCATCCCTTTCCATATCTCATTGAGAAAATACCTTCTTCTCTAGAGAAATGCTCCTGCCCCTTAATGGGAAGGAAGACATTAAAATAACATAAAAAAAGATTAATAAAGCAAGGCACAGGGGGCAAATAGCTGTAATCCCAGAACTTGAGAGGCTGAAACAGGAAAATGGCAAGTTCGAAGCCAGCCTCAGCAATTTAGCAAGACCTTCCTTCAAAATAGAAAAGGTGGCCGGGCATGGAGGCACACGCTTGTAATCCCAGTACTTGGGAGGCTGAGACAGGAGGATCGAGCAGGTTCAACTTACTTAGTGAGGCTCTCAGCAACTTAGTGAGACTCTGTTTCCAAATAAAACATAAAACAGGTCTGGGAGTATAGCCCGGAGGTAGAAAGCCTCTGGGTTCCACCCCCAGTACCACTAAAAAAAAAATAGAAAAGGTGCTGTAAGTTTATTGTTTAAATAAATGTAGTCTCTTCTGCTTTCCAAGGATTAAATTCAACCGCATAAAACTGTCTTAACTTTAACACATATTAATCAAACATAAATTGGGCACCCTTATATTTAGAAGAAATGATGTTCTAATTCAAAATCTTGTCTTAAGCCCAACTATGTAGCAGAAAGAATGTGTTTAGCAGGAAGGAGGGTGTACTGGAGATTGAACCCAGGGACATTCTACCTCCAAGCTACACCCCAGTCCTTTTTATCTAGAAACACAGCCTTGCTAAATTGCTGAGGCTGACCTCAAATGTATGATCCTCTGTCTCAGCCTCCTAAGTACTTGGATTACAGGCATGTGCCACCACACCCAGCTGCACAAAGAATATTTTTTTAACCAAAAATGTCTTTTAGAAGCCTTGACAAGGATCGTAATTGAGATCAAAATCTGACAAAATATATTCTCAAAAAAAGAAGCTGAAATTGAATTGTGTAGAAGAACTAAAACCCTAGGACAGCTATCTCAGGCACATCAGGAGAATTCTAACATATTTTAATATAACTTCCATCAGCTACTAAATTTAGAAAATTATTGCTGTATCACAAGTATAGATTATTCACAAATATAATTTTTTTGTGATTTAATGAGCCCTGCCAAGTAGAGCTGTCAGCTCTAAGCCAGATTAATTTGAAGAAACCTGCCTTTTTCAGATGATATCAAGGACAGCACATGGTTCTGTGAGACACTGAACTCCAAGTCACATGATATTTATGTTCATGAGGGTTACCTAGCCTCTGGGCCTGCTCTGGTCCATTTCTGAAACCAGCATTCTCCTGCCTGGAATTCTGCATACTACCCTTTAAAGGTCATGTTTCTCTGCCAGCAGATTACCAGTGTTGCCTTGAAAGTTTACAACGGTCTCCTGCAAACCTCCTGAACCACCTTCCCTGCAGTAGACAAAACATAAAACATCAGCACATCCTGTGTCTGTACTGAACATGTGGCTGGTTTAGTGTCCCAGAGCTTACCTGTTGCCCATGTTGCTGGTTAGCTTATCTGTCCTACAGAGGTCTAGGCATTTTGCACACCCACCAGGTATTGCTTGCCTATCAAAAATACTGATTACAGTAAATACATCACTTTAGGTTCTTTTTTTTGTCTGTCTGTCTGTCTGTCTGTCTGTTTTGCAGAACTGAGGATGGAACCCAGGGGTATTCTACCTCTGAGCTATACCCCCAGCCCTATTTTTTATTTTGAAACAGAATCTAAGTTGCAGATGGCCTCACTAAGTTGCTGAGACTGGCCTGAAATCTCCTGATCCTCCCATCTGAGCCTCCCAACTACTGAGATTACAAGCGTGCACTGCCATGCCCAGCTTCGGTTCTATTTCTTGTCTTGTTTGTTTCTTTAGCTGTGTTCCAAGCGTCTTTTTCATGCTGAAAGCACATGTTTTGGAAAGTACATGAATGTCTCCATCTTAGAAAATAAAGAGACTGCCTATCTCCAAAGAGTGGAGCTGTCATAGCTTGGACCTGGAATGGCCCACAAAGGCTCAAATGTTGAAGGCTTAGTCCCCAGCTGGTGGTGCTACTGAAAGGTGGTGATGCCTTTAGGAGGGGGACCCACGGGGGGGAAGTAGATCACTGGGGGCATGGCCTTGAAGGGAGTGTCTTATCCTCCCAACCCTTTCCCTCTGCCATGCTTCCCAGCCACCATGAGGTAAGCAGCTCTCCTCTGCCACAAGCTCCCCACCACGGTGTCCTGCTTCACCACAGACCCATAGTGACAGGGCCAAGTGACCATGAACAGAAACCTCTGAACTAGTGAGCCAAAGTAAACCTTTCTTCCCTTCAGCTTATTTTCTCAGGTCTTTTGTCACAGTGATGGAAAGCTGACTAATGCAGGAATACTCTAACCCAGAGATTCTGAGGGGAGAATAATCCAGCATTAACAAGCTGAGCAATGTTATGAAAATACAATACACATTAAAAGTTCCATCCATGGAAATTTGAGGGGAAAATTCAACTTCTCCATTTAAATTGAGTATTCTCAGTCCAGCCTGAATTGTGGGATCATCTAAGGCACTCTTCTTCAATGTTGATGCCAGATCCTACCCCATACCAACTTAATCCAAATCACTGTGAGAAAGTACTCCAGCACTGACCTTTATTAAAAGCTTCCAAAGGGATTCTAATGTCAAACTGTAGTTGAGAATCACTGGACATACCTGGGATGACAAACTTGTTCTGTAAAAGTCCATGCTATAAATGTTGTAGGTTTTCTGAGCCATTTAGGCTTTCTCACAACTTCTTCATTCTGCTACCATGGTACAAAAGTAGCCATGGACAATATGCAAATGAATGGCCGTGGCTGTATTATTTATGAACACTGAAATGTTAATTTATTTTGCACATCACAAAACATTACTCTCCCTTCAATATTTTTTCAATTATTTAAAAATTTTATCCGGGCATGGTGCCACACGCTTGTAATCCCAGCATTTGGGAGGCTGAGACAGGAGGATCGCACGGATTCGCAGACAGCCTCAGCTACTTAGGCCCTCTGCAACTCAGTGAGACCCTGTTTCAAAATAAGGAATTAAAAAATTGGGCAGGGGCTGTAGCTCGGAGGTCAAATGCCTCTGGGTTCCAGCCCCAGACCCATTAAAAAAAAATTTAAAAACCATTCTTTGCTCACAGGCCACGCAAACAGAGGCAGGCCAACATTGACTAGGTCAGAGTCTACCAACCCTCAATCTACCCTATGCACTGAACACACGTTTACTTAATCTTTTCTCAAAAACACTGGCTCAGTAGCTCACTCAGCCAAACCTACAAAAGATTCTCTTCAAAGCATCTTTCCAAAAGAATTAAAGTCGAGCCAGGCATGGTGATGTACGCTTAAAATCCCAGCATTTGGGAGACAGAGACAGGAGGATCACAGTTCGAGGAGAGCTTCAGCTACTACTTAGTGAGGCCCTTTGCAACTCAGTGAGACCCTGTTTCAAACTAAAGAATAAAAAATAGGGCTGAGGGTATAGCTCGGAGGTAGAATGCCCCTGGATTCCATCCTCATTGCCACAAAAAGAAAAAATTAAAGTCAGACAACTATAGTGATACCTGTATATCTATGTTTACAACAGCACAACTCACAGTAAGTAAATTATAGAACCAACCTAGGTGTCCTTTGATGGGTGAAATGATAAAGAAAATGTGACATATATCCACAATGGAATTCTACTCAGCCATAAAGAATACTATTATGTCATTTGCAGAAAAATGAACAAACTAGAGAATATTATGCTAAGTGAGATTAGCCAGCTTCAGAAAGTCAAGGGTTGTATGTTTTCTCCCATATGCGGAAGCTAGAGAGAAAACAGAAAACATAAGGAACTTTAAATAATGTAGAGAGAGACCAGTAGGATAGTGGAAGGGAGTTGGAGGAAGAAGCTAGGGAGGAGGGAAAGGAGGACTGAGGAGGGAAAGAGTTCAAGTAATATATGAAGGTATTACTATCAATTTCACTAACATGTATGGGGAGGGAGCGAGAGGACGGTAGAATGTGGAAGGAAATACACTAAGAGCTGTGTGTGTATATATTTGCGTCACATTGAACTTCACTGTGATATCTATTATTGCAATAAACTAGTAAATGTATTAAAAAATAAAAAAGTACAGATACCTTCTGATTCAAGTTGGTCAAGGCCATACGAGGCAGCTGTATCAGCGTCGCTAATGGATGGAACCGTTCTACTCTCAGAAGCAAGAAGTTCTGGAGAAACAGTGGGAACCTCCACCATTATTCCTGGGGGTGTCACTGGAGATCCCAAAACTGGTGTGAACTCTTTGCCGGGCTCCGTTACTGTATCCATCAGGTCTGCCAAACACGAGATAGGGATTGACTCACAAGCTGATCATTATGAAAAATGTAAACACGTGATTTCACAATTTAGGCAAGAAATGGTTAGTAAACCCCTATCTTACATACAGTAAATTCAGCTCCTCTTTCCACATCACATCAACCCAGCTGCCCCCAGGAAACGCTTTATCATCCAGGAAAACTGGAACCTTGTCTTTCAATTTTAATCCCCCATTTAGTCTATTGACAACATTGCGGATGTTGCAGGATTTTCTAAAATGTAGTAGTGAAAGCAGAATATTTAAAAAAAAATGTATTAAGATATATGCCAATGGTTCCTTGGAAAGACCAAGTATGTTTCTCAACATCAACTAGTGTAAGAGCCTAGATGTGTCTGTAATATGCTCAGTTTCAGGGAATTCAAATCTAGTCCAAGCATTCCCAAGTCTAAAGACATCAGATCATAGTAGCTTGAAACCTGTTGATCATAAAAATCTCTTCTCTTTGGCCATAAATTAATTTTTTTTCTATTTATTTATTTACTATGGTGCTAGGGACTAAACCCAGAAGCATTCTATCCCCAAGCCTGGTTTATTTTTTATTTTGAAATAGTCTCGCTAAGTTGTATAGAGCTGCATTAAGTTGCTGAGGCTGTCCTTGAACCTGTGATCCTCCTATCTCAGCCTCCCAAGTAGCGGATTACAGATGTGCACCAACACCCCTGCTGACCATGAATCTTGAGTATCTGTATTTTTTAAAGCTCTGGATATGAAGCCATAGGTTCTCATACATTTTTGGATGGAATATAAATTGTTCTGTAAAGCTAAACATGTACACACCCTATGGCCAGCAATTCCACTCACAGGTATATCCCCAGGAGAAACTCCTGCCCGTGTACTATAGATGCCCTGCACAAGAATGGTCATGGCAGCAAAGCTCATGGGAGCCAAGCCTACAAATGATCCAGATGCAATTCACCAAGAAAGTAGAAGACTGAATACATAAATAGGGATATGATTTCATAATGAACTATTATACAGCAGTCAGAAAACTGCAGGAAAGATATTTGAAGCATAGACTATTAAGTAAAAATTGTAAGTCTCAAAAAGTTCACCTATAGTACAACATGTATACCATAAATTTTGTAGACTAAGCCAGGCATGGTACACACCAATAACCCCAGCATTTGGGAGGCTGAGACAGGAGGAGAGAGACAGCAAAGCAGAGAGATTCTCAGCAACCTAGCTGGATCCTGTTTTGAAGCAAAAAAAAAAAAAGAGCTGTTTTAAAGTTAAAAAAAAAGAAAAAGGCTGGGCATGGTGGCACACGCTTGTAATCCCCGCATTTGGGAGGCTGAGACAGGAGGATGCACAGGTTCGAAGCCAGCCTCAGCTACTTAGTGAGGCTCTCAGCAACCTAGCGAGACCCTGTTTCCAAATAAAGTATAAAATGGGTCTGGGAGTATAGCCCGGAGATAGAAAGCCTCTGGGTTCCACCCCCAGTACCACCAAAAAAAAAACAAATAAAAATAAATACATAAATAAATAAATAAATAATAAAGTTAAAAAACCAACTAAATTTTTAAAAATGTATACTTGCAAAAGTAAATATAGATGCAACAGAACTGGAAAACAAAAACGAAAAAAGAAAGTGAAGGAAATTATGAAAACGAGATTCCAATGATAGTTGCCAGCCAGGAAAAGATGGTGTCGAGATGAACAGAGCCACGGGGTTTCATGTGGCTTCTTGTTAAGGCCCTAGATTTTTGTTTTGTTTGATTTGGAGGTGGGAGGTAGAAAGCAAGAGTAAAACATATTTATTACATTGTTAAAAGTACTCAGTAAAGCCAGGTGTGGTGGCACACGCTTATATTCTCAGCACTTGGGAGGCTGAGACAGTAGGATCACGGTTCTCAGACAGCCTCAGCTACTACTTAGTGAGGCCCTTTGCAACTCAGTGTGACCCTATCCTATTTCAAAACAAAGAATAAGCCGGGCGTGGTGGTGCACGCTTGCACTCCCAGTACTTGGGAGGCTGGGACAGGAGCATCACACAGGTTCGAAGCCAACCTCAGCTACTTAGTGAGGTTCTCAGCAACTGAGGGAGATCCTGTTTCCAAATAAAATATACAGTAAGTCCGGGGGGTATAGCCCAAAGGTAGAAAGCCCCTGGGTTCCATCCCCAGTTCCACAGAAAAAAAGAATAAAAAATAGGGCTGGAGGTGTAGCTCAGAGATAGAACACCCCTGGGTTCCATCCCTAGTACCGCAAAAACAAAAGTACTCAGTAAATACATAAAAGTAGGCCTTAATTGGACCAATTATGAGACAGACAGGGGCATGAGGTCCAAAAATAATGATCTATTTTTAAATAATATTTTTAGGGCCAGGCGTGGTGGCACACACTTGTAATCCCAGTGCTTGGGAGGCAGAGACAGGAAGATCGCACAGGTGCGAAGCCAGCCTCAGCTACTTAGTGAGGCTCTCAGCAACTTAGACCCTGTTTCCAAACAAAATATAAAATAAGTCTGGGAGTATAGCCTGGAGGTAGAAAAGCCCTGGGTTCCACCTTCAGTATCACAAAATAATAATAACAATAATATTTTAATTCTCAAGTGAATTTAACAATCAGCCAGATTTTATTGCCCTTGAGAGATCAGAGAATTTGAGGGCCTACCATGCATAGAATACTTTGTTTACACTATTTCACATCTTTATATGTATAATTTTTTTTTTGTATGTGGTACTGGGGGTAGAACCCAGGGGCTTTTCTACCTCCGGGCTATACTCCCAGACCTATTTTATACTTTATTTGGAAACAGGGTCTCACTAAGTTGCTGAGAGCCTCGCTCATTAGCTGAGGATGGCTTCAAACCTGTGTGATCCTCCTGTCTCAGCCTCCCAAGAGCTGGGATTACAAGCGTGCGCCACCATGCCCAGCTAACATCTTTAAAATGACCTGTAAGATGGGTAGGCATTGCATCTTAAGAATGAACAGTCTTCAGAAACTGGCCTGGGATTCAATACTAGTTGAGATTCAAACCCAGGTGCTTGCTGGTTTCTCTCCCACCCTGGCTCCCCAAAGCACAGTTGACAAAGGAGGAGGGAGTTCTCAGGGAATGTGGACATCAAGGGACCCAGAGATGATTTCACCTGGGAATGAACCCTCACCCTTTCAGGCTGTGTCCTACCTCTGTAATTCCCTCACTCACAGTTCCAGGTTGGCTGGGTGTGTGTGTGTGTGCTGGGACTGAATCCAGCTCCTCCCCTTACAGACCTTCCGCAGCAGAGGTAACTTGGTGGGACAGAGGGACAGCTGTAGTTGACACTGTGGTTGCAAGAGGCTCCCATCTTCTGGACAGCTGAGTAGCACCAGCAACGCCAGGGGCCGGAGAAGGGGACTCCTTGCCTTCCGTGGTCTCTCCACGATGTCCGGTAACCTCCAGGGTAGCAGGCTGCTCCTGTGTCACCACAGGCAAAGTGGCTTCCGACTCTTCAGCATCTGTTGTCATTTCTTGAGTGTTGATGTCTTAAAAGAAAGGGGAAACATTTTTATTTGATTGTTTTGGGTTTTTTTTTTTTTTTTTTGGTGGTACTGGGGTTCCTGGAAACTCTTCTACCTCCGAGTTACACTCTCAGACCTAATATATATATATATATATATATATATATATATATATATATATATATATATATATATATATATATATTTTTTTTTTTTTTTTTTTTTTTTAAACAGGGTCCCTTAAGCCAGAGAGGCTGGCTTCAAACCTGCGGGATCCTCCTGTCTCTGCCTCCCAAGCTTGGGGATTATAAGCGTGTGCCACCATGCCCGGCCTGGGGAAACATTTTTAAATAGAGCCAATCCCTAAACTTTGAACTCACTCTATAATAAGTGGGGAGGAGGGCAGATAGCTATTTCACAGATTGGAAAAACAAAAAGAGAACTCAGAAACAAAAGGCCAGGAAATATATGTTGTCACCATTGTTACTTTTTTTTTTTTTTTTTGGTGGTACTGGGGTTCCTGGAAGCCCTTCTATCTCCGGGCTATACTCCCAGACCTATTTTTACATTTTTTTTTTTAAATTTGGAAAGAGGGTCTCCTAAGCCAGCGCGTGCGGCTGGCTTCGAACCTGCGCGATCCTCCTGTCTCTGCCTCCCAAGCGCAGGGATTACAAGCGTGTGCCACCACGCCCGGCACCATTGTTACTTTTAAGAGTTGTGAATCTATCTAAGACAGACATAAGGAAATTAATGCAAAAATTTTTAGAATAAAATCCAAAACAAAGTAGAAAGTTCAACAGCTGAGTTCCCTCTCAGACACATTTTTAATATCAGTTTGTTAAGAAACAAAGAGAACTACATTACATTCAAAAATCTCAGAAGAATTTGCATACATTAATTTTTGCATTTCTGAGGTGGGAAGAAAGTTGGCATTTTAAAATAAAGGAATAATAATTACAGTAACTAGTGTTTACTACATTTCTATTACATGTTCCCCACCCCCCCACATACACACAGTACTAAGTGTGATGGTGTGCCTTACCTATTTTACCCTCTTATATGTGCTAAGGAGAGGTGGGTACTAATATCCCGTGGAAGCTGCATATCACAGTGTTCAAAAATTAAGGCTAGCCGGGCGTGGTGGTGCACGCTTATAATCCCCATGCTTGGGAGGCTGAGATAGGAGGATCACACAGGTTCGAAGCCAGCCTCTGCTGGCTTAAGAGACCCTGTTTCCAAATAAAATATAAATATAAAATAGGTCTGGGAGTGTAACCCAGAGGTAGAAGGCCCCTGGGGATGGCCCCAGTACCACCAAAAAAAAAAAAAATTAAGGCTATTAAGTCACTTTACCTAGGTCTGAATTCTGACTCAGCTACTTAGACTTTGGGGTGCTAGACAAATACTTAACATCTCTAGATCTTGAGTTTCCTCAGCTCTAAGATAGGGATAATAAGTTGTATAGCTTATAGAATTGTTATAAAGATTAAATTGGATAACACATGTAAAACACTTAGTACATGCACAGGACTTGGTGAGTACTCAACAAATATCAGCCACTATTACTCCATTATTACAGAACTTAGGTGTAGAGAAGCTAAAAAAAAAAAAAAAAAAAAAAACTGCCCACAGTTACACAGCCAGCAATTTAACAACTGTGCAAAGTATGTTCGGAGCAACTTGGAGTGGCCTGGACAAAATCTCTGCATTCACTTTCAGATGCAAAAATGGAGTGAAGCCAAGTGCCATGGCCCACACCTGTAATCCCAGTACTTGAGAGGCTAAGACGGGAGAATCACAGGTTTAAGGCCAGCCTTAGCAATTTAACAAGGCCTTTTGCAACTTAGTGAGACCCTGTTTCAAAATTAAAAATAGGGCTTAAGATGTAGATCCCAGGTAGAACACCTCTGGATTCAATATTTAAAACCACAAAAAGGGGGGTGGGGGTGAAATGGAACAGTTACAGAGTAGGCCATTCTCTATTGTAGGTCTACCTTCTTTACAACATTGTAATGTTCTAAATACATTATTAAAAACTATAAAGCTCAAGATGTTCCATCTTCTTGAGGGAGGGCCTATGCTGAAAATTTCAAATATTTGGCCTCTACTAAAAAGTTAATTTCTAGTCTTAGTTTCTTATTGTCACATTTAAAATACTTGAAAAAGTTCTCATTAATGACATCATGACACATTACTTCAAAGTTGTTTTCTCTGACAATTTATTTACTTTAAAATAGTGTGTGTGTTTTTCAGTAAAAGTAGTTCCTTTTCTTGGCATCCATCCAGTTTGCACTGTCTGTGTGTGTGTGTGTGTGTGTGTGTGTGTGTGTGTGTGTGTGTGGTACTAGGGATGGAACCCAGAGGCATTCTATCTCTGAGGTACATCCCCATCCCTATTTTTTTATATTCTTTATTTTGAACCAGGGTCTCACTGAGTTGCAAAGGACCTCACTAAGTAGCTGAGGCTGTCTGTGAACCCAGATCATTCTGTCTCAGCCTCCCAAATGCTGGGATTACAAGCATGTGCCACCATGCCAGGCCTGTCTTTTCTTTTTAATTGAAGAGATTTTACATTTGATAAATCAATACATCTAGGTATAGAATAAACAGAGTTAGGGTCTGGTTCATACATGAGCTTCATATTTACTCTTGATACCATCACATAAGTTTTTTCTTTCTCCAATAAGACTGTACATCTCCCAAAGCCAGAATTCATTGTCCTTTTTATCTCCAGCACCTAAGATAATGATCTTGTTTTCAACAAGAAGGCAATAATATATAGTTCTGTCGTTGTACGTAGTATGTGTTCTCCATGTGGAACTCTTTTTGAAAGCATAATGAACACGTGAACACGTTTGAGAATATTTGCAGTACATATATATAGATAGATGTGCATATACATATATATACGTATATATGTATATATACACACATAGTCTGTGCTCATAGTTTTATGGAACAGCAGGAAATGTCAAAATTCATGATATTTTGAACAAATGACAACTGCTAAGAAGAGTGACAACTAGAAACAGGAATGGGAATGCTTGAAATGACATTCAGAATTTCCTAACATCTCTCACTGCTCCTTCTTCTTGTAGAGAAAATACATATACAATACTAATATATTATTTTGGAATTTTTTGTGGTACTGGGGGTAAAACCCAGGGAGCTTTTCTACCTCCAGGCTATATTCTCAGACCTATTTTTATACTTTATTTCAAAACAGGGTCTCACTAAGTTGCTGAGAGCCTCACTCAGTAGCTGAGGCTGGCTTTGAACCTGTGCGATCCTCCTGTCTCTGCCTCCCAAGCGCTGAGATTACAAGCGTGCGCCACCACGCACGGCTTACTATATATTATTATTTTTTAAAACCTGATCTTAGTTGAACCAGCTAAAGAACTGGCTGGATCAGAGGACTGACTAAAACACCTAAAAATCATTACTCACCCTAAAAAGATAATGCCCTTCATGGTCCCTGAGCCCTGAAGTATTTGGTATTTGAGTTATTTCCTTCAGAAAAATACAATCATCAGGCAAAACAGGCAAAAAACAGCTATTCTATAACTACTGCTGTCAGTAATCTCAACCTTTCACATTCTTTTAAACTCTATGAACTCAAGAAAATTAAATAAAGGGAATTACTTCACTGTTCCTCTACAAAGAACATGAAAAAACAGTTTAATTAATTTAGACAAGATGGGCAATCTCACTGGGTGGTCTCAGCCTGAATGGTCCTCTCTTTACCCACTCTTTGTATTGATGCTTATTGAACATTTACAATGTACCGGATATTATGCCATGTTGCTGGGAATTTTAAAAAGCTGCCTGTTAAAAAGACTGCAGTTAAGTGATTATGACAGAGGAACATATTCAGTGATCAAAATAATTAGACAATTATCAACTCCATTGTACTTTTCACCTGTGTCTATAGAAGCTTGTGCAAGGTTAAACCATGAGAATCGGGGTTCAATGACTTCATGCTTCAGAAATATCCTCTAAGTGCTACGGAGAAGTAAACTCCCTTCTCAATCATATCTAGTATCTTTATGGTCACATGGATCCAACTTTCTTAATGTCGTGTGTGTGTGTGTGTGTGTGTGTGTGTGTGTGTGTGTGTGTGTAATACTACAGGTGAACCCAGGAGCCTTCTACCTCCAGGCTATACTCCCAGCTTTATTTTATTTTTTATTTGGAAATAGTTTCACTAAGTTACTGAGGCTGCCCTCAAGCCTGTAATGCTCCTTTCTCAGTCTCCCAAGTACTAAGATTGCAAGCATGTGCCACCATGCCCAGCTTAATGCCATTTAAAAATCAACTTACGAAACATTTTTGAACACTTCTAAAAAACTTACAATATACCAGTTCTTAAGTCCTTAAAAATTCAGACATGTAAAATTCAATCTTCCTTTTAGCACTTATCAAATGAACTCCTATTTTTTTTTTTTTTTTAAGGTCTAGGATGGAACCCAAGGGCATTCGACCTCCGAGCTACACCTCCTGCCCTGGTTTTTGTTTTGGTTTTGTTTTTTTAATTCTTTATTTTGAAACAGGGTCTCACTGAGTTGCAGAGGGCCTCACTAAGTAGCTGAGGCTGTCTGGGAACTGGGATCCTTCGGTCTCAGCCTCCCGAATGCTGGGATTACAAGCGTGCGCCACCACGCCCGGATGAACTCCTATTTTTTTTTTTTATTAAATCCCAACAACACTTTATGAAACATTACAAATATGATATTTCCCATTAGTTGGGCTACTTGACTGAAATAACATGCTGTACATGTTCCAAAACAATTTGAAATGAGCATATATACTTAAAGCTTTTCCTCTCTGATACTGTTCATTTGACCAACTACACATAATAAAAGAAAAACGTTATCAACAACAAATACACAACAAAGACAAGGTTTGTCAGCTTATAATGCTCATAAAGGTCAAGAAAGTGTAGGCAATACAAAATCAAGCCAGATGATTTATCTTTTCTCTGTCATTTCTAGATGATTTATTTTCCGTAGATAAATTTAAAGAACTCATATGGTTAATACCATGAGATAAATATTTACTTAAAGTTTTTTTTGTGAGAAATAACAGAGAAGTGAGCATATTTTACAACAACATGTACCTAAATATTTGAAATTGTTTATCATACTATTTAAACATATAGCAATTTTTTACATTTTCTTGTATATTCACATATTTTCATAGTAAAATGTGTGAAAAATCTTCATTTGTATCAGGGTTTCTCCACCTCAGTGCTGTTAATATATTGACTGAATGATTCTTCACTGGGGGTAGATGCTCACCTGTGTGTTGTAGGAGATTCTGCAGCATCCTGGCCTCAACCCACTAGACAACACTATGTTTTAACAACTAAAAAAATGTCTAAACATTGCTAAATGTCCCAGGAAGTGGAGAAGAGAGGGTGAAATTATCCCAAGTAAAGAATCTGATCTATCTGCATGGGTTATGCTGGGGTATCATTTCATATCAAATACAGTGGGATTACAAATTAGTACAACCACTTTGGAAAACAATATGGAGGATCCTCAGAAGAATGGAAACAAACTTACCATTTGATCCAGCAATACCACTTCTGGGTATCTACCCAAAAGAAAGGAAACCAAACTACCAAACTAATGCATGTATATCTATGTTCATAGCTGCACAATTCACCATAGCCAAACTATGGAACCAGCCAAGATGTCCATCAACAGATGAATGGATTACAAAACTGTGGGATATGTACACAATGGAATTTTACTCAGCCATAAAAAAACAATTGCATCATTTACAGAGAAATGCATGGAACTGAAAAACATTATGCTAAGTGAGATTAGTCAGTCACAAAAAAGAAGAAATCGGATGCTTTCCCTAATATGCAAAAGCTAAGGAGAAATGGGTAACAGGAGGAACTGCAGATGAAGAAGGAAATTCTATAAATGAGCAAATAAGGCGACCTAACTGAAGGGATGGGAGGGAGGAAGAGGGAAACTCTCTAAAGCACATGATGTTCCTAAGCATATCAAAGTCAATCACTAAGCCAAGCATGGGAAGGGCAGGAGTGGGGCGGGAATTGGGTAAGAGCTAATTGGGTGATGTGTGCATGTATGTCCCCACCATCTTTTATCCCATCAAGATGTATGACTACAATGCACCAATAAAAAATTTAAATTAAATTAAATTTAAAATACATGATTTATTTAAATGCTTTGGCTTTTCACTAAAACTTGAATAACCTATTTCTAAATTGTTATTCAAATTAAAACCAAATCAAAAGATTTCAAATTAGTGTGATGTGATGGTTTACGCTTATAATCCCAGTACTTGGGAGGCTGAGACAGGAGGATCGCAGGTTCACAGTCAGCTTCAGGTATTTAGTGAGGCCCTTCACAAGTCAGTAAGACCCTGTTTCAAAATAAAGAATAAAAGCCAGGCATGGTGGCTCATACTTGTAATCCCAGCATTCGGGAGGCTAAGACAGAAAGATCTCGGTTCGCGGACAGCCTCAGCTACTTAGTGAGGTCCTCTGCAACTTAGTGAGACCCTGTTTCAAAATAAAGAATAAAAAATAGGGCAGGGGGTGTAGCTCAGAGGTCGAATATTCCTGGGTTCCATCCTCAGACCCGCAAAAAATAAATAAAGAAATAAAAAAAGAGAGCTGAGAGTGCAGCCCTGCAGCCTTGAGTTCAATCCCCCATATCACATACACACACACACAAAAAAAAAAAAATTCATTTTTACCTGTCAGTGCACCTCCCAACATCTGAAATGCCTCAGCCTGGTATCGTGAAGTGGGAACAATGGTCTCTGATGAAAACATGGCACTGTTTTCCTTGGTGGAATCAGAGAAGCCTTCTGCGCTTTGGAATGGGTTCCCAGGGGAGACTTTCATATCTTCCATCAGACTAGTGGGAGTAAAGGAGCTTTGATGACTGAGAGTGGGCGAGCTCTCTACCCCCTGTGCGATTAGCAGGGCTGTCCCTGTGTGTGTGTCCGCTCCGGGCAGCCCCAGAGCCACCTCCGCAGTAGCCTCCGTCAGTGGCTGACCCGCTTCCGTCCAGCCGTGGCTCCTTGCTCCTGCTGTCTGCCAGGGTTCCATTCTCACCCGAGTCTCTGCGTCAGCTCTGAGCTGTGGGGTCCTTATCTGACTTACATGCTCTAATTTGGTGTCATCCCACTCATCACTTAAGACAGAGGCGGGTGGAACAGCTGTGCTGACACCCACTGTGACTTCTGGTGCTCCCAGCAGGCCGTCAGTCCCTTGCTCCACACTCAGGGTGGGCTCAGAAGTTGCCAGCAAGTGCTCGGTGGCGGCAGCCTGGGTATCGTCAGCTGTCATCTGCAAGGTCTTCTCCCCCTCAGATGGGAGGTGCCCAGGCTCATTGTCTGCTGTGGACTCTACACTGGGGAAAGAAGTTGGCCTCTGGTCTGTGTCTGCTTCAAATTCCTCAGTCCTTGGATTGATGGTCAGCATCTCTTTAGTATCTGTATAGGATGATGACTGTCCCAAACTAGCTCCCTCCTGACTTTCAGTTGCAAGCAGTTGATTTTCCTGGTATGTCAGAACACCTGGGGTTGCTTCGGTGGTCCCTTCCGCAATGGGCTGGGTGCTGGTTCTGCTAAAGGGCTCTTCCTTCTCATCAGCATGCAGTGAAGCAGTCGCAGTGATGGCAATGGTTGGCATGGTCTTGGAAAGTCTATTTTCAGGAGACACGGTCTCTGGCTGGCTGGAACTAAACACATCATCACCTACTGCCACCTCCGGATCAGTGGCAGTAAAAAGACCAGGGCTGCTAGGCTGCAGGAGCCCAGCTCCTGTAGGAAGGGCTTCTTTGGTAATCGAGAGTACTTTCTTTAATGGCATTGCTGAAGGTCCAGCTGACACTGCCGTGGGATCCTCTTCAGAGAACACCGGCTGGGAAGTCAGCTTTGGAGTAACGGAGCTATTTTCTAGGCTATCTGTGCTCATCGTCTCAGAGGACCCTTTTTCTGCATGAGTATGTACTGTCTCCCTCCCTTCCATTTTGGGGAAGGCAAGACATTGTGTGGCAAAGTTAAGAAACAGAAGGCTACAGAAAGCCAGACAAATACGCAGAACAACTGGTCTGCTCATAGTGGAAGAGAAATGTGCCTACCCACTGGCAGAGTTGACTGTAATCCCAGTAATTGACTCCTGCAGAAAAATTAAGCATATCAAAGTGTCATAGAAGTGTACTTTATAAATTAAGTTCCTTTAAATTAAACTCTAAGTAAAATAATTCTCAACTTCACACACAGAGAAGATAGGTAGGAGAAGGCTGTTCTATTTCTTCGTACCCTAGAGACATGGATAACCCAGTTCATTTTTCCCCACTGAATTTTATAGCTGAATTAACTTGAAGTTCCCTACAAAAGAGTACACATAGTTCAAGTATTAAGTTCATTTCTCACATAACTTACTTGAAAAAAACTACCCTTAAAGTCACATCTGCAATATCCATATCCAAATTCCTTTATTAATCATGTGGTCGAATGCCTGTAGAAACAGCGACATGTTCAGGATATAGAAAGTAAATGTTAGCTGGGTGTGGTGGCACATGCCTGTAATTCCAGTACTTGGGAGGCTGAGACAGGAAGATTGCAGATTTGAGGCCAGCCCTAGCACCTTAGTGAGATCCTGTCTCAAAATTTAAAATTTACCCAGTGGTGGTAGTACATGCTTGTAATCCTAGTACTTAGGAGGCTGAGACAGAAGGATCACAGGTTCACAGCCAGCCTCAGCTACTTAGTGAGGCCCTCCTCAACTTAGTGAGAACTTTGTTTCAAAGTAAGAATAATAGGGCTGAGGATATAGCTCAGAGGTAGAATGCCCCTGGGTTAAATCCCAGTACCTAAATAAATAAATAAATAAATAAATGGGCCAAGACTCAAAGATAGAATGCCCCTGGATTCAACTCCCAGTACCAAAAATCAAATAAATAAACATAAACTATTCACATTCTCACTACAATTAAAACTGCTAATTTCCCCCCAATATGAAGGGTCTTAGTTCTTTTTATTTATTTTGCTGAATAGGGACCAGTTTTCCCAACACCAAAAGTTTCAATTTTGATCACAGCACCACAAAATTTTTTTAAAGATTCTGCAGGTTTATTATAAAATTAAACCTAAGAATTGAAATTCTAAAGTATAAACTTTGTCTTTACAAAAATTATACTTAAGTCAGGCATCATGATACACACTTGTAATCCCAGAGCTTGAGAAGTTGAGACAGAAATATCAAAGGTTAACACCCAGCCTCAGCAACTCAGTGAGACCCTGTTTGCAAATAAAAGTAGGGCTGGGGGTATAGCTCAGAGGTAGAATGTCCCTGAGTTCAGCCCCCAGTAACACACACACACACACACACACACACACACACACACACATACACACACACACACACACACACACACACATACACACACACACACACACACACACACTACACACTATACTTATTTCTTTCATATCCAATCATTAAATTTTCTAGGTTGGTATACAAAATGCACTTGTAAAATATAGGAATTCATATTCATGGGGCATTCACAACATCTTAAACTTTAAAAAGCTTTCACATGTTATCCCATTTATTTAGTCTTAGAGGTTCTTTTCAGAAAGATGGACAGATGGAAGGAGGAAAGGGAAAGAAGAAAAACAAAAGAAATCAAAGTCTCAGGTACAATTGAAGATCAAAAAAAGCTGAATTTTTTATATGAGAATAAAGAAATGCGTGATTCAGATACAGGACTGAGGCTTTCTGCCAACCCCAGCATCATAGGAGTGAGCTACCTGGTAGACCAATCTTTAGCCCCTGCCAACCTTAAGCCAGAACCATCCAGCTAAGCAGCTCCTCTCAAGTTCCTGATACACAGAAATGGTATGAAATGATAAACATCAATCATTTTTTAAGCCACTAAGTTTTGGAGGTATTTTGTTACACAAAAATCTTGAATCCACAGTGCTTTAGAGAAATACAGGAACAGAATGGTGTCCTAAGCTTTCATGGTGCCATGTGCAGAAAAGGAACAGCATATCAAAGTCCATAAAGTCGGCAATAAAAGAAAATTGAAGCCAGAGGTGACTCAGAGAAGCACAAGTCTCCCAGGAATCCTAGCCGTGATGAGAAGGATGCTGCTTCTCCGTCTGTATGGTGGGTGATGAAACAATGTTATGTAAAAATTAAATGATATACAGGTAGTAAGTATCATTTTAAAAGGACAAAATATGGGAATGATAATTGAGAAAAAAGGAATAGTGTGTGCCAAGGCCTGCCAATATTTTGCACATCAGTATACCTCAGATGAGCCAGAAAGCATCTCAGTCCACAGCCTGGTAACAGATCACTGGACAGTATCTGACTCACTGCCTCTAGTTTTCTATTTGTTTCGTGTGTGTGTGTGTGTGTGTGTGTGTGTGTGTGTGTTCCTGGGGGTAGAACCCAGAAGCCTTCTACCTTTGGGCTATACTCCCAGACCTATTTTATACTTTATTTGGAAACAGGGTCTCATTAAGTTGCTGAAAGTCTTACTAAGTAGCTGAGGCTGGCTTCGAACCTGTGGAATCCTCCTGTCTCAGCCTCCCAGGTGCTGGGATTACAAGCGTGTGCCACCATGCCTGGTTTCTACTCTCCTTTCTTAAAATAAAAACATAGCCAGTGGAGCCGGACGTAGTGGCTCATGCTTGTAATCCCAGCATTTGGGAGGCTGAGACAGGAGGATTGAGGTTTGAGGACAGCCTCAGCTACTTAGTGAGGCCCTTTGCAACTCAGTGAGACCCTGTTTCAAAATAAAGAATAAAAAATAGGCCTGAGGGTGTAGCTCAGAGGTAGTATGCCTCTGGGTTCAATCCCTAGCTCCACAAAGAATAAATAAATAAATAAATAAATAATTGGCATTATTGACAGAGAAAAGCTTTTATACCATGGAGTGGCTAGCTGGTTTTCTTGTACCAAAGTATTTAGAAGAAGTTCAGGATTTAGAGCCAGGCTTGGTGGCGCACGCCTGTAATCCCAGTACTCGGGAGGCTGAGACAGAAGGATGGCGCAGGTTCAAAGCCAGCCTCAGCTAGGAAGGTTCTCAGCAATTTAGTGAGACCCTGTTTCCAAACAAAATATAAAATAGGTCTGGGAGTGTAGCCTGGAGGTAGAAAACCCCTGGGCTCCATACCCAGTACCACCAAAAAATTAAAAAATAAAAATAACTAGGCACAATAGTGCATACCTATAATTCCAGTACTCAGGAGGCTAAGACAGGATAATCACAGGTTGGAGACCAGCCTTAGCAACTGAGTGAGTCCCTATTTAAAATTTTAAAAATCTGGAGGTTAGATCAGAAGTAGAATGCCATATGTTCAATCCTCAGTACCACAAAAAAAGGAAGAAAAAGGAAAGGAGAAAGAGAAAGGTCTAGAGGCATAGCTCAAAGGTAGAACCTGTAAGTTCAATCTCCAGTGCCACAAAAGAGTTATATTATATATAACAGATAGATAGAAAGATGAGAACTTGGACCAAGAGTATTCACAGACACTGAAACTTATCTTTGGATGGGATGTCTATAGAAACAAGTTGAACTATAAAACTGTATCTATATATCTGAAGAGACATAAAAGAATTCTTTGATTCACTTCAGGATCTGTTCAGATAACAATCCAGTCATGAGCAAATACTTTTCCATTCCATAAAATCTTATTCAACATCCCAAAGATAGAAAGTGTGGCCTAAAGAGTTTGGTCTTCATGATTCCATGTCTCTGGATACTGGAAAAAATTCAGCCCACCATGAGTGGTGATAGTTTTGAGGGACATGAACAGGCAGTCAGAACAATGATTTTTTTCTATCCTCCTTTCTTCTTCTTTTTTTTTTTTTTTTTTTGTGTGTGTGTGTATGTGGTAGTGGAAATAGAACTCGGGGGCCTCTGAGCTACACCCCTGGCCCTATTTTATTCTTTTTTTTTTTTTTCAGGTCTGGGGATGGAATCCAGGGGCATTCAACCTCCAAGCTACACCCCCTGGCTAGAACAATAATTTCTGAAGTTTAGCTTTCTTATGAAAACTTGCTATGTGATGATGGGCAAGTGGCTTAGTTTTCTTCTTTGACAAAATGAGGAGTTAAACAAAGTAATCTTTGAAATCTCTACCTCCATGATTCTCTTTTCATTTCTCATCTATGTAACATAAAATTTAAAATCCCAGTATTTCCATAGTTCCACAATTTTGCCACCAAGAAGGTAAGTCACCCACAGGACTGAGTAGGTGGCACACACTTTATGTTTTGCCATCATGTGGGTTGAGAAAAGAATTCTGTGAACAAATCAGAATGAGGGGAAAGGGAACAAGGAATAAAGATTTAATACAGCCCCAAGCGCCTTTCCCAAACAGAATTTTCCTTCAATGTCTTGCTTTCATCTGCATCTTGAGTTTTAGAATTTTTGTATAAAGGGAATCCTGCCCTTGCTCTAAGAGATTTTCCTTCCATGGTTAAGTGTCCACCACCTGCTTTCTTAATCCAATTACAGCAGAAAGAGTAAGGGTGAACCGCCAGCCTTTGCTAGGCTGGGTATTGAGGGCATATGCTCCATCTGCCCACTATTCAAAGAATGGCCCGAACTTTGAAAGAAGGAGAAAAGACAGCCTGTCGGAATGGCAGCGGGAAATGACATCTGCAACTCAGATTAATTGGTTGATGACCTTCAGGTCCCAGGTCTGTCTCCATCTTTTTTTTTTTTTTTTTTTTTTCTGTACTGGGGATTGAACTCAGGGACATTCTACCTCCGAGCTATACCCCCAGCCCTATTTTTAACTTTTTATTTTGAAACAGGGTCTGAGTTGCTGAAGGCCTCATTAAGTAGCTGAGGCTGGCCAAGAACCTAGGATCCTCCTGTCTCTGCTTCCCAAGGACAAGCATGCGCCACCACGCCTGGCTTTCCATCCTTTTTTTTTTTTTTTAACTAGAGATTGAACCCAGTGGCGTTCTAACTCTGAACTAGACCACACCCCACAGTCCTTTTTTATTTTATTATTTTTTTTATTTTGAAACAGGGTCTGAGTTGCTAAGGGTCTCCCTGAGACAGGTCTCCAATTTGTGATCCTCCTGTCTTAGCCTCCGTAGTACTGGGATTTCAAGCATGCATCATCATGTCCGGCTCTTTGTCTTTCAAAGCCCAGTGCAGGTTCATATCACCAGGCTCATGAATTTAGAATCTCACAATGGGAGCTGCATTACATTAAAAAATAAATAAGAAAAGAACGACCATTGTCAATTCAATGACAATAAACTTAAATCCAAATACCCATCAGCAACCTCTGTGTGTGTGTGTGTGTGTGTGTGTGGTACTGGGGATAGAACCCAGAGGCTTTCTACATCCAGGCCACACTCCCAGACCTATTTCTTATTGTATTTGGAAACAGGGTTACACTAAGTTGTTGATGAGAGCCTAAGTAGTTGAGGCTGGCTTTGAATCTATGTGATCCTGCTGTCTCAGCCTCCCAAATACTTGAATTACAAGTGTGCACTACCATGCCCGGCTTTGGCAACCATTTTTAATTCTTGTGGTATTGGAGATCAAACCAATGACTCTACCACTGAACCACTTCTCCAGCCCTTTTATTTATTTATTTATTTATTTATTTATATTATTTATATTTATTTATTTATTTATGTATCCCCCCCCCCCCCGGTGGTACTAGGGTTCCTGGAAGCCCTCTAACTCCAGGCTACACTCCCAGACCTATTTTATATTTTTATTTGGAAACAGGGTCTCTTAAGCCAACGCCGCTGGCTTCAAACCTGCGCAATCCTCCTGTCTCTGCCTGCACCACCACGCCCGGCTCGGCCCTATTTTTTATTCTTTATTTTGAAACAGGGTCTCCCTGAGTTGCAAAGGGCCTCACTAAGTAGCTGAGGCTGTCCTCAAACCACAATCCTCCTGTCTCAGCCTCCCAAATGCTAGGATTACAAGCATGCGCCACTACCTCTGGCCCTTTTTTTATTTTGAATCAGGGTCCCACTAAGATGCTGAGGCTGGCCTTGAACCTATGATCCTCACTTTCCATCTTCCAAGTGATGGGATTATACGTGTGGACCACGGCACCCAGCATTCTACAGCCATAGATTGAAGGCTATAGGCCTTTTCTTTTTTTTCTTCAACACTGTAAAACCTATGTGGCCAAGTGCCCGGCACAGAGGAAAAGCTTAATAAATATTGTCTGGACAAAAATATGAATGTCTATAGCCTGCTCTCTTGGAAGAGACAGAAGGAGGGAAGATTTCATTCCTTATTAGAATTCTGTGTCTTATATTAAACTAATCCAGTCGTAAGAATATTTAACAAGCAAATGAAAAGAACCCTTCTACTCTTCCACTACACTGTGTTTTGGGGTTTGGAAATGCTGCTTACTTTTTCCTGTATCTGCCAATGCAAATTAATTCAGATAAAGAAACTCTAACCAAATCTCTGATCATTAGCTTTAAAAGCATCCCTTTCAGAGCAAGTCTAGTGGCGCGTCTATCATTCGCTATCAAGTATCCTAATGGCTTGGCAGTCCTTGAACAATTTACTACATTTCTGCCACCAGTGGGCAGATAAGCTGCTCTGTCAAGCATTATCTTTGACAATCTTAAATAGATATAGTTCAAAATCTGTTTCTCTGTCAAATCTAGGCATAGTCTAGTGTCAAAGACAAATGAAAGACACTTAAAATAAAATACAGGCTTAGCCCTAACACTTGGTTAATATTGTTTCAACTAAAATGAATCCAGTGTGCTACCATACCAGACTGAAGGCACAGGAGGGAATCCAGAAGGTTAAACTATTCTCATTACAACAAAGATGCTGTCTGCCAGGTAAACTGAGTTTCACGCATAACATATAAGGAACACAAACATGCCCTCCAAGTCCTTAAGATGTGGGAGGGCTGGAGAGTAGGTCAATAAACCAATGGCTATCTGCCTTTTCCTTTCTCATGATAAGCACAAACACTGCAAATGGTGGAAAAAGAGAGGGGAAAGAAAGATACCTAATCTTTGATTTTCACTGTTGGCTGGAAGGCAAGCCTTTTCTACTCCTGCGTGTTAAGGCCACATATTCCTTCCCCACACTAATGAAAGCAACTCCTGAACTTTAAAAGGAGAAAAGACAGCCTGTAGGAATGGCTGCAGGAAAGGCATCTGCAACTGAGATAAATTGCTAGATGACCTTCAAGTTCCAGGTCTTTTTCCATCTTTCAAAGCTCAGCGCCTACTTAAATGCCACGTCAAACAGACCATCTTCCTCACCTGAACTGTGGTGTCACCTTGAACTCTTCTTTTACATTTTCAATTCACAGCTTCTGTGAACCCTTCCCTCATAACAGCTCTTGGAATCCTCCCTTCCAATCACCTCACTGGATTGTCATGATTTGAATTGTCTTTTAATTGGCAACCCCGCCAAGACTCTGTCCTCTCTAATTCATTTAAACAGTCCAGATGGTTTATTCTTAAGAATAAAAATGGCAATAATCAATCAAAAGGAGCTATCCTTTGGAGGATGCTGTGTGCCAAGTGTTGTAAATGCCTTGTGGAAATTATCAACCCTTACAATGACCTAATGGGGTAGGTACTACATTTATCCCCACTTTCTTACATGAGAAATCAAGCAGATTACTAAGCGCAATTAACTTGCCTTTTAAGTGACAGCATCTGTTTCTGATCTTTGGGCTCTGTCAGACTTTGAGGTCCCTGCCTTTGCCACTACAATTCTTGTCTTCCCAAAATGCATCATACAGCCAGGCGAAGTGGTGCACTCCTGTAATCTTAGTACTTGGGTGGCTGAGTCAGGAGGATCATAGGCTCAAGGCCCGCCTCGGCAACTTAGCAAGCCCCTCAGAAACTGAGACCTTGTTTCAAAAGAAAAAATAAGAAGCCAGGTATGGTGGCACATGCTTGTAATCGCAGTACTTGGGAAGCTAAGACTGGAGGATCACAGGTTCGCTGCCAGTCTCAGCTACTTAGTGAGGTCCTCAACAGCCTAGAGTCTCACTAAGACCGTTTCAAAATAAAGAATAAAAATAGAACTGGTGCCGGGCATAGTGGCGCACGCTTGTAATCCTGGCATTTGGAAGGCTGAGACGGGAGGATTGCGGTTCGAGGACAGCCTCAGCTACTACTTAGTGAGGGCCTTTGGAACTCAATGAGTTCCAAAATAAAGAATAAAAAAAATAGGACTGGGTGTGTAGCTCAGAGGTAGAAGGCTCCTGGATTCCATCCCCAGTACAAAAAAAAAAAAAAAAATGCAATCCCCAAACATACAATTACAAACACCCTATTTCTACCCCACCTGTCTATACCACACACACCTGTCTATACCACACACACCCTATCTATATTACCAATCTCACACCACCAGTGCAAAACACCAACAGTATCCCCAGTCAGATGAACTGCCTTCTTATGTGCCATACTCATTTCAGGCTCCTAAGTTTGGCTCATCACTCACACACACACACACACACACACACACACACACACACACACACACTCGTTGTCACCAAATGCCTGACACATTCTTTTCCCAGTTTAACACAAATCATCACATCTGTAAATCTTGTCACCCCAAGTAAAATTATGTTCCTTCTACATAAATACTGATCCTTAAACTTCCTTTGTTTGCCCTATAATTGTTGATGGTAAGTAGACAGAAGAAATACTCAAGAAGTATTTGCTGGCATGGTGAATATAAATAATCATTTAAGAATGAGAAAACAAGTGTTCGGAGTCTCTATTTTGCATTGTAAGACTTTCGATGACATTTCATGGTCTCTCCTCATCTAATTGTATATTTCGTTCATCACCCAGCCAATTTTGGAGATTTATTCAATGTGTCATTTTAATAATAACAAACACTTGTGTATGCACATTTCCCTATAGTTGAAGTTCTCAGAGTTTATTTTACACATAATGCATAGATCAACATTTACAGGTAACAAGTCTCAGAGCTTCAAGTCAACTTGCTTCTTAATTACCACCTCACCTTTTAAAGCCTAATTAGAGATTCTTTGACTGATGAGAAACGAAAGGACACTTCTCTTTTTAGTCCCTTAATCATCTCTCCGGGTTGCGCTTTTCTTGATCCTCAGTGGTCCATTTGTCATGGCCTTATCTTGTCTTTGTTGATCTCACTCATTGCCAGCACTATTTCATTTGTCTAAAGCTGAGCTTATGAAGACTCTGACCCTATCAGCCCAGCACCTGGCATGAAGATACCCCTTTCTGATTCACTGTGCTATTGACAACTGTCAGGAGTCTGTTATATTGAATGCTCTAAGCTCTGGGCCACAACCATCCTTCCCTATAAATTAAATAGCTGGGGTGACAGATGAACCTTTCAGCAGCACGTTCATCATAGTGGAAGAGGAAAAATGGAGTACCCACAAAGGAAAGTATGGCCCCCCAGGGGAAAGCAGCCTAGCTTTGAAAGCAAGGAGGGTAAGTGGGCTGGGGTCAAGATGGTTACTTTGGAAACTACCAGCAAAGTGCTCTCCCCTCCCTGCAGACCACGGCTAAGTTCCACAGACTGAGCCCACCAGTTTTAGTCTCTGTAATTTAATGATGTAAACAAATAAAGATACTCGGGTTTATCATCCTTGCATATTATCATCCTATGCCTGGCAAATCAACTTAATGTAAAATTAGGCTCTAAGTTCCTGCCTTCCCTTGGGCAAATCACTAAAGCTCAGTTTCCTTGTGGCAAAATAGAGATAATAATGTTCATGATGAACAAGAATAATAGTGATAATAATGCTCATTCTAATACACGTTGGTGTGATACTGACGTAAATGTAAGCAGTGAGAAGCATCTGTACCAGCCATCACAGGTGGGACACCCACACTCCCCCAACCTCGCCACAGAGCTGCCCTTTTTAGCTTCTCACATAGATGAATCTACCTGAGAGTCTTGCTGTCACAGAATTCTGTCCTGATCCATCCTGGTCAGCAAGCTGTCATCTAGCCATCAGACTATTCTTTTTAATGACCCAATCTGACACTTTGTTTTTGTTCTTTGTGGTTCATAAACCTCATTAGCTTGACAAGATCTCTAAGCACCAGTTAGCACTCAAACAAATGCTGGGCCAGGTATGGCAGCACAAACCTGTAATCCCAGTCCTTGGGAGGCTGAGATAGGAGGATCACGGGTTTGAGGACAGCCTCAAGAACATAGCAAGACTCTTAGCAATCTAGCAAGACCCTATTTCAAAACAAAAATTAAAAAAGGCTATGGGAGTGGCTCATGGTAGTAGACATAGAATGTCCTATGTCTACATAGTAGTAGACATAGAATGTCCCTGGGTCCAATCCCTAGTACCACAACAACAAAAAAAGGAAGCTGAACTAGATTTCAGATACTTTTCTTATAAACACCAAGTAAACACAACATGGAAAACTGAGTGTGTGTGTGTGTGTGTGTGTGTGTGTTACCTCTGAGTTACACCTCCAGCCCTATTTTATTTTTATTTTGAAACAGGGTCTACTACGTTGATGAGAGTCTCACTACTTACTGAGGCTGTTTTTGAACCTGTGATCTTCCTGTCTCTGCCTCCCAAGTACTGGGATTAAAAGCATGTGCCATGCCGGGCGTGGTGGCACACGCTTGTAATCCCCAGGCTTGGGAGGCGGGGACAGGAGGATCGCACAGGTGCGAAGCCAGCAACGCTGGCTTAAGAGACCCTGTTTAAAAAAAAAAAAAAATTGGTCTGGGAGTGTAGCCCAGAGGTAGAAGGGCTTCCAGGAACCCCAGTACCACAAAAAAAAAAAAAAAGCATGTGCCATCACACCCAGGTTCTGACCACCCATTTTTAACTAGAGAATGAGTCCTCACACAGATTAAACCTAGATTCCCTCTTAAGAGCCAGCTTCCCTATTTTGAGAATAAATAAACTCCATTAACAAAAATGCAATGCCACATACAACTTTTAAAGCCAATATCTACTGGAATAGAGTGAAGGACACTTCCAGTTGAAGAGTGAAATTCTCCTGTCATAAGAGCCCCTCTCCCTCGTTTTGATTTTATACTTATATTTAACATCAAAACATTTATGCAATACCACACTATGATACTGCAAAGGTCTAGCAGGAAACACTGGGAATTCAGGATTGAGGAGCCTCGGTGAAAACAAAGACGAATCCACATCTCCCTAATTGGCCCTGTTGCTGTGGCTACCTTACTCTCTCCTTGAGCCTTGGGAGTTTTGTGGATAAAAGCAATCGATATCAAGTCTGCTACATATGTGTGTGGTTCCTTCTTATGACAAATATAACAAACCCCACTTTATTCATAAGAAGAAGTCAGACTACCCTTCAATCTCTACGAGGCGTGAAAGAAGCAATGTTCTGAAACCCTGAAGCCTCACCGGGTGTGGAGCCTTTCCATAATATGCCGTTATGGTGGGGTGCTGCCGGCAAGGGTGCCCAAAGAAGGCAGTCGGTGGCCGGGGGTGCTTGGCTGAAGGAAACTCCTTAGAGCCTGACAGCATCACTTGTGATCGAGGAAATAATACACAAGGAGGAGGGGAGGCCTGCAAACCCTGACCACACAGTTTGCTCCGCGGAGATCTTTCAGAGCTGTGCTATGAATGGCTTCGAGAACCACTCCTCACGCCCCCGTAAGTTCCAAACTAAAACTTCCAAAGAAAGAAAGCACACACTTCATAGCAGCCTTCCCCGCTCTCTTCCACCTGCGTTCCGCACGGAAATTAGGCTCCCGACAGAGCCTTGGGATCGGCTTGGGAAGACAAGGATTCTCACCTGGGAGAACCCAACCCCTTCAGGGCCTCACGTCCCGCCGCCCCCTCGCTCGCCCGCGCTCTACTTGTTTGGGTTCTACGCGGGTCGGACGACCAGGACGCACAGGCGACTTGTGGGCACCTCCGGGCAGCACCTCCCAACCAGTCCAGAGTCTCAAGCGGAGCCTCAGATCCTCCCAGTCTAACCCGCAGGCCCACTTTCTAATTTAAGTGTCCTTTCCAAAGAGCATCCTTCTCCTGGTGGCCCGGTAGGGGCTGAACTAGCCCCCTAACAGCCCTGCGCTAAACCCCCAGCTGTCTGCTTTCTGCAAAGTAGCGGGGACACATCTCCATGACCACCGCAGCCCTCGATCGCTCCTCGATTTCTGGGCTCGGGGTGTTGCGGCGGGGGTGGGGGGAACAACCGCGATGCACGGTTTGAAAGGTGCAAGCCGTAGTCTTGGAGAACTTGGGGAAGGAGAGAGAGAGCGCCAAGGGGGGAAAGCCACACAAAAGCCGCCAGCCCGAAAGCTCCGCCAGCACAAAGGCCGGCTCGCCGGTGCGCAGCCCGGAGGCTGGGCTGGAGCCGGGAGCGCGGCGGGTCCTCCGCGGCCTGCAGCCGCGCCCCCCGAGCACGAGCGCCCCCCGAGCTCGAGCGCCCCCGAGGACGAGCGCCCCCCGAGCACGAGCGCCCCCCGAGCACGATCGCCCCCCGAGCACCAGCGCCCCCCAGAGCACGAGCGCCCCCGAGCACGAGCGTCCCCGCGCCCCGCACCGCGTCCCCTCACTGCGCCGCCCGGGGTCCGCTCCATCCCCCCCCACCCCCACGGCAGCCCCTCACCTGTGCGCCTTCAGCCCAGGCGGCGAGCGGCGGCGCCGGCGCTGCGCATCCCCGCCGCGGCCGAGCCCGGCGACTCCCTCCGCGGTCTGGGGCGCCGAGGGGAGGGCGCTCCGCTCCGCCGCTTATTCATAAGGCCGCGGCCGTGGCTGGGGATTGGGCGGCGCGGAGGTGCGCCCGCCCCAGCTCTGCGGGCGGGACTCCGAGCCGTCGCCCCACGCCCCTTGGGCGCCTCCCCCGCCTCCGCTCGGGTCCCCAAGCCTGGGACCCCGCTGGAGCCCCCCCCGACCTGCCGTCCCTCTCCGCAGCCTGGGCTCTGCGGCGGCTCCCCCTCCTTAGCTGCGCAGGGAACACCAGCCCACCGTTTTCACAGGAGCCTAAACATTCCCCGTCCTTAGTTAAGGCCAGGGCGCAAATCCGCCGAGGCTGCAGGTGTTTGCCCCTAAGTAGACCCTTAAAGTAACGGCACAACCCTTTCCCTTCCCAATCACTCAGGACGTTGGAAATAAGTTCTAATACTCGGTACGGTGTATAGAGCCCTTACTCCTGCAAGGCACGCAGGTGGGTGCTTCATTCGTTACTGCTAAATCTGCACAAGTAAATATTGCCATCCCCCCACCTTTTTTTTTTCAGTACTGGGGATGGAACCCAGGGGCATTCTACCTCTGAGCTACACCCCAGCCCTATTTTTTATTCTTTATTTTGAAATAGGATCTCACTAAGCTGCGGGGGGGCCTCACTAAGTAGTCTCAGCCTCTCAAATGCTAGGATTACAAGCGTGCCACCACCACCACTTCCCCCCCCCCCCATTTAACTGGGAGAAAGTGGAGGCTTCAGGCGGTGTGGTTTGCTCCTGGTCTCGCTGCAGGTGTGGTCTCTGGGAATTCCCAGAGTCCCTCAGTGTCTCACTTTCCTTTCCTTTTCCTTCTCACTGTGGGGGGAAGAGGTGTCAGAACCCAAAGCCCATTCATTCTAGGACAACCCAGACATTCGTCCTTTTCAACTCCCTTCTTTGTAACAGCGATCGTAGTCCAATTTTTGTAGCTATTTGTAAACACCTTGAAGTCAGAGTCAGGTTCCTGTTCATCTTTGGCTCCCACACTTAGGACCAGGTATCCATTCCACCTCTTGAGAATATTCTAACTTTTTATTTCCAGAAAGGGAGTCTACCAACCGTTGCTGAATTGTAATGGAAATGAACTGAATCTATAAAATCTGTCTTTATGGGTATTCAGTTGGATTGTGACCAGGTCTTCTAGCTGAATTCAGCACCCACATCCAGCCTGATCAAGTTTTTCACCATTTTATTTTTAAGTCAGTAGTTTCAAATTCAGACCACATCTTTTTGTAAAAATGATGTGCTACAGCAGGGTGAAGTTTCCAGCTGGCTGCCCAAATTGAGTCTACTCAACCCAAATGTGGGCATAAAATATTGCTAATAAAAACAACTGAATTCTGGATGCCAAGACCAGAGGGCCAATAAAGTAGGAGACAGAACAGAAGGAAGGGTGTCCAGCTTCCTTCTCATCTAGGTTCAGCCCTAACCACAATTTGAAATACTCAGTTTCTTTGACATCTTCCTGCCTCTTTTTTTCTGCATCCCTTGCTTGCTCTTCTTAGGGACCCAGTAGCCCATGATACTCTGAGTCCTGGATACAGAATACCATTCCTCAGACCTACCTGCCACTCAGAATTTTCTTCTCTATAATTATCTTTCTCTTGTTGGACATGTTGGTGCATGCTTGTAAACCAAGCATTTGGGAGGCTGAGACAAGAGGATTGCATTTTGAGGCCAGCCTCAGCTACTTAGTAAGGCCCCCTGCAATTCAGTGAGACCCTGTTTCAAAATAAAGAATAAAAAATAGGGCTGGGGGTGTAGCTCTGAGGTAGAATGCCCCAAGTTCCATCCCCAGTACTGAAAAAAAAAAAAAAAAAAAGAAAAAAAAAAAAAAAGATTATCTTTCCCCCATTATAAAATTCCTGTCTCCCATTTCCTCAATGCAGATAATTTCAGCTATGCAGTAAAAGTAAAGCAATCTTATTAGAATTCACTTATACTAGTTCTTATCCTGCCCCAAATGGTCTGTCTGCTTTAAACCATCCTGGCTACTACAATTTATCTCAATAGCTGTTGGTACATGAAAGTGATAATAAGAACCGCTCTTCCTCACAACATACATACAAATTATAGGAAAAGTTCTCTGAAAGTCAAATCAGTAAATTTACATATGAAGAATGCTGTTAGCTTTTCAAAGGTAAAGCAAGAATGTGTGTGTGTTGCACGCACATGCACACAAATGTGTCACAACCCAAAACTATTACCAGTCAAGGTAATAGGCAAGGTATCTCAGGAAGGAAGTTTTGGAGTTGAATATTTAACAAATAAAAATAGAAGATTCCCAGTTAAATATGAATTTCAGATAAACTGCATGTACTTTTAACCATAAGTATATCCCCAATGTTGAATGGGACATACTTATACCAATTTTTTTTGTGTGTGTGTGTGGTATTGGGGATTAAACTCAGAAGCATTCTACCTCTGAGCTATATTCCCAGCCCTATTTTTTATTCTTTATTTTGAAACAGTGTCTCACTAAGTAGCTGAGGCTGGCCTATAATCCTCCTGTCTCAGCCTCCCAAGTACTGGGATTACAAGTGTGTGCCACAAAGCCTGCCTCTAAAATATTTTTAGTATGAAAGAAAGTGTGTTCCAGTCAATATATGGGGCATACTTATGTTAAAAATTACATATGATTTATTTGACACTCACATTTTAAGTAGTTTTCCTGCACTTAATCTGTTAGTACTATTGGTATTGGGCTATTAGTTGGTTCTGGTTACTAAAAGCCTTTGTGTGAGAAAGAAAATGGTCAGATGTAAAAAAGATCAGAATAACCAACCCCAAGAATCAGGAGTAGACAACATCCATGCAGATACCGCCCGAGGGGAGAAGCCAATACAGACTTGGCAGTACAGACTTGGTGTTTGAGGTGAGACCATCACAAAATTGGACAGAGATACTTCACAGTCTATCAACTAATTCTCTTGAGTCTGATTCCCATCACCAAACAACTACCTGACACCTTGACTTCCCAAGTATAGGGCTCCCAGGACTGCCAAATGAGCACTTCAGTCTGCCTGACCTTAGCATCTGCACCATGTGAGCTTGGTTGTGTGAGTCACCCACAAATATTGGGATCCTAATCTTTCAAAGCTAAGATCAAGACTCTGAGGAGAGTTGACTTCACAAAGGTGCTTTATAAAAGTTCTTTTAAACAGCAGGCAGGGACTTCCGGGAAGATGGCGACCGAGAAAAGCGGGGCTTAAGAGCCCCGCTAACAACCAGTCTCCATTACCACAAAATCAGCGCCTTTCATAGCCAGAAAACACCATCACCAGAGAAACAAAAAAATCACAAGGCTCCAGAGAGAAAGCGGACTGAGAACAGAGCTCAGAGCCACAGAGGAGATAACCGGCCTCACGCCCAAGGACGAGGCAGCAGCGCCATACTGCCGGTGGCAGCGGCGACTTCACCAGACAGCTACAGCAAGCCGAGGTGAGCCGCTGCGGAACAGCCAGGCGGGATTTCTCGCCGCAGGTAAAATCTAAAGCTCCCAGTGGCTGAGCTCAGCACACGCCGCAGGGATTCAGAGTGGAAATCAAAACCAAGAAGAAATACGCCAGCCTCACGGCCAAGGGCGTGGCAGTGGCGCCATATTGTCACCAGCGGCAGCAGCAGAAAATTCACCGAATCCAGTATAGCTACATCTGCATACTCAAGAACAGTGAGTCAAATTGCGGGCCACAGAGGAGAAATCCCAGTACTGTACTCCCTGGGACTTGACCCGGTGGGGGAGGGGCGGTGGCAGAGATATCACACCATAGGAGAACGCCCAACCTGGCACCCCCCATGGTCTAAAGCAGCCTCTATCGACTCCCTGGGTCGGAGACTCTGTGATACAACCCAGTAAAGGAGTACTGGGGACCGAGATACCACAGACTCGAGATCCAGAGCACCTTAAGCGAAGTCATAGACACCAAGGGAAGAACCCAGAGAAGGCACAAACTTCCGAAATCATGGGAAAGAGGAATAACACTGGAGCAATGAATGCCCACAACCCCACAACATCAGAACCTGATAAAACTGAAAATCAGAGATTTCTAGAAGATCAAATCAGGAAAATAACTATAGAAATAATAGAGGTGCTTCGAAAAGAACTCAGAGAGAGCCAAAAAGAGATAAAGGATGCAATTAATGAAGTAAAGGCCTCAATTCAAAGCACAAACAACCGATTAGAACACATGGAGAACAGAATCTCGCTCTTAGAAGATGAGCAATCCAAAAATGAACGCATAGTTTCTAATCTAGAAAAAAATATCCGACAGCAGGAATCTGACATTGAAGAAATATGGGCCCATTTTAAGAGAGCTAACCTAAGAATAATTGGAATAGAGGAGGGAAAAGAAAGTGAAACCAAAGGGATCAACAATCTCTTCAAGGAAGTAATAGCAGAAAATTTTCCAAACATAGAGCAAGAGGTTGATACACAGGTCCAGGAAACTTATAGAACTCCCTTTAGACAGGATCGGAGAAGAGGATCCCCACACCACATAATTGTCAAAATGACCAATGTGGAAGCCAAGCAGAGAATCTTAAAGGCAACAAAAACAAAGGGCCAAGTGACATTCAGAGGCAAACCAATTAGAATCACTCCAGACTTCCCAAAGCAAGTCATGAGAACCAGGAGGGCTTGGAGTAACATATTCCAAACTCTGAAAGAAAACAACTTCCAGCCAAAAATTTCCTACCCAGCAAAACTTTCTATCAAATTAGATAGAGAAATAAGAAGCTTCCATGACAAACAGAAACTGAAGGAATTTTTGTCTTCAAAACCAGCACTAGAGAAAATACTCAAAGAGATTAACTACAAAGAAGAAATAGGTAACACACACCAGAACCAGAGAAACAAGAGTTTCCATCCAACAGACAACTAAGATTGGTTATTTGTGGAGATTCATTATTTATGTTAGTCTTTTACCTATCTCTAAATAGTATTGTTTGCCTTTATTGTTGTTAATTTTTAGGATGTCTAGTTGGAATATTAATATACCTTCAGATATAGCATTTGGAAATATTTTATCCCATTCTATTAGTAACTGTTAACTCTGTTTACATTGTCTTTGGATATACAATATTTTTTTTATTTTTTAGGGAGTTTGTATACTCTTTTGTTGCCTGTGCCATTGAAATCATATCCAAGAAATCACTGCCTATTTCAGTGTTGTGAGGTTTTATGACCCAGATTTTCTCCTAAAAGTTTATAGTCTTAAGATTTATATTTAGGTCTTTTATCTATTTTGAGTTAATATTTGTATATGGGATTAGGTAAGGGTCCAACTTTATTCTTTTCCATGTAATTATTATGTTTCAACAATATTTAGTTAAAATATTATTATTTCCACCACCAAATGTTCGTGGAAACCTTGTCAAAAATAATTTGACAATATAGGGAAGAATTTAGCTCTAGGCTTTTATTTAACCCCAATGGTTTATATATCTGCCTTTAGAATAGTACTACACTGTTTCAATTATTGTAGCTTTATATGGTTTGAAATCAGAAGATATATATCTTCTATCTTTGTTCTTTTTCAAGATCGTTTTGGGTATCTAGAGTCCATTTTCCATATTAGGATAGATTTTTTTTTCTGAAAAATAAATATATAAATAGATGATAGTTTCACCTAAAAAAAATAGAAAAAAAATATTCTCTGGTAAGAAAGAAAGTAAAAAGAAATATTGAAATGTTATCTTTAAGTCATCAAAAGCTTGGTATCAGACAAATGAAACTGTTATGTGAGATTATCATTTTTAATTTTGGATAAATTGCTATAATACTAGATGTCAACCACTAAGCCAAGCATGGGAGGGAGGGATGGGGAGAGAATGGGGTGGGGATCAGGTGGGGGCTGACTGGGCGATGTGTGCATGT
This sequence comes from Muscardinus avellanarius, assembly GCF_963383645.1. NCBI lineage: Eukaryota > Metazoa > Chordata > Mammalia > Rodentia > Gliridae > Muscardinus > Muscardinus avellanarius. The sequence continues at coordinate 63,294,952 of NC_137798.1, forward strand.
ATGTCTACAAAAGTTTGTATCCCACTATGATGTATGAATACAGTGCACCAATTAAAAAAAAAAAAAAAACAGCAGGCAGGACTTCCCCAATCTCTGTACTACTGTTTTCTGGGATTTTTTTTTTCCGGGTCTGGGGATGGAACCCAGGGGCATTTGACCTCCGAGCTACACCCCCTGCCCTATTTTTTATTCTTTATTTTGAAACCGGGTCTCACTGAGTTGCAGAAGGCCTCACTAAGTAGCTGAGGCTGTCCGCGAACCGCAATCCTCTAGGTCTCGGCCTCCAAAATGCTGGGATTACAAGCGTGCGCCACCACGCCCGGCTTCTGGGATGTTTATGTTTTAGTTTGTTTTGTTTTCATTTGAAATGATACCAGTAAAATAAGGACTTGAAGTAATAGAACAAAATAAAATAAGAGACACACATGGACAAAGAAGGCTGAGTACCTGGAAAATCCTGTTCAGGATTTCAATGCCTTTCCCCTCCTATTTTTTTTTTGGGGGGGGGGTCATTGTTGTTGCTTTGCTTTGTTGTTCATTCTCTAAAACTCTAAAACTACATCCTGGGATTTTGTCGTCCTTATTGGCTCCCAAGGAACCCCAACAGGAAGTCCAACCACGGAAGGTCAGGAACTATTATGTAGAGGGGTCATTTGCAAATTACATATTTAAGAACTCACTGCCGAAGACTGTCTTTCACTCTTCTTAGCCTTCCTAAAAGTTTATGAATGTGAGGTTTTCAGTGTCTTCCAATGTTTTCTGCCCAACTACTCCCTGACACATTCTCCAATTGGGACTTGCTGATGGCTTTTAATTTCTTAAGTTGAAATTCCCAGGAGCATAAAATAGTATTGTTAGGGTTACTCTATACACCCTAGATGTCAATGGTTGTGAATAATGTTAGGATTATTTTCATTAATTTTTTTTTTTTTTTTTTGGTGGTGGTGGTATTGGATGTGGAACCCAGGGGCTTTTCTACCTCTGGGCTATACTCCCAGACCTATTTTATATTTTATTTGGAAACAGGGTCTCACTAAGTTGCTGAGAGCCTCACTAAGTATCTGAGGCTGGCTTCGAACCTGTGCGATCCTCCTGCCTCAGCCTCCCAAGCACGGGGATTACAAGCGTGCGCCACCATGCCTGGCTTATTTTCATAATTCTGATGGGTGTTTTTACTGTACTCAAAACCCTCAGAAAACTACTTTAGGGTTAATGAATTTGGCTTTTCACCTTCTACAAAATTATGTTTGGGTATGCAGTTTATTTGGAAGACAAGTCGATAGAATAAGTCCCATAATGAGATGATTTTCCTTAAATAAAGATCAATTTTTATACACTGAAGTTGCTTTTAACTGTTAACATCCAAATCTACTACATTTATATACCTCTATTATTTAACATTTATTAGGCAAGCATCCAGGTGAATCTTCTTGTTTCTCTGCTCTCTCCCCCCAAATCCATTATAATTGCAGAAGCAGAATATGATGTACCCTACACTCTTCTTTAGAAATCTATTATTTTCAATATTCTCTTACTTAGTGTTAGATTTCTTTATGTCCTAAACTTTCTGATTCAATTCTGATAAACGGAATGTTGCCTATTCCCTTGAAAAAGCAAAACAAGAGAAGAAGGGACTACTAACAGATACAGAGTGAGACAAAATTTTTAAACCAGTAAAGCCACTTAAAAAAAACTTTTAGATAAAGTCAGAGGCTAAAAACATTTCCATAAAAGAAATTTTGCCCTTTATTTTACAGCCATGAACAAATGTGTCCTTGTGAGATGGTCTATAAACGTCCTTTATTTTTCTTTATGGCAGTCCTGGGAATTGAACCCAGGGGTATGCTACCTCTGAGCTACACCCCCAGCCCTATTAACTTCTTTTTAAATAGGGTCTCTCTAGGTTGATGAAAGTCTCACTACGTGCGGAAGCTGTTCTCATACCTGTGATGCTCCTATCTCAGCCTTCCAAGTACTGGGATTACAGGCGTGAGCCACCATGCCTGGCTTCATGTTTCCTTTAAAGAATAAAATTCAAGTATTAGTATCAACCTTAGGATACACAGGAGTACATTAAATAGGTACCATGTCAACAGCAAAAGCAAAGAATGGAGCACTATCATTGGAGATTTGCTCCATTACAATGTAGCTCATAATCATAACACCAGCAATTTGAACATTGGTTAGCCAAGGTTTAAATATAGTATGGAAATTAGTGGACCAAAAAAAATAATAAAAGAAAAGAACAGGCTTTTCTTCAGTATAGCGTACAATCTCCTGCTAAATTTCTTGTTCCTACAAATGTTGGTTAATTTTATAAGGCAATCTCTCTTAGATAAATTTGTGTTCCCTAGTTATTAAGCAATGAGCGGTGCATCGTGTGATATAAATCATGCATGTGTGTATTTCAGAGATTGAACCCAGAGGAACTCTACCTCAGAGCTACACTCCAGCCCAATTTTATTTTTTATTTTGAAATAATATTTCACTAAGATACTATGCACTGGCCTTGAACCTGTGATCCCCTTGTCTCAGACTCCTGAATACTGGGATTTATAAACATGTGCCACCTTGCCCAGCTAATCAAATGTGTTTTGTGGAAAATATGTTGGATAAGCAGATATACATACATATATATATATATATATATATATATATATGTAATCAAACTCAACTTTCTTTGGTTTAAACCTAGTTGAGAAGAAAAAGTTATATATTTATAAACATTACTAATAATGCACAATATAAAATGTCTTTGTGTCCTGCTTCCTTGACCTAAAAGTTGTATTGCTTTTCATCATCTTTTTTCATGCTACTACTATAGAGAATTATCTGATAAAGTCTATGTGGAAAGTTAATGACTTAATATACTTAGTCCATGTATATGTTAACCATCATCTCTCAAAAAACTATAAGCTCTTTGAAGTCAGACAGTATGGGGTTTTGTTTGTTTACTTGTTTGTTTGTTTGTTTGCTTGCTTTTTGTGGTACTGGGGATTGAACTCAGGGATTTTCTACATCTGAGCTACACCTCCAGTCCTATTTTATTTGTATTTTGAAACAGGAGCTCATTAAGTTGCGGAGGGCATTGCTAAGTTGCTGAGGCTGACTGCAAACCTGCAATCCTCTTTTCTTGGCCTCCCAAGTACTGGGATGTCAGTCATGCACCACCACGCCCAGCAGACAATGTGTGTTAAGTAGTCTCACATCTCCCACAAAACTTAGAGCAGTGGCTTAACATAGCACCTGTTTAAAAAGTCTTTGTTGGCTAATTATGGCTATAAGTTCATACTAACACAAATATGTAACACTGTACTACTCACCATTCTACAACAGTCAGACCTGGTTTCAATTCTGCTGACATGTAAAGGAAGTTAGGCCAGCCTCAGAACAAAATAGATTGATCTCATGCAAATTGGAAAGACAGATTCCAATGTGAGTGGCTCCAAGCCTCAGGATTTCATTATTTTTACATCCTATGAAAAGGGGTCACTCCATGTATTCATGCGCACTGTCTGAAACCAGAGAACGGAGCCAATTGATGTCTTAAATCCCTTTCTAACCACAAGTCTGTGATCTCTTTTATTGGTGAAGTTCACATTCATTTAAAGAAGAGTTGCGCATGAACAAGAGATACTTCGAGTTTAAGATTCTAAAAGAGAACGGGGAAACAAAAAAAAAAAAACCCTACCTCAAGCTGGATCCAGAATTCAAATTCCATCTAGGCTCAAATCCTTTGGAATACCCAGAGCAATATGTTTTGTTTTATGTAGTCTTTCTCAAGGCCTGCAATGTAAAGTAGACATAAAAGACCCGCTTTGCAGAATCAGTTCAAAGCAATTCCTCCCTAACTTGTTTACCGAAATAGCCAAAGGCAGAAAGGGGGCTTCCTTTAGAATCGGGATGACTGAAAGCAAGTCTCATACAGAGAAATTATTCACTTTTGGACTGGTCTAAAGTGTGAGGCATCACCACAAAAGAACAAATGAATTTGTCTCCAAAAGATTCCCAGTAAAGATAAATGGAATGGTCACATGGTATTCTGCCCTTTCTCTTCTCTTCTGCTATTAGGAGCTTTCTCCTGTAAGTGGTTTTCAGGCATTGTGACATGTTTTGTTTTCCTTCTGTTTCTCTTTGCAAAAGGCACTTTAAGGCACTTACCATTGCCAGCTAATGTTCCTTTTATGACATTGTTCCCCGCCGTCAATCTTACATGGATGAGTACTTTTCACTAAGATCATATTCTGTTCAGTTCGTATATAAAGCGCGCGCAAGCATACACACACACACACACACACACACACACACACACAGAGTTTTTCCCTTGTTAGCCTCCATTTTTCTTTTAAATTCTATCTCACTAATTTTTTTCCTCGTGTTTCTACTTACTTCCTAGACTTCATACTGCTGCTTTTAAAATCGAATGCTTTCTCCAGTATAACCACGGCCCCTTGTGTCCAAGACTCAAGTCTAAGCACTTTGGCCCCGTCCTTTTCAGAGTTATTCATTCCACTGTGTGCGAGGCAGCCTTGGGGACTGTAAGGAAATCCAGGTGGTGTGATGCATTATTCATTCATGAACAGTTTATAGGCCCATTCCTTTGTCCAACGCACAAATATAAGCAATTGGTCTCACCTCACCTTCCTCTCCTCTCCCTGGGAGGAAGAACTGCAGCACACATGAGCGCACCTAAAGCAGGTGAGAAAGATGGAAGTAGTCAAAACATTAAGATACAACAGAGTTTTCCCCATCACAGAGAAAGAACCGAAAACAAAGTTGGTTACCTCCGTGCTCCAGTCTTTCCCCTCTTCTCCTAGCCCTAGGCCCAGGAAGAAGTCTAGATACCTGACGGGAGAAATGGAGAAGACACTGGCTTAAGGAATAGAGAGGAGACTCCAGGCTTGAGGGAAGGGAACTTGGAGGAGGTGCAATTTGGGATGGTGGGGGCCGCTCCAGAGAGGTATCCTCTTTGGAAAGCCTCGTGGGCTGGGCTGGGGCAGAGCTTGAGTTTCTGCATTCTAGTCTCATGCTAGTTGTTAAAATAAATGAAACATTTCCACATCAGCTAGTAAAAAGCTGTTATCCCAAGCTGTTACTCCAAGTCTGTCCAGTGCCCTCCCCCTCCCAGCCTCCACCCCTCCACCACCTCCCCAGCAGCCAGAAGTAAAGGGGTGTGAGGTCTGTGTTGTGAGCTGAGCTGTACCCCCCACTGCAAATTCATACACTCAAATCCACACACCGGACAGGTGTGGTGGCACACGCCTGTAATCCCAGTACTTGGGAGGCTGAGATAGGAGGATGGAGGTTTGAGGATGGCCTCAGCAACATAGCACGCCTCTCAACAACCTAGTGAGACCCTGTTTCCAAACAAAAAATTTTAAAAAGGGCTGGGGTGTAGCTCAGAAGTAGAATGCTCTGTGTCCAATCCCCAGTACCACACACAAAAAAGAAAAAAATCCAATCCAATATGACTTTTGCTTTTATAAAAGGGAGAAATCTGGGCCCAATGAAAATAACAGAAAGAACGTGTTAAGTCATAGAGAGAAGCTGGCCATCTACAAGCCAAGAAGACAGGCCGCTGAAGAAACCAACCCTGCCCACCTCCATCTTGGATTCCTATTCTCCAGAGCTATAAGAAGACAAATGGGTGTTGTTTAAGCCGCCCAGTCTGTGGCACATGCTTTACTAGGCAGCCCCAACAAATGAATACAACCTGGCACAGTTAGAGTCTCTTCTGATTAGTGCTTATGCCATGCTGAATTTCAATAGATTCCCTGGATGAAGTAAAACAGTGACATATTTAAAGGAGGGAATTTAAAAAAAGAGTCCTCCCCCAAAAAAGCAAACCAGAGAGTCTGTAGGTGGCAATTTTTTACATAGTGACTCTCCTTAATGGTAGAATCCAGCTATGCCTTTGAACTACGCCTTGTAAAAAAGGACTTTGAACTGGCTGTATAGGCCACCTGGAGGCTCTTGGTCTTTTCTGGGATAAGAGAGCCAACTCTTAGAATCTAAGCAGAAGTATTGAGTAGGAACCAAGAGTGTGCATTTAACCCTAAAATAGGATAATAATCGTTCTGATAACCTAGGATTCTTGGGACAATTAAATGAGATCATGCGTAATGTACTATGCACAATCTCTTTAACACCTATTCCATATTCAATAAATACTATTATTTGAAATAGAGCACAGACCAGTTGATGAGATATTGATTTTCAGCTACAGAAACAGATATTTTCTGAGTTTATGGCTAATGGATTTTCTTCTTTTTGAGAAACTTTCTGAGAGCACAAATGGACCTATTGATATCCCATATTCAGATTTCAGGTTATTATAGAAAGAACAATTTTCTGGGGATAGGGTTTAGAGTGGTAGTTCTGGTATAATTCTATAGCATTTTCTTGAAATTTTGCCAAATGTAGTCAATGACTCTTAAATGTAACCAGGTAATTTGGGCTCTGTCCACCAGGTTCCCATTAACAGTAAATTTTCCCCAAGCAGAAATATTCTTTAATAGGCAGAAAACATTTTTAATTTGCTAAGATTATGTGATCATTTAAATGGTTTAGCATTTTATGAAAATGTACCTAACTAGAACCAATTATGTTGGATACATGGATGAAAATAAGTTGAAATTGTTAGTGTCTGGTCTATTATGTCTAGACCTTCCCATAGATTTAGTTCATTGCAGGATCACAAATGCTTAATAGTTATGGAGGTGTGTTGCTCATCTGCTTCCTATTTTCTTATTTATCAAACAAGACACTGAACCTATGAGAGACCACCCGATACCAGGGCAAAGCAGAGACTGACACCCAAATCTCTGAATTTGCAATTCGGGATTCTTTCTCTCCTATACAGGGCTGTCCTCAGGGGTAGTATCCCATCGTATTTTATTATATTTTTTTGGTATGGGGATTGAACCAAGAGGTGTTCTGCCTCTGAGCTACACACACAGCCCTATTTTATTTTTATTTAGAAACAAGGTCTTGCTAGGTTGATAAGAGTCTCACTACTTGCTGAGGCTGTCCTCAAACTTGCAATCCTCCAGTCTCAGCTTCCTATGTACATAGGATAAAAGCATGTGCCACCATGCCCAGCTGCAATATCCCATTTTAAAGGGCAAGATCCACATTTACTGGCTTGACTGAAGATTTAGCTCCTATAAGTAAGCATGTGACACCTGTAATCTCTTGTCTCACCCAAACACCTACTTTGCCTTTCTTCTTTAGCTATGGTGCTTACTCATTCTTCAGAGCTGACCTCAGCAATCTGCAACAAAGAAATGTTCCCGATCCCTGGGCTGGGCTTCCTCAGGTCAGTGCAGCCATGTGTCAGGCACCCAGGCTCACCATAAAGCTGTGCCAAGCCTGCCGCCCACACCCGCTGCAGCCTGAGCCTCTCCCATCTGGCATCACTCTTCAGTCCCATCCACCCCACATTCTGTATTCCTCCACCCTGAATCCTCCCTTAGTCTGTACCCCAACATGTCCCCCTTGCATTATGCCCTGTCTGTATACCCCCAGCATGCACCACTTCCCATAATGTATCCATCAGTTGTACCTGCCTTCTGGTACCCTCCAATCTATTTCCCCACCAGGCGGTGTTGCTCCCCTGGCTGTGGAAGCCAAATACTTCCTCTACTGGTTCCCTTCCCTCCTTGTCCCCTCTAGGGTGCTACACTCCCAGACCTATTTTATACTTTTTATTTAGAAACAGGGTCTCTTAAGCCAGCGTGACTGACTTCGAACCTACACGATCCTCCTGTCTCCGCCTCCCAAGCGCGGGGATTACAAGCGCGCGCCACCACGCCCGGCATTGGTGCTTCTTCTTATTGGGTTTTTGTCCAGTGTATTTCGATGAATGAAGTCTAAGGACTAACGTAGGGTATAGAAATATGAAAGTTTGCCCGGGCGTGGTGGCGCACACTTGTAATCAATCCCAGCATTTGGGAGACTGAGACAGGAGCATCAGGGTTCACAGTCAGTCTCAACTACTGAGTGAGGTCCTTTGCAATCTAGTGAGACCCAGTCAAAATAAAGAATGAAAAATAGGGCTGGGGGTGAAGCTCAGAGGTAGAATGCTCCTGGGTTTCATCCCCAGTACCGAAAAAAAGAAAAAGAAAGAAAGAAATATGAAAGTTTATATTAGGTCAAGGAAAAATAAGAGACAAAAATAGCTCCCCCCACACATGGCAGGCGGGGTCTCCCCAAAAGAAAAACCACCAAAGCACTTGGGAAGTGAGTTTTTAACCTTTTTGAGGTTCCCTATCTGCTTTGTTATGATTGGTCAGAATTGGAGGACCAATGTCTTTTGCCCAATTTTTTTTTTTTTTTTTTTTTTTTTTTTTGCGGGTCTGGGGATAGAACCGAGGCATTTGACCTCCGAGCTACACCCCCTTCCCAATTTTTTTATTCTTTATTATGAAACAGGGTCTCACTAAGTTGCGGAGGGCCTCACTAAGTAGCTGAGGCTGTCTGCGAACCGGGATCCTTCGGTCTCAGCCTCCCAAATGCTGGGATTGCAAGCGTGCGCCACCATGCCCGGCTTCTTTTGCCCAATTTTAATCATCAATTTGAGTTGTCTTGAGGGCTGATGGAGCCTGATCTCCTGGTGCCCGCCTCTCATGGGTCGCTCACCTCTCTCCCCTCACAGAAGGTGATAAAGATGGTCTTTAATCCCTCCAGTCCCCCGGTCCTCTGCCCTGCTCACCGTGTTCTTCCCAGCTGGAAGCCCTCCTGCCTGTATGCACCCTAATTTGTCTCTTCCTTCCCCACCCACTTATACTCTCTAGCCTGTATCCCCACCACGAGCCCCTCCCCCCCAGCTTATATTTCCTTGCGAAAGGGAGAATTCTACAATGGCCCCAAAGGTTGCTGATCCCAGATGGGCAGGCATCTTCTCCCAATCAAGTCAACATTAATTTAGGTGTTGCTTTGAAGGGACTTTGCAGATGTGATTAATATCACACATCAGTTGACTATAAAATAGGAAAATTAAGTCAGGCATGGTGGTGCACACCTGTCATCCTAGTACTTGGGAGGCTGAGACAGGAGGATGGAAGGTTTGAGGCTAGCCTGGGCAACTTACTGAGACTCTATCTCAAAATTTTAAAATAAGCCAAGTAAGCCGGGCATGGTGGCGCACGCTTGTAATCCCTGCACTTGGGAGGCAGAGACAGGAGGATCACGCAGGTTCGAAGCCAGTCGTGCTGGCTTAAGAGACCCTGTTTCCAAATAAAAATTAAAAAAATAAATAGGTCTGGGAGTGTAGCCTGGAGGTAGAAGGGTTTCCAGGAACCCCAGTACCACCAAAAATAAATAAATAAATAAATAAAATAAGCCAAGTACAGTGGTGCATGAATGTAATCCCAGGTTGTGACAAGAGCATCACAAGTTTGAGCCCAGCTTCAGCAACTTACTGAGACCCTCAGCAACTTAGCAAGACCCTGTTTCAAAATAAAAATAAAATAGAGTTGGGAGTGTAGCTCAGAAGTAGAATACCTCTAGCTTCAATCCCCATTATCACAAAAATAAAATAAAATAAAAGGGGCTAGGGGAGTAGCTCCATTACCAAAAAAAAAAAATTCTTCGATATCAAAAAATAAAATAAAATAAATAAAAATAAAAATGTCTGGGAATGTAGCCCAGTTGTAGAATGTTCCTGAGTTCAATCCCCAGTAATGAGTTGGGGGTTATTTTCTGGTAGGCCAGACCTAATAACATGGGTTGTTCCAATATGAGTCTAAGCTCAGAAATAGAAAAGTCAGATTTGAAGCATGACAGGATGGATGGAGGGGCCATGTGATAAGGGTCTGTGGGTGCCCTCTAGTTGGTTAGACTTGCTCTGGTCAACAACTAGCAAGAATATGGAGGTTACAGCCAGGCAGGGTGGCACACGTCTATAATTCCCTAATAAGGAGGCTGAGTCAGAAGGATCACATGTTTGAGTCCAGCCTCAGCAACTTAGTGAGACTTTCAAAATTTAGGGAAAAAAAGGGGGGGGGCTAATGATGTAGCTCATTGATAGATTGTCCCTGGGTTCAACCTCCCTCCCCATCAAAAGAAGAATGTGGAGACTTCACACCTACAAGCACCGGAACTGAATTCTTGTAACACCCTTGGGAATTTGAAAGGAGCCCAGCCCTGTTGGACTTGCTTTCAGCCCACGGTCCACCGGTCCACCAACACACCATGTCTGGACTCGGACCTACACAACTGTGAATAGTAAAGGGGCACTGTTAAACCACTACATTTATAATGATTTGTTACATAACTATAGAAAATGCTTATGTCTTCCCTAGCCCATGTCTGCCCGGTCTGTACCCCTTTGGTCTACATCCCACAGCCTGCATCAGCCCCAGCCTGGACTCCCCCAGGACACGAGGCTCCAGCTTGGATCCTTTCCCAGCTTGCACCACACATTCACCCTGCAGCATGATCCCGGCCCGGCCCCCACAAATGCCCCCACGTACACGCAGCTTGCAGTGTCATTCCCATCGACTGCGCCAGCTCCCTCTCACACCACCACCACCCACCACCCGCACAGCATGGCAGCCAGGCCCGGCCCAGATGCAGCACCAGATGGGAACGTTGTCTCCTTTCCAAGGCTGCTGAGCAGGACTGGGCAGCCCAAGAGGAGGCTGTCATCTCCGCTCCGCTGGTCCTCAGGCCAGCCTCGGGCAGCCAGGCGGCCCTGCTTCCTGCTCAGAGCCCTGCCTGCTTTCTCTGGCACCCTCGGATCAGATCCCCACCTTGCCCCAGCCAGATGAAGGCACCCCCCCTTACAAAAGAAACTGAATAGCCCCCAGGCACCTGGCCAAAGGCTTTCCTCTCTCCTCTCTGAGAGCCCTACAGCCCCGTGGCTCAGGGTAAAGCATTGCTGGAGACCCCCTGCATTCACCACCTCAAGTTCAAGCTAAGCATTGTTCTCTCTCCTTCTGGACTTTTCCCATCTGTGCCACTCTCCGTGCAAGATGGTGCTTTTCTCAGTTATATATTCCACCATAATTATCCTCATAACTGAATGAGAACTTTTTTTAAGATCAGGATAAGTGGGGCATAAATATCCAATACCTCCTACCAACAAGCAAACATGAGGCGAAGATAGAATACTTGCATAAAATGATAAGTAACTACATATGCAATCCATATGTATATACTATATTTAGTATATGTATAGATTTATACACTATATATACTATACACCTTATATATTGATATGCTATATATACATCACTATTTATAGTATATGTAAATATACTATACTATGCTTATACTATATATAATATATAGGATCCTATAATACTTATCCATACTATACATAGCACATATATAAAACACAACAACCCTATTAGGTGATTGTTCCTATTTCATGGATGAGGAAGTTAAGGCTCAGAGAGGTTCAGTAAGTTGTCCAGGGCACGCAGCAAGCAGGCAACAGAGCTGGGACACTGATTCAGGTAGTCTGGTTCCAGAGCCCATCCTCTTATACATTTCACTGAACAAGGCGTCAGGATCACTCTGCTCAGTAGGACTTGCGCATGATTTACAGTGAGAAAGGAGCAGGAGAAAAAGTGGAGAGAAGTGTGTGCTAAAGTGATCAGAGATATTCTCATGGGAATCAGGGCTTGAGCTAGCAGGATGGAAAAATTAAGGCTCAGACCTACCGGGGTGGGGCATTGAGGCTGGAGGAATGGATTGAACTGGGCACCGGCCTGGGGATGCGTGTTCTGGTACCATCATTCATAACTTGTATGCAGTTATGGGAAATAAGGCTGGAGCGGTAAGTGGAGACCAGATTGTGACTGCCTTGGACATCAAGCATCTCCTTCTTGCCTTTAATTGTAAGACAGGAGGGAGACATGGGGAAGGCTTCAAGAAAATGGGAGGAGAGAGGGAAGGGACAGTAGAATATGGTAACTGACTGAATTGGGAGATAAAAAGAAGAAAATCAGCCCAAGTTTCAGTGATTGGACTACTGGAGGAATCTTAAGTTCACATAATAGAAATTGATTGAATTATATTTGGGCCTGGGTGTGGAGCCACATGCCTATAATCCAAGTACTTCCAAGGCTAAGACAGGAGGATTACAGGTTCATGGCCAGCCTCAGAAACTCAGAGAGGCCTTCAGCAACTCAGACTCTTTCAAAATAAAAAATAACATAGGGCTGGGGGTGTAGCTCAGAGGTAGAATCCCCCTGGGTTCAATCCCCAGTATCAAACACACACACACACACACACACACACACACACACACACACACACATTATGTCTGGAACTGAAATTTGCCTTCTTGCAATAGTTACATATATAGTTAAATTCTTCTGGGATACAAATTGTACTTTTGCTTTCTTCATAAATCAATCTAGAAAAAAAACTGTACAAAGCCATACAAGGATGAAGACAACAACATTATAAGAATCCTACAGATTCTCCTTTTACTATAGAAAATTGCAGAAAATGTAACTACACTGTATGAACTTGGACAACAAATCGGTTGCTCTCTGGGACAATATCCACTAGGTAAGATGTTATATAGATTGAAATGGGACCAACCAGTCACAGACTGGACCCTCCAAAACTGTGAGCCACAATAAACCTTTCTCTTTTTAAGTTAATTATCTCAGTCTTTTTGTTACAGTGATGGAAAGCTGACTAACATAAGTAGTTTTGTGCTGGAGTGATATAGGTTTTGCTCTAATAAGAACATGGAGTGTAATCCTTCTTCATGAAAGAATGTCATGGCACCCTATTAGACCATGTATGTGAGTTTTTGGCCTCAATTACTGAATTTCAGAGTCTAAATAAACCTACAATTCTTGCAGGCAGATGGAGAACTCTGCATGTGGCAGAGCTATTCTCTGTCAGTCTTCAAAGTTATCCTCCTTCAAAGCCCCACCCCAAGACCAGCACCACTTGCTAGCATTGAGAGAACTTGGGTGTTTTCCTGAATCTCTGCTGTGTTGGTCAAATCATCTGTATTAATCAGCTTTACATCACTGTAACAAAATACTGGATTCAGCTAACTTATTTTTAAAAGGTTTATTTGGGTTTGCAGTTCTTGAGGTTCTAGTTCAAACATGGCTGGCTCCAATATTTTGGGCCTCTGAGGAGAGCAGTAGGTATAACAAGATTCACACCTCATAGCAAGAAAGCAGAGTATAGGAGGAACAGGAAGAGACCAAAGTCCCACAATTCCCTTCAGGGGTATGTCTCCTGTGTCCAAAGGACTTCCCACTAGGTCCCTTCTCTTACAGTTTCCATTGCCTCCCAATAGCAACACTCTGGAAACCAAGCCTTTAACACATGGGACTTTGGGGGACACTCAACATATAAACTATAGCATCATCTCTACTAAAAACCACTCATGGGAGAGTATGCCTCAAACTTCAATGAGACTACACCCACAGAGGCCTGCTTCCATTAAAATTAAGCAATAATTTTTATACGAGATGGGGGTCTCCTTATATTGCTCAGCCTGCCCCCAAATTCCTGGATTCAAGGGATCCCCCTGCCTCAGTCTCCCAAGAAGTTGGGGCTACCGGGCTTTAATAATTTTGGAACTCACCCTGTGGCAAATGTACCTTATCTATCAAGTACATTCCCTATAAGATTTGTTCTAATTATTCTCCTCCTTCTTCAGCATCGGAGGGGGAGGATCTCTGCATGTCAATAAACTGTGTGATTTGGGAAATTTTACTTGATCATGTGAACTATAGAAAACATAGGACGGTGAAGGAATCCAACTCTAGCAGTACCTTCTTGTTCTCTATTTACATCCAGACTGATTTGCTGCAGATATAGGAAGCGTGGTTGGTCAGTGGCTGTGGATCACAGGCCTTCAAGCTATACTCTCCAGATCCTTTATGTCCTTCACTGTTTTCCAGTGTTATTAGGAGTTTAGCTGTTATGGATATGCAACCAAAAAGACGTGCTTTTAACTTTGTCATTCAGGGAGGGGATTAACTATAAATGAAAACATGAGTGGGAAAAGACACTTCACACCAGAACTTGTAATCCTTACAAGTACTCACCCACTCCAGTGTTGGGCCTCCGACACTGACACAGGGGCAGGGCAGAAGGAGAGTAGTGGAGAATTAAGCTTGTCACGCCCATCTCGGCCACCTCAGGACAGTCCAGGCCTGTGTGATAAAGCAGAAACCTTAGAGCCGATTCAGTATATGCCATCTACCAACTGCACTTACCTTGGGCAAATTGCCTTGACTCTCTGTGTCATCTCCTTATCTAAAAATAAAAATTAAAAATAACCTATTATATTCAATGCCGTCTGCAAAGACCTGCCTAGCACGACACCCAGGACACTAAGGAGCCCTCTAACTCTTCTGTTTTTATTTGGTCCTGGGGATTGAACCCAGGGGCAGTCTACCTCCAAGCTACATCCCCAGCCCTTTTTTATTTTGAACCAGAGTCTTCCTAAGTTGCTGAAGGTCTCACTAAGTTGCTGAGGCTGACCTCAAACCTGCATTCCTCCTGTTTCAACCTTCAAAATACCAGGATTCCAGACCTACGCTGCCACCCAGCTGAGGAGGCCTTTTGGGCTTAGTTCCTTTTCCCCTCCATGGGCAATGGCAAACAGTGGACATAGAGGGGTGTCCCACAGTCATCAGTCATTTGGGCAGAGCCCAGGACCGGGGAAGGTGAGTCCTGGAGTACAGGCTGGGGCCAGTTCCGGGGTGGAAGGGTCAGACCTACAGGATGGAATGTTAGTGGAAGGTAAATGCAGTCAGAAGTGGGGGTCTAGGGAAGGCACCAAACCCCTAGAGATGAAGTAGATAAGAAAGGTTATTTCTTTATTTTTGCAGAGCTGGGGATTGAGCCCAGAGTCTTGAGTATGTGCTCTACCAGTAAGCTACACCTGACCCTCAATAAAGGCTGTTTAAAGGAGAAGCATGGATCTTGGGGAGAGGGATGGGAATGGGGAGGAACTGAGGCCTAAATTGGTGCTTACAAAGTCCTGAAGGGGAGTGCTTTTGATTTAAAAAAAAAAAAAAATTCTGAGCCAGGGCAGCAAGCCCTTTGTCCTGAGACCAAGACTCAAGGACAGACTCCCCTGAGAAAACTGGCAGGAAGAGAACAGGAGTTTGGTGACAAAAACAAAGACCCAATTATCAAAACTGGGATAGAAAACGGGAACAAGGTCAGAGGGGGTAGGTACCAAGAGCAGATCAGGAGGAACAGCTGTGACTCCAGCTGAGTCACTGAGACCTGATGCTGAGTCAGCAGAAGGCTCGCCCTCTGATTGGCCCCCAGGCCTGGGGCGGGGCTCAGTGTGCAAATGAGCCCGCAGCCACGGTGCCAGCCTGCAAGCCCAGCGTCTGTCACATCGCAAGGGCAAAGGATTCCGTGGACTCTCCCAGACAGGCATTTCCAGCCAGAGCAAAGCCAAATTCTTTTCAGATCAGCACTCAACTAACCAATAAATACCTTGTAACAATACTTCACACTCACCCGAAGAATTTAGTAAAAATAACATTCTAGCCCACCTCAGATCTAACAAATTAGGTGTGTGTGTGTGTGTGTGTGTGTGTGTGTGTGTGTGTGTGTAAATATATATATGACATAAAGTATGCCGCTTAAACTCTTTAGGTTTAAATCGGGCATGGTGTCTGGTGCCTGTTATCCCAGTACTTGGGAGGCTGAGACAAGAGGATTGCAGGTTTGCTGCCAGCCTCAGCAATTCACAACTTAGTGAGACCCTATTTCAAAATAAAATAGGGCTACGGGTAGCTCAGAGGTAGGTTGCCCTTGGGTTCAATCCTGAGGACTACATACGTATACAAAAATTCTCTAGGTATAAAATTAGTATTAATTACTTTGTGCAACTATCTCCATCTGCACAAACAGCTCTCAGTGTTCATGGATTTCACCTTAGTGAGTTCAACCTATCACAGATAAAATATTTTTAAAAAAACTGAGCCGGGCATGGTGGCACACGCTTGTAATCCCAGCATTCGGGAGGCTGAAACCAGAGGATTGCGGTTCGTGGACAGCCTTAGTGAGGTCCTCTGCAACTCAGTGAGACCGTTTCAAAATAAAGAATAAAAAATTGGGCAGGGGGAGTAGGTCGGAGGTTGAATGCCCCTGGGTTCCATCGCCAGACCCGTAAAAATAAATAAATAAATAAATAAATAAATAAATAAATAAATAAATAATTGGGCCTGTGCAAAGTTCTTTGTTGTTTCCTGAACTATACAGTATAACAGGTGTTTACATAACGTGTGTGTGTGTGCGTGTGTGTGTGTGTGTGTGTGTGTGTGTTACCAGGAATGGAACCCAGGGGCTTTCTACCTCCAGGCTACACTCCCAGACCTATTTTATATTTTATTTAGAAACAGGGTCTCACTAAGTTGCCGGAGCCTCACTAAGTAGCTGAGGCTGGCTTTGAACCTGTGCAATCCTCCTGTCTCTGCCTCCTAAGTGCTGGGATTACAAGTGTGCGCCATCACGCCCAGTTTTACATAGCATTTGTGTTGTATTAAGTATTAGAAGTCATTTAGATATGACTTAACATATGCAAGAGGATGTGCATAGGTCATATGCAAATGCTATAGCATTTTATATAAGAGACTCCATCATCCACAGATTTTGGTATCCACAGGAGTTCTGGCACCAATCTCCCATGATACCCAGAGATAGCTGAATTTTCTTTTTCATCACTCCTAACAGAACTCTATACCCATTATGCAATGACTTCCTGTTCTCTCCTATCTCCAGGCCCTGGCACCCCCAATCTACTTTCTACCTATATGTATTTGCCTATTTTAGAGAGTTCATCAAAGTGGAATTATATAATGTTTGTCCTTTTGCATTGGCTTATTTCATTTAGCATATTGCTTCAACGTTCATTCATGTTGTAGGAGGTATCAGAATTTCATTCCTTTTTATGCTGAATATAATTCCATTGTGTGTATGCATCGTGTTTTGTTTATCCATTTATCTGTTGATGGACATTTGGAATGTTTATACTTTGGGCTCCTGTGAATAATGCTGTTATGAATGTTGGTGCACAAGAATGTTTCTGAGTCACTCTTCTCAGTTCTTTTGGATGCATATCTAGAAGTGGTCATCTGGTAATGCTATGTCTAACTTTTGAAAGAACCACCAAACTGTTTTCTTAGGTTATTGGTTTTTTTGTTTTGTTTTGTTTTGTTTTGTTTGCAGTACTAGAGATGAAACCCAGGGGCATTCTACCTCCAAGATACACCCTCGGCTCTATTTTTATTTTGTATTTTTGAAATAGGGTCTCAGTGAGTTGCAAAGAGCCTCACTAAGTATCTGAGGCTGTCCTTGAACCACAATCCTCCTGTCTCAGCCTCCCAAATGCTGGGATTACAAGCGTGCGCTCCCACACCCAGCTAGCTTATTGTTTTTTTGTGTGTTTTTTTTTTCTTAAGGAGTCTTTTTTGTTTTGTTTTGTTTTGTTTTGGAACCGGGGATTGAACCCAGAGCACCGCACCTGCAAAGCAGGCACTTTGCCACTGAGCTACATCCTGCCCCCCCAACCAAACTGTTTTCCACGGCCCCATTTCAAATTCCTCTAAGTAATGTATGAAGATTCCAATTTTTATACACTCTCGAAACACTAGTAATTTCCCACTTTTTAATAATGGTCACCATATGTTAAGTGGTGTCTCATCTTAGTTTTGACTTGAATTTCCCCAATGATTCATGATGTTGATATCTTTTCATGTACTTATTGGCTACTTGTTTATCTTCTTTGGTGAAATGTTTACCCAAATCATTCCCCATGCTAAAACTGGGTTATCTTTTTGTTGTTGAGTTGTAGGAGTTTTTCTTATATTTGGGGTATTAAATGCTAATCAGACATATGAACTACAAATATTTTCCCATTCTGTAGACTGCCTTATCACTTTCTTGATAATGTCCTTTGATGCATAAATGTTTTTAATTTGATGAACTCCATTTTTTTCTATTTGTTCTTTTGTTGTTTGTACTTTGAGCATCATCTTAAGAATCTGTTACCAAATGCAAGATCATAAGATTTACCCAAGAAGCCAGGCATGGTGGCACATGCTTGTAATCCCAGCATTTGGGAGGCTGACACTAGAGGACTGTGGTTCACAGACAACCTCAGCTACTTAATGAGGCCCTTTGCAACTCAGTGAGACCTGTTTTACAATAAAGAATAGGCCGGGTATGGTGGCACACGCTTGTAATCCCTCCGCTTGGGAGGCGGAGACAGGAGGATCGCTCAGGTTTGAAGCCAGCCGCGCTGGCTTAAGAGACCCTGTTTCCAAAAATAAAAATATATATAAAATAGGTCTGGGAGTGTAGCCTAGAGGTAGAAGGGCTTCCAGGAACCCCAGTACCACCAAAAAATAAAAAATAAAATAAAATAAAAAATAGGGCTGGTGGTGTACCTCAGATGTAGAATGCCCCTAAATTCCATTCCCAGTGCCAAAAAAAAAAAAAAAATACCCTTAGGCTATCTTCTAGGAGTCTGATGGTTTTAGCCATTGTAGTTAGGTTGTCAATCCATTTTGAGTTAGTTTTTGCATATGGAACCTCATTCTTTTGCTTATGGAAACTTAGTTGTCCCTGGACCATTTTTCGAAGAGACTCTTTCCTCAATAAATGGATTTGGCATCTTTGTCAAAAACCTATCCGCCACATTATTGTTTATGGATATAGCATTTCAGATGCAGAAGATGAAAAGTTCTGAAAATGGCTGGTCATGGTGATAGCACATCAGATTAGAAGTACTCAGGGCCACTATACTGTAACCTTCTTAAAATTATCAAGTTTAAGCCAGGTGTGGGGATTCATGCTTGTAATTCTAGTACTTAGGAGGTTAAGAGAAGAAGATTGCAGTTTCAACGTCAGCCTCAGCAACTTAGTGAGACCCTGTATCAAAATAAAATAAAATAGGATTGGAGTATAGCTCAGAAGTAGAATGCTCCCGTATTCAATCCTTAGCACCACACCAAAAAGAATAGCAATAATCAAGTTGATGCTATTTTATCGCCATTCTCGGCCTCCTCTAGCCAGGCCTCACAGTCAGACCTCACAGTGCCTGCACCCCTGCAATTTCATATGAAATTAAGAACATTTCTTTCATTTCTGAGAAAAAAATACATGGTGAAACTTTGATAGAGATTTGTTGACTCTATAAGGTAACTTTAACTTTAGGTACTGCCACCTTAACAAAATACTAAGTCTCCCAATTTATGTACCTGCCTGTCTGTCCATTTATTTAGGTCTTCTTTCTTTAGCTTTCAGTTCAGGTGGGTTCTAAAGTTATTTTATTTCTTAGTATGACATGTTTGTTTGTTTATTGTGGTACTGAGGATGGAACTAGGGGCATTCTACCTCCAAGCTACACACCCGGCCCTATTTTATTCTTTTTGTTTGTTTGTTGTACTACTGGGAATTGAAACCAGAGGCATTCTACCTCAGGCTATAACTCCAACCCCATTTTTTATTCATCCTTTACTTCAAAACAGGGTCTTACTAAGTTGCAGAGGGCCTCACTAAGTAGCTGATGTATCAGTTTAAGATGTTGACATGGGTTCTTGTTCTAAGCTAGTTTAGAAAAAATATAGCCAGAACTATACTGCTGCAAGCTTAAACAAATTTTATTATTACAAAGGTAGAAAGAAGGGACAGAGCCATCAAAGCACTGCATCAGAGGGACACAGTGGAGTGCCTTGAAGTTTTGAACATAGAACAGTGTATGTGTGTGTGTGTGTGTGTGTGTGTGTGTGTGTGTGTGTGTGTATGTGTGTTACTAGGGATGGAATCCAGGGACATTCTACCTCCTAGCTATACCACCAGCCCTATTTTCTCTTCTTTATTTTGAAACAGGCTTTCATTGAGTTGCAAAGAGCCTCACTAAATAGCTGAGGCTATCCTCAAACTCCAATCCTCCTGTCTCAGCCTCCCAAATGCTGGGATTACAAGCATGTGTAGCCGGGCGTGGTGGCGCACACTTGTAATCCTCGCGCTTGGGAGGCTGAGACAGGAGGATCACACAGGTTCAAAGCCAGTGTCAGCTACTTAGTGAGACCTTGTTTCAAAAAAAAAAAAAAAACCAAGCATGTGCACCTGCCATTGAACAGTTTTTATAAGGATTCATATCTTTTTCCTCCCATCCTCCTTTTAACTTCCCCTGACCCAATATAGGCACAGGCCCACCAATTATCTCTGTGGTGTAAGCCTTTTTTGTTAGATTTATGACCAAGAAGTGTTACTTGATTAGCAAAGTCAGGGGTTACTTGGTATATGCCTGCTCTGGAGAAGGCCTGTACCATCCACTGTGTCTTTGGGGAGTTTCCAGCCTTTTTCTATCTCTATCTGCTAGAAGTTATTTATTATGTTGAAAACTTGTCTTTAAAGTAT
Organism: Muscardinus avellanarius; assembly: GCF_963383645.1. Taxonomy (NCBI): domain Eukaryota; kingdom Metazoa; phylum Chordata; class Mammalia; order Rodentia; family Gliridae; genus Muscardinus; species Muscardinus avellanarius. Next base: position 63,315,334 of record NC_137798.1, read on the forward strand.
GGAGGCTTAAGCTGGGTGTGGTGGCACACGCTTGTAATCCCTGAGCTTGGGAGGCTGAGACAGGAGGATCACAAAGGTTCGAAGCCAGCCTCAGCTACTTAGTGAGGCTCTCAGCAACTTAGCGAGACCCTGTTTCCAAATAAATTATTAAAAAGGTCTGGGAGTATAGCCCGGAGGTAGAAAGCCTCTGGGTTCCACCCCCAGTACCACCAAAAAAAAAAAAAAAAAAAAAAAAAAAAAATTAAAGTATGGAGGCTTTGGGTTATAACTCTTTTGTGTACTTTGTAATTAATATAGGTTCTCTTAACTTTAAACTACTGTGAGAACTTAGTGTTTGTTTTAACATTCTATGTTTAGCTGGGCTAATAGCTAACTTTTAGCTGACCAAGGTCAATATTGCCTGCAGCTCTTGGCTGACAACTTAGAGGTAGAGGAAAGGATTTTATTGTTTTGCCTAAGTATGAAGGCTTACTCTTATTAGCAATTAATACAGCTCTTATTAACAATCAATACAGGCTCAATCCCCATCAGCTGAGGCTGAGGCTGACTGTGAATCTACAATCCACCTGTACTGGGATTATAAGCATGTGCCACTATGCCTGTATGACTATGGCTGTATGACACATTTAGATAAAATATTATGACTTACAAGAAGGCAATAGAACTCTATTAATTTTGTTGGGATGTACTCATGAGAAGAAAAATCTTATAGGTCCCTATGAAACTTGCAACATCCAGAATTCATTCAAAATTAAAATTACCAAAAAATTAATATTGTCTCCTTTCCACAATACAAGTCAAGTGTTCAAAGAAATATTGTTTGAAATGTTTTTATGTACAAATAAAACTCTGTTTGAATAGACACCAAACTATTAGTGATTCCTTCTCTGAAAAGTAGAATTGGATGGGAAAAGGAAAGATTAAAAATGTTACTCTTATAAGCCTGGTGTGGTGGCTTTCACCTGTAATCCCACTTCCTGGGAGGCTAAGAGAGGAGGATAACAGCTTTGCAGCGAGCCTCAGTAATGTAGTGAGACTCTCAGCAACCTGGGGAGTCTGTTTCAAAAACCGAAAACATAGCCGGGCGTGGTGGCGCACGCTTGTAATCCCCGCGCTTGGGAGGCAGAGACAGGAGGATCGCGCAGGTTCGAAGCCAGCCGCGCGCGCTGGTTTAGGAGACCCTGTTTCCAAAATGAAAATGTAAAAAATAGGTCTGGGAGTGTAGCCCGGAGGTAGAAGGGCTTCCAGGAACCCCAGTACCACCAAAAAAAAAAAACATAAAAACAGTTGAGGGAGAAGCTCTGAGGTAGAATGTCGCTGGGTTCAATTCCCAGAACACATACGCAAAAAAGTGCACACACAAAATAATGTTTATACATTTCTGTATTGATTTAATATTTTATCAAGAAACTATATTAGTTTGTAGTTAAAATAAAATTAAAAGACAAATGAGAATGATGGTTGATGTTAGAGAACACTTTTCTATTGTATTTTAATGTAGAGGAGGTAGTAAGAAAATATTTTTTACAAATTTTTTTTAAGGTACTGAGGATGGAACCTAGGGGCATTCTACCTCCGAGCTACACACCCAGCTTTTTTTTTTTTTTTTTTTTCTTTTTGGTGGTTCTAAGGATGGAACCCAGGGGCTTTTCTACCTCCAGGCTACACTCCCAGACCTATTTTATATTTTATTTGGAAACAGGGTCTCGCTAAGTTGCTGAGAGCCTTACTCAGAGCTGAGGCTGGCTTCAAACCTGTGCGATCCTCCTGTCTCTACCTCCGCGCCCACCACGCCCAGCTGCCAGCCTTATTATTATTATTATTATTATTATTATTATTATTATTATTTGTGTGTGTGTGGCACTGGGGTTCCTGGAAGCTCTTCTGTCTCCAGGCTACACTCCCAGACCTATTTTTTATATTTTTGAAACAGGGTCTCTTACGCCAGCGCGGTTGGCTTCGAACCTGCGCGATCCTCCTGTCTCTGTCTCCCAAGCGCGGGGATTACAAGCGTGCGCCACCACACCCGGCCTTTTTTTTTTTTTTTTTTTTTTTTTTTTGTGTGTGTGTGTGTGTGTGTGTGTGTGTGTGTGTGTGTGTGTGTGTGGTACTGGGGTGGAACCATTCTACCTCCGGGCTACACTCACAGTTATATTTTTATTTGGAAACAGGGTCTCTTAAGGCCAGTGAGGCTGGCTTCAAACCTGCACAATCCTCCTGCTCCGCCTCCCAAGCACAGGGATTACAAACATGCGCCACCACACCGGCTAATTCTTTATTTTAAAAGAGTCTCACTGAGTTGCAAAGGGCCTCACTAAAATAAAGAACAATACCAGGCATGGTGGTGCGCGCTTGTAATCCCAGCATTTGGGAGGCTGAGACAGGAGGATCGCAGTTCAAGGACAGCCTCAGCTACTTAGTGAGGCCCTTTGCAATTCAGTGAGACCCTGCTTCAAAATAAAAAATAAAAAATAGGGCTAGGGGTGTAGCTTGGAGGTAGAATGCCCCTGGGTTTCATCCCCAGTACCGCAAAAAATAAAAACAAAATAAAAAAATAAAGAATGATGTATTTTATACACACATAGAAAAATCAACAAATATTATCAACATGAAACAATTGTTGACATTTATTGAGAATTATTTTTGTGTTAATAAGAAGCTTTTTTCAAACACTGAGAACTCAAAAATCTTATCCCATTGTTCTCCCTGCCCAGAACTCCACTGGTAAGGCAAATCATACCAGCTCCCCTAATAACTAAACAAAAGCCCACATCTTCACTTTAATTATTGCCTATGCTTTGCCAAAGCTAAAGTTGATCTTGTTCAAAATGACTTCTGTGGGATGATATAAAAAAAAATTACACCCTTTTATAGTTTCCCGAGCCTGCCTGCATGATCAAACTTGATTGAGCACTTATTAATAATCATGCAGTTAAAAGAGGGAGAGAAAAAAAGTACCATTTATTGTGTATGTGGATGAAAGTGGGAATATAAAAACAACATGCATGCCGGGCTTGGCAGAGCATGCTTGTAATCCCAGTACTGGGAATACAGGAGGACCACAGGTTCAAGGACAGGCTTGACAACATAGCGAGTCTTAGCAACCTAGTGAGACCCTGTTTCAAACTAAAAAAAAAAAAAAAAAAAAAAAAAATTAAATGGGGTTGGGTTTGGCTCAGAGGTAGAACGCCCCTGGGTTCAATCCCCAGTTCCCAGGGGACTAAATTAATTTAACTTAATTTAATTTAAATGACACCTCTCAACCAGGACCTAATTTCCTCCCTCTGGTCCCAGAATAGAAAATGACCAAGTCCTGCTTTCTCTAGAGTTGATGTGGCTTAAAGTGGAAGTGGCATTAATGAAGCCTAAACCAAGGCCATGAACTTGTCCCAACTTTCCAGTTTGGGAAAGGGCCAGAGGAGTCAGGTAAAGTCTTACAGCATCACCTGATGGGAAAGATCTAATGCTGAGCTCAGAAGCATCAGGTGACCAGGGCTCTGACCCTTTACACTGTTTATACTGTTGCCTCCTGTCTCTGCAGAGGAGAGAGTTGATTTCTATCTTATCTATGACCCATTTAATAACTGAGAACATTCTTTTGGCTGAGTCCTTTTGTTGTTGTTGTTTGTTTGTTTAGGTTATGGGGAATTGAAGCCAGAGCCTCACACATACTATGTACATGCTCTACTACTGTGCTACCACCCTCAGCCCTCTGCAACTCAGTGAGACCAGTTTTCAAAATAAAGAATAAAAAATAGGGCAGGGGTTGTAACATTCCATCCCCAGACCTTCAAAAAAAAAAAAAAAAATCCCCCTAGCCGGGTGTGGTGGATCACGGTTCCACGCTTGTAATTCCAGCATTTCGGCGGCTGAGACAGGAGGATCACAGTTCTCAGACAGCCTCAGCTACTACTTAGTGAGGCCCTTTGCAACTCAGTGAGACCCTGTTTCAAAATAAAAAAAAGAGTGGCGCACGCTTGTAATCCCCGCTCTTGGGAGGTGGAGACAGGAGGATCGAGAAGGTTCCGAAGCCAGCCTTGCTGGTTTAAGAGACCCTGTTTCAAAAAAAAAAAAAGGTCTGTGAGTGTAGCCCGGAGGTAGTTAGAAGGGCTTCATCCCCAATACCACCAAGAAAGAAAGAAAGAAAGAAAGAAAGAAAGAAAGAAAGAAAGAAAGAAAGAAAGAAAGAAAGAAAGAAGCTAGGAGTGTATGTAGCTCAGAGATAGAACGCCCCTGGGTTTCATCCCAAGTACCGCAAAAAAATAAAAATAAAAAAATTCCTCAACCACAGATTGAAATTCCTTAAGTTTTTTGAAACCACAAATTCAAAATTTTAATAATCACAAATATATCTCTTCAGATATGTATTCTACGGCTTACATGCATCTATTTATTAAAAATATTTATTTAGTACTATAATAATATTAAAAATCTAGGCATGGTAGCACATGCTTGTAATCCCAGTCCTTGGAAGGCTGAGACAGGGAGATCCAGGTTCACCACCAGCCTCAGCTACTTAGTGAAGCCCTCCACAACTTAGTGAAACCCTGTTTCAAAATAAAAAATAAAATATAGGGCTGCAGGTGTAGCTCAGAGGTAAAATGTCCCTGGGTTCAATCCCCAATACAGGGAAAAAAAATTTTTAATATTCCCTGCCTTTAAGAACCTTGTACTCTAATATCAACTATATTTTCATGATTTTTAAGAAGGCAATAAGGGATCACCTAAATATATCATGCTATCTATTAGATAACGGATTCTCTTAGGCAAGCTTGCTGAATGATACACACAAATAAGTAGAAACTTGCTGTATTAGCCCATTCCAGCTGCTATAACAAAATACCATAGACCAGGTGGCAAGTCCAATATCAAAGCATCACCAGGTCTTGTCTGGTGAGAGCCTTGTTCATAAATGGCTGTCTTTTCACAAAAAATGGTGAGCTAACTCTCTGGGGTCCCATATATGAGTACCAATCTCAGTCACCTCTGAAGCACCCCACCTCCTAATACCATCACACTGGGGGTAGGACTTGGGAGGACACAAATTGCATTTATTCCCAAAGAATTGCCTTCTGTTGGTCACAATAAATTTAACTTCAAATGCTATACACTGTATAACAGTCATTTTGTTCTCCCCTGATATCACCTTATTTTAATAGCATTTAGTTTGAGTTGTGTTCTGAACCAGAATATATATTGGGAAAAGAGTGTCTTCATTGAAATATTGCAAAGCACAGAAACAAATTCTTAGCAATTAAGACAAAAGAAAGTTTGACTATTTTCCTCTAGTAAGATCTTGATTAAAATTTTTAGAATAACATATTTGACAATTTTAATTATATCCCACAACTAGCTAGCCATTTTATTTAGAAAGATCAGTTTCTGTGTTCTTCCTAGCCAAACAGAAAAAACAGGTGAAACTGAAATTTAAACATAAACATAAGAAAATAGGAAATTTTCAGAAAAAAATGGATAAATGTGCAGTCTTGCATTGTAGAAGTATTTTCCAAATGACAGTTATTCTAGAATGATAAATTAACTCACATAAAAACTAAAATTCTAAATACTGGGCGTGGTGGCGCACGCTTGTAATTAATCCCCGTGCTTGGGAGGCGGAGGCAGGAGGATCGCACAGGTTCAAACAGCCATGCTGGCTTAAGAGATCCTATTTCCAAATAAAAAGTATAAAATGGGTCTGGTAGTGTAGCCTAGAGGTAGAAGGGCTTCCAGGAACCCCAGTACCACCAAATAATAATAATAATAATAATAATAATAATAATAATAATAATAATAATAAACAATAACAACAATAACAACATTAACAACAATAACAATAACAACAATAACGAAGAAGAAGAAGAAGAAGAAGAAGAAGAAGAAGAAGAAGAAGAAGAAGAAGAAGAAGAAGAAGAAATTCTAAATGGTAAAAAATTACTCTAAATAGAATGAAAAACAACCAGAAAAAATATTTTTCAACAAACCTGACATCAAATGAGCTAATTTATTTAATAAGAAAGGAGTCATTTTAATTTTTGTGGTACATGAGGGTGGAACTCAGGAGCTTTCCTACCTCCAAGATATACTCCCAGACCTATTTTTATACTTTATTTGGAAGCAGGATCTAAGTTGTTCAGAGCCTCACTAAGTAGCTGAGGCTGGCTTCGAACCTGTGCAATCCTTCTGTCTCAGCCTTCCAAGCACTGGGATTACAAGTGTGCACCACCACGCCCAGCTGCAAAGAGTCATTTTAAATCAAATGAAATCAATAGTGAACCAAAATGGGACCAGTGAATCAGGGGATGAGGAACCTATTTCCACCAGCTATCCTCCATTCCTGAATAAGGACAATATACTTTTTCTCAATTTTATATAAAGTACTGTACAACCACAATTTCAAAGCTTTATCCTTTTCAATAAGACTGTTTATCTTAAGCTCTTCCTATTTGGAAATGTGAGTATTGACAAAAATAAGAAGACAACTCAATAGACTAACTAGCCAGGAACATACATAGGTGATATAAAATAACCACATGAAAAGGTACTCATTCTGATCATAGTCATGGAAAGTTACATTAAAACAATAATGCAAAGCCAGATGTAGTAGCACAAACTTGTAATCCCAGTACTTAGAGGCTGAGTCAGGACAGCCTTAGCTACTTAGTGAGGCCCTCTGCAACTTAGTGAGGCCCTATTTCAAAATAAAGAATAAAAAATAGAGCTAGGGGTGTAAGTCAGAGGTAGAATGCCCCTGGATTTGATATCCAGTACTTAAAATTAAATAAATAAAAATGATGGAGTTAGCCTGGTGTAGTAGAGCAAGCTTGTAATAAAAAATAGGGCTGAAGCCAGGCATGGTGGCGCACACTCATAATACCAGCATTTGGGAGGTTGAGACAGGAGGATCGCGGTTCACGGACAGCCTCAGCTACTTAGTGAGGCCCTCTGCAACCCAGTGAGACCCTTTTTCAAAATAAAGAATAAAATATAGGGCTGGGGTACTTGTAGCTCAGAGGTAGAATGCCCCTTAGTTCCATCCCCAGTACCACATAAAGGGAGGGACCTGAGGTATAGCTGGGAGTTAGAATACCCCTGTGTTCAATGTCCAGTACAAAAAATAAATAAATAAAAAATAATGTGATAGGCTGGGCGTGGTGGTGCACGCTTGTAATCCCAGTGCTTGGGAGGCTGAGACAGGAGGATCACACAGGTTCAAAGCCAGCCTCAGCTACTTAGTGAGACCCTGTTTCCAAATAAAGTATAAAATAGGTCTGAGAATATAGCCCAGAGGTAGAAAAGCCCCTGGGTTCCACCTCCAGTACCACAAAATAATAATAATAATAATAATAATAATAATAATAATAATAACAACAACAACAACAACAACAACAACAACAATATGATACCATTTTCTACCTATCAAATAGGTACATGTTTAAAAGAGTATTATCAGAGCTGGATGCTGTGGCATGTGCCTGTAATTTCAGTACTTGGAAGGTTGAAACAGAAGGCTCACAAGTTTGAGGCCAGCCTCAGCAACTTAGGCCCTCAGCAGCTTAGTGAGAACCTGCTTAAAAATAGAAAATAAAAAAGCTGGGCGTGGTGGTGCACACTTGTAATATCCTCGCTTGGAAGGCGGAGACAGGAGGATCGCACAGGTTCGAAGCCAGCTGCGCTGGCTTAAGAGACCCTGTTTCCAAATAAAAATATAAAATAGGTCTGGGAGTATAGCCCAGAGGTAGAAGGACTTCCAGGAACCCCAGTACCCCCCAAAAAAAGAAAAGAAAATAGGCCTGGGGGTGTAGCTCAGACATAGAATAAATGTATCCTTTGATCCAGTATTTCACACCAAGAAATTTATTCTATTGGTAAACTTGCCCCAAGTGCACTAAGAATTAATATATATTTTAATAAAGTTTTATCATAAAAGTATATATATAAAGCCGGATGTGATGGCGCACGCTTGTAATCCTTGCTTGGGAGGCTGAGGCAGGAGGATCGTGCAAGTTCGAAGCCAGCCTCAGCTACTTAGTGAGGCTCTTAGTCACTTAGTGAGACCCTGTTTTCAAATAAAATATAAAATAGGTCTGGGAGTATAGCCTGGAGGTAAAAAAAAAAAAAAGCCCCTGGGTTCCACCCTCAGCGCCACCAAAAAAATAAATAAATAAAATTATATATATAAAAGCATTGTATACTTGAACAAGTACATATACATGTATGTATGTGCGTACACATTCACTCCTGCAAAGAAAGTACCCCAAAAATAGAGAAATTAGCATGAAAAGAATATTAAAGGAAGTGAGTACTGGTGCGTATGAGAAAGAACAGAGCTTATTTAATATATTTCTATACACTGTGAATGTTTTCCCAAGAGAAAAAAAGTTAATAATATATATTTATCCTACATACTTAAATTTCTTAAACATTGTCAAAAACTAGAAATCATCTTTGAAATTTTCTGGAAAAATTAAATTATAGTTAAGAAAAAACAGTTGTTTATGCATTAAAAGCAAAACATCTGCCAACTTTATTTAGTTTGACATTTTTTTCATATCCTGTTTAGCAAACTAGAAATAAACACTGAAACATAATTAAGTGATAAAATTAGGAAAAAATGCTACCCTAGGATGATAAGCTTAATGATGTCTTTGCACAGTGGTGCATGTTGATAGGGAAGTGCAAAAGAAAATGACAGTGGGAAGCGTGCATTACTAAGCAACACGGTGCCCACTGAAACGGCCGACTCCTAGTCACACTGCTTCCTGGTTGCCTTCTCTCATAGGCAAGAGAGAGTACTCATCCAAAAATCAGAGTAATTTATCTTTGGGCCCTCTGAAACTGGATGCTAATTGTTTTATAAACTAGCTGACGACTGTCTCTTAAAGGCCAGAACAAAGAAAAAAGAACAAGGGAATTCGCTCCCCAAGAGTTTACTGGGACAAGCCAACAACGTAATGACCTTGTTGTAGGCGTTTTACTATGCAGTAGTAATTTAGGGCAATAAGTCTGGACCTCTCTTTGAAGATAACTTGGCTTGTCTTCTTGAGCCATTTTAAACAAAGGGGAGAAATTATGGGTTCTGTTTTATTCATCTGTTGTAGTCTTCATTCAGACACTATTCCATTAATCATTGATTCGTTTTTATTTTCTGTGTTTTTATTTTGTTTTTTGTTTTGGTGGTGGTACTGCAGATTGGATACAGGAGTATTCTACCTCTAAACTAGACCCTCAGACTTATTGTTTGTTTGTTTGTTTTGAAACAGGGTCTTACCAAGTTGCTGAAGGCCATGCAGAATTGCTGAGGCTGGCCTCAAACCTGAGATCCTCCTGTCTGTCTCCTAAGTACTGGAATTACAGGTGTGCTCCATCATGCCCAGCTTCACTGATTCATGTTTAAAAATTTACTGAAGCTGGGCATGGTGGCGCACGCTTGTAATCCTCGCGCTGGGGAGGCTGAGACAGGAGGATCACACAGGTTTGAAGCCAGCCTCAGTTACTTAGTGAGGCTCTCAGCAACCTAGTGAGACCCTGTTTCCAAATAAAAAAATAGAAAGTAGGGCTGGGAGCATAGCCTAGAGGTAGAAAGACCCTGGGTTCCACCCCAGTACCACACATACACACACACACACACACACACACACACACACACACACACACACTTTACTGAATGCTTTGTGTGGTCAGCTCTGGGAACACACAGTTAAAATGGCACCTGAGACTCAAAGATTGCGCAGTCCAAAAGGAGATAAGAAAAGGGGGAAATTAAAGCCGGGCGTGGTGGCGCACGCTTGTAATCCCCGCGCTTGGGAGGCTGAGACAGGAGGATCGCACAGGTTCGAAGCCAGCCTCAGCTACTTAGTGAGGCTCTTGATGAGACCCTGTTTCCAAATAAAATATAAAATAGGTCTGGGAGTATAACCTGGAGGTAGAAAGCCTCTGGGTTCCACCCCCAGTACCACCAAAAAAAAAAAAAAGGGGGAAATTATATATAACAATAAAAGGCTTATACAGAAAGTGGGGGAGAAAGCAGGGCGTGGTGGTGCACGCTTGTAATCCTAGCGCTTGGGAGGCTGAGACAGGAGGATCCCACAGGTTTGAAGCCAGCCTCAGCTACTTAGTGAGGCTCTCAGCAACTTAGTGAGACCCTGTTTCCAAATAAAATACAAAATAGGTCTGGGAGTATATCCTGGAGGTAGAAAAGCCCCTGGGTTCCACCCCCAGTACCACCAAAAATAAATAAATAAATAAATAGACTAAAAAATAGGGATAGAGATTGGAGATAGAATGCCCCTGGGTTCCATTCCCAGTACCGCAAAAAAAAAAAAAAAAAAAAAAAAGAAAGAAAGAAAGAAAAGAAAAAAAGAAAAAGAAAAAGAAAGAAGAAAGAAAGGAAGTGGGGGAGATCCCAGAGAAGGGGGCCTAGCACAGATTGGAGGGTCAGTGGAGACATTTCAGAATAGGGATTATCTGAGCTGAGTCCCAAAGGAAGAGGCCACTCCTGATAAGGATAGAGAGCAGCGTGCTTAGTCATCGCAGAGAACTGAAAAACATCCCATTAGGAAATGGCTCTCTGTTCTTACAGAGGTGGCGGAGTTCTAAGAGGGGAATGGCAATGCCAGGGAGAGGTGAGCATGGGTCGGCTCATGCTAAGAAATCTGGAATTCAACTGAAATTCATCCTAATGGTTATGGATTTTATGTAGGAAAATGACATAATCAGGGTTGAATTTCAGAAAGATGCCTTGGGCAGCAGTGTGAAGAAATAAAAATAGAGGAGAAATGTGAAGGGATGGCAAAACATTTCTATTTCTTTTGTGATACTAGGGATTGAACCCAATGGCATTTTACCTCTGAGCTACATCCTCAGGCTTTTTTATATTTGTTATTTTGAAGCAGAGTCTTCCTAGGTTGCTGAGATCTCACTAAGTTGCGGAGGCTGATCTTGAATATGAGATTCTCTTATCACAGCCTCCCAAGTACTGGGATTACAGGCCTGTGAAAAAACACCTGGCTTGAGATAACACTTAAAATAGAAAAATCAAGGCGTGGTGGCACACTGCTGTAATCTCAGTACTTGGGAGGAGGCTGAGACAGGAGAATTGCAGGTTTGAGGACAGACTTGGAAACTTAGTGAGACCTTGTTTCAAAATAAAGAATAAAAAATAGAACTGGGGGTGTAGCTCAGAGGTAGAATGCCCCTGGGTTCAATCCCAAGAACAACAAACAAACAAACAAACAAGTCAGGACAGCAGTAGGCAAATCAGTTGCAATAACATGGGAAGATAACATGAAGACTTTCACTTTTGGAAAGCAGCTTAGGACACGGGGCCTTTCCCTGGACTGATGCTCTAATGCCCTGGGAAGGACTATGGAGTCAGCGTCTGAGGCAGGACACTGAAGCATTCGGCAGTGAAGGCCAGAGCTAAGTGCGTTCATTCTTGGTGCTTGAGCTGCCTCATCAGGCTGAGACCTACAAGGGATCTCTTCCTGCCCATCAAGAGAGCTGAGAACTTTTTCCTCCCTTGTGAGGAGCCATTAAGGCTTTCCCCTAGATTAGTGTCTCTGACTCAGCTGACTGTCCTTCGCCCAGAGTCAACAAGGTTTGGGGAGAAGATCAGATGGTGATGGCATGAGGGTACTGATTAACCTATCTGTAATATGTGTTTTGTATTGGTCTTTATTGTATTCTGGTGGTGGTAGCACGAGGATGTTGATTGACCTGTGACTGTATAAATACCTCTGGAAGAACAAACCCAGGTGCAATAGAGAATACTGACCCAGGCGTAGTCATTGACCAGTAGGAAATACTGTCCCAAGAACAGGGGTCAGCCAGTAGAGATAGTAGGCTGGCGGCTCCCCCACATTAAAATAAATATTCTGAGAATCAAATTCTTAGAGATAAATTCTTCATTTTCACGTCTTTTCAGAACCTGTACTTTTGCCGGCTGGCTCCGGCAGGTGGTGACCCGAACGGGGATATTCTGAAACTGAGAATCCCGTGAAGGACACCACTGAATAAAAAAGGAGGGCGCTCAATGATTGTTGCTGGCGGTGAAACGTGGGAATTGTCATATATAATAGGTCATTAAACAAGAAGCTTTGCGCAAAAGATATTAAGACAGAAAATGAAGAAAGAAACTAAGATAGAAAATGAAGGCGCCTAGCCGGGCATGGTGGTGCATGCTTGTAATCCCTGTGCTTGGGAGGCAGAGATAGGAGGATCGTGCAGGTTCGAAGCCAGCCATGAGTGCTGGCTTAGGAGACCCTGTTTCCAAAATAAAAATGTAAAAATAGATCTGGGAGTGTAGCCCGAAGAAAATAAAGGCGCCTAACGTGTAAATAGTAATATACAATACAGAAGATTAGTTCCTAACATGTAAATAGTAATATACAATGGGCCAGAAGATTAGTTTTTGTTTTTGTTACATAGGCTTTTTATTAGAGAAACTAGGAGGGAACATGAGGGCACTTTGCCTTCACTTCCTGAAGAAGATACTTTAGATACTGAAAAAGAGAAGCAGCTTGAGGAAACTGCTGCTCAGTACCATAGAGGTGAGTTGTTTTCTTTAATATCACCACGTCAAGCAGCGATAAATCAGGCTGCAAAAAACAGAGAAGATACTAGGGGATTCAGTTTTCCCGATACTGAAGACCCTGATGGTTAAGGAAGCATTATTAGATTTCTTAAATGCCGAAAAAACTGGGTCAAGGAGGTGTTATTAGAGAACATAGACCCTTTCCTTTCAAACAATTAAAAGAAAGCCAGGCGTGGTGGTGCACGCTTGTAATCCCCGCGCTTGGGAGGCTGAGACAGGAGGATCGCGCAGGTTCGAAGCCAGCCTCAGCTACTGAGTGAGGCTCTCAGCAACTTAGTGAGACCCTGTTTCCAAATAAAATATAAAATGGGTCTGGGAGTATAGCCCAGAGGTAGAAAGCCTCTGGGTTCCACCCCCAGTACCACCAAAAAAAAACAATTAAAAGAATTAAAAACAGCTTGTGCTCAACATGGACCAACAGCAACTTTTACTCAAGCCATGTTAGAATCTCTCTCTATGGAGGCTTTGTGTCCTTTTGATTGGAAACAGATAGCCCGAGCTTGTTTATCAGGGTGATTTTTTTTATTGTGGAAGTCTGAATTTGCAGAACAATGCCAATCCACAGCAGATTTGAACGTAGCTCAGGGAATACCCATAACTTTTGATATGTTAGCAGGAGAAGGACAGTTTAGGGAGAGGGCTCAGCAATTGAAATTTAGTCTAGCTTCTTATGCTCAGACCAATGCTGCTGCGCGTCGAGCATGGAACAAGTTGCCTTCTTCAGGAAAACAGAAGATCTTTCAAAAATAAGACCAGAACCAGATGAGCCATATCAGGAGTTTGTAGCCAGGTTATTACAAACTGCTAGTCGATTGATAGGAGACAGTGAAGCAGGGCTGTTGCTCGTAAAGCAATTCGCCTTTGAGAATGCTAATGCTGTTTGTCGGGCTGCCTTACGCCCTTTTAGAAAGAAAAGAGACCTGTCTGATTATATTCGGCTATGTTCCGATATAGGACCTGCATATACACAGGGACTAGCTAAGGCTGCAGCATTACAAGGGAAAACTGTACAAGAAATCCTTTTCCAACAACATAAAAAATCAGGACCTAAGAATAATATGGTTAAAAGCTATGGGTGTAGACAAAATGGTCATTTAGTTAACTGTCCACAGAGGCAGAATGCTAGTAATAGACGAGAGCCAGGCTTATGCCCTTGATGTAGAAGAGGGAAGCATTGGGCTAAGGAATGTAAATCAAGGACTGATGAGCAAGGGAATCAGTTCCTGTCGGGAAACGGGAAACGGAAGGAGGGGCCCACCTCAGGCCCCGCAGCAACAATGTTATGGGGCACTTCAGACAGCTGTACCACAGGACAACTCTCAACAAAACAAACCATTCAGGACTTATTTCGAGCAACCCCAGGCAGCGCAGGATTGGACCTCTGTGCCTCCACCTATACAGTATTAACTCCTGAAATGGGAATGCAGGCCCTTCCTACTGGTGTTTACAGTCCGTTACCTAAAGGGACAGTAGGATTGTTGTTAGGACGAAGTAGTGTCACCATGAAGGGAATTATAGTAGCCCCTGGCACAGTTGATTCTGACTATGAAGGAGAAATAAAAATTATGATACACTCTCCTCAAGGGATAGCTGTTATTAATGCGGGCCAACGACTGGCACAATTTCTATTGCTACCTCAGGTGCAGACTAATAATAGTGCTCAGAGACCTAAACGGGGTAAAAAGGGATTTGGTTCATCAGATGCTTTTGGGGTCCAAGCAATTGGAACTCAAAGACCAGAATTAAAATTGTTTATTAATGGGAAAGAATTTTCAAGGTTATTAGACACAGGGGCAGATGTTTCTGTCTCAACAGCTGATCTATGGCCTAAAAAATGGCCTAAGCACAGGATCGGAGCATGCCGAGGGGTTAGGCCGCTGCTGGGGCCAGCGAGGCCGGCATCGGAGCCTGCCTTGAGGCAAGGCCGGTACTGGGGCCTCCGAGGCCAGGACAAGAGCCTGCCGAGGGGTTGGGCCGGTGCTGGGGCCAGCGAGGCCGGCATCGGAGCCTGCCTTGAGGCATGACCAGTGCTGGGGCCTCCGAGGCCGGGATCGGAGCCTGCCGAGGGGTTAGGCCGCTGCTGGGGCCAGCGAGGCCGGCATCGGAGCCTGCCTTGAGGCAAGGCCGGTACTGGGGCCTCTGAGGCCGGGATCGGAGCCTGCCGAGGGGTTAGGCCGCTGCTGGGGCCAGTGAGGCCGGCATCGGAGCCTGCCGTGAGGCAAGGCCGGTACTGGGGCCTCCGAGGCCAGGATAAGAGCCTGCTGAGGGGTTAGGCCGGTGCTGGGGCCAGCGAGGCCGGCATCGGAGTCTGCCTTGAGGCAAGGCCGGTACTGGGGCTTCGAGGCCAGGATAAAAGCCTGCCGAGGGGTTAGGCCGGTGCTGGGGCCAGCAAGGCCGGCATCGGAGCCTGCTGTGAGGCAAGGCCGGTACTGGGGCCTCCGAGGCCAGGATAAGAGCTTGCCGAGGGGTTAGGCCGGTGCTGGGGCCAACGAGGCCGGCAGCGGAGCCTGCCGTGAGGCATGACCAGTGCTGGGGCCTCTGAGGCCGGGATCGGAGCATGCCGAGGGGTTAGGCCGGTGCTGGGGCCAGCGAGGCCGGCATCGGAGCCTGCCGTGAGGCAAGGCCGGTACTGGGGCCTCCGAGGCCAGGAAAAGAGCCTGCCAAGGGGCTAGGCCGGTGCTGGGGCCAGCGAGGCCAGCATCGGAGCCTGCCTTGAGGCATGACCAGTGCTGGGGCCTCCGAGGCCGGGAGCGGAGCCTGCCGAGGGGTTAGGCCGCTGCTGGGGCCAGCGAGGCCGGCATCGGAGCCTGCCTTGAGGCATGACCAGTGCTGGGGCCTCCGAGGCCGGGATCGGAGCCTGCCGAGGGGTTAGGCCGCTGCTGGGGCCAGCGAGGCCGGCATCGGAGCCTGCCTTGAGGCAAGGCCGGTACTGGGGCCTCTGAGGCCGGGATCGGAGCCTGCCGAGGGGTTAGGCCGCTGCTGGGGCCAGTGAGGCCGGCATCGGAGCCTGCCGTGAGGCAAGGCCGGTACTGGGGCCTCCGAGGCCAGGATAAGAGCCTGCTGAGGGGTTAGGCCGGTGCTGGGGCCAGCGAGGCCGGCATCGGAGCCTGCCTTGAGGCAAGGCCGGTACTGGGGCCTCGAGGCCAGGATAAAAGCCTGCCGAGGGGTTAGGCCGGTGCTGGGGCCAGCAAGGCCGGCATTGGAGCCTGCCGTGAGGCAAGGCCGGTGCTGGGGCCTCCGAGGCCAGGATAAGAGCCTGCTGAGGGGTTAGGCCGGTGCTGGGGCCAGCGAGGCCGGCATCGGAGCCTGCCTTGAGGCATGACCAGTGCTGGGGCCTCCGAGGCCAGGATCGGAGCATGCCGAGGGGTTAGGCCGCTGCTGGGGCCAGCGAGGCCGGCATCGGAGCCTGCCTTGAGGCAAGGCCGGTACTGGGGCCTCCGAGGCCAGGACAAGAGCCTGCCGAGGGGTTAGGCCGGTGCTGGGGCCAGCGAGGCCGGCATCGGAGCCTGCCTTGAGGCATGACCAGTGCTGGGGCCTCCGAGGCCGGGATCGGAGCCTGCCGAGGGGTTAGGCCGCTGCTGGGGCCAGCGAGGCCGGCATCGGAGCCTGCCTTGAGGCAAGGCCGGTACTGGGGCCTCTGAGGCCGGGATCGGAGCCTGCCGAGGGGTTAGGCCGCTGCTGGGGCCAGTGAGGCCGGCATCGGAGCCTGCCGTGAGGCAAGGCCGGTACTGGGGCCTCCGAGGCCAGGATAAGAGCCTGCTGAGGGGTTAGGCCGGTGCTGGGGCCAGCGAGGCCGGCATCGGAGTCTGCCTTGAGGCAAGGCCGGTACTGGGGCCTCGAGGCCAGGATAAAAGCCTGCCGAGGGGTTAGGCCGGTGCTGGGGCCAGCAAGGCCGGCATCGGAGCCTGCTGTGAGGCAAGGCCGGTACTGGGGCCTCCGAGGCCAGGATAAGAGCTTGCCGAGGGGTTAGGCCGGTGCTGGGGCCAACGAGGCCGGCAGCGGAGCCTGCCGTGAGGCATGACCAGTGCTGGGGCCTCTGAGGCCGGGATCGGAGCATGCCGAGGGGTTAGGCCGGTGCTGGGGCCAGCGAGGCCGGCATCGGAGCCTGCTGTGAGGCAAGGCCGGTACTGGGGCCTCCGAGGCCAGGATAAGAGCCTGCTGAGGGGATAGGCCGGTGCTGGGGCCAGCGAGGCCGGCATCGGAGCCTGCCTTGAGGCATGACCAGTGCTGGGGCCTCCGAGGCCGGGATCGGAGCCTGCCGAGGGGTTAGGCCGCTGCTGGGGCCAGCGAGGCCGGCATCGGAGCCTGCCGTGAGGCAAGGCCGGTACCGGGGCCTCCGAGGCCAGGACAAGAGCCTGCCGAGGGGTTAGGCCGCTGCTGGGGCCAGCGAGGCCGGCATCGGAGCCTGCCTTGAGGCAAGGCCGGTACTCGGGCCTCTGAGGCCGGGATCGGAGCCTGCCGAGGGGTTAGGCCGCTGCTGGGGCCAGTGAGGCCGGCATCGGAGCCTGCCTTGAGGCAAGGCCGGTACTGGGGCCTCCGAGGTCAGGATAAGAGCCTGCTGAGGGGTTAGGCCGGTGCTGGGGCCAGCGAGGCCAGCATCGGAGCCTGCCTTGAGGCAAGGCCGGTACTGGTGCCTCGAGGCCAGGATAAGAGCCTGCCGAGGGGTTAGGCCGGTGCTGGGGCCAGCGAGGCCGGCATCGGAGCCTACCGTGAGGCAAGGCCGTTACTGGGGCCTCCGAGGCCAGGATAAGAGCTTGCCGAGAGGTTAGGCCGGTGCTGGGGCCAACGAGGCCGGCAGCGGAGCCTGCCGTGAGGCATGACCAGTCCTGGGGCCTCCATGGCCGGGATCGGAGCATGCCGAGGGGTTAGGCCGGTGCTGGGGCCAGCGAGGCCGGCATCGGAACCTGCCGTGAGGCAAGGCCGGTACTTGGGCCTCCGAGGCCAGGATAAGAGCCTGCCGAGGGGTTAGGCCGGTGCTGGGGCCAGCGAGGCCGGCATCGGAGCCTGCCGTGAGGCAAGGCCCGTACTGGGGCCGCTGAGGCCAGGATAAGAGCCTGTCAAGGGGTTAGGCCGGTGCTGGGGCCAGTGAGGCCGGCATCGGAGCCTGCCGTGAGGCATTACCAGTGTTGGGGCCTCCGAGGCCAGGATTGGAATCCTGCCAAGGGTTTAGACCGGTGCAGGGGCCAATGGCCAGCATCGGAGCCTGGCGTGAGGCAAGTTCATTCCGGCGGCCTCCAAGGTCGGGACCAAAGTCAGCTTAGGGGTTTGACCGGTTCAGGGGCCAGCGAGACCAGAACTGGGTCCTCCCATGAGGCAAGGCTGCTGCGTGAGCCAGCGAGGTCTGGATCAGTCCACTGAGTAGCCAGGCCACTACTGGGACCATCAAGAGTGGGGATTGGTACTTGCAACGCAGCATGCACAGAGAAATATCGCAGAAAATATAAATCAGACGCTTCTCTTAATCAGCAATAACTAGGAGGAAAAGGGCAACAGGAAGAGGTTGAGCTATAGAAAGGGCCCTATAGTGAAGCAACTAATGTGACCAATCAGAGGGTATGTAATACTGGAGGACGGAGCCTCTTTAAAATGCAGGAGGTACATAAACAAATGTATCAAAGTAAATCACCAAAGATGTGTGGGATGGAGGGAGGGGGAGGGAATTGGACGGGGGCTGGAGGAGGGCTAATTGGATGATGTGTGCTTGTATATCCTCTCAAGTCTTGTACTCCAATGTGATTGATATATGACTACAATGCACCAATTTAAAAAATAAATTAATTAAAAAAAAATTTAAAAAAAAAAAAAAAAATGGCCTAAGCATTCTTCCCTCACTCACCTTAAAGGCATAGGACAGATACAAAACCCCAAACAAAGCAGTGATTGGCTTACTTGGAGAGATGAGGAAGGCCATACCGGAGTTTCTCAGCCCTATATTTCAGGACTTCCTGTCAACTTATAAGGCCGAGATGTTATGCAGACTATGGGTGTATATCTTTATAGCCCCAGCCCTATAGTGACACAGCAAATATTAGATCAAGGACTTTTACCAGAAGAAGGTCTAGGGATAAATAATCAGGGTATTATAGAGCCTTACAGCTTCATTTACAACGCCCTCGAGCAGGTCTAGGGTATTTTTAGAAGGGGCTGTTGATCAGCCTGTACTCCATGCCGATCCTATTACTTGGAAAAACGAGGAACCAGTTTGGATTGATGAATGGCCCCTAACCTTAGAAAAAATAAAAGCCTCAGAGCAGTTAGTACAAGAACAGCTTGACTACGGCCATATAGAAAATTCTAACTCCCCTTGGAATTCACCCATATTTGTAATTAAGAAAAAAATCTGGTAAGTGGAGACTGTTACAGGATTTAAGGCAAGTTAATAAAACTATGGAATTAATGGGAGCTTTACAGCCTGGACTACCCAATTTATCAGCTATCCCCAAAGACACTTATAAAATAATTTTAGATTTAAAAGACTGCTTTTATACAATACCTTTAGCACAACAAGATTGTAAGAGATTTGCCTTTAGTGTTCCATCTACAAATTATAGAGCTCCTATGCAAAGGTATCAGTGGAAAGTGCTACCTCAGGGAATGGCCAATAGTCCAACTCTGTCAAAAATTTGTTGCAAAGGCTATAGCTATTGCCAGAAGATCCTATAAATCTGTATATATGATACATTATATGGATGATATTTTATTAGCACATACAGATGAAGGAATTTTGTTATCAGCTTCTGCTAGCTTACAAACTGCATTACAAAATAATGGTTTGATTATAGCTCCAGAAAAAGTACAAAGAGAACCACCGTATACTTACTTGGGAAACATTCTTTATCCCAAGACTATTAAGCCACAAAAAAATTCAATTACGTAAAGATAATTTAAAAATCTTAAATGATTTTCAAAAACTTTTAGGAGATATTAATTGGCTAAGACCATCTTTAAATATTACTACTGGAGAATTAAAACCTTTATTTGATATCTTGAAAGGGATATCTTGAAAGGTGACTCAAACCCAACTTCCTCTCGGATCTTAACAGAAGAAGGACGTGCTGCTCTTCAGTAGCGGCTGTTTTTCAACATCTATCTGATACACCTTTTAACTTATATAGTGATAGTCTATATATAGCTAATGCCCTTCAAGCATTGGAAACTGTACCATATATTGATACACATAATAAATTAATAGGTAATTTATTTCTTCAAATTCAAACTCAGATCTTAACACGCCAACATCCTTGTTTTATTGGTCACATAAGAGCACATTCTGCTTTACCTGGCCCTTTGGCAGAAGGTAATCAAATTGCTGATGATGCTACAAAATTCTTCTGCCCCTCAGTTAGAACAAGCTCAACAATCACATTCTTTACATCATCAAAATAGTGCTGGTCTGCGCAAACAGTTTCAAATTACTCGAGAAGCAGCACGACAAATTGTTAAACAATATCCTATATGTCCAGATTATTTACCTGTTCCTCATTTAGGTGTAAATCCACAGGGATTGGTTCCCAATAATCTGTGGCAAATGGATGTTACACACATTTCTGCCTTTGGTAAGCAAAAGTATGTTCATGTGTCTATTGACACTTTTTCGGGTTTTATTACGGCTACAGCCAAAACTGGGGAGGCTGCTAAGCATGTGATTTCCCATTGTTTGAAATGTTTTTTCTTTCTCAGGTCTTCCTACCTGCATTAAAACTGATAATGGTTCAGGATATATTAGTATGGCTTTTAAACGATTTTGCAATACATATAGTATTCAACATATTACAGGTATACCCTATAATCCTCAAGGACAGGGCATTGTAGAATGAGCCCACAATTCTCTGAAAAAACCTCTTTTGAAAATAAATAAAAAGGCCAGGCGTGGTGGCGCACGCTTGTAATCCCCGTGCTTGGGAGGCAGAGACAGGAAGATCGCGCAGGTTCAAAGCCAGCCGCGCGCGCTGGCTTAGGAGACCCTGTTTCCAAATAAAAATGTAAAAATAGGTCTGGGAGTGTAGCCCGGAGGTAGAAGGGCTTCCAGGAACCCCAGTACCACCCCAAAAATAAAATAAATTAAAAGGGGGAGTTATATCCCCATTCACCACAGAACTCTTTAAAAAATCATGCTCTTCTTATTAACTTTTTGAATGCTGACAAAACTGGTCGCACAGCAGCAGACAGATATTGGCATCCATCCTCCAAAAACAATTTTGCTTTAGTAAAATGGAAAGATCCTTGCACAGGAATTTGGAAAGATCCTGACCCCATACTAATATGGGGAAGAGGGCATGCTTGTGTTTTTTCACAGGATGAAGATAATGCACGGTGGATACCTGAGTGACTTGTGTGACATATGGTTCAAGCAAGAACAGAAGACTCTTGGATTAAAGCTGATGACTGAAAGATAGAAGAGTCTCAGATTAATGCTGATGACTGAAACATGGGCTTACGTTCCAGATCATCCCATACTTCATTCAGCTGTTTGGGAACAATAAGAGATCAATGTCTTCAGTAACAACTCACGATTGCTGGGACTTCTTGCTTTGTATTTTACACCCATTGTGAAAACTTTTGGTTATACTGGACAAAGAACTAGTAAAAATGTCAAGATTATTTTGGACAGAGAATTGATAATACAAAGACCGATAGTAACTGTATTGTGTGTGTGTGTGTGTGTGTGTGTGTGTGTGCTTTTGTGTGTGTGTGTGTGTGGTACTGGAGGTGGAACCCAGAGGCTTTCTACCTTCCGGGCTATACTATCAGACCTATTTTATACTTTATTTGGAAACAGGGTCTCACTAAGTTGTTGAGAGCCTCACTAAGTAGCTGAGGCTGGCTTCGAACCTGTGCGATCCTCCTGTCTCAGCCTCCCAAGCGCTGGGATTACAAGCATGTGCCACCACGCCCGGCTAGTAACTGTATTTTGGACAAAGAATTGGTACTTTTGGTTATTTTGGACAAAGAACTGGTACACTCTTATGTTTTTCTAGGGATGTCAAGAAGATGGGATGTCTGCAGTTGACACCCGTGGTATTACAGACAAGTAGTAACTGCTATTGAAGGTTTGGTCTTGTGGGGCCCTGGTTACCCAGGGAAAGGAGATAAAAATGTTAGCCCACTAATAACTTGTTTACTCTGTAAAACTGATTCAACATGTAAAAGTCATAGTGTTAATTGGAGGAAGTGTCTTACTGAAATACCTATGTTACATGATACTCCCAATACCTTGTTTATTAGAGACTCGGGACAAAGTGTGGTCTCAGGACAAAGTGAGAACATTTTTTTCAGCAGAAGTGCACAATTTACCTTAGAAGAGTACCCCCATTTAAAAGGCTGGTAGTCAATGCCGGGTAAGATTTTCTTGGGACAAGGAAACCTAAGACAGGATATACAGCTTAGTTCTATTATCCAAAGATGGGTAATCCTTGATACCCGAAGGAAACAACCTAAGACAGACACAGTCTTCTTTGAATATAGTAAAAAAGGGGGAATTGTGGGGAGCCATTAAGGCTTTCCCCTAGATTCCCCCTCAGTTGACTGTCCTTCGCCCAGAGTCAACAAGGTTTGGGGAGAAGATCAGATGGTGATGGCATGAGGGTACTGATTAACCTATCTGTAATATGTGTTTTGTATTGGTCTTTATTGTATTCTGGTGGTGGTAGCACGAGGATGTTGATTGACCTGTGACTGTATAAATACCTCTGGAAGAACAAACTCAGCCTCGGTACAATAGAGAATACTGACCCAGGCGTAGTTGTCGATCAGTAGGAAATATTGACCCAAGAACAGAGGTTGGCCAGTAGAGATAGTAGGCTGGCGGCTCCCCCACATTAAAATAAATTAAATATTCTGAGGATCAAATTCTTAGAGATAAATTCCTCATCCTCACGCCTTTCTTCAGAACCTGTACTTTTGCCGGCTGGCTTGGGCACTCCCTCCTAGGGCATTCACCCCAAGGCTCTAAAAATCTTGTCCATTTTCAAGCAAACTGGGCAGTCAACAACTGAAGCTCAAAGTGGCCACTGGGTTGATCTGGCAGTCCAAGGGCCTCCAAGAAGGCAAGCTGCCATCCCGACTGCCGGTGTGCAGACGAAGCCTCCTTGATCCCTGCGACAGGAGGCTACTGAGGAGACGAGATCAACAGGCACTTCATTCTTGCCAGGGAATATGCTCTTTGCACGGCACCAGGATGCTGGGGCTCGCTAGAGGTACACCGTTCACCTGCCCCTAAACGAATCGGAATCCCCACTCTGCTCTTGCACTGCTGCTGACTGCTATCAATAGCTGCTATGCTTCTGCCAGGAACCACAGTGCTATTGAAACACCTGCCCTAAATCTATCTTTTTTTTTTTAAGATTTAAAGGAGTTTATTAAAAAGATAAAAATACAGAAGACAGTTACAGCCCCATGCCATTCAGGAGTGGCATGGGGGAATGTTTCGAATGAATTCACCCCCTAAATCTATCCTTAAAGCCATTCCAAGTCCTGCAGCTATCTGACCTCTGGATTCTGGAAAAAGACATTATTCACCAAGTCTCCCTCTCAGAGATTAACTGATCGTAAAGACCTTGACAGCAGCACATGGAACCTATACATCCGTCTGTGGCTGCCACGTTGGGTTCATATACATGGAAAATTAGAAAGTGAGAGAACAGGATGATGAAGTCCTAAACTAATACTGTAGTAGTAAGGAAGAAGAGGTGGGCCGGCCTGAATGTTTGCACCTTCCCAAATGTGGATGTTAAGCCAGGTGTGGTGGTGCACGCTTGCAATCCCAGCATTTGGAAGGCTGAGACAGGTGGATTGTGGTTCACAGCCTTACCTACTTAGTGGGGCCCATTGTAACTCAGTGAGACCCTGTTTCAAAAATAAAGAATAAAAAATGAGGGTGTAGCTTGGAGGTAGAATGTCCCTGGGTTCCATCCTCAGTACTGAAAAAAAAAAAAAAAAAAGAATTTATTAGTTCAAGAGACCCTGTTTCCAAATAAAATAAAAAATAGGTCTGGGAGTATAGCCCAGAGGTAAAAAGCCCTTGGGGTTTTACCCCCAGTACCACCCCCCCAAAAAAAAAGAAAAAAAAAAAGCCGAGCGTGGTGGCGCATGCTTGTAATCCCCACATGCTTGGGAGGCGGAGACAGGAGGATTGCACAGGTTCAAAGCCAGCCTTGCTGGCTTAAGAGACCCTGTTTCCAAATAAAAATATAAAAATAGGTCTGGGAGTGTATCCCAGATGTAGAAGGGTTTCCAGGAACCCCAGTACATGAGAGAGACAGAGAGAGAGAGGAGAAAATAGCTGGGTATGGTGGCACACACTTGTAATCCCAGCATTTGGGAAGCTGAGACAGGAAGATCTGGTTTCGCAGACAGCCTCAGCTACTTAGTGAGACCCTTTGCAACTCAGTGAGACCCTGTTTCAAAATGAATAAAGAAAAATGGGGCTGGGGGTGTAGCTCAGAGGTAGAATGCCCCTGGGTTCCATTCCCAGTACTGCAAAAAAAAAAAATGTATTAGATCAACTTAAGAATGGATTTACTATAAAAATTAGTTTGATATATAAGGAACTCAAAAACCTTAACCCCCCCCCCAAAAAAAAACCACCCAATTAAAAAATGGGTCACTGAGCTGGGCATGGTGGCATACATCTATAATCCCAGTATTTGGAAGGCTGAGACAGGAGGATTGCAGATTCCAGGACAGCCTCATACTCTTGAGTACTATTATTCTAGCTCAAATAGTGAATTTGAAGGTAAGGAAGCAGGAGGCCCTGGGTTTGACTCTCTGCATTTGTAATACACAAAAGTATTCAAGCCAGTTAATGACTCCCCAAAGAGCCATCACCAAGACCAGCAGCCACCATGGACCGTCTGCTGCACCTTCAAACCCCATTCACTTATCTCCCGCCCCATGTTATGTTGAATTAAATCTTCGGCATCATGCCATTTTATCCATAGCATTTTTACCATGAAACTCTAAAAGAACATTCTTTTCTAGTATCATAACCACAATACTATGATCACACATCTAAAATATTTTAACTCTAATTACTAATAAAAATTCTAATCAGTGTTCCTATTACATAAATTTATTTATTTATTGTGGTACTGGAGATTGAACCCAGGGGTATTCTACCTCTGTGTTACACTCCCAGCCTTATTTATTTTGAAATAGCATCTTGCTAGATTAACGAGAGTCTTACTACTTGCTGAGGCTGCCCTCAAACCTGTAATCCTCCTGTCTCAGCCTCTCAAGTACTGAGATTACAAGCAAGGAATACCACATCTGACTCTAATTTTATTATTTAAAGAAATAAGCTCCCATCCAGACACAAGGTCACACACCTATAATCCCGGTACTTGAGAGTCTGAGGCATAAGGATTGCAGTTTCCAGGCCAGCTTCAGCAATTTAGCAAGGTCCTGCTTCCAAATTAAAAGGACTGGGTGTGTAGCTTGGAGGTAAAATGCCCCTGGGTTCAAGTCCTAGTATCAAATAATAATTATAATAACAATAATAAGCCCCCCTGCTAAAACAACCTCTGTCTGATAAGCACTTGGAGAAGAGGGGCCCCATGCTGGTCCTGAAGGAACTCAGGTGGTAACATTTCTTCACATCCCCAATGATCTTTTCAGTCTAGGATTTAAAGGGCCATGGGGAAGGCAGAAATAAGCTCAGGAAACTTGTGCCATATGGACGTTAAAGGATTACTCTTCTCTTTCTGGCTACAAAATGACTAATTAACTATTTGTAGCTGAAATGTGTGGGCTCTTTTTCAGAAAATGGAATATCTTTTTCTCACTGAGCGTATTGATTAGAGACACAATCTAGACAGTCTGGAAATAGTTTCTCCATAGCAGAGCAAATCACACCCTTCAATGCACTGTTTAATTTTAGATATATCTTGTCACATTTATTGAAATGGTTTGGCTCCACATTTTCTTTCCCTTCAGGAGTGGCTGCTGGCTACACTTATAATTTAACTGTCGTTTTACTCATTAGGTAATATGGGGTAATAGGAAGAGCCCATTCAAATTTTGTCAGGATAACCTTATACAAGTTACTTAATCTCTAGGAGCAAGAGGTTTTGTTTGTTTGTTTGTTTGTTTGTTTGTTTTGTGGTACTGGGGATGGAACCCAGGGGCCTTCTACCTCCGGGCTACACTCCCAGACCTATTTTATGTTTTATCTGGAAACAAGGTCTCATTAAATTGCTGACAGCCTCACTATGCAGCTGAGGCTGGCTTCGAACCTGCGCAATCCTTCTATATCAGTACTGGGATTACAAGCATGTGCCGCCATGCCCACATTGGAGCAAGAGTTTTTTAACCTGTTGACTGAAGGATTTGTGAGAATTAAACGAGATACTGGATGCGCACTCTGCCTGCGCACACTAGACAAAATCAAGAAATCGTTGCTACTGTTCACAAAAAGAGAAATGTTCTATAATAAATAGGTATGCTTTATGAAAAGTTCCCTACAGCCAAATACAGTGGAGCAGGCCTATAATCTCAGTGACCTGGGAGGAGACTCAAGCAGAGGACCACAAGTTCAAGGCCAGCAAGCAACCTGGAGAGACTATTTCAAAATAAAAAGTAGAGCCAAGCCTGGTAGTGCACACTGGTCATCCAAGTACTTGGGAGGCGAGCCAGGAGGACCACAGGTTCTCAGACAGCCTCAGCTACATAGTGAGGTCCTCTGCAACTTAGAACCTGTTTCAAAATAAAGAATAAAAAATAGGACTGGGGGTGTATCTCAGAGGTAGAACATCCCTGGGTTCAATCCCTACTACTGTAGGGGTGCTGGAAAGCAGGCTGGAAGAAGTGCTTTCCCCCAAGTATGAGAAGTTAACTAGAGAAGTCTTCTTCCATATCAGGATTAGAAATAAGGTATTAAAATATAGAGTTAAGATATAGAAGTAAGGTAGGATTGGAAATAGAATGAAGATCCATAAGCCCAGCTGCCCAGGTTGCAGGATTCAAGGACTAGGGTAGGGGACCCACAAGGTCAAAGCCTCTAATCTCCAGCTTGCCTGCCAAGGTCTTTGTAAATGGGACCCCATCCCCATATCTCTGAGCTAGATCAGCAAACAAGGCCAGGCTAATCTTCTCTCCAGGCAGATTATTCAGTGCAGAGATAAGCCTGGCCCAGCCAAGGTGGGTGGGAAAGGCAGAGCAGGCTCTGACGTGTGTGGATGCATGTCTTAAAATTATTGGTTGTACTTGTTTGTCCTTGTATCTGATTGGTTGTATTCTAAGGTTGGCGGGCTTGAACTTTTGGCGGGCTCTGACGTGTGTGTAACCACTCCCTCGTGTGTAACCACTCCCTCGTAGGGTTATAAAATTCAGAGCGTGAAGTGGGGAAGGGTCGAACTTCGGCCATAGTGTCTTGGTCTCGACCCCTGGCTAGCCGGGACAGAGCTGCAGCACAATAAACCTCGCTTGCATTTTACATCTCTTGTGAGTCCTTCGATATTTGGGTTGGTGGGCAATTCTTGGACCCTTCACTACCACCAAAAAAGAAAAGAAAGAAAAAGAAAAAGTGGAAAGGAGTATAGCTCAGTGGTAGAGTGCCCTTTGATTCAATTCCTAGTACCACCCCCCCCCAAAAAAAAACTCCACTAAAAATAGCTTTTTCTTTAGCAAAAGAGTACCTTAACTGGATCATAATGTTACTGTGCATGGATCAGATATCTAAGGAATAGCGATCTTTCACCATGCCTTGAGTGTAAACAAGGGTGTAGAGTAAGAGAACTGTAACTGATAGATTATCTTAAATCTCTTATTATCTTGAATCTATTTTTATAGGTCAATATAGCCATTTTTATTAATTCTGTCTTCTCAGAATAACACATCAAAACTTTCTGGTTCACACTAACAGAAGAAAATGATGGGTGAGATCCAGGCTTTCATCTTAGCAACAATACAAAGAAATCCAAGTCCTTATGGTCAGTTCCAATCCTGACTCTGGCCCAAAGAACAAAGGTGAGGAAATCAGGAAAAAACGCCCAGCATGGTGGCGCACGCTTGTAATCCCAGCATTCAGGAGGCTGAGACAGGAGGATCGTGGTTCATGGACAGCCTCAGCTACTTAGCGAGGCCCTCCGTAACTTAGACCCTGTTTCAAAATAAAGAATTAAAAAAAAATATGGAAGGGGTATAGCTCTGAGGTCAAATGCCCCTGGGTTCTATCCCTGGACCCACACACACACAAAAATCCATTTTTGTCCAGCCCTTTACAGGCACAGCACGAAAATCATTTGTAGTGTAATATTAGTGAATTGGAATGCTAGTCTAGAAAACAAATACATTATGCTCAACCAATGGTTTATAAAAATTGTTAAATGTTTTGGCCAACTTTCTCTCCTTCCTCAAGTATAAAAATGTTGTGACTCTGTGATTGATGGTTTGGGATCTTGCCATACTTTATAGCTAGCAATAAATTTTCATTATGTAGTTCTACAGAAATGAAGAGTGTGATTAATCAATCAGAATGTGTCCTGACCTTAACATAGTCCTGGTCCCCATCCCTAGTGAATTATGTCTCTTTTCTAAAAGAGGACACATCACCATAATTCCAGCTGCTCATGGGCTCTAGTTTGAAGTTTTATTACAATGTGTCATGAAGTGTGGCATGAAATTTTCTTTGATAGGTCAGCTTCGAAAGCACTATTGTGGTCAGTCACGTGGATGGGTAGCCATGCCCCCAGACTCTAGAGTGATTTCCTGCTATCCCTTGCCAAGGTGGCTGGGGGAACTCAACTGGTCAATTCCCATGCCTCCGGCATCCTTTTTTTTTTTTTTTTTTTTTTTTTTTTTTTTTTTTTGGTGGTACTGGGGGTGGAATCAAAAGGCTTTCTACCTCCGGGCTATACTCCTAGACCTATTTTATATTTTATTTGGAAACAGGGTCTCACTAAGTTGCCGAGAGCCTCACTAAGTAGCTGAGGCTGGCTTCGAACCTGTGCAATCCTCCTGTCTCAGTATCCCAAGCGCGGAGATTACAAGCGTGCGCCACCACGCCCGGCTTCTGGCATCCATTTGAAACTCTACCAAGTGCCTACTCTACACTCACTCCTCCTCCAGGGCCTGCTCTTCAAAATCCCTTTCTCACAGTGAAGACACAGTCGATTCAGAATAACTTTATAATAATAGGTGACAGTCATTTATTAACTGAATCCAGAGCTTGTGCTGTGCCTGATGCTGTGATAGGCACTGGGAAACAATAGTAAACTAAACTGACAAAGACCCTTGCATCATGGAGCTTGTATTTATTTATGTGTCTATTTATTTATTTTTATTGGTACTGGGGATTGAACCCAGTGGTTCTCTATCTCTCAGCTACATTCTCAGCCCTTTTTTATAACAGCTTCTTGCTAATTTGCTGAGGCTAACCTTGAACCTGCAATCCTCTTGTCTCAGCCTCTCAAGTACTAGGATTACAGGTGTGCCTCATCATGCCAACCTAGAATTTGTGGTGCTAGGGATTGAACCCAGGGGCATTCTACCTCCAAGCTACAGACTCATGTGTGTGTGTGTGTGTGTGTGTGTGTGTGTGTGTGTGTGTGTTTTACTGAAGATTGAACACAGGAACATTCCACCTCCGAACTATACCTCTGACCCTATTTTACTTTTTGTTTTGAAACAGAATCTAGCTAGGTTACTGAAGTTGTTCTTAAACTTGCAATTTCCTGTATCAGCCTCTCAAGTACTACCACAGGCATGTATCACAATGCCCAGCTTTATTTATTTTTAATTTGGTAACAGGGTCTCACTATGAGGCTTTTGAACCTATAATCCTCCTGTCTCAGCCTCAACTACTAGAATTACAGGTATGCATCACCACGCCCAGCCTGAAGCTTGTATTTAACAGCCCTGATATGCAGAGGATGCCAATGGAGCCCAAATAAAGATCTCAATAGACTAGGAGACTAGGGCTCAGGGCTTTTCTGGAGGCAATGCTTAAGCAAAGCTCGGAAGGAAAGGAAGCTAGATAAAAAAGGCATCCCAGGCACAAAATTGGACGTGTGAAGTAACAGGGTACATTCTGGAAACTACTGGCTGGTTGATATAAATGCTGCTTTATCTGAAAACTGCAGAGTGCCATTGAAATGTCTGAAGCAGAGCGTCATGATTGCATTTGCTTGGTAGAGTGGTCACTCTGCCCGTAGTACAGACGGTGAACTGTGGAGAGGCTGGAGAGCCACTGAAGCAGCTGAGACAGAATTCCAATCTCGGAGTGGGACGGAGAAGGTAAGACTTACACTAAACATGCCGAGGTGTCAGAAAAGATCCATGGCGGGGGGGGGGGGGGGCTCAGAGATTCTAGCTATACTGTAAACGTCTGGTTAGAAATACAACCATTTAAATCACTAGTGCTGATGAAAACTCTTTATCAACCAAGTATGAGAGAGATTTTACAGTACCTCTACCAAGTGTAAGATTAGGCCACCTACCCAGCCACTGAAGAACCAACATCAGTTCCTGAGTTGAAGAGGTGAGGTGTTCCTGCTAGCTCCGAGAAGGGGCTCTGGTGACCGAGAGCCAGTGTATGTCAGCCTGGGCTCCAGGGCCCACCCCTGTCTTCATTTGACCACCTGGCCTGCAGAGGCGGCACAGTGTGGAGGGGGTAATCAACTGAGCACGAGAGAAAGGGAGACTGTCCACGGCCCCCATTGTTTTAGCCTGCCCACCACCCACCCCTGGTTTCTGAGGTCAACTTCAGTTTTCTATTAAGAATCCACATTTCTCCCACTTTCGGTCATTTAGTTCTTGAGGGGCACAAGATCTGACTAATGGTTCAGGGAGGAGCATAGACAGCAGGGCCCATCAGTATCATGACTGCTAGAATTCTGCTTTGTTTGTTTGTTTTTGTTTTGGTATTGGAGAATGAACCCAGGAACATTCTACCTCTGAGCTACACCCCCATCCTTTCTTTTTCTCTCTATTTTCTTTTTTTTTTTTTTTTTATGGAACTGGGGGTGGTACTCATGGGATTTATCTTCGAGCTACACCCCCAACCCTATTTTTTATTTATTTTTAAACAGGGTCTCACTAAGTTGTAGGGGGCCTCACTACATAGCTGAGGCTGTCCGCGAACCACAATCCTCCTGTCTCAGCCTCCCAAATGCTAGGATTACAAGCGTGCACCAACACAGCTCTCTCCTGCATTTTCTAGACAAGTCCCAACTTGTTCCATCTCCTTTCTTTTCTCACGCCCTTTGCAGTCAGTCTCTTGGGAGAGCAAGAGGGAATGTTGATGTGGATCTCCCAGCCACTTACACCCAGTAATTTCTCTAGTCTATATCTATTTCTGAGCACCTCACTGCTCAGAAAAAGGCTGGGAGAGCTAGCCCCGGCAATAAGTGTAAGATTGAATGAGCGTGTGTGGCCCCCAGTCGCATAGAGACACGCCGAGATCTATAATCGGTCTTACGGATATCTTTATTCGTGGGACATCGGCCTCCAGCCCCCGCGTGGCCGCGGGGGCCGGTGGCGGGGGAGAGCGTGCGTCCCTCCCTCTCAGGCTCCTCTCTGAACTCTGCACTGAACTCTCTTCTTCCGGGACAGGAGGCCTGGTCCCCTCCGGAATTGCAGAGCTCCACCTCCTAGCTTCCGGCCCTGCCCCCTGTGGGCCAGGGGGGGCGACTCACACCTTACAATAAGGTTCTTGAACCAAAATAAACAAACTAGTTCTTTCTTTATCAAAGACTGCTTCTAACTTAGAAAACAGTTTCAAAGTTGGGCATAGTGGTACATACTCATAATTCTAGATTTGGGGAGGGTGCCTGCCTCAGTAACCTAGTGAAATTCTTAGCAACTTAGAAAGACCCTGTTTCAAAAAAATAAAATAAAAAGGACTAGGGCATATCTCAGAGGTAGAACGCCATTGGATCCAAGGTTCAATCCCCAGTACCAAAAAAAAAAAAAAAAAAAAGAAGAGAGAGAGAGAGAGAGAGGAAGGGAGGGAGGGAAGGAAGGAACAAAGGAAGGAAGGAAGAATTTTCAAAACAAGCAATGTCCTAGCCAGGCATGGTCCCACACACCTGTAACCTCAATACTTGGGAGACTGAGACAGGAGAATTGCAGGTTGGAGGCCAGCCACAGCAATGTAAAGAGACTCTCAGAACTTAATGGGACCCTGCTTAAATTATTTAAAAATAGGGTTGGAGTGTAGCTCACAAGTATAATGCCCCTAATGAAACAGGGGTTTCTTGAGAGAAAACCCGGCGAGTTCTTGTCTACTGTGAGCGAAGGTGAGCGAAGAATGACACCCGCAGACCTCAGGAAGGGGAGTAAAAGGTTTATGGAAGCAGCAGGGAATGGGGGGAGAGTGGCTGAACACCCCCAAAGGGGCTGGAACTCTGGGACCAGCAGCTGCCTTCAGGACAATACTTGAGAGTAGTCCAAGCCGAATTGCCTTCAGGTGCAGGCTGCTTTCTTCCAGAGTCCACGCGATCTGCCAGAAGGGAAAAGTGACCACAAGTGCCCATCAGTTGCAAACTACTTTCTCCCAGAGTCCACGCGATCTGCCACTACTTGAGAGTCGCCCGAGAGTTGCCCTCAGATGCACTCTGCCTTCTCTCAGGGCCAACACGACCTGCAAGAGAGAGAACAGCTCCCCAAAAGGGGAGGGGGTCCGGAGTGGGAAAGTCCCCCTTTGCCATCTAGTAAGGCAAAGGCCTAAATGCTTGCAAGTCCGTTTTTGGTTAGGGTGAATTCCAAGGAGAATTTGCATAGGGTATTTGCAAGTCCTTTGAAGGGTCTCCTTTCAGGAATGCCAGACTTGCTCAGTGTGTTTGTTGATTAGTAAACAGATGGCTTTGTGAAGCTCTGGCCTTCTTATCTCTGAGCCTTTGGAGTTTCAGGCATTTGTTGCCCCTCAGGAAATTCAGGAAATTAACTTTTTTCTACCAAGGCCTTTTCCCTATCTGCCTATTTCCTTTCTATCTCCTCACTAAGTCAGTCCCCAGTGCCATAAAACAAAATGGGTGTGGGGGTGGAAAAATTAGCTGAAGCTGGGAAAGGAGGCATACATTTGTATTCCAGTACTCTAGGAGGTTTGAGGCCAGCCCCAGCAACTTAGCAAGACTCTCTCAAAATAAAAAGAAGAGAAAAGTTAGTAAAAACTAGCAGAAGAAGCAAAGGTCAAGAATATTCCAAATAAGCTGAGCATGGTGGCACACGTTTGTAATACCAGTACTTGGGAGGCTGAGTTAGGAGGATCACAGGTTCATGGTCAGCCTAAGCTACTTAGTAAGGCCATCCATAACTTAGTGAGAACCTGTTTCAAAATAAAGAATAAACCAGGCATGGTGGCGCACACTTGTAATCCCTGCACTTGGGAGGCGGAGACAGGAGGATTGCGCTGGTTCAGAGCTAGCCTCACTGGCTTAAGAGACCCTGTTTCCAAATAAAAATTATAAAATAGGTATGGGAGTGTAGCCCAGAGATAGAATGGCTTCCAGGAACCCCAGTACCGCCAAATAAATAAAGAAAGAGAGAGAATGAATGAATGAATGAATGAACGAATAAAATATAGGGCTGGGGCTGGGGTGTATCTTGGAGGTAGGATGCCCCTTGGTTCCATCACCAGTACCAAAAAAAAAGTTCCAAATTGTTGGGAGTGAGGGTGATGGCACAA
Organism: Muscardinus avellanarius; assembly: GCF_963383645.1. Taxonomy (NCBI): domain Eukaryota; kingdom Metazoa; phylum Chordata; class Mammalia; order Rodentia; family Gliridae; genus Muscardinus; species Muscardinus avellanarius. The sequence goes on from NC_137798.1 coordinate 63,348,549, forward strand.
GCCTGTAATCCCAGCATTTGGGAGGCTGAGACAGGAGGATCACAGTATGCGGGACAGCCTCAGCTACTTAGTGAGGCCCTTTGCAACTCAGACCCAGTTTTAAAATAAAGAAAAAGCTGGGCGTGGTGGCGCACCCCTGTAATCCCCCGCGCTTGGGAGGCTTAGGAGGCGGAGATAGGAGGATCAGGCAATTTCCAAGCCAGCCTCACTGGCTTAAGAGACCCTGTTTCCAAATAAAAATATAAAATAGGTCTGGGAGTGTAGCCGAGAGGCAGAAGGGTTCCATCCCCAGTACCACCAAAAAAAAAAAAAAAAAAAATTTAAAAAAAGAATGAAAACTAGGGTGGGGGTCTTAGCTCAGAGGTAGAATGCCCTAGGTTCAATTCCCAGTACTGAAATAAATAAATAAATAAATAAATATTCCAAATTTAATGAAAAATAGAGACCCAGTGGTCCAGAAAACACAATTAATCCCAAATACAACATGAAGAATATTACACCAAGGCACATCATAATCAATTACCTTTAAACAAGTGACAAGGAGAAAATCTTAAAAGCAGCCAGAGAAAAATGACTTTATTTATAGAAGAACAAAGATAATGGCAAATGCCTCATCAGAAACAATGTAGAGCAACAGCTTTAAAGACCCAAAAGAAAAAAAAATACTTCTTAACCTAAAATGCGATACTCAAGGAAAATAGCTTCCCAAAACAAAGCTAAATATTTTTTAACACACTTATCACTAGCAGATATACATATAAAACGGGGGTTTCTTGAGAGAAAACCCCGGCGAGTTCTTGTCTACGGCAAGTTCTTGTCTACGGAGAGCGAAGAATGACACCCGCAGACCTCAGGAAGGGGAGTGAAAGGTTTATTGGAAGCAGCAGGGAATGGGGGAGAGTGGCTGAACACCCCCAAAGGGGCTGGAACTCTGGGTCCAGCAGCTGCCTTCAGGACAATACTTGAGAGTAGCCCAAGCCGAATTGCCTTCAGGTGCAGGCTGCTTTCCTCCGGAGTCCACGCGATCTGCCAGAAAAGAGATGCAGCCAGAAGGGAATAGAGAAAAGTGGCCGAACACCTTCAGGGTCACTACCCGAGTGTCGCCCGAGCCAAGTGCCCATCAGTTGCAAACTACTTTCTCCCAGAGTCCACGTGATCTGCCAGGAAAGAGATGCAGGTCACCCCTAGGGGCCTGGTCAGCCATGATGTCCAGCAGAGGCCTTCAGGTCACTGAAGAGGCCCGAGCCACGTGCCTTCAGATGCACTCTGCCTTCTCTCAGTGCCAACATGACCTGCGAGAGAGAGAACAGCTCCCCAAAAGGGGAGGGGGTCCCGAGCGGGAAGTCTCCTGCTTTTGCCATCTGACTGGCCGATGCCTGACCGCTTGCAAGTCCCTTTGTGGTTAGGGCGACTTTGAGATTTCAAGGAGAATTTGCATAGGACATTTGCAAGTTCTTTGAAGGGTCTCCTTTCAGGAATGCCAGACTTGCTCGGTGGGTTTGTTGATTAGGAAACTCAGGATGGCTTTGTGAAGCTCTGGCCTTCTTATCTCCTGAGCCTTTGGAATTTCAGGCATTTGTCGCCCCTCAGGAAACTCAGGAAATTAGCTTTTTCTACCAAGGCCTTTTCCCTATCTGCCTATTTCCTTTCTATCTCCTCACATACACTATAAGCTGGGGTGGTGGTGCACACTTATAATTCCAGTACTTAAGAGGCTGAGACAAGAGGATCACAGGTTCAAGGACAGCCTCAGCAAATAATGAGACTCACCAATCTAGTGAGACTCTGTTTCAAAATAAAAGTCAAATAGGGCTGGGGTGGAGCTCAGGGGTAGAATGCCCCTGGGTTCAATTTTTCGTACTGCAAAAAGTAATTATGCCGGACGTGGTGGCGCACGCTTGTAATCCCCGCACTTGGCAGGCTGAGACAGGAGGATCGCACAGGTTTGAAGCCAGCCTCAGCTACTTAGTGAGGCCCTCAGCAACTTAGTGACACCCTGTTTCCAAATAAAAAGTATAAAATAGGTCTGGGAGTATAGGCCGAGACATAGAAAGCTCCTGGGTTCCACCTCCAGTACCACACACAAAAAAATTAAAATTAAAAAGATACACTATAAACTGGGCATGATGGCACACACTTGTAATCCCAGCATTCAGGAGAGACAGGAGGATCACAGTTTGCGGACAGCCTCAGCTACTTAGTGAGGCCCTTTGCAACTCAGTGAGACGCTACTGAAAGAATAAAGAACAAAAAGTAGAGCTGGGGGTGTAACTCGGAGGTAGAATGTCCCTGGGTTCCACCCCCAGAAACGCCAAAAAAAAAAAAAAAAAAAAAATCACTATAAATGTTAACCTAAATCTTCATGTGGGAGGAAAATTATACCAGATAGGAATCTGGATCTGCACAAAGGAATGAAGAATACCAGAAAAGGTAAAATAGAGATAAAAATAATACTATTTGAGACAGGGTCACTTGCCATATTGCCCAAGCTGTCCTCAAACTCTTAACCTCAAACGATCCTCCTGCCTCAGCCTCTCGTGTCGCTAGGACTACAGATATGTGCCACAGCACCTGGTTAATTTTTCGTATTTCTAAATCTCTTCTAAACCTGCTTCTATTTCTTGGTTATAGTTCCAACCAAAGAATTTTACAACTGTTTTGGATAATCAGAGCCAATTCAATTGTTTTGTAAACATTTCTGTGGCCTAAATATTCACTCTACCGTGCTTCACTGTTAATGTTTTACCTCATTCTCCCATAAAAATTATCCACCTCTCAGTGTTTCCATACATTCCTTTGTATTAATTTTTTTAAATTATTTCTATGGTAGCCGGGCGTGGTGGCGCACGCTTGTAATCCCCACGCTTGGGAGGCAGAGACAGGAGGATTGCGTAGGTTCGAAGCTAGCCACGCGCGCGCTGGCTTAGGAGACCCTGTTTCCAAATAAAAATGTAAAAATAGGTCTGGGAGTGTAGCCCAGAGATAGAAGGGTTTCCAGGAACCCCAGTACCACCCAAAAAAATAAATAAATAAATAAAAATTATTTCTATGGTACTGAGACAGGGGTGTTTCTTCTCAGAGAGTTCTTGTCCAGTGCATTTCTCTTTTTTCCTTTTTTTCTTTTTTTTGGGGGGGGCTACACGCCCAGACCTATTTTATATTTTATTTGGAAACAGGGTCTCTTAAGCCAGCAAGGCTGGCTTTGAACCTGTGTGATCCTCCTGTCTCCGCCTCCCAAGTGCGGGGATTACAAGCATGCGCCACCACACCCGGCTTGTCCAGTTGATTTCAACGAATGAAATCCAAGGACTAGCGAGCGAAGGGTATAGAAATATGGAAGCTTAGCCAGGCGTGGTGGCTCATGCTTATAATCCCAGTGTTTGGGAGGCTGAGCCTGGAGGATCACACAGGTGCAAAGCCAGCCTCAGCTACTTAGTGAGGCTCTCAGCAACTTAGTGAGACCCTGTTTCCAAATAAAGTAGAAAATAGGTCTGGGAATATAGCCCAGAAGTAGAAAGCCCCTGAGTTCCATCCCCAGCGAAGAAGGAGAAGGAGAAGGAGAAGAAATATGAAAGCCTTTTTGTTGTTATTTTTGGTGGTACTGGGGTTCCTGGAAGCCCTTCTACCTCCGGGCTACACTCCCAGACCTATTTTATACTTTTATTTGGAAACAGGGTCTCTTAAACCAGCACAGCTGGCTTCGAACCTGCGAGATCCTCCTGTCTCTGCCTCCCAAATGTGGGGATTACAAGCGTGCACCACCACGCCCAGCTGAAAGCTTATTTTAAGTCAGGGAGGGAGGAATAGAAGACTAAAGGAGGAGGGCTGGAAAGAGAGTATCCAGTGAAGCTGTTGTAAGGTGGAATTTTAAACCTTATTGAGTTTTCCCATCTGCTCTTGTATGATTGGCCCATTGGATTTGGGGGAACCAGTGACTTTTACAGAATTTCAATCCTTCATTAGAAGTGTTATTTTTTGGGCTGATGGGCCCTGATTTCCTGGTGCCCACAGGTTTCTCAGTTTCCTGCTCACCTCCCGCCACCCCTCACAGAAGGCCATGCAGAGGGCCTCTTTTTTTTTTTTTTTTTTTTGGTAGTACTGGGGGTGGAACCCAGAGGCTTTCTACCTCTGGGCTATACCCCCAGACCTTTTTTTACATTTTATTTTATTTGGAAACAGGGTCTCACTAAGTTGCTGAAAGCCTCACTAAGTAGCTGAGGCTGGCTTCGAACCCATACGATCCTCCTGTCTCAGCCTCCCAAGCGTGGGGATTACAAACCCAGCTAGATGGCCTCTTTTTTAATCCCTTCTGCTTTCAGGTCCTTTGCCCTGCCTCAGTACTTGGCGGGTCTGGTGGCACACACCTGTAATCCCAGTACTTGGAATGCTGAGATAGAAGTATCACAGGTTTGCGGCCAGCCTCAGCAACTTAGCAAGACCCCGTCTCAAAATAAGAAGGAATGAGGGGGAGCATTCAGGGGTAGAATGACTCTGGGTTCAATTCCCAGCAACACACAGTAGCACACACATGTAACACACACGTAACACACACACACACACACACATACTGTTCATATATCAGGTTATTTTAATAAAGTATCTTTTTGTGGTGACAGAAGAAGAAATATTTGAAAGTTAGAAAGTATCACGTCAGTTGGATTTTGACAAAGAGAAAGAATTCCTCACAGCTAAGTCTCAAAAGTGTTTGCAAATCCAGCAGGTGGTACACACTTGTAATTTTCAGTGTTTGGGAGGCTGACACAAAAGTGTCAGAGGCCTCCATAGCCAGCCTCAGCAACTTGTGAGGCCCACCGCAACTTAGGGAGATCCTGTTTTCAAATAAAAAGTAAAATACGGCTGAGGATGTGGTTCAGAAATAGAACTTCCCTGGGTTCAGTCCCCAGTAACTAAAACGCACGCACACACACACACACACACACACACACACACACACACACACATTATTCCTGAAGCCAAATGATGGAAGTTTGCTGCACTGTTTTTACTATGTTTGCAACTTATGAGGTTTAATTGACATCGGAATGGAGTAATTTTTGTGGACCATTGGCATATAATATGTCTATCCTTCCTCAGTATATTTTTCTTTTCTAATTTTTTAAATTCCTTCAGTTGTTACTGAGATATTTTAGACCAAATCTTATGGTTGAACATTGCCATCTGTTTTTGTCTATTAGTCATATACATTGAAAAATAAAGCTACAAAATTAAATCTGCATTCTGATTAAATCTTATTATAGTTTCAAAAGCATTAATTCGGAGGCATAAGATAGGAACTAAAAGTCCCAGTAACTAGGTAACTTCAGTTGATTAAATCAGAATACTTGTTAAATTTATTTCTAAGACATTGCTAAATTGTCTCATTGTGACCTTATTGTTGTTAAATATAAAAATCATGTCTTCTCTTATATAAATAACATGTCTTCTCTTAAATAAATAAAGGCAATTTGTCACATACTCATGATTACTGACTAACCCTATCTCCACTTCTAAGTTAAATTCAAACCAAATTTTCTTGCATGTACACTTAAACATTGAATATATAAATTATTTCATGGAGTGCTTCACATTTAAATTGTTTTGTGCAGGGCATTGTGGCGCATGCTTGTAATCGTAGACTTGGGAGGATCACAGGTTCGAGGGCAGCCTCAGAAAGTAGTGAGACGCTCAGCAACCTGATGAAAACCTATTTCCAAATAAGAAATAAAATCAGTCTGTGGGTGTGGTTTGGGTTAAATTTCCATTACCACAAACAAAAATTTGTTTCTTGTATTCTGATCTAAATCTTAGCAGCATTATTTTTCAAGTTGAGAGTTTGTGATAAACCCTAAATGAACAGACATTATATTTTAAAATGACCTGTTTAATCCCAAAATCTACCCCCATCACTATGACCCTCTTTTCCACACACTATAAATTTTTTTTGGTGGTCTTGGGAGTGGATCCCAGGGGCTTTTCTACCTCCGGGCTATACTCTCAGACCTATTTTATACTTTATTTGGAAACAGGGTCTCACTAAGTTGCTGAGAGCCTCACTAAGTAGCTGAGGCTGGCTTTGAACCTGTACGATCCTCCTGTCTCAGCCTCCCAAGCACTGGGATTACAAGCATGCGCCACCACGCCTGACTTTCCACACGCTATTTAAAACAAACCACCAGGCATGGTGAGGTTTGCCTGTAATCCCAATACTTGAGAGGCTGAGAGAGGAAGACCCCAGGTTCATGGACGGCCTCTGCAGCTTAGCAAGACTCAGCAACCTAGGAAGCGCCCCGTTTCAAAACAAACACACAAAAAGGGCAGGGGTATAGCTCAGCAGTAGAATACTCCTGGGCTCAATCTTCAGTACCAAAAAATAAAAAATAAAACAAACACAGCCACCCAACACTGTTTCATTTACCTTATGTGTTGTGTATATATTTATTGTCTATCTCCCCCTGCTGGAATAAAGATTCTCCATAAAGGCAAGAATCTTTTTATATTTGGTTTGACAGATTTCCAAGCACCTAGAACAATTCCTGGCACACATTAGTGTACTCGATTATTTTTCTTCCACCAATAAACCTTATATACTTCTCATCAGGGAGGCCTGTTAGCACTGAGACTTTTGTGTTTGGTTTTGTTTCCGCTTTTGTATGTCAGGGTCAGTCTTCATTTTTTAGTCAGACTCTCAAATTTTTCTAAAATCCTTTCCTTTTCTACCATGTCATTGTCTTAGTTAAGGTAGTCATCATTTCTTTCATGGATTCTTACAGTTGTTTGCAAATTGGTTTCACACTGCCAGTCTCAATCCCCTCTATTTTAATCCTGGTCTACCAAACACTGAAAGAGATAAATGCAAACTGAACACAAAAGTGACACTCTCCCCGTCTTATATAAAATATTTTGAGTGGTTACTAATACCTACAACACAAAGCGCTAACTCCCCAACATATCAATAAAGTGTTTAATGATTTGACCCCATTACCTCTGGACAACTGACCCCTGAGTCTTACCAAACTTCCCATAAACCATGGCTACCTGCAGTTGTCTCTACCTGGAATACTCTCCCTGTGATTCTAAGTTGGAAAAATGCAGTTAAGTTTTTATTTTTATTTTTATTTATTTATTTTTTGGTGGTACTGGGGTTCCTGGAAGCCCTTCTACCTCCGGGCTACACTCCCAGACCTATTTTTACATTTTTATTTGGAAACAGGGTCTCCTAAGCCAGCGCCCGCGGCTGGCTTCGAACCTGCGCGATCCTCCTGTCTCTGCCTCCCAAGCGCGGGGATTACAAGCGTGCGCCACCACGCCCGGCGCAGTTAAGTTTTTAGATAGCGTGAGTTTGTGTATTATGTCCTGTTATATTCTCTTTCTTGATGAATTGATTGATACTGGAGCTTGAACCCAGAGTCATTCTACCAATGAGCTACACTTCCAGTCCTTTTGCTAAGTTTGCTGAATTGCTGAGGCTAGCTACAAACCAGAAATTCTCTTGCGAGCCTCCCACATACTAAGATTACAAGTGTACTGCTACTGCCCCTGACTTAATTTGTACATTTACTTCAAAGGATATTTTATTTTTTGTGGTACTGGGGATGGAACCCAGGGGCCTTCTACCTCCAGGCTACACTCCCAGACCTATTTTATATTTTATTTGGAAACAGGGTCTCTTAAGCCAGCAGAGGCTGGCTTCGAACCTCTGCGATCTTCCTGTCTCAGCCTCCCAAGCGCGGGGATTACAAGCGCCACCACACCCGGCTCAAAGGATATTTTAAAAGATACAAATAAACAGTCAAATGGACTAAGATACTGTTCTTTGTGTTAGAGTACTCATTTTATTTTAGGGTGGTTTTTTGTTTGTTTGTTGTTGTTTTTTTTTTTTTTTGGTGCTGGGGATGGAACCCAGGGGTATTACCTACCTTTGGGCTTTACCTCCATATTTATTTATTTATTTATTTATTTATTTATTTATTTATTTAGTGTTACTGGGGATTGAACCCAGAGACATTCTACTTTCGGGCTACAGCCCCAGCCAATTTTTTATTTATTTGGAAACAGGGTTTAGTTAGGTTGCTGAGAGTCCTCACTACTTGCTGAGGCTGTCTTGGAACCTGTGATCTTCAAGTCTCAGCCCCCCACTCCCCAAGTACAGGAATTACAGGCATGGGCCACCTCGCCCGACTCTTATTTTTTTATATGAAAATTGCTGAGGCTGGCCGCATACCTATCCTGTCTCAGCCTCCCAAATACTGAGATTACAAGCGTTCACCGCCTACCCGGTTTTAGTGCCAACATTTTTACACTCCGATTATATGCTTCTTAATGCCTCGTTGCTCCTGTGGTTCTTGTCGTCTGTTACTTTTACTGTTCCTGCATTTCTCTAACTTTTCCTGTTAACTGTGTGAGGAAGTGGGGTGGGGGAGGTGTGGTGAGGTGGGGAGAGACTGGGAATTGAACCCAGAGCACTTTACCTCTGAGCTACACCCCCATTTCATTTTTTGTTTTGAAACAGGACATTACTACGTTGCTGAGCCTCTCCTAAATCTGTGATCCTCCTGTCTGCCTCTCAAGTGCTGGGATTACAGGCGTGTGCCACGGCAACAGGCTCAACCTTAGTCCCACTAAACCACTGATTGGTACTCCTGAGATTCACTGATGCTATTGGCGTGTGTGTGTGTGTGTGTGTGTGTGTGTGTGTGTGTGTGTGTGTGTGTGTAGAGAGAGAGAGAGAGAGAGAGAGAGAGAGATTCTACCTGAGTTACACCCCAGCCCTATTTTTTTTTCTTTATTCTTTATTTTGAAACAGGTTCTGAGTTGCAAAGGGCCTAAGTAGCTGAGGCTGTCTTCAAACTGGCGATTCTACTGTCTCAGCCTCCTAAATGCTGGGATTACAAGCGTGCGCCACGACGCCTGGCTTTATTATTTAGTTTTATTTACTTTGGTGGTACTGGGGGTGGAACCCAGGGGCTTTCTACCTCCGGGCTATATTCCCATAACTATTTTATACTTTTATTTGGAATCAGGGTTTCACTAAGTTGCTGAGAGCCTCATTAAATAGCTGAGGCTGGCTTCAAACCCGTGCTATCCTCCTGTCTGAGCCTCCCAGGTACTGGGATTACAAGCGTGCGCCACCACGCCCGGTTTATTCTTATTTTAAGGCAGAGTCTCGCTAAACTGCTGAGACTTATCTCAAACCTGCAATCCTCCTGTCTCAGCCTCTCAAATACTGGGATTGCAGGCGTGCGCCACCCACACCGACTCTAGCTGCTTTCTTCGGGATGAAAATTAAAACTTTCAGCAAAACGACTGCCAAATAAAGTGCTGTTCGCACCCATTATCCTTTAAAGCTTTAGTATAGATTTTTAAATCAGAAGGTCTTAAGGTCCGTCCCTGGCTCTGTCTGGGGAACTGAGAAAGTTAATCTCTCCGAGCTTCGGTTCCCAAAACCAGAACACCTATTCTGGGTATTTGTTGCCTTGGTTAAATGATAGGCAAAATGCCTGGCACCAAGGAGGTGGAAGGCGGGTCCGGCAACTGCTGCCCCAAGAGCCCAAATAACCCACGAGAACAACTCCCGCTGCCTCTGCCGCCTCTGCCGCCTCCGCGCAGAGACCCGGACGCGCATGCGCCGAGCGAGGACCCCCTCCACCCCCGGGGCCGCCCTTGCTCCCTGGGGTGCCCGCCGCGCCTGACCGCGCCGCCTTCTGGGGGGTGCTCCGCCCTCGCGTCCCCGCTCCTAGACCCCCGGCCGCCCGCGGCTCCCCCTCTCTGACCCCAGTGAGGGGTGCGCGTGCGAGGGTTTGGACCCACCCGGAATGAGGCGCAGCCTGGGCAGCCCGAGCCGGCGCGCCGCGGCCACGCTAGGACCCCGCCCCGCCCCGCCGGACAGCCCGGGCTGCGGACAGCGCTGCGCCCACCGCCGCCTGCCTCGCCGCCATGCCGCTCTACGAGGGCCTGGGCAGCGGCGGCGAGAAAACTGCAGTGGTGATCGACCTGGGAGAGGCCTTCACCAAGTGAGTGGCGGTGGCGCCCCCTCCGGTCCCCGCTCCTCCCCCAAGGCGCCCTGGGCAGCCGCAGGTCCCCCTTCCTTTCCCGGCTCCCCGCCGCCGACGGCTTTTGTTTCCGCCTTGGGCGGTGCGAAGCCTGGAGCTCCGGTGGAGCTGGCGGGGCTTGAGCCCCAGAGAGGCCCGGGCTGGCCCAGAGGATTGCCATCGCCGCCGCCAAGGTCGTCACCCCAAACCCAGCGGACTTTTGGGGTCACGTTGCAGTGGGTGATAGCGATGATGTAGATGTCGCTTACCTTAGCCTAATCTTGTTAGGATTGCAGCATTTGAATTGTAACGCTTGACGATGATTTTTCCATCATAAAACATTTATTGAGTGGATCTTCTGTTGGTGGTGTTATGTTTAAGATAGGGCGATTGCTCCCCAAGAGTAGGGAATCAAATTATGGAAACGGATAAAAGGAGGTGAAACCCTATAGATGCGACTGAAAATACTTAGTTGGCTTCTCCAAACTCTTTGATTACATTTTACATTAAAATAAAAAAAAAAAACTTGTAAACACTAGAGTAGTGGTCTTCAGTCTCTCGGATGGCAGAGGTCTCTGAAAGCTAGATGAAATCCACAAATTCACGAATCTTTAAACATTTACACACAGCTTCAGGGGATTAGTGAGTCATCATCGTGGTCCTGGTCCTGCAACCCTACCTAAAAAGCCCTTGTATAGGGCTCAAGAGAGGGGGAAAAAAAAAAAAGACAGAATTACATCTAGCTATCCATATGCATGAAATAGAAATACTTAAAAATCTTTGTTCATCTGTTAGCACTACCTACCATATAATAAGTATTAAATAACTTTTTCTTTAGCAACTAGTTAAAGAGTGCACTTAAAAATTGGATCTCAGGAGCTACAGAACTGGATTAAACTGTCCGTGGTTCCTAGCATTCTCTATCCAAGGCCCTCAATTATTTATCCTTTATGTTAAAAACTTTTTAACATAATAAACACCTTAAGACTACTAGATAATTATTTTGTCCATACATTGAAAAAACAAAAAGCTGTTACACGGGAATATTGAGATAGCAGGAAGGCCGGGGGTCGTGGCACAGGCTTGTAATCCCAGCAATTGGGAGAGCAAGACAGGAGGATCGCTGTTCCAAGACAGCCTCAGCTATTTAGTGAGGCCCTTTGCAACTCAGTGAGACTGTTTCAAAAAAGAATAGCAGGGCGTGGTGGCGCAGGCTTGTAATCCCCGCGCTTGGGAGGCAGAGGCAGGAGGATCGCGCGGGTTTAGGAGACCCCGTTTCCAAATAAAAATGTAAAAATAGGTCTGGGAGTGTAGCCCGGAGGTAGAAGGGCTTCCAGTACCACCAAAACAAACAAACAAACAAAAACCAAAAAACAAGAATAAAAAATAGGCCTGGGGATATAGTTCAGAGTTTAGAATACCCCTGGGTTCTATACTCAATACAGAGAAAAAAAAAATAGCAGGACAATAAGGCAAGTAAATAGTGCAAAAGTACATACAGGGGAATTCAAACACAGGTACAAGCAAATGTGGATATGGGAAGAATACAAAATGGAGAGTGATGTTTGGGTATAGGAGGAGAGCAGTATCAAAAACTAGACAAGATACGAAGAGGTAATGTCAAGACTAAAGAAGCATTGTGGTCATTCTTAGAAGGTTTTGTTTTCCTTACTTGAAACAAAAATGGCAATATCTAAATACTCAAGAGAATAGTTTCTTTTTTTCTTTTTTCTTTTGTTGTGCCAGGGATGGAACCCAGAGGCATCTAACCTCTGAGCTACACCCCTAGCCCTATTTTTTATTCTTGTAGAGTCTCACTGAGTTGCAAAGGGCCTAAGTAGCTGAGGCTGTCCCTGAACTGTGGTCCTCCTGTCTCAGCCTCCCAAATGCTGGGATTACAAGCGTGCACCAAGCCTTTCTGAGAATAGTTTTTAAAAGCATGAAGTAAACAAAAAGAAAAAATTTAAGTGTGAAGTATTATGCAGTTTTTTATTTTTTATTTATTTATTATTTTTGCGGGTCTGGGGATGGAACCCAGAGGCATTTGACCTCCGAGCTACACCCCCTGCCCAGTTTTTAATTCTTTGTTTTTGAAACAGGATCTCGCTGAGTTGCAGAGGACCTCACTTAAGTAGCTGGACCGGTCTCAGCCTCCCAAATGCTGGGATTACAAGCGTGCGCCACCATGCCCAGCTTGCAGTTTTTTTTTTTGGTTTTTTTTTGTTTGTTTGTTTTTTTTTTTTTGGTGGTACTGGGGTTCCTGGAAGCCCTTCTACCTCCGGGCTACACTCCCAGACCTACTTTTACATTTTTGTTTGGAAACAGAGTCTCCTAAGCCAGCGCGCGGCTGGCTTCGAACCTGCGCGATCCTCCTGTCTCTGCCTCCCAAGCACGGGGATTACAAGCGTGCGCCACCACGCCCGGCAGCTTGCAGTTTTTTAAATAGGACTTAATATGGGCATAAGCTTATTGTTTGAGTTCACAGTGTATTAAGTGTTATTATAACTGTCATATATATATGTGTAATAGTTTGCAAAAAGACTAAAGATAACACCAATATGGAATTCTATTTCTATTAAAATGATGGAGTTAGCCCATGTGGTGTAGCATGCCTGTAATCCCTGTACTAACAGAGGCTGAGACAAGAGAATTGTGGGTTCACAGCCAGCCTCAGCTACTTAGGCCCTCCACAATGGAGTGAGACCCTGTTTCAAAATAAAGAATAAAAAATAGGGTTGAGGTGTAGCTTGAAGGTAGAATGTTCCTGGGTTCAATCTCCAGTGCATAGGGGAAATAAATGCTGGAGTTAAGCTGGGTAAGGTGGCACACACCTGTAATCCCAGTACTTGGGAGACTGAGACAGGAAGATTACAGGTTTGAGAACAGCCTCAGCAAGTAGTGAAACTTATCAACCCAGCAAGACCTTGTTTCAAAATAAAAATAAAATAGGGCTGGGGGTGTGGTTTGGAGGTAGAATGCCCCTGGGTTCAATCCCCAGTAACACACACACAACACACACACACACACACACACACACACACACACACATAAATGGAATTGTGAATTATAGTCATGCACTGACACATAAAATCCCCTGGTCTGTCACTATTATGTATGTGGTTTGTCATTGGCTGAAATGTTACATGGTGCATGGCTATAATTTATAGTAATCGTTTGTATGTCAAGAAACATATATTTGCCTTTTCTTTTTTTTATTTATTTATTTTTTTTTTTGGTGGTACTGGGGTTCCTGGAAGCCCTTCTACCTCCAGTATACACTCCCACGGGCTATACTCCCAGACCTATTTTTTAACATTTTTATGTGGAAACAGAGTCTCTTAAGCCAGCAAGGCTGGCTCTGAACCAGCGAGATCCTCCTGTCTCCACCTCCCAAGCGCTGGGATTACAAGCGTATGCCACCACACCCATCGTGATATTTGCCTTTTCTATGTTTAGATGTATTTAGATATACAAATATAACTTTGTTACAATTGCGTGCATTATTCAATGTAATAACATACTGTAGCCTAGGAGCAATAGGCCATATTATATAGCCTAGTTGCATACTAGACTATACCATCTAAGTTCCTGTAAGCATACTCTATGATGTTGCACAGTTACTAAATCACCTAACATTTCTCAGAGTATATCCTATTTATTTATTTATTTATTTATTTATTTATTTAGGTGTACTGGGAATGGAACCCTTCTACCTCCGGGCTACACTCCCAGACCTATTTTATATTTTATTTGGAAACGAGGTCTCTTAAGCCAGTGAGGCTGGCTTCGAACCTGCACGATCCTCCTGTCTCCACCTCCCAGGCACGGGGATTACAAGCGTGTGCCACCACACTGGGGGAGTATATCCTCTTTTAAGCAGTGCATAGCTGTATATGGTGTCACATGATATAGTGCAGATCCAGGGTTGTTGAAATATTTTGCCTAAAATTCAGCTAAAATTAAAAATTGAGGGAAATTTAAATGCTGTCTTAAGAGAACATACTAGTTTATTTCAGTTTCACAATTTTGAGATAATTTTTTTATATAAATTATTAACAGATGGTATTAACTTCTTGTTTTCTTTGGGGGCAAAGGTTGACACATGATGTATCAGGCCTTTCCAATAGTTTTTGTGGCATTGTTTTGAAACAAATGCACAAATACTTGTGTCTCTGACAAATATTTAGAAAGATTGCTATAACTTGTTTTAATTTTCCATTTATTTGCAGGTGCGGATTTGCTGGAGAAACAAGTCCAAGATGTATAATTCCTAGTGTGATAAAAAGAGCTGGCATGCCTAAGGTATTTTGTTTTAACAAATTACAAAAATAAATGCTGTGCTATAAAATATTTTAAAATATGACTTCAAATAAGATTGATTAAGCCAAGCATGGTGGCACATGCTTGTTATCCCAGTAGTTAGGAGACTGAGACAGGAAGATCAGGGTTGGTGGACAGCCTCAGCTACTTAATGAGGCCTTCTGCAACTTAGTGAGACCTTGTTTCAAAATAAAGAATAAAAAATAGGATTGAGGGCTTGGTTTCAAGGTAGAATGCCCCTGGATTCCATCCCCAGTACTGCAAATAAATAAAAGCCAGGCGTAGTGGCTCACTCTTGTAATCCCAGCATTCAGGAGATTTGCAGTTTGAGGACAGCATCAGCCATTTAGTGTGGCCCTTTGTAACTCAGTGAGACCCTGTTTTAAAATAAAGAATAAAAAGTTGGGCTGGGGGTATAGCTCGGCGGTAGAATGCCCCTGGGTTCCATCCCCAGTACCGCAAAAAAAAAAAAAAAAAAAAAAAGATTGATTAAAACACTGCTTAATATATAATTTGTAGCTGTATTCCAAAAAGGTTTCTTTATTGAGGTCTAATTTTTAAAATTTTTTTTATTTATTTTTTTGGTACTGGGAGTGGGACCCAGAGGCTTTCTACCTCCGGGCTATATTCCCAGACCCATTTTATATTTTACTTGGAAACAAGGTCTCACTAAGTTGCTGAGAGCCTCACTAAGTAGCTGAGTCTGGCTTCGAAACCTGTGCGATCCTCCTGTCTCAGCCTTCCAAGTGTAGGGATTACAAGTGTATGCCACCACGCCCGGCTAATTTTTTTTGTTTGTTTGTTTTGGTACCGGGGAATGAATCCAGAGGTATTCAACCTCCAAGTTATACCCCCAGCCTGCTTTTCTTATTTTGGAACAGGGTCTTACTAAATTGTGAAGGGCTTTTTGTCAAGTTGCCAAAGCTGGCTTTGGAACCTGCGATCCTCCTGTCTGAGTCTCCCAAGTACTGGATTACAAGCATGCACAATCACGCCCAGCTTCTAATTTTGTATTGCATAAATTTTTATGTTGTACAATCTTCACCACAACCCAAACTTAAAATATTTTCATCACTCCAGCCAGGGGTGGTAGCGCACAGTTGTAATTTCAGCATTTGGGAGGCTGAGACAGGAGTATCTCAGCTCGCAGATAACCTCAGCTACTTAGGCCCTTTGGAACTCAGTATATATAGTATATATATATATATTCATCACTCCAGTGAATTTCCTAATGCTTATTTATAGTTAAATTCCCATTCCCATCATACAGATTCACCTTTCATCGCTTCTTGGCCAAAGTGTAGTATCTGTTCTTATCAGTTTAATAGACTCACCTCCTTTCTGCACATTTTACTTAAGTGGAATCAGATAATATGAAGAGAAAGTTTTTTTTTCCCTTAGTATAATACCTTTATGAATCCTGTAACATAACATAATCACCGAATGATTTACCCTATTCAAAGTCATTATCTACAATTCCAAAACCTAAAGAATTTTTTTTTTTTTTTTTTTTTTTGTGGTACTGGGGGTGGAACCCAGAGGCTTTCTACCTCCGGCCTATACTCCCAGACCATTTTTATATTTTATTTGGAAACAGGGTCTCACTAAGTTGCTGGAAGCCTTACTGAGTAGCTGAGGCTGGCTTCGAACCCGTGCGATCCTCCTGTCTCAGCTCCCAAGCGCGGGGATTACAAGCGTGCGCCACCACGCCCGGCAAACCTAAAGAATTTTAAGAAACATTTTCTTGCAGACTAATAGAATAATTTTGTCTATCATAAAATTCATTGGTTTGGTGTGCATTTATGTCTACACAAGTTTTTTACCCCATTATGATGTATAAATACAATGCACAAATAAAATAAAATTCCCTGGTTAGAAAACATAATACAGGTTGTTCTGCTATAAGATAATGCTATATTTCTGAGAAACCTGCAGTACTTTGTGTGTGTCTGTGTGTGTTTGGTACTGAGGATTGAACTCAGGGCATTCTACCTCCAAGCTACACCCCTACCCCAATTTTATTTTTTATTTTGAAACAAGGTCTCACTAAGTTGCAGAGGGCATTTATGAGGTTGCTGAGGCTGGCCGCAACACTGTGATTCTCCTGTCACAGAAGAATCCCAAGTACTGGGATTATAAGCGTGACCCAAAACCTGGCTTTGCCATACATTTAAGAAAAAAAAATAAAGTTTCAGCAGAAAATGAAGTTGAAGTAGACCTTACATTTGTAACTTCATAAAACATTAGCAAAAACAATAATTGATAACTCAGAAAAATTTAAATAACCTTGCCTGGTAGCAAAGTTATGTGTGGCTGGAGGCTATCTTAGGAGATATTAAAAACAAAATAAATGTTGAAAATGTTGGCCAGTGCATGCTGAGACAATCCAGAGGGAAGTGAACTCTGAGTCAGCGGAGCTGCCGTTACATTGGAACCAGGAGATGCAGTCCAGTATCATGAAAGGATGCATTCTGGAGATGGAGCCCTGGGCGTAGGGGTTTGTTTAAATAGATGTAAAATAGTAAGTACTTGTGTGATCATTAAATTGATGACTTTTTTTCCTTCATGAAAGTTACAATTTTAGCTTCTATTGCCCATTATGAACTAACACAAGTTTAACATTATAGATATTTCCGTACGTAGCAATTACATATGAGTATATTTGGTTTTATAGAAACGCATGTTGAGGCTGGGTGTGATGGCACATGCCTGTAATCACAGGACTTGGGGGGCTGAGACTGGAGGATTGCAGGTTCAAGGCCAGCTTCAGGAACTTAGCAAAATCCTTAGCAACTTAGCAAGTTTCAAAGTAAAAATAAATATAAAAATGGTTGGGGTGGTATAGCTGGAGATAAAGCACACTGGCTTTAATCCCCAACCCCCCCCAAAAAAATAAATAATAAAATAAATAAGCATATCATTTTAATATGAAAGTTTTATTAATATAGACTTACAAGTCATTTTAATTTTTTTAGCCAATTAAAGTTGTGCAATATAATATCAATACAGAAGAATTATATTCCTACCTAAAGGAATTCATCCACATATTATATTTCAGGTAAGTTACAATTCTATTTGTTTGGGGTTTTTTTCCTCTTAGTTTTTGCAGTTAGATGCATTGTCCTATTGCCAGTCATAGTAGTATTTGATTGTACTATATCTGATTTTTAAAAAATTCCATTGCCAGTTTACTTGCTTATATTCAGCCTTTTAAAAGTATATTTGAAGAATAGAAAACTAGCAAGCATAAGAAAATATTGAAAACAAATCCAATTTCTATTATTAAAGGAAAATTATAAGTAAATTTTCGTATATCTCTATAGAAAAACTTAATGCAGCCATTTAAAAAGGAGTTCTGAGAAGCCGGGCGTGGTGGCGCACGCTTGTAATCCCCGCACTTGGGAGGCTGAGACAGGAGGATCACACAGGTTCGAAGCCAGCCTCAGCTACTTAGTGAGGCTCTCAGTAACTTAGTGAGACCTTGTTTCCAAAAAAATAGGTCTGGGAATATAGCCCGGAGGTAGAAAGCCTCTGGGTTCCACCCCCAGGACCACAAAAGTTCTGGGGGTTTGGGGAGGTAATTCAGTGGTAGAGTGCTTGTCTAGCATGCATGAGGCCCTGGGTTCTATCCCAGCACCAAAAAAAAAAAAAAAAAAGGAATAGGAATTCTATATGTAGTAATACAGAAACATGTCTTAGGAATATTGATAAATGCAAAAGGCAAGTTGAAGAACATCTGTAGAATCAATATTTCTGTTAAAATACATGCATACACATACACATTCATGAGTATGAAAAGTATTCAAATTACTGTTGGTGGTAGTTTCCAGACAGTAGAAACTTAAAGATCATTTAGTTTTCCAAGTTAATATCTTTGACAATTTGAAGTGTTGCAAAAATCTATTTCTTTTACAAACCTACAAAAAGAAATTGTTTTTAATGATGAAGATTAGTAATCATAATTGGCTATAGTTTTATTTTCTGAGGTAAGTGAGTTAATAAAGTTCCTGGCATAGTGCATGGCACATAGGAAGAACTCAAACTTTTTCTTTTTTTGGGATAATAAAATGATTTTTTTTTTTGTCATAAAACATCTTAAGCAAAGTAGTATACTTTCTCTATTCCTAAATTGCATTACTTACCAAGATAAGTGCTAGGTTTTATATATCTTTAAAAACAAAACCATCATTTTTCAGACATCTGTTGGTGAATCCCAGAGATCGTCGGGTTGTGGTTATCGAGTCGGTATTATCTCCTTCCCACTTCAGAGAGACACTCACTCGTGTTCTTTTCAAGTATTTTGAGGTACCTATCTTCAAATGAAATGAGTATGTTGCTTCTAAGTTGAAAGAAGGATTAGGGGACCACTGGGCATGGTGGCATGTGCTTGTAATACCAGCATTTGGGAGGTGGAGACCGGAGATCCAGGTTTGGAGATCCAGGTTTGCGGACAGCCCCAGCTACTTAACGAGGCTCTTCACAACTCAGAGAGATCCTGTTTCAAAAATCAAAAGAAATCTAAAAAATATGTCTGGGGGTGTAGCTCAGCTGTAGAACGCCCCTGGGTTCCATCCCCAGTACTGCAAAAAAAAAAAAAAAAAAAGGATTTAGGGGTATATCTCAGTGGTAGAGCACTCGTCTACCATCTTCATATCTCTGAGTTCGATCCCAGCACCACAAAAAAAGGAAAAAAAAAAAAAGAAAGAAAAAGAAGTTTAGAAAAGTCTTACATATTAGTTTTTAGGGAATTTTTTCTACCCCCAACTTCTGTCTTTTTGGAGGAGATACTCAAAAACCAAAAACCCCACATTTTATCTGCTTCACTGTATATGTACTACACAGTATATTTGAGGAATCAGATGACAGAAGCTTCTTCAAATTGTCCACTTATTTCTTTCACTTTATGGTTATTTCATGTTCAATTAGCATTTTATCTAATGCATAAATAATTGGAAATTTTTTCTTACCAGAATTTGTTATTTATTTATTTGGTTTTTTGTTTTGTTTTGCTGGTCCTGGGATTGAACTAGGGCATTTTACCTCCAAGCTATACCCACAGCCCTATTTTATTTTATTTTTTTAATTTTGAAACAGGTTCTTGCTAGGTTAATGAGAGTCTCTACTTGTTGAGTCTGTCCTCGAACCTGTAATCCTCATGTGTCAGCGTCCCAAGTACTGGGATTACAGGCATGCACCACAATACCTGGTTTCTGTGATTTAATGTAGGTTTTTCTGTTTGGGGACTTTTTTTTTCAGAATTAAAAGGAATATTTAGTACTGTGGAATTTATGGTTGATTTTTCCCAAGAATTTCCAGTTAGCTAGGCCCTTTGCAACTCAGTGAGACCCTGTTTCAAAAATAAAAAGACTGAGGCTGGGCATGGTGGCGCACATTGTAATCCCCGCGCTTGGGAGGCTGAGACAGGAGGATCGCACAGGTTCGAAGCCAGCCTCAGCTACTTATTGAGGCTCTCAGTAACTTAGTGAGACCCTGTTTCCAAATAAAGTATAAAATAGGTCTGGGAGTATAGCCCAGAGGTAGAAAAGCCCCTGGGTTCTATTCCACTCCTAGTACCACCAAAAACAAAAACAAGCCGGCTGTGGTGGCAAACGCTTGTAATCTTTGCGCTTGGGAGGTTAAGACAGGCGGATCACATAGGTTCTAAGCCAGCCGTGCTGGCTTAAGAGACCCTGTTTCCAAATAAAATATAAAATAGGCCTGGAAGTGTAGCCCAGAGGTGGAAGGACCCTGGGTTCCATCCCCTGTAACACACACACACACACACACACACACACACACACACACACACACACACACACTAATAAAAGGACTGAAAAATAGGGCTAGGGATGTAGCTCAGAGGTACAGTGCTCCTGAGTTCCATCCCCAGTACCGCAAAAAGATAAATAATAATAATAATAATAACAACAACAACATTATTATTATAGTTTTCACTTGAGAGGAGTTAATTATTTTAAGACCAAAAACAAGATCCAGGTGTAGTGGTGCATGTAGGTTTGAGGCCAGTCTCAGCAATTTAGTGAGACTCTGTTCAAAATAAAAAATAAAATAGGGCTGGGTTTAGATAGCCAAGTGTGGGGGTGCATGCCTGTAATTCCAGTACTTGGGAAGCTGAGACAGGAGGATTCCAGGTTTAAAGCCAGCCTCAGTAACTTAGCAAGATCCTGTTTCCAAATAAACAAAATAGGAAGCCAAGTGTGGTGGCACATGCTTTTAATCCTAGTACCTGTGAGGCTGAGACAAGAGGTTCACGGCCAGCCTCAGCTACTTAGTGAGGCCATCTGCAACTTAGTGGCACCCTGTTTTAAAATTAAAAAATAGGGCTGGGCCTGTAGTGTGGTAGAATGCCCCTGGGTTCAATCCCTATTACGTCACACACAAAAAGACCAAGAATATATTGTAAAATTATTACATTTTATAGTATGCCAAAATCTAGTAGTGAGACTCTCATCAACCTAGCAAGACCTGGGGGGTTGTAGCTCAGAAGTAGAATGCTTCTGAGTTCAACACTCAGTACCAAAAAATAATTAAAAAAATATTCACAGCCCAGTACTTGGAAGGCTGAGACAGGAGGATCACAGCCAGCCTCGGCTACTTAATGAGGCCCTCTGCAACTTAGTAAGACTCTATTTCAAAATAAAGAATAAAAAATACGGCTAGAGGTGTAGCTTGAAGGTAGAATGCCCCTGGGTTCAGTCATTAGTACAGAAAAAAAAAAAAAAAAGGTGTACAGTATATAAGGAATAAACCATATATAAATTTTTTTCATGCATTTTACTTAACTAAAAATATACCTAATACCAAAACTTAGTGTCTTTATGTTGTAAGGGCAGTTAATGTTTCTAACTTATATTTTGACAAGACACATAAACAGGTTGTATAACCTCCTGTACTTACTGACACTATAGATTCAGGAATTGTGTTTGCAATAGGGATAACAAAATACCATAAGTTGTCATATCAGCTCTTATCTGAATAAAGGTTATCTGTACTTATGCTTTAAATTAAGAGTTCTAGTTGTTTTTGTGTATCTTTTCTCATACAACTATAATACTGTTATATCTGCTTAGATAAGGGATATATAGCTATAATTTTTGTATATGTGAGTACTAGGGATTGAATCCAGAGGCTTTCTACCTTTAAGCTATACCCCTAGCCTGATTTTATTTCTTATTTGGAAACAGAGTCTTGCTGTTATTTTTTTATTTTTTATTTATTTATTTTTGTGGTGCTGGGGTGGAACCCAGGGTCTCACTAAGTTGCTGAGAGCCTCAATAAGTAGCCGAGGCTGGCTTCGAACCTGTGTGATCCTCCTGTCTCAGCCTCCCAAGTGCAGGGATTACAAGCATGCGCCACCACACCCGGCTGTCTTGCTGTTATTTTGTCTGCTATTTCATTAAGATGGACTGAATATCTGATATTTGGATATCATTAAATCTGGCAAATACTCACTAGGAAAAATGCCACACAGGGTAATGATTTTTATAGTTTTGTTCTTCAGTTTATTTTAAACTGCTATATTATAGTGTGTTAAAAGTAGAGTTTAGGCCAGGCATGGTGGCGCATGCCTGTAATCCCTGTACTTGGGAGGCTGAGCCAGGAGGATTGCAATTTCAAGGCCCGCCTTATCAAGTAGTGAGACTCTCATTCTACCTCTGAGCTATACCCCCAGCCTTATTTTATTATTTTATTTTGAAACAGGGTCTCACTAGGTTACTGAGGGCCTCATTTGATGGCTGAGATTGTCCTCAAACCTGTGACCCTCTTGTCTCAGCCTCCCAATTACTGGAATTACAAGCATGACTAGCAAATTAGATCTTAATTAAATGCCATAAAATGGCTGAACAGATATTAAAATATAAATAAAAACAATATTCCACTGAATTTTTTCAAACTATTTTAATATAAAGCCAACACCTTCAAATACCTCCACTTACTCTAGTTTTGGTGTTGTTTTGTCTTTTTCTAGGTTCCATCTGTCTTGCTCGCTCCGAGTCATCTAATGGCTCTTCTGACTCTTGGAATTAACTCTGCCATGGTCCTGGATTGTGGATATAGAGAAAGTCTGGTGTTACCTGTATCTTTTTTGTCAACCATCCAATTATGTCCATTTTACTCTAATTTAACTAAAACAATTAGGGTTACTAGAATTTTTTATTATATTAAACTTTTGGGTTATTATGTACAAATATGAATTAACATGTGGTAAAAGTTTACAGTATTAGCCAGGCATAGTAGCACAAGCCTGTAATCCTATTACTTGGAAGGCTGAGACAGGAGGATCACAGGTTCACAGCCAGCCTCAGCAACTTAGAGAGGCCCTCTGCAACTTGGTGAGACCCTGTTTCATAATAAATAAGATAAACCAGACGTGGTGACAGTGCTTGTAATCCTAACATTCAGGAAGCTGAGAAAGGAGGATCAAAGGACCTAGTAAGGCCCTTTGCAACTCAGTGAGACCCTGTTTATAACTAAAAACTAAAAAAAAAAAAAAAAAAAAACTGGGCTGGGGGTGCAGCTGGAAGGTAGAATGCCCCTGAGTTCCATCCCCGGTACTGCAAATAAAAATAAATACATAAATAAAGCCGGGCGTGGTGGTGCATGCTTGTAATCCCAGGATTCGGGAGGCTGAGACTTGAGGATTGCAGTTCTTGGACAGCCTCAGCTACTTAGTGAGGCCCTCTGCAACTCAGACCCAGTTTCAAAATAATAAAAAAATAGGGCAAGGGCTGTAGCTCAGAGGTAGAATGCCCCTGGGTTCCATCCCCAGACCGCAAAATAAAATAAATAAATAAATAAATAAATAAATAAATAAATAAATAAATAAATAAATTAGAGATGGTGGTATAGCTCAGAGGCATTTTGCCCCTGGGTTCAGTCCCTAGTACCCAAAATAAATAAACAAAAGATCAAAATATTATAAGGCTTAAATTTACTCTTTGTAGAAATTTTTCGTTACAGTTTGGTCCCAGTATATACTACAGGAGCAGAACTGAATATTATGTTTAGTTTTTAAGAGGAACCTCAACTAATTAGGATGTGTCAAAAGAAGTTGACAAGGATAATTAAAGTCTAAGAAAAAAGCCAGGCATGGTGGCACACACTTGTAATCCCAGTACTTGGGAGGCTGAGACAAGAGGATCACAGGTTTGTGGCCAGCCTCAGCCACTTAATGAGGCCCTCTACAACTTGGTAAGACCCTGTACCCAGATTTAAAAGGCCAGCAGTGTAGCTCAGAGGTTCAATCCCCAGAACCAAAAAATATTCTAAGAGCCAGGCGTGGTGGCGCACTCTTGTAATCCCCACGCTTGGGAGGCGGAGACAGGAGGATCGCACAGGCTCGAAGCCAGCCTTGCTGGCTTAAGAGACCCTGTTTCCAAATAAAATATAAAATAGGTCTGGGAGTGTAGCCTGGAGGTAGAAGGGTTCCATCCCCAGTACCACCAAAAAAAAAAAAAAAAAAAAAAAATTTCTAAGAAAACAATTATGCAGCAAGTAATTGGAGAAACCGAAATGAGAAAATTTAATGAAGAAAAATTAAAATGTAATGGCAGCTTGAAATCAGCCTTCAAATACCAGAAGAGTGTGTTGTAGAGAAATTAACGTATATTTTTCTCTTATGTCCAGAGGCAGTCGTATGTCAGACTGTATACTGTAGGATATGAACTTGGGTTTTGGAATCATTTACCCAATAAGTACACATTTCAGCTGTGCTCCTTACTATTTGCACGATGTTGGTCAAGAAGCTTAAACTCTTTTGGCTTCAGTTTCCACATCTGTAAAGAGCTGATGATATTTCAGTCTCAGAAGAGTTGTCTGGGCTGAGTAAAGTAATGCATGTAAAGCATTTAGCACAGGACCTGGCACTTGTTCAGTAAGTGCTATAGTTCTTACGTCATTCACTAGGGAAGAATTTACCAACTCAAGCAGTCCCAAAATGAAATTACTGCCTATATAAACTGATACATTCCTTTTTTTTTTTTTTTTTTTTTTTTTTTTAGTACTGAGGATGGAACCCAGGGGCATTCTACCTCCTTGTGACACCCCCCATCCCTATTTTTTTATTTTTTATTTTGAAACAGAGTCTTACTGAGTTACAAAGGGCCTAGCCTAAGTTTCTGAGGCTGGCTGCGACTGCGATCCTCTTGTCTCAGCCACCCAAATGCTGGGATTACAAGTGTGCACCACCACGCCCGCTCCATTCCTTTTCATTATAAGCATTTAAGATAGTAGAGGTAAGCAGTTTTTGAATTGTCACAGTGAACATCATTTCATAGAATTACATTGAATGTAAGCCTCTTGCAATTTTGAGACCCACATGTATATTTATGAGAATATTCATGGGAAGGAAATAAGAATAAATTATTCCATAAGTTTCTCCTATTCTACCTCTGAGCTATACCTCAGCCCTTAATATACATACATAAATGTATACATACGCGCACGCACGCGCTTGCGTGCTTTTATTGTTGCACTGAAATACTCCAGCCCTTTTTTTTCCTGCGGTTCTGGAAATGGAACCCAGGGATATCTACCTATGAGCTAGCCCTATTTAAGTCTTTATTTTTGAAACAGGGTCTCACCGAGTTCTAAAGGGCCTCACTAAGTAGCTGAGGCCGTCCATGGAACTGCGATCCTCCGGTCTCTGCTTCCCAAATGCTGGGATTACAAGTATACGTCGCCGCGCCCAGTTTTTGTTTTGTTTTAACAGGGTCTTGGAGCTCTGTAGCTCAGAGATTAGAGCACTGGTCTCATAAACAGGGTCTTGCTAAGTTGCTGAGGCTGGCCTTGAACCTGTGATACTCCTGTCAGGCCTCCCAAGTACTGGAATTACAGGCCTCCTTGAGTCTCTGGGATTACAGGCATGAACACCATACCTGGTTTATTTTTATCTATTTCTTTGATGAATAATATGAAGAGGATTTTTCTATAACTTTTTTTTTTTTTGCAGTACTAGAGATGGAACCCAGGGGCATTCTACCTCCGAGCTACACCCTGAGCCCTATTTTCTATTCTTTATTTTGAAACAGGGTCTCACTGAGTTGCAAAGGACCTCACTAAGTAGCTGAGGCTATCCACAAAACGGGATTCTTCTGTCTCGGCCTCACAAATGCTGGGATTACAAGCATATGCCATCACAGTCGGCTTTTTCTATAACTTCTTAAAAATTAGAAAGATAGCCGGGCATGGTGGTGCATGCTTGAAATCCCAGCATTCGGGAGGCTGAGACGGGAGGATCACAGTTCATGGACAGCCTCAGCTACTTAGTGAGGCCCTCCACAACTTAGTGAGATCCTGTTTCAAAATAGGGTAGGGGGTTTAGCTCGGAGGTCAAATGCCTCTGGGTTCCACACCCAGACCGGGAAAAAAAAAAAATGAGAAAGATGCTGGGTCTGGTACCCTATACCTGTAATCCCAATACTAGGGAAGGTGAGCAGAATTGTAAATTTCAGGCCAGTCCCAGCAACTGAGAACCTGTCTCAAAATAAAAAATATAAAGGGAGCCAGGTGTGGTGGTGCACTCTTGTAATCCCAGCATTCGGGAGGCTGAGAACAGTGAGGCACTCCGCAACTTAATGAGACCCTGCTTCAAAATAAAGAGTAAAAAATAGGACAGAGGGTGTAGCTCAGAGGTCAAATGCCCCTGGGTCCATCCCCAAACCTGAAAAAAAAAAAACCAAAACATATATATATGTAGTTCAGTGAGAGTATACCTAGGTTTTATACCCAGTACAAAAAAAATGAAAGAAAGGAGAGTTTGTCACCAAAGTTAATTTAGAACAATACTCCAGAAATTGAGGGAAATACCAAGAAAAGAGCATTATTTTATCTCCTAAAATACTAATGTCCTTGACTACCCTGTAGATATATGAAGGAATCCCAGTACTAAATTGCTGGGGAGCACTTCCCCTAGGAGGAAAAGCTCTTCACAAGTAAGTTTCTCACAGTTCTCTTCACCTTTGCCACAAAAGCAGATACTAATCTGTGTATACATCAGTGATCAATACTGATGGACTTTTAATAGGGACATTTCATTTTATTTGTTTCATTCTGTTAGTTTTAGTGTTGCTCTTTGAAAGATAAAATCTTTTTTATTCAAAACATAATCTGTTATTTAGTAAAAGTGTTAAGAAAAGGATATTGCTTATAATATCTTAATTTTAGTAACTTTTTCAAATTTCAGGGAGCTGGAAACTCAACTGTTGGAACAATGTACTGTTGACACAGGTGCTGCTAAAGAACAGAGCCTTCCCTCGGTGATGGGTAAAGTCATTTTGAGCTGTTTTTTTATTTTTGGTGGTACTGGGGAGGAACCCAGGGGCCTTCTACCTCCGGGCTACACTCCCAGACCTATTTTATATTTTATTTGGAAACAGGGTCTCTTAGGCCAGCTAAGGCTGGCTTCGAACCTGCCCGATCCTCCTCTCTCAGCCTCATTTTGAGCTGTTTAAGAAATGATTTAAGAGCTGGGCGTGGTGGCGCACGCTTGTAATCCCAGCACTTGGGAAGCTGAGACAGGTTGGAAGCCAGCCTCAGCTACTTAGTGAGGATATCAGCAGCTTAGTGAGACCCTGTTTCCAAATAATATATAAAATAGGTCTGGGTGTATAGCCCAGAGGTAGAAAAGCTCCTGGGTTCTACCCCCAGTACCTCACACACAAAAAAGAGTGATTTATATTAAAATTTCTTAAAATTATTATTATTATTTTTGGTATTGGGAATTGAACCCAGAGGCATTCTTCCTCCAAGCTATACCCCAACCCTTTTTATTTTGAAATAGGGTCTTGCTAAATTGCTGAGACTAACTCTTTAAAATAAGAATCTTCAGCTGGGCATGGTGGCGCACGCTTGTAATCCCAGCGCTTGGGAGACTGAGACAGGAGGATGGCACAGGTTCGAAGCCAGCCTCAGCTACTTAGTGAAGCTCTCAGGAACTTAGTGAGACCCTATTTTCAAATAAAGTATAAAATAAGCCTGAGAATATAGCCCAGAGGTAGAAAAGCCCCTGGGTTCCATCCCTAGAACCACACACACAAAAAAAGAATCTTCAAACTGGTTTTAGGCATATATATATATATATGTGTGTTTATGTGTGTGTGTGTGTGTGTGTGTGTGCTGTTCTCATAGGATATGAACATGAACTTTAAACACTTATGCTTGTTTATTTGCAGACTCTATATGTGTCATTACTGCTATATTATGAAGTGCACAAAAGTAAGAAATTAAAAAGGACTAGGTAGCCGGGCGTGGTGGTACACGCTTGTAATCCCAGTACTCAGGAGGCTGAGACAAGAGGATTGCACAGGTTTGAAGCCAGCCTTAGCTACTTGGTGAAGCTCTCAGCGACTTAGTGAGACCCTGTTTCCGAAAAGTATAAAAAAAGAGGTCTGGGAGTATAGCCTGGAGGTAGAAAGCCCCTGAGTTCCACCCCAGTACTACCAAAAAAAAGTTTTTGTCTTAGCCAGGTGTGGTGGCACATGCTTGCAGTCCCAGAACTTGGGAGGCTGAGACAGGAGACTCACAGATTTAAGGACAGCCTGAGTAATTCAGTGAGATCCTTTTTCAAAATAAAATAGGGCGCGGTGCGCACGCATAATAATCCCAGTATTCAGGAGAATGAGAACAGAGGATCATGGTTCCTGGACAGCCTCAGCTACTTAATAAGTCTCTTTGCAACTCAGTGAGATCCTGTTTCAAAATAAAGAATTAAAAAAATAGGGATGAATGTGTTGCTCTGAGGTAGAATGCTCCTGTGTTCCACCCCCAGTACTGTACCCACACACACACACAGAAAAGTAGCTGATGCTGGCTTCAAACCTCTGTGATCCTCTCAGCCTCCCAAGTACTGGGATTACAAGCATATGCCACTACGCCCGGCTTAATGCCAGTTATTTACTATATTTTAAAGTTTTTTATATAAAATTTATGAGCTAGTGACATTCTATATCACTTTTTTTATATTTATCTTCAACATCTATGCTTTGTATTAACTTTAAATAATGAAATTTATTTCCTAAAAGCAAACTTAACTCTCTTAATTTTACTGAGATGAAAAATGGAAATGTGAATGCAATTTATTAGGCTGTTTTTAATTATTATATAAGTTCTATAAGCCAGGTATTTGGTACATACCTGTAATACTAGTACTTGGGATGCTGAGGCAGGATGATTGCAGGTTTAAGGCTAGCCTCAGCAGCCAGTTACAAAATAAATTTAAAAGTGGTGGGGGAGTAGCTTGGAGGTTTAAATGCCCCTGGGTTCCATTCCCAGTACCCCCCAAAAAAAGTAAAGATCTGTAATTCTAAATAACATTTCTGTTTTAGGTGCAGTTCCAGAGGGCATCTTAGAGGACATTAAAGGTAAACAAAGTTTTCATTTCTTTCTCTTTCATCTTTTACCATTAGTTTGGATGACATGTTTCTAAATTCTCCCATAGCTAGTAAATAAATTTGTAATGTAATATACTAAAATATTTAATACATAGGCTGTAGCATAATATGAATTAGAATCTGGTTTTTCTTCACATCTCTAGAAACTCTGGCATTATTCATGATGTGTTACTGAAGCAGCATCTCAATTTTATATAAAGTACGGGGCTACTAGGGAACTAGTAGTTTACACAGTTTGAAATAAGTTAAATTGCTTAAGAAAACCACTGGTTTGATGTTGTCTAATGTTTATTTTTTACTGTAGTTTTTCTTTATGTTTTTTATACGGTTAGTCTTTTTACTGACTATTCAGAATTTCTTTTTTTATTGTTGTTGGTACTGGGGTTCCTAGAAGCCCTTCTACTTCCGGGCTACACTCCCAGACCTATTTTATATTTTTTATTTATTTGGAAACAGGGTCCCCAAAGCCAGCGCGGCTGACTACGAACTTGCGCGATCCTCCTGTCTCCGCCTCCCAAGCGTGGGGGATTACAAGCCTGCTCCACCATGCCTGGCCACTATTCAGAATTTCTAAAGTTGGAACTAAAGTAAATTGGATTCACTTTTTTTTTTTTTTTTTTTGGGCGGGTCTGAGGATGGAACCTAGGGGCATTTGACCTCCGAGCTACACTCCCTGCCCTATTTTTTATTCTTTATTTTGAAAGCGGGTCTCACTGAGTTGCAGAGGGCCTCACTAAGTAGCTGAGGCTGTCCACAAACCGCGATTCTCCCGTCTCAGCCTCCCAAATGCTGGGATTACAAGCATGTGCCACCACGCCTGGCTTAGATTCACTTTAATAAGATATATTACTTCTACTTTGCTAGAAGTAATATATTTTTATTTTTAAATAAATTTTTATGATAATGTTCAAATTGGGTTTTCTGGTATTTTTATTCACTACAAGGAAAAGCATTTAAAATTTATGTTCCTTAGGATGTCATGTAAAATCAATCTGGAATTTTCAATAGAGAATTAGATAATAATACATTTTAGATTTAAATGGGACTTGAAGATAATTTAGTACAGTCTGGGCTCTGAATTATTAAGTACTTAGTTCATTGTCATACAAATAAGTAGGGTAGGAGTTAGCTCTATGAAAGAGATCTTGCTCTTCATTATATCGCTTACTTGTGAAGTAGAATTACCTTAATTTTTTTTCCCCAGAACTAGGGTTGAACACAGGGGCATTCTACCTCCAAGCTACACCACCAGCCCCATATTTTATTTTATTTTATTATTATTTATTTATTTTTACAGTGCTGGGGATGGAACCCAGGTGCATTCCCCCATATTTTATTGTATTTATTATTATTTTTTTTTTACAGTGTTGGGGATAGAACCCAGGGGCATTCTACCTCCAAGCTACACCCCAAGTCCTATTTTGTATTCTTTATTTTGAAACAGGGACGCACGAAGTTGCGGAGGGCCTCATTAAGTAGCTGAGGTTGTCTGCAAACCGCGATCCTCCTGTCTCAGCCTCCCAACTGGAGTTACAAGTGTGCGTACGCCACCATGCCTGGCTTATTCTTTATTTTGGAACAGGATCTCACTATGTTGCAGAGGGCCTCACTAAGTAGCTGAGGCTGGCCTCGAACCTGAGATCCTATCTCAGCTCTCAAGTACTGGAATTATAAGTATGCATCACCACACCCAACATAGAATTACCTTAAATTCTTTCTATTGTTGTACAATTTTAGTCATTTGTAATCAGACTTATTGCAAAGTTCAAATAACATAGAAAATGAATTTACCTCGAGTAAAATGAATAGTTTTTCTTCCTCTTTTCAGTCTTATTGTCCATGTTTTAACAGTTGTGACCGTGTGGAGGGTTTCTCTTTATATGACTTCTAACTTTTGAAAAGATGTTTAGCTTTTCTATCAGTTAGGGAAACATCAGACTGGCCAAAATTTTGAAAGAGATACCCAGTACTGGTGAGATTGTGGGAAAAATTAATACATATTACTATTAGTAAGGATTGCAAACTGAATTTCTTGGAAAGCAGTCTGTCATGTTTGTTAAAATTGAAAGTGTTTGGCTATCTAAAAGGGGAATCTTGAATGAAGTTTGACGACTTAATAAGGAATACCATGTACCTATTTATTCTTTTTTTTTTTTTTTTTTTTTTTTTTTTTGGTGGTACTGGAGGTGGAACCCAGAGGCTTTCTACCTCCGGGCTATACTCCCAGACCCATTTTATATTTTATTTGGAAACAGGGTCTCACTAAGCCAGTTGAGGCTGGCTTGGAACCTGCGCGATCCTCCTGTCTCAGCCTCCCAAACACGGGGGATTTCAAGCGTGCGCCACCACGCCCAGCAACCATATACTGAAGGGTCCAAGAATTGCCCACCAACCCAAATATCGAAGGACTCACAAGAGATGTAAGAATGCAA
This sequence comes from Muscardinus avellanarius, assembly GCF_963383645.1. NCBI lineage: Eukaryota > Metazoa > Chordata > Mammalia > Rodentia > Gliridae > Muscardinus > Muscardinus avellanarius. The sequence continues at coordinate 63,379,740 of NC_137798.1, forward strand.
GCGAGGTTTATTGTCCCGGCTAGCCAGGGGTCGAGACCAAGACACTATGGCCGAGGTTCGACCCCTCCCCACTCCACGCTCTGAATTTTATAACCCTAGGAGGGAGTGGTTACACATGAGGGAGTGGTTACACACGTCAGAGCCCGCCAACCTTAGAATACAACCAATCAGATACAAGGACAAACAAGTACAACCAATAATTTTAAAACATGCATCCACACACGGCAGAGCCTGCTCTGCCTTTCCCACCCACCTTGGCTGGGCCAGGCTCATCTCTGCACTGAAGAACAGATTATCTCTGCACTGGAGAGCAGATTAGCCTGGCCTTGTTTGCTGATCTAGCTCAGAGATATGGGGATGGGGTCCCATTTACAAAGACCTTGGCCGGCAAGCTGGAGATTAGAGGCTTTGACCTTGTGGGTCCCCTACCCTTGTCCTTGGATGGATCTTGATTTTATTTCCAATCCTACCCTACTTCTATCTTAACTATATTTTAATACCTTATTTCTAATCCTAATATGGGAGAAGACTTCTCTAGTTAACTTCTCATATAGGGGGGGAAAGCACTTCTTCCAGCCTGCTTTCCAGCACCCCTACAATACCTATTTAAAAGAAGGCAATAGCCAGGCATGGCAGCACATACCTATAATCCCACTACCTCAGAGACTGAGACAGGAGAATCACAGGCTTGAGGCCAGCCTCAGCAACTTAGGAGACCCTCAGCAAGTTAGCAAGACTGTTTCAAAATAAAACGTAAGCCAGGCGCGGTGGCGCACGCTTGTAATCCCGCACTTGGGAGGCGGAGACAGGAGGATCGCGGAGGTTCGAAGCCAGCCACAGTGGCTTAAGGAACCCTGTTTCCAAATAAAAGAAAAGTATAAAATAGGTCTGGGAGTGTAGCCCGGAGGTAGAAGGGCTTCCAGGAACCCCAGTACCACCAAAAAAATAAATAAATAAATAAAAATAAAAAGTAAAAAGAGCTGAGGTATATCTTGGAAGTAGAGTGCCTCTGAGTTCAGTCCCCAGTACAAAAAGAAAAAAAGAGCTGGGCATGATGGCGCACGCTTGTAATCCCTGCACTTGGGAGGCTGAAACAGGAGGTTTGCACAAGTTCGAAGCCAGCCTCAGCTACTTAGTGAGGCTCTCAGCAACTTAGTGAGACCCTGTCTCCAAATAAAATACAAAATAGGTCTGGGAGTGTATCCCAGAGGTAGAAAGCCTCTGGGTTCCACTCCCAGTACCACCAAAAAAAAAACAAAAACAAAAAACAAAAAAAGAAAGCAGTAGATGTATTGTTTTGGAAGGATATCCATAAAGTTAAGGAAAAACCATGCCGTGGAATGGTATACAAAAAGGACCTGTTGTTACTGATGCAATAGGCAGCATACTCACCTAGCCCTGTAAAGTTCTGCTCATGATATGTTGACTGATGTGTATTATAAGCAACATGCCATTAGATTTCTTGCATTCAACATCAGTTCTCTCAAGTTTTTACTTATTCCTTCCCTGTTTCTAAAGATTATCTGAAGTAATTTATTTAAAAGGTATTGCAGCCGGGCGTGGTGGTGCATGCTTGTAATCCCAGCATTCAGGAGGATCGCGGTTCGCGGACAGCCTCAGCTACTTAGTGAGGCCTCTGCAACTCAGTGAGACCCGGTTTCAAAATAAAGAATAAAAAATAGGGCAGGGGGTGTAGCTCGAAGATCTACTGGGTTCCATCTCCAGACCTGCAAAAAAAATAAATAAATAAAATAAATAAATAAATAAAATAAAAAATAAAAGGTATTGCAGCTGGGTGAGGTGGCACATGCTTCTAATCCCAGTACTTGGGAAGCTGAAACTAAAAAAAAAAAAAAAAAAATTGTGGTTTTACAAAAAATGAGTACTTGATTAAGATGTCTATTTGAGAATTATTTTAGCTGGAATATAAATTTTTTTCTGTTAATCAGAACCCATAACAAAATTTCTTTTCCTCCTTTCTTCATAAGTGCGCACTTGCTTTGTAAGTGATCTGAAGCGTGGACTAAATATCCAAGCTGCAAAATTTAATATTGATGGGAATAATGAGGTAAGTTAAAAGCAAGCATAAATATATCTTCTTTCCTCATAGGTTACAACATGTATAGTCTTATGGTTATGATATTTTTATTTCAGCGTCCTTCACCACCCCCAAATGTTGATTATCCATTAGATGGAGAGAAGATTTTACATGTTCTTGGATCAATCAGGTTAGACTTCAGTTTATATGAGCAAAATAGTAAGCTGAAAGAAATTCTCGGCTTTAGTGTTTCTGATTTAACAATTGAATGCTTTTTTATTAACCTCTTTTACTCATTAATTTTATTAAGCTCTAAACTGTGTATGTGTGTGCACCCATGCACACTACTAGAGATTGAACCCAGGGGCTACCTCCAAGCTACCCTCAACCCATTTTATGTTTATATTTTGAAACAGAATTTTCAATAGGTTACTGAGAGTCTCACTGCTGCAATTTAGTGAGACCCTGTTTCAAAATAAAGAAAAAAAAATAAGCCGGGCATGGTGATGCATGCTTGTAATCCCAGCGTTTGGGAAGTTGAAACAGGAAGATTGTGGTTCACGACAGCCTCAGCTACTTAGGCCCTTTGCAGCTCAGTGAGACCCTGTTTCAAAAAGAATAAACCGGGCATGGTGGTGCACACTTGTAATCCCAGCATTTGGGAGGCTGAGACTGGAGGATTGCAGTTCCAGGACAGTCTCAGCTACTACTTAGGCCCTCTGCAAGTCAGTGAGACCTTGTTTCAAAATCAAGAATAAAAAATAGGGCTGCGGGTGTAGCTAGGAGGTAGAATGCCCTTGGGTTCCATCCCCAGACCTGCAATAAATAAATAAATAAATAAATAAATAAATAAATAAATAAATAAATAAATAAATAAATAAATAAAATAAAAAATTAGGCTGGGGGTGTAACTTAGAGGCAGAATGCCCCTGGGTTCAGTTCCCAGTACCAAAAAGAAACAAAAAAAAAAAGAAAGAAAGAAAATATGTAAATGAATGACTATTTGTGTTACAGTAAAACTTTATTTGGAGAGATAAATATTGGGCTTGATTTCACTCAAAGGCTGGCTACACCCCACCCCTTTCTCTCTCTCTCTCTCTCTCTCTCTCTCTCTCTCTCTCTCTCTCTCTCTCCTCTCTCTCTCTCTCTCCTCTCTCTCTCTATGGTTCCTGGAAGCCCTTCTACCTCCAGGCTACACTCCCAGACATATTTTATACTTTTTTGTGTATGTGTGTGGATACAGGGTCTCTTAAGCAAGCACGGCTGGCTTTGAACCTGCGCGATCCTCCTGTCTCCACCTCCAAAGTGCAGGGATTACAAGCGTGCGCCACCACGCCCGGCACCGAGCTATATCCCCAGCTCTTATCTTTTTTTGGGGGGAGGGGGCAGGGTCTCTTAAGCCAGTGTGGCTGGCTTCATTTTTTGAAACAGGGTCTCACTGAGTTGCAAAGAGCTTCCCTAAGTAGCTGAGCCTGTCTGCGAACCATGATCCTCCAGTCTCCTCCCGAATGCTGTGATTACAAGCATGCGCCACCACCCCCGGCCTATTACTTGCTTTGAAGCAGGGTCTCCCTGGGTCTTATTAAGTTGCTGAGGCTGACCTTGAACCTGAAATCTTCCAGTCTCAGCTTCCCAAACTCTTTATTGTTTTTAAATCCCTTCCATCTCTGATTTATATGCTTTTTGAATCTTACTTTTACAGAATACTCTTTCTATTCTGTTATTGGGCTTGGGGGGTATAATTGGGCACATAATATATGTAAATTTACACATAATAATAGTAATAGGTAGCCGGGCGTGGTGGCGCACGCTTGTAATCCCAGCGCTTGGGAGGCGGAGACAGGAGGATCGCGCAGGTTCGAAGCCAGCCGTGCTGGCTTAAGAGACCCAGTTTCAAAAATATAAAATAGGTCCGGGAGTGTAGCCCGGAGGTAGAAGGGCTTCCAGGAACCCCAGTACCACCAAAAAAAAAAAAAATAGTAATAGGTAATACTTAGAGGTCACCTTCTATATTTCAGACCTTATTCTGTGAACTTACTAAATCCTCCTCTCAGGCAGGTGTGGTGGCGCATGCTTGTAATCCCAGTATTCAGGAGGGTGAGACTGGAGGATCTCTGTTCACAGATAGCCTCAGCTACTTAGTGAGGCTCTGCAACCTATTGTGACCCTGTTTCAAAATAAAGAATACAAAATAGGGCAGGGGGAGTAGCTTGGAGATAGAATGTCCTGGGGTTCAATCCCCAGACTCCCCCACATACACACATAAAATCCTTATCTCAGCTGGACGTGGTGGTATATGCTTGTAATCCCAGTACTTGAGAGTCTAAGACCGGAGGATAACAGGTTCGAGGCCATCCTCACCATAGTGAAGCCATCCACAGCTTAGTGAGACCCTGTTTCCAAGTAAAAAATAAATAAAATAAGGGCCGGGCGTATTGGCACATGCTTGTAATCCTCATGCTTGGGAGACGGAGACAGGAGGATCGCACAGGTTTGAAGCCAGCCTCTTTGGCTTAAGAGACCCTGTTTCCAAATAAAAAAAAATATAAAAAATAAGTGTCTGGGAGTGTAGCCTGGAGGTAGAAGGGTTTCTAGGAACCCCAGTACCACCAAAATAATAATAATAATAATAATAATAATAATAATAATAATAATAATGATAATATAAAATCGGGCTGGGGGTATAGCTCAGAGGTAAACTGTTTTTGGGCTCAATCCTCAGTACCACAGAAAATAAATAAATAAATCCTCATTTCAACCACTGTGAGGTAAGTACTATTACTCTCTGCATTTACAAATGAGACTACCTTGTAGTTAAATAATTATTTATTATCATAGTTCTGATACTTTAAAATATTGTGTCAATATAACTAATGGTTTATTTCATATCATATGATTCCAACAAAACACTCTTTTTTAATCTCATTAGAGATTCAGTTGTGGAAATTCTTTTTGAGCAAGATAATGAAGAGAAATCAGTTGCCACTTTAATACTGGATTCCCTTCTGCAGGTATTGTATTTTTTAAAAAGCTTCCCTTGATTTTAATAGTCCTTTAAGAGAAAGGTATTTCCTATATTTTCCTTGTTTCTTGCTTTTTTTTTTTTTTTTTGGTTTTTTGTGATGCTGGGCCTGGAACCCAGAGGCTTTCTACCTCTGGGATATACTCCCAGACCTATTTTATATTTTATTTGGAAACAAGTTCTCACTAAGTTGCTGAGAGCCTCACTAAGTAGCTGAGGCTGGCTTCGAACCTCTGCGATCCTCCTATCTCAGCCTCCCAAGTACTGGGATTACAAGCATGTGCCACCACGCCTGGCTAAATTGCAGAGGGCCGCTGGGATTACAAGCAGGTGCCATCACTCCCAGCTTACTTTTTTTGAAAACAGTATTTCACTAAGTTGCCAGGGCTGGCATTGAACTTGTGATCCTTCTGCCTCAGCTTCACAAGTAGCTGGGATTATAAGTGTACACTGGAAAACCCATCTTAGTACTATTTATTTTTTTTAATAGTTTACATATTTTTATTGTTGAATTTTTAGTTAATGAGTTTTACTTTGGCAATAGATATGGTACCTATATTTCATACCCAAGGATAATGACTGCTTTTTTCCCCACTTTTAATTTTGTACCTATTGTGGCTTGTTCCTTCAAATTCTCTCTAGTGTTGAATGTAAGTTCCTCAGAGCAAAGCCAGCATGCCTGTAGTCCCAGCTGTTGCACAGGGTAGCAGTTGGGTCACTTGAGCCCACAAGATTGAGGACAGCCTGAGCAGTGTCCCCATCTCAAAATAAGTAAATTCCATGGGGCATAGGGCCTCACTAAGTAGCTGAGGCTGGCTGCAGATGTGCAATCCTCTTGTTTTTGCCTCCCAAGTACTGGGATTACAAATGTGTACCACCATGCCCAGCTAAGAAAAGTTATTTCTTCTCATGTTCTTGGTCCAACTCAGCCATTCTACTTTGAAAATAAGGACACTCATATTACTGCCATAATACCTGTGGAATTGTAAATTCTACGCTGTTAGATTTTAAAACAGAAGCTGGCCGGGTGTGGTAGCTCACGCTTGTAATCCCAGTACTTGGGAGACTGAGATAGGATTCAGGTTTGTGAACAGCCTCAGCCAATTAGTTTGGCCCTCTACAACTTAGTGAGACCCTGTTTCAAAATAAGGAATAAAAAAAATCAGGCTGGGGATGTAGCTCCGAGTTAGAATGCCCCTGGGTTCAATCCCCAGCACCAAAAAAAAAAAAAAAAAAGCCACAAAAGCCGAGCATACTGGTGCACACTTGTAATCCTAGTACTTGGGATGCTGAGACTGGAGGATCACAGGTTCAAGGACAGCCTCAGGAATCTAGTGAGGATCTCAGAAACTTAGTGAGACCCTGTTTCCAAATAAGAAATAGAGCTGGGCATAGTGGCACACACTTGTAATCCCAGTACTTGGGAGGCTGAAACAGGAGGATCAAGTAAGTTCGAAGCCAGCCCCAGCTACTTAGAGGTTCTCAGCAGCTTAGTTGAGAACCTGTTTCCAAATAAAATAGGTCTGGGAGTGCAGCCCAGATGTAGAAAGACCCTGGGTTCTGTTCCTATCCCCAGTACCAAAAAAAAAAAAGAATGAGCTCAGAGGTAGAATGCCTCTGGGTTCAATTCCCAGTAAAACACACACACACACACACACACACACACACACACACACACACACTATGAAGCAGATTAAATTATAAAAATAATTTAAAATCTTTAAAGTTCTATGTCTGATAGCTGGGCATTGTGGTGCACACTTTTGTAATCCCAGTACTGCAGAGGCTGAGACAGGGGAATCTCAGATTTGAAGCCAGCCTCAGCAACTTAGTAAGACCCTTTTAAAAATAAAAAAGGTCAGCCGGGTGTGGTGGTGCACGCTTGTAATCCCAGGTTTGGGAGGCTGAGACAGGAGGATCGCACAGATTCGAAGCCAGCCTCAGCTACTTAGTAAGGCTCTCAGCGACTTAGTGAGACCCTGCTTCCAAATAAAATATAAAATAGGTCTGGGAGTATAGCCTGGAGGTAGAAAAGCCCCTGGGTTTCACCCCCAATACCACCAAAATAAATAAATGAAAAATAGATAGATAGATAGATAGATAGATAGATAAAAATAGGTCTAGCGGTGTATCTCAGAGGTAGAAGGCTCCTTGATTCCATCCTCGGTGTCATAAATAAATAAATAAGTAAGTAAATAAATAAATATATTTCTATATATAGTATGGCAGTATTGTGGTGGTTGTATTTGCTACATGAAAGAAGTGTTGCTGTCCTTTTTGGGTGCAAATGATGACCTTTTTGATCTGTACTAAATACTTCTGTATATTTCCTTCAGGAAATCAGTACTTAATCTAATTAAGGATGAATTTCTTTTTTCTTTCTTTTTTGATAACAGTGCCCAATAGACACCAGAAAGCAGCTAGCAGAGAATTTGGTTGTCATAGGTGGCACATCTATGTTGCCAGGATTTCTTCACAGATTGCTTGCAGAAATAAGATATTTGGTAGAAAAACCAAAATACCAAAAAGCACTTGGCACAAAGACATTCCGAATTCATACTCCACCTGCAAAAGCTAATTGTGTGGCCTGGTTGGGAGGTAAGAGTTTAGTTTTTAAAACATAATGATATATTATTGATTCCTAAGTGGGATTCTAATGCATGTATTAAAATAGATGAATCAAGCAGGGCATAGTAGCGCATGCTTGTAATCCCAGTACTTGGGAGGCTGAGACAGGAGGATCTCAGGTTTGTGGCCAGCCTCAGCTACTTAGTGAGGCTCTCCACAATTTAGTGAGACCCTGTTTCAAAATAAAGAATAAAGCCAGGCATGGTGGCACACGATTTTAATCTCCCTTAGGAGGTGGAGAAAGGAGGATTGCGCAGGTTCAAAGCCAGCAAGAGACCCTGTTTCCACATAAAAATATAAAATAGGTCTAGGAGTGTAGCCCGGAGTTAGAAGGGCTTCCAGGAACCCCAGTACCACCACAAAAAAAAAAGAAAAGAAAAAAAAAGGAGAATGCCCTGGGTTCAAAAAAAAAAGATGAATCAGCATTCAAAATTTCCCACTTAATAAATAGATCTATTAATAAATAGTTTAATAGTTTTCTTTCTTTTTTTTTTTTTTTTTTTTTTTTTTTGCAGTTCTGGGGATGAAACCCAGGGGCATTCAACCTCCAAGCTATACCCCCTGAACTATTATTTTATTCTTTATTTTGAAACAGGGTCTCACTAACTGGAGGAAGGCCTCAGTAAGTAGCTGAGGCTGTCCACAAATCGCAATCCTCCAGTCTCATCCTCCCAAATGCTGGGATTACAAACATGTGCCACCATGCCCAGCTAAATAGTTTTCATTGAACAATGACTTTTCTTTAAATTGTATTAATTTTCAGAATTATATAACTATTTCTTTTGCATTTGCAACTGTGATTTTAAGTAAATTTTATTAAATTAAAATCGTCCCTCAGGCTGGGTGTGTTAGTGCACACCTGTAAGCCCAGGACTTAGAAGGTTGAAATAGGAGGATTGTAGGTTCAGCAACTTAGACCCTGTTTCCAAGTAAAAAATAAAATAGGGCTGGGGATTTAGCTCAGAGGTAGAATGCCCATAGGTTCACTACCAAGTAACACAAAATCAAAAAACAAACAAACCAACAAAAAAAAACCATACACACACATTTTTTAAATTCCTTCTAAAGCTAGTGAGCCACATAGGAAAATTGGTCTCTCTCTTTTTTTTTTAATTTTACTTTGTGACGGAGTTTATTGAGCATTCTAAATAATGATCCTTTCACTGAAAAAAGCAAATAGCCTAATAATACTTTGAAGAGAAGAAAACAATTGTGAATGTATACAGTTGTATACATTATAGTATGAGTTATTATGCAGTTAGAGGTAGTAGGTACCAGGATCTTACATTGAGAGGAAAATTAATGACCACTATTTTAAAATGATAATACCAATTCTTATAAAATAGAATTTGGTCAATATGTAATTTTGACCTAGGACAAATGGATTTAGTAATTTTGGGGGATTTTTGCGCACTGGGGATTGAACTTGGGTATTCTACCTCCAAGCTACACCCCCTAGCCCCCTCCCCTTTTCTTTTTGGTGATACTATGGGTGGAACCCAGGGGCTTTCTACATCTGGACTATACTCCCAGACCGATTTTATATTTTATTTGGAAACAGGGTCTCACTAAGTTGCTGCAAGCCTCACTAAGTAGCTGAGGCTGGATTCGAGCCTGTGCGATCCTCTTGTCTCAGCCTCCCAACCACAGGGATTACAAGCATGCGCCACCAGGCCCGGCTCCCAGCCCCATTTTTTATTCTTTTATTTAAGACAGCGTTTCAAAGCCGGGCACGGTGGCTCAGGCTTGTAATCCTACCTTTTGGGAGGCTGAGACTGGAGGATCTGGGTTCAGGGACAGCCTCACCTAGTTAGTGAGGCTCTTTGCAACTCAATGAGACCCTTTTTCAAAAAAAAAAAAAAGAATAAAGCCGGCGTGGTGGTGCACGTGTAAGGAGGCTGAGACAGGAGGATTGCAGTTCGGGGACAGCCTCAGCTACTTAGGCCCTCTGCAACTCAGTGAGACCCAGTTTCAAAATAAAGAATACAAAATTGGGCAGGGGGTGTAGCTTGGAGGTTGAATGCACCTGGGTTCCATCCCCAGACCCGCAAAAAAATAAGAATAAAAAATAGAGCCTGGGGTGTCCCTCAGAGGTGGAATGCCCCCGGGTTCCATCCCCAGTCCCACAAAACAAACAAACGGGATTTTCAGCTGGTGGTTCACGCTTGTAATCCCAGCATTTGGGAGGCTAAAACAGGGGGATCCCGGTTCGAGGACAGCCTCAGCTACTTAGGCCCTCTGTAACTCAGTGAGACCTTGTTTCAAAATAAAGAATAAAAAATAGGGCTGGGGGTGTAGCTTAGAGATAGAATGCCCCAGGCTTCCATCCCCAGGACTGCAATGAATGAGTGAATGGCAGGGTTTCACTAAGTAGCAGAGGACCTCACAAGTAGCTGAGCCTTGAACAGCTGCAGGATCCTCCTTTCTCAGCCTTCCAAGTACTGGGATTACAAGTGTGTGCCACCACACCTAGCTATAAATTGTTTTTATGAAGACTGCTTTGTGCATCTTTTATAAAGTTTTCAATATAGAATCTTGGAATTTTAAAGGATGACTACTGGGTTTTGTAGTGCCATTTTATTTATTGACATGCAACCTTAGAGATATAGCAAGGAAAACTGATTGCATTTACATAATACACTCTTACTGATTGTATTTACACAAAATTGAAAGTACCTTACATCCCATTCTTCCTCACTTTCCTCCAGGCACAGTACTTGTTATCATATTTACTTTAACCTGTTAAAAGCCATTTAAGTTACTTTCAACCCAGGAATTAGGACATGTCCCATTATTCAAATACAGCATAATTGGAATTAATTTAGAGTGTGAATATGCAGTGCTGAATGTTACCAGTCCACTTTTTTCAGATAGTGGATGTATGTGTACTTAAAGTCTTCTAGTAAAAAGTTTTCATCTTAGTTATAAACATATTTTTACCACACAGGGGCTATTTTTGGAGCATTGCAAGATATACTTGGGAGCCGTTCTGTTTCAAAGGAATATTATAATCAGACGGGCCGTATACCTGATTGGTGTTCTCTCAATAACCCACCTTTGGAAATGATGTTTGATGTTGGGAAAACTCAGCCACCTCTGATGAAGAGAGCATTTTCCACTGAGAAATAAAAATATGATAAAAATTCAGCTTTGCCTCATTTCAAATAATTAAGCAATTACAAGCGAGTTGTACAAAGTATGTAGGATGCTCTATTATATGCAATTCTAGTGGAAGTGAGCATTTTTGTATTTATTCTTTGCTAATGTTTAATTTCGGTTTGTTTCTCTTATGTAGTAGTAAAATGGTAGCTGATGCTCATGAGATTTGTTGTATTTATATCAATAAATTATAGTTAAGTTTAATTTTAGAAGTTTGTTACATAGTCCAGTTTTCGAAAGGAGCAAGAATGTTCTGCCACAGTTCATATAATTTGTACTAGGCATTAAAGATTCCATTAATTTTATAATTTTCAGCAATTATTTCATTTAATAAGTGGTGTTAATCACCATTTAATGAATGATGTTATCAGTTATTTCAAAGATTAATGGGTATCTATTTTTAGAAAGTACTTTGGGTATTAAGGTTTGGTAGCAGGGTCAAGCATTTGTTGGTGTAGAGTGTAGAATTGTTCACTTTTAATTTTATAGTTTCTTTTAGAAAAATTTCTGCATTTCTAAGATTTCATTGTTTGTAAAGTTCTGTTTTGGGGGGAGGGTACTGGGAATTGAACCCAGAGGCATTCCACCTCTGAGCTACACCCCTATCCCTATTTTTTGTTCTTTATTTTGAAACAGTCTCACTAAGTTGCAGAGGCCTCACTCAGTAGCTGAGGCTGTCCTTGAACCCTGATCCTCCTGTCTTAGCTTCCCAAGTTCTGGGAATACAAGTGTGCCACCACACCCAGCTAGTTCTGTTTTCATGATGCCATTAATCGATGCATTTTTGCTTTGTATCTTCTCAGGACAGGAATTCTTTGAAATAAAACTCATTCATTGTTTAACTTTTATCTTTGTTTTTCTTCATTTGTTTTTAGTGAACTGCCTCTTGAAATTTTGCTAGTTTTATTTTTTCTAGGTACTTGTGAAGAAAGAGAAAAATATCTATGTGTACATGTATATGTATATATATTCATATGTTTGAAGACAGAGTAATCGATACATCTTCTGGTCTGTATGTCCCTAACTCCCTTCTGACAGTTTAATCTCTTTGATTTTACTTTTCTGAATCCTTCCTAGTTTTGCCATATCCTTTATGTATGAAGACACCAATACCAGCTAATATTTTAGAAAGCTAGTGTCTTGGCAGTAAAAATAGGAAAGGATTCATTTTTAGATTTGTGTGTATTACTTTTTAAAATACTTCTGAACTGAGTGCCGTGGCACACCCCTATAATCCCACACATGGTAGGTTGAGACGGGAGGATTACAGGTTGAAGGCCAAACTCAGCAATTTAGCAAGACTTTGTTTAAAAATAAGAAGTAAAAGGGCTGGGAGGTATGGCTCAGTCATTGAATACCTCTGGGTGCAGTCCCCAGTACCAAATAATAATGATAGTAACAATACTCCAGCACTACTTTGTGACTATATGCCATGTTAGTAGCCCAATACTTAAGACTCATTTGTTACCTATTCAGTGTCTTCCATGTACCTAGTATAGTTTTAGATACTCTAAGTGCTACAGCAGTAAAATACAGGCCTTTGCCCTTGGGTTTTGCAAGCTAGTAGAAATGATTATACTCAACAGTGTGGTGGGCACCATAGAAGGTTATTGATTGCTTTTTGTTACTGGTGTAGGTAATTCTGACCGGGTAGCTGAAAACCTCATGCAGTGGCTTTGACCTACTTTCTGAAGAACGAATAGGATTTTCGTAGTTGGGAGTTATTTCAGGTGTGTAAATGGAATTCTCTACACAACATTAAAGTGAGTGATTTGATTGCTGAATCCCAGGGTAACATTGCTGATTATAATTTTGGAAGTACATCTTGAAGAATTCGAAAACCATGGTAAATCAATAAATCAAAGTTTGCCAGGCATGGTGGTGCATGCCTATAATCCCAGAATTTAGAAGGTTGAAGTAGGAGGACTGCAAGCTTGAGGATAACATCAGCAATTTAGTGAGACTCTCAACAACTTAGCAAGGTTCTGTTTCCAAACTAAAAATTAAAGGCACTGAGTGTAAAGTCAGAGGTAGAATGCCCCTGAGTTTGATCTCTGATAGGTCAGGTCCCTCCCTTCCCTCATGAGACCTGCAGCAGGGACAGCAGGCAGAACCCCCAAAGCCAGAGCTGAGATGCCAAGATACTCCAGGTGTTTGGAGACTCTAAACATCAGGAGACTACAGATGTCGCTTCTGAATCGGCGGCATTCCCACACTTTAAACATCGGTACTCCTCTCCGCCATGTGACCGCCAACCTACCTGGACTACTGGCCCACTCTGCTGAGTGGCTCATCGGTCCCTTCCCCCGTGGCTGGCAGACTCGCCAGACGGCGCCGGTTGATTAAAACACTTTTAATAACCTGGTTGGTGTTTGCCTCCTTTGTGACTCCCCAGCTCAATTTCAAGGTTACAATCTCCAGTACCAAAAATAAAACTTCAAAGCCAGGTATGGTGGCCCACGCTTGTAATCCCAGCATTCGGGAGGTAGAGACCAGAGGATTGCAGTTCATGGACAGCTTCAGCTACTTAGGCCTTTTGCAAATCAGTGAGACCCTGTTTCAAAAATATAAAGACTACGAAATAGGGCTAGGGGTGTAGCTCGAAGGTACAATGCCCATGGGTTTCATACCCAGTACCGCAAATAAATAAAACTTCAGTTTAGACATCCATTTTCCTGATCTCTTTTTCTTAAAGGAGAAATTCCTCTGCAGCCTATCACTTTTCCACAGCACCCTTTCCTCCATCTTCCCCCTAAGCACATTATACCTGAGGTACTTCTAACTTTTACCTTGTAATTATTTCTATGCAGCTCTGTATGTATGTATATATGTATTTTTGTTACTGAGGATTGAACCCAGAAGCATAGCATTCTACCTTCAAGCTATACCCCCAGCCCGAACTACACCCCCTGTCCTATTTTTTATACTTTATTTTGAAACAGGGTCTCACTAAGTTGCAAAGGGCCTCACTAAGTAGTAGTTGAGGCTGTCTGTGAACCGCCATCCTCTGGTCTCAGCCTCCTGAATGCTGGGATTCCAAGCCTACGCCACCACGCCCGGCTATTATATCTTATTTTGAAATGGTCTCACTAGATTGCTTAGAGCCTCACAAAGTTGCCAGCTGGCTTTGAACCTGCAATCCTGTCTCATCCTCCCAAGTACTGGGATAACAAGCATATGTTACCACACCTGGCTGCAGTAACATAATTTTAAAAATTCTCTGCACTCATATTTGTCTTCTCTTGATGAGTTTAGATTATGAGAAATTTTTCATCATTGGGTAATATATAAAACAATATGTGTTTCTAATATAGAGCTTCATAACTATAAAGTGGCAGGCACCTAGTAAAACAGGTCCAGGAATGTTGGACTCTGTTATGGATTGAAATGTGTCCCACTAGCCGGGCGTGGTGGTGCACGCTTGTACGCTTGTAATCCCCACAGACAGGAGGATCACACAGGTTCGAAGCCAGCCTCAGCTACTTAGTGAGGCTCTCAGCAACATAGACCCTGTTTCCAAATAAAATAGAAAATAGGTCTGGGAGTATAGCCCGGAGATAGAAAGCCTCTGGGTTCCACCCCCAGTACCACCAAAAAAAAAAAAAAAAAAAAAAAAAGGTGTCCCACTAAAAGATAAATTGACGCCTTAACTTCCAGTGACCTCAATTGGAAATAGTTGTAGATGTAGTCAGATTAAAATGAGGTAAAGTGTCATGTAACCAAGATGCCTGGTAAGAAGAGGAAAATGCCATGTGAAAGAGGCTTACCAGGGAAACATGTCAAGACCAAGGCAGAGATTGGAGTTACACAGCTGATTGGTGACACCAGAAGCTAAGAGAAAGCTAAGGCAGAAAGCATTCTTTCAAAGAGCTTTTTGAAAGCATCGCCCTTGGTGACACCTGGGTTTCAAGTTTCTAGCCTCTAGAGCCATAAGAACAATAATAAATTACTGGGGTTTTTTTTTGTTTTTGTGGTACTGGGGACAGAACCCAGGGGCATTCTACTTCTGAGCTACACCCCAGCCGTATTTTTTGTTATTTATTTTGAAACAGGGTCTCACTGAGTTGCAAAGGGCCTAAGTAGTAGCTGAGGCTATCCTCGAACCCAGATCCTCCTATCTCAGCCTCCCAAATGCTGGGATTACAAGTGTGTACCACCACGTCGGCTCCAGGCTCTTTTTTTTTTTGGTGGTGGTACTGGGGGTGGAACCCAGAGGCTTTCTACCTCCGGGTTATACTCCCAGACCTTTTCTATATTTTATTTGAAAACAGGGTCTCGCTAAATTGCTGAAAGCCTCACTAAGTAGCTGAGGCTGGCTTCAAACCTGTGTGATCCTCCTGTCTCAGCCTCCCAAGCGCGGGGATTACAAGTGTGCACCACCACGCCCAGCAATTTTTTATTATTTATTTTGATACAGGTCTCAGTAAGTTGTAAAAGGCCAAGTAGCTGAGGCTGTCTACTAACTAGGATCCTATCTCAGCCTCCCAAGTATTGGGATTATAAGCATGTGCCACCATGCCCAGCATCCAGGTAATAAATAATTTTTTTTTTTTTTTTGCAGTACTGAGGATGGAACACAGGAGCATTCTACCTCCAAGATACACCCCAGCCCTATTTTTAGTCTCTTTATTTTTATTTCATTTTTTTAATTTTTAATTAATTTATTTATTGTGGTACTGGGGTTCCTGGAAGCCCTTCTACCTCCAGGCTACACTCCCAGACCTATTTTATACTTTTTTTAAATTTGGAAACAGGGTCTCTTAAGCCAGCAAAGGCTGGCTTCGAACCTGCGCCATCCTCCTGTCTCCGCCTCCCAAGCTCGGGGATTACAAGCGTGAGCCAACACGCCTGGCTTCTTTATTTTTTGAAACAGGGCCTCACTGAGTTGCAAAGGGCCTGCTAAGTAGCTGAGGCTGTCAGCAAACCATGATCCTCTGGTCTTCCCCTCTCGAATGCTGGGATCACAAGCATGCTCCACCACACCCAGCTCCTCATAAATGATTTTTAAAAAGCAAACAAAAAAAAAGGTTTTAGACAAAGATCAAGATTTAAGTTTTATACATACTAAATTTGACACAACTACTAGACACCTAAATGGATATGACATTTAAGGGAGAGAAATCTGGGCTCCCTCTTGTATTGTTAGGAATTGTAAACAAATAGCTGGTATTTAAAGCCATGAGATCACCACCAAGGGAGTGTGGATAGAGAAGACAACCAAGAATTCATCCCTGAAGCACTCCAAAGTGAAGAGGTGTGTGGAGATTTTTCTCCGGGACTTGGGAGGGAGAGACCTGAGAGGGGAAATCGAACAGCTACCTGATGGGCAGCTGCCCTGAACACCAGACAGTTGGCTGATGACCAGCTGTCCTGAAATGAAAGCAACAGCTACCTGATGAGTAGCCATACTGAAATGTAATTGCCTGATAAGCAACTACCCTGAAATGAACACACGGACAATTTCCTCTTGTGCAACTGACCCAGTTTATTATTAAAACCAAGATTTTATGCCCTACACCAGTGAAATTCTTAGTAGAAAAGTGTAAAACACCAAAGAACAATAGTGAGGCACTAAGTGAAAGACAAGTAAATCACCAATCATAAACAAGACAAAAGGAAGGCCAGTGACATCACAGGTCTTGTGATTAGCCCCATGATTACAGGTCTCTAAGATCAGCCCCCTGATGTTGTGGGTGGGTCCTGGGGAGCAAATTCCGGAAAGACAATGGTCACTGCCCAGAGTTTTGGAGAATTTTACCTTTCATAGAATCTCCTTTAACTCTTTCAGGAACCTTCCGTTCCTCAGGCTTCGTCCTCCATCAGAGGTGAGAAAGGAAAGGAGGAATTAGTGAGAGAGGAGAGAAACCAAGAGAGCTTCGTGTTTTGAAAGTCAAGGGGAAAAGTATCCAGCATGGAGTGATTGAATTTGCAATAAGTTTCTGATAGGCTGACAGAGCAGGCCAAGCAATTATCATTTAGATTTAATAAGGGGGACATGATTAGTGTCCATTTCATGAACAGCTCAACAGACTAATAGAGGATGGGGTGAGGCAGGAAAGCCTGACCACAGAGGGTGGAGAGCGTCAAGCAGTAGCTCCACACACAGCGTCTAGAGTCTAATCTGACATAGCTAAGCCTCAGTGCTGTTACACAGACAAAATGTTTTTAGCTAAATTATGTTTTTCTCCCTTTCTCACAGAACATTCCACTTCAGACAAGGTAGCCATTGTCCAATTCAAAATGCCAAAGCGGGGTAGGTGGCACATATTTGTAATCCCAGTACTTAGGAGGCTGAGATCGAGGTATCTCAAACTGGCAGGCTATCAGCCTTAGCTGAGTGAGGCTCTCTGCAATTTAGCAAGACCCTGTTTTTCCAAATAAAAAATAAAATAGGGCTGGAGATATAACTCAGAGGCAGAATGCCCCTGGGTTCAATCCCCAGAAACTCAAACACACGCGCATACACACACACACACACACACACACACTTCTCTAAGAGTGCCTGTTTACAAGTTTCAGGTGTGTGTGCGCGCGTGTTGCGTGGGTGCGTGCGTGCGTGCGTGCGTGTGTGTGTGTGTGTGTGTGTGTTCGCCTGCGGGCATGTGTTTAATGGGGTCTTAAACCCAGAGGAATTTCACTTCTGACCTACACCCTCAGCCCTTTATATTTTTTATTTTGAAACAGTCTTACTAAGTTGCTGAGGGCCTAAGTTGCTGAGACATGACCTCGAACTTCTTCCTTTTTCAGCCTCCCAAGTGCTGCGGTCACAAGGTGTGCGCCACAACAGCTGGCTCCAATTTCATCTTTATCCCTCCTGTAGTCGGCCCTTGGTAATAAAGTTCATTGAGATCATAAGATTGCCCAGGCTTTCTGAGAGCACCCATTTCAGGACAAATCCCCACTTCTTTAGAACTGTCCCCAAATTACGGAACCCAAACCCAAACCCTGGTGCTTAAACATCTGCTTTCTTAGGCACCCCGCGGTTCTCCTTCATTGTAATGAGTAAAACTCCCAAGGATTCCAGTACAGGTGTGTTGTTTTAGGGCCTTTTCAGAGTTAGGAGGAACAGTGCACCTAGATAACTGGGCTGACTTCTGCTCTGAAAAGGAACAGGGAAACAGAAGGGGAGTCTGCAGAGAAACTGAATCTAAGCTTTAAGACTGAGAAATAACGGCGCGTTTCTCTGTTGAAGCAAAGCTTGACTCCTCTAATGCGGGCTCGGCCTGAGGCCGGCGGGTGTGTGGGGCGCAGGCTGGGCCTCGGGGAAGCTGGGCCTCAGCTGTGCGGTCCCGGGTGCGAGCTCCGGAGCCTCCCGGGGACGCTCCCGGTGTGGCTGCCTCAGAGCGTCAGTGCAGAGAGGAGGCGCCAGCCTGCCTCCCTCCAAGGTCTGCGGGTCCGTCCTCATTCCTCACTCCTCTTTGGTGCCTCTGTGTCAGTCTCTTCGCTAGGATACTAAGCTCCTAACATCTACTGAGGTAGTACATTCCACTTACAATTCCAAGGACGTAGAAGAAAACGAGATGCCCGCACTGGTCCTTTCTTCAGACAATACCTCCCTCCCCAGGACGGCCCTGCGTTGAGGGAGAGAGAGACAGGGGTCAGGGAATGAGAAAGCAGGGCAAAGCAGTTTGCTCTTCCGAGTCCCCGGGCTCCTCCAACTGCTTTTACATCGGATCTCTTAAATTTAGAAAAGTAATCGCAATTGGAGCTCAATTTTGTTAAGACAAAGTTCAAAACTGCCGTCTGCCACCAAGTAGGCAAACATGCACGATAACACAGAAAACTGGTTCTAAAAAGAAGCCTTTTAGTTTCCTTTGTGCTTTAAGGAAGAGGCTGGGGCGTGGACACGTGCTTTCAAGTGCGCAGGCGCAGTCCGCAACTCGTTTCATTTACTAATGGAACTTTTCCCCAGAGATCTGGTTAATATTGGAATTATTTAAATTGATATGGCTTAAGAACCCTCAAGGTGTTTTGGAGAAGCTGAAAGGTTTGCAAAAGTCCAGGGAGTTTCTTGATAAAAGGAAAATTCCACAGCTCGCCCAACGTGGGGCTCGAACCCACGACCCTGGGATTAAGAGTCCCATGCTCTACCGACTGAGCTAGCCGGGCAGCCGGCAGGCAGGCCTAATTTTTTATCTTTTGGTGATTTCTTAATTGGATTTTTTCCCCCTTACAAATTTCTATTTTTTGTTTCTACAAAATTTGCAACATACTAGGTAAGTTTTTCCGAATACTTCTTCAGAATTATTTTTTAGTAAGCTTTAAGACATTTTACTTAATTGTAGTTACATGTAAGAATCATTGATTATGTAAGATTACTGTTAGCTTATACAAGTCTATCATTACAGTATCTTGTTTCTGAAGTGTTCTAAAATCTTACTCGAGACTATACTGCACTAATAAAAGTATACTAAAATAAAACATTAACTGCCAATATTATCTTCTTTACATAAACGATCAAAACTCTAATTTCTATCTAATGGCATATGGAATTGCTACACATATGGGCACCACATTAAAAAAAAAGTCAAACCTCTAGCAGGTTAGTTTCACTAAATAGCAGAACTTAGCTCTTTTCATTAGTATGGTCTGATTAATGGAAGTTAAATCGAAGAGTGGGAATTCTGACTCAATAAGTTCTTTTTGAGTTACTTAACAATGGAGAACTATGCTTTCAGAGGTTATAACCTGTTCAAATGAAAAAAAGTTATGAGGAAAAGATCAGAAGTCTGAAACTAAAGGCAAAAAAATGTTAATTCTAAGACAAAATGGGAAGAACTTAATTTGACCAAATTATGACAAGCTGTAATAATGGAATAATCTACGGCTATACATATATATCCTGAGATACTGGTAAACCTTTCTAGATAATTAGTTCTGCAAATTTATGTGTTGGGCAGCTGAGGAAGAGATGTTTATCCTACTGTTTAGAAAGTCAAGTTAAAGCCTGATTGTAAACCTGGAGATAACAAAGAATTCTGAGGATATCTTTTTCATTTTTCTCTTTCTTTCTTTCTTTCTCCCTCTTTCTTTCTTTCTTTCTTTCTTTCTTTCTTTCTTTCTTTCTTTCTTCTTTCTTTCGCGGTACTGGGGATTGAACCCAGGGACATTCTACCTCTGAATTACACTCCCAACTCTATTTTTTTATTCTTTATTTTGAAACAGGGTCTCACTAAATAGCACAGGCTGTTTGTGAACCACTGCAATCCCCTGTCTCAGCCTCCCAAGTACTAGGATTACAAGTATGTGCCAACCACATCTGGCTTCTGAGGATATATATATATATATATATATATATATATATATATATATATATGTACACATATATGTATGTATGTATATATATGTGTATATATGTGTGTGTGTGTATATATATATATATATATATATATATATATATATATATATAATATATTGGTGGTACTGGGGTTCCTGGAAGCCCTTCTACTTCCGGGTTACACTCCCAGACCTATTTTTATACTTTTCTAATTTGGAAACAGGGTCTCTTAAACCAGCACAGCTGGCTTCGAACCTGCACAATCCTCCTGTCTCAGCCTCCCAAGCGCGGGGATTATAAGCGTTTGCCACCATGCCCGGCTGAGTATATTATTTGTAAAACAAAGTACTTAGAAGCTAAACACACTGGGCATGGAATTTCTGGAGGTACCCAATTAAAAAATAAGACAGAGCCGGGCGTGGTGGCGCAGGTTTGTAATCCCAGCATTTGGGAGGCTGAGACAGGAGTATCACGGTTTGCCGACAGCCTCAGCTACTTAGTGAGGCTCTGCAACTTAGTGAGACCCTGTTTCAAATAAAGAATAAAAAAATAGGGTAGGGGATGTAGCTCAGAGGTTAAATGCTTCTGGGTTCCATCCCCAGAACCGAAAACAAACAAACAAACAAACAAACAAACAAACAAACACACACCCCAGGAGCCAGGCATAGTGGTGCATGCCTGTAATCCCAGTACTTGGCAGGCTGAGACAGGAGGACTAAAGGTTGGAGGATAGCATCAGCAAGTAGTGAGACTCTCATCAAACTAGTGAGACCTATTTCAAAATTAAAAAATAGGGCTGGAGGTGTACCTCGGAGGTAAAATACCCCTGGGTTCAACCCCCAGTATCACAAAAAAATTATTATTCAAAATTGAGATGATTTACTAAATCATACTTTTTTTTTTTTTTTCATTACTAGAAATGGAACCCAGGGGCATTCTACCTCCGAGCTATCCTCCAGACCTATTTTTTTTTTTTTCTTTACTTTGAAAAAGGGATCCAGGCATGGTGGCGCACTTTTGTAATCCCAGCATTCGGGAGGCTGAGACTGGAGGATCGTGGTTTGCGGACAGCCTCAGCTACTTAGTGAGGCCCTCCACAACTCAGTGAGACCCTGTTTCAAAATAAAGAATAAAAAAATAGGGCAGGGGTTGTACCTCAGAGGTCAAATGCCCCTGGGTTCGATCTTCAGTACCACCAAAAAGAGTGTGTGTGTGTGTATGTGTGTGTGTGTGTGTGTGTGTGTGTGTTTTACTGGGGATTCAATCCAGGGGTACTCTACCTCTGAACTACACCTTTAGCCTTTTTTTGTTTTGCTTTGTTTTGGAACAGGGTCTTGCCAGGCCTAACGCTTCATGAGGAGGAAGAAGCAATTGAAATTCCTTTTTCCTTATATTCTGCATCCAGTTCTTCAGCAAGCTCTACATATCTGAAAACGAGCCACACATTTTCACCACTGCTACCATTCTAGTCCAACTCATTGTCTGCTCTTGATAGCCCATAGTTTTCCAACAGTATTCTTGCTCCTTGCTTTCCCCTGAGCTATCATTCTTCATACAGAAAGGAGAGAGATCATTTAGTAATTTTGTTACAAAATAATATAATTTCCCTTCTTAAAAAACTTTTGGGCCGGGCGTGGTGGCGCACGCTTGTAATCCCCGCGCTTGGAAGGCTGAGACAGGAAGATCGCAGAGGTTCGAAGCCAGCCTCAGCTACTTAGTGAGGCTCTCAGCAATTTAGTGAGACCCTGTTTCCAAATAAATTTTAAAATAGGTCTGGGAGTATAGCCCAGAGGTAGAAATCCCCTGGGTTCCACCACCCCCTGTACCAGCAACAAACAAACCATGATTTTTTAAAAAGTTGTGGGTGCTGTAGCTAGCACTCCAGGGATTAATCCTCAGTACTGAAGAAAAAAAAAAAAAAAAGAATACACACACACACACACACTCCATCACACCATACTCATAGAAAGGACACTAACGCTTCTGTGAAATTTCAAGTAATGGTGAGATTATACCCTTAAACTCCAACTCTTTCGAAGCGTGTGAGAATAAGAATGGATGTCCCCATTTTCTGACCCAAGATAGAGGGTCAGTCATACATGCACCTGTAATTCCAGTATTTAGGAGGCTGAGACAGGAGGATCGCAGGTTCGAGGAGAGCCTCAGCAATTTAGGGAGACCCTCTGCAATTTAGTGAGCTCCTGCTTCAAACTAAAAACAGAAAACAACAATAAACACTTGTAATCCCAGTACTTGGGAGGCTGAGACAGGAGGATCATAGGGTACAGGACAGCCTCAGCAAGTAGTGAAACTCTACAACCTAGAGAGACCCTGTTTTAAAAATAAAAAATAAAATAGGGGTGGGGGTGTAGCTCAGAGGTAGAATGCCCCTGAGTTCAATCCCCAGTACCAGGAAAAAAAAAATAAACAAAAACCAGGAGGTCACGGTGTAAGGGATACCACACCCCTACTGCTTTCTTTGCTCTTTGAAAGATTATATAAACATCTTTCGTCTTTAAGACAAAATAAAGCAATGGTAAGAGAAGGAAAATAGAAAAATAAAAAATTCCTAGGAAACGAAGCCGAGCAGCTTCTCAAACAACCGCTGGTTCAAGTGGCTCCAGGAACTGGACCCTTTCCCCAACTCTACCGCCAAAGCTTCTGCCCAGGCGCACTGCCCACCGCGCTCCCTGGGTCCTTTTCCCACAATCCTTTAGTCCGCTGCACGAGCCGCAGAGGCAAAGGCTATTGGTTGGAAGCGCAGCCAATGGAAAGGCCCGTTACTGGCGTGCGGGGTGCCGCGGGGGTAGGGGAAGCCTGTCGGGCCTGAAGCCCCTAGGGGAGCGGTGGTGTCGGCAGGATGAGCTCGATCGGCACCGGGGTGAGTTCTTTGTCTCCGTGTGATTGATGGTCCGGCTTCGAGGCCGGCGCTGCAGTGAACGCGAGCGACGGCTCGGGGACCCCGGCCCGGGGCGCGCCGGCCGGCCTGGGCCAGGTGGGCCGCCAGCCTGCAGGCGGCGGTCTGCGGTGCTGGGTCCTTAGGCCGCGTCTCGGCGACCCTGGCTGCCGAGGCTTTTCACACCAGCTGTAGCGAGTTTGATCGGAACAGCACTCAGGTTTGGAACCACCTTGGATTGCTGAGTCACTTTCTTCAGCTGTTTGGGAAACCGAAAGTGGAAACCCAGTGGGGTTTGGCCACTGTTCGCCCCCGGAGGACCGCCGGCGCCCTGTGCTGGGATTCCTTGTTCTGAGACCCATGCTTGCCATAGCGCGCCTTTGCAGGTGGTAGGTGCTGCTGACTCACAGGCCTTCTCTACCTTCCCTTCCCGCGCCTCCACTCAGTAGCAGTCCCTGGAAACCCTACTGGAACAAAACTAATAAGGAAAAGGGTCTGGACAGCTAGATCTGATGAAGCCTTTGACTTTTCCCTTTACTCCAGCCTCTTATGCACAAATTGATTAATTGCGCTTTTAGGGATTAATATTGAAGACCTTGAAGTGATTAGCGTCTTAACTGCTAATAACTTCATTTTTGCGGTAGTGGGGATTGAACCCAGGGTTTTGCGCTTGAGTGTTCTACCACCGAGCTTTGTCCTCAGACCTTTTGAAATTTTTATTTTGAGACAGGACCTCACTAAGTTGTACAGGCTGGCCTTGAATTTTTGATCCTCCTGCCTCAGCCTCCAGAGTAAATAGAAAGAGGACAAGAGTCTGTCTTACAAGAGTACACCACCACCCCCGGCCTACTTACGACTTTTAGGATTTTGGTGTTGGTCCTCTTGTTCTGTTACTGCTTTCTTTGTTAAATGTATTGGGTGTAAGCCGGGCGTGTTGGCGCACGCTTGTAATCCCAGCGCTTGGGAGGCTGCGACAGGAGCATGGTGCAGGTTCGAAGCTAGCCTCAGCTACTTAGGCTCTCAGCAACTTCGTGAGACCCTGTTTCCAAATAAAGTATAAAATAGGGCTGGGAGTATAGCCTGGAGGTAGAAAAGCCCCTGGGTTCCACACCCAGTACATGTAGTCTTTTACTTGTTCCTTTTATATTTTTTTGTATAGAAAATAGGTTTTAGCACACATGTGGTGGTGCACTCTAGTAATCCCAATACTTGGGAGGCTAGGACAGGAGGATCACAGGTTCAAGAACAGCACCAGCCATGTAATAAGACTCTTGGAAACCTAGCAAGACTGTGTTTCAAACATAAAAGATGTGGTCAGGCGTGGTGGCGCATGCTTGTAATCCCAGCATTTGGGAGGCTGAGACAGGAGGATCACACAGGTTTGAAGCCAGCCTCAGCTATTTAGTGAGGATCTCAGCAGCTTAGTGATACCCTGTTTTCAAATAAAAATAGAAAATAGATCTGGGAGTGTAGCCCGGAGGTAGAAAGCCCCTGGGTTCCATCTCCAGTAATACAAACACAGTAAAAGATGAAAAGGACAAGGGTGGAGGGGTATAGTGCAGAGATAAATGACCCTGGGTTCAACTCCAGGACTTCCCCCTCTACACACACACAAAAGAAAAACTAGCTTTTAAAAGATATCTATAGGTTATTTGCACTAGAGATACTGAATAATGGATTTCTCAGTGCATTTGTCCTGCTTATTCACAAGATTTCAATACTCGGCATTAAGCCCAAATACTGGTGTTCTGACGTTGCTAGCATGCAGTTAATGTTAGAAATAGTTTAATCTATTGAATTATGAGATTCTGAAGTTTTATCATACTTTTTTGGATGAGTGTTCAATTATGCATTTTGTATCAAACTGACTTTGCAACTACATTAATATAACTTTCAATTAATAGTGTTTCCTTTTAAAAACATTTTTTTTCCCCAGTACTAGGAATTAAGCCCAGGACCATTCTATCTCTGAGCCATAATCCCAGCCTTGTTTTTTATTCTTTTTTTTTTTTTTAAATAGGGTCTCAGTAAGTTTCAGAGGGCCTCACTAAGTAGCTGAGGCTGTTTTTTTTTTTTTTTTTTTTTTTTTTTTGTGGTACTGGGGGTGGAACCCAGAGGCCTTCTACCTCTGGGCTATACTCCCAGACCTATTTTATTTGGAAACAGGGTCTCACTAAGTTGCTGAGACCCTCACTAAGTAGCTGCGGCTGGCTTTGAACCTGTGCAATCCTCCTGTCTCAGCCTTCCAAACGCGGGGATTACAAGTGTGCGCCACCACTCCCGGCTCTGAGGCTGGTTTTGAACCTGCAATCTTTCTGTCTCAGCCTCCTAAGTGCTGGGATTACAAGTGTGTGTCATCTCTACAAACCTTTTAAAATACTTGCTAGCTGGGCGAGGTGGCACACGCTTGTAATCCCAGCATTTGGGAGGCTGAAACTGGAAGATGGCGGCTTGCAGACAGCCTCAGCTACTTAGTGAGGCCCTCCACAACTTAGTGAGACCCTGTTTCAAAACAAATAATAAATAATAGGCAGGGGGTGTAGCTTGGAGGTCGAATGCCCCTGTGTTCCATCCCTAGACCTGGAAAAAATAAATCCAGATACAAGTTATTGTCTTTTCTGTCCACTTGATTGTTTAATAGTCATTTAATTTCATACTGCATGTCCAAATTAGAGTTCTGGGTTTTCTCCTCCTCTTACCATTATTTTTTTCTCTTTTGTGGTACTGGGGATTGGATTCAGGTGTTTCTACCTCTCAGATACACCCTTATCTCTATTTTTTTTTTTTTATTTTAAAACAGGATCTTATCATTGTGAAGAGCCAAAGTTGTTGAGACTGGCAATGAACCTGTGATCCTCCTGTCTCAGCCTCTCAAGTACTGGGATTACAGGCTTGGTCCATCATACCTGGCTTCCTCTTGCCATTTCCTGTCTCCTGTAGTCTTTTTTTTTTTTTTTTTTTTGGTGGTACTAGCGTGGGACCCAGGGGCTTTTCTACCTCCAGGCTATACTCCCAGACCTATTTTATACTTTATTTGGAAACAGGGTCTCACTAAGTTGCTAAGAGCCTTAGCTGAGGCTGGCTTCGAACCTATGTGATCCTCCTGTCTGAGCCTCCCAAGCATTGGGATTACAAGCGTGCACCACCACGCCCTGCTCCTGTAGTCTTAATTTCAGTGAATGGTTCAATTCTAGTTGCTCAAGTGAAAAAACAACAAAAAACCAACCATGATTCATCTTTAATTTGTTTTATTTTAGCACAGAGCCAACCCATTAGCAATTTTTTTCTTTAAACTCTCAAAAGAGAGTCTTTTTCTTTCTTTCTTTTTTTTTTTTTTTTTTTTTTTTTGCGGGTCTGAGAATGGAACCCAGGGGCTTCTACCTCTGAGTGACACCCCCTGCCCTTTTTTCTTATTCTTTACTTTGAAACCGGGTCTCACTGAGTTGCAGAGGGCCTCACTAAGTAGCTGAGGCTGTCCGCAAACCGCATTCCTCCAGTCTTGGCCTCTCGAATGCTTGGATTACAAGCGTGTGCCACCATGCCCGGCTAAAAGAGTCTTTTAAACTCAAAAATTTTTTTTTATAAACTTTACAAAGATAGTCTCTTCTCGGCCAGGCATGGTGGCACACGCTTGTAATCTCAGCATTTGGGAGGCTGAGACAGGAGGATCACAGTATGCTGACAGCCTCAGCTACTCAGTGACCCTTTGCAACTCAGTGAGACCCTTTTCAAAATAAAGAATAAAAAATAGGGCTGGGGCGTAGCTCAGAAGGTAGAATGCCCCTGGGTTCTATCCCCAGTACTGCAAAAAGTAAAAAGAGAAAAGAAAAAAAGAAAAAGAAAGGTAGTCTCTTCTCTTTGTTCTCCATTCAAAGCCACCACCAATATCTTTGGAATATCTGGTTTCTGTGTGCATCCACTCCCTATTGCTACAATTTACTTTCCACGTGAAGCCTGAGTGATGTCTTAAAAACTTATTCAGATTATATCACCTTCCTGCTTATACTTTTCATTGTGTGAATGCATGCATGAATTCATTCATTTGCTTATTTATTTTATAGTATTAGAAATTAAACCTAGGGGCATTCAGTTTCTGAGCTACACTTTATGGTTCTTGCTGGTTTTGATTTTTGAAACAGGGTCTCTCAAGTTAACACACACTAGCCTTGACCTTGTGATTCTGCCTCCCAAGTACTGGGATTATAGGTATGAGTCACTATGCCTGTCTTCTCATTGCATTTAGAATAAAATATAAACTACCTACTCAAGCTTTGAAGACCCACCATAGTTTGACTCTTCTTAACCTCACTGGCATAGTGTACTCTTTTTTCAGTGTTTAAGGTTCTCAAGTTACAGTGACCTTATTTCTGTTCCTCCACTGGGCTAAGCTTATTTCTACCCTAAACCCTTAAGTAAAATGCCAGGAAGGTTCTTCCTCCATTATTGTAAGTGGTTACTTACTTGTCACTGAGATTTGACTCATGTAACTGCCCCAGCAAGGCCTTCCCTGATGAAGTAGTCTGTACTTGTTCCTTCTATCACTTAATTGTTTTATTTTCATTTTGGTTTCCTTTTCTGTTTGCTATATCTCTACCTACATTTGTATCTGGTCTGTTTTGAAAATAAAGGACTTAATGAATGATTATTTTTGTATTCCAACATAGTGACTCAAATAATAGATGCTCATTAAATGTTTGAGTGCTAAATGATTTGACCACATTTTGTGCTAGTTTGATACAAAAGATCTTTCAATTTGTTAGTGGTACAGCTAGGAATGTAAATACTCTAAGCCCGGAATGTAACTCTGGTGGAGCACTTGCCTAGCATGCCCTCCCGCCAAAAAGAAAGGGTTCTGACTTCAGTGCTGTTTCTACTGTAATGCTACCATATTAACTTTTTCAAAAATTAGTTTCAAGCCGGGTGTGGTGGTGCATGCTTATAATCTCAGCATTTGGGAGACTGAGATAGGAGGATCTCATTTCTCTGACAGCCTCAGCTACTACTTAGGCCCTTTGCAACTCAGAGAGACCCTGTTTCAAAATAAATCATTAAAAAATAGGGGCTGGGGTGTACCTTGGAGGTAGAATGCTTTTGGGTTGCATCTCCAGTACAGCAAAAAAAAAAAAAAAAAAAAAAAAAAGTTTCATGAGCTGGGTGTGGTGGTACACACTATAATCTCAGTACTTGGGAGGCTTGAGACAGGACTATCTCAGGTTTAAGATGAGCCTTAACAAGACCCTGTATCAAAATAAAAAGATCTGGGGATGGGGACATAGCTCAGAGGTAGAATGCCCCTGGGTCAATCTCCAGTACTTTTTTTTGTTTTTTTTTTAAGTGAGTTTTGTGTTCTTTGTGAAAGAAGTTCTGATCTTCTAAAACTTGCATACATTATTTTTCAGTGGTAGAGATCTAAGTTGTATAGCTTTTCTTTAGCTACAGTTGCTACTCTGACATGCTTGTTTTTTCTCTTCAAAGCAGTCTTTTTGGGATAATAACAGATTCCTGATATTTAAGTTATTTAGAGGGAAAATGTGATATGGTTGTTACTGCAAAAAAAATACATTGCTATCAGCTTGTTTTTGCCTTTTTATCCCTAGTATGATCTGTCAGCCTCAACATTCTCACCTGATGGAAGGGTTTTTCAAGTTGAATATGCTATGAAGGCTGTGGAAAACAGTAGGTAAGAAACATTGCTTTACTTGGAATAAATGTGTTTTGGCCAGGTATCAAATATCTTCATTATTTTGTATATTTTTGGTATTTAGGTTTTGTTACTTTTTATGTCTCATTGACATAAACTATTTTATGACCTAAAAATCTCAATTTATTTAATTGCCAGGTTTTTTCTTTTTCTTTTTCTTTTTTTTTGCGGGTCTGGGAATGGAACCCAGGGGCATTCGACCTCCGAGCTACACCCCCTGCCCTATTTTTTTTTGTTCTTTATTTTGAAACCGGGTCTCACTGAGTTGCAGAGGGCCTCACTAAGTTGCAGAGGGCCTCACTAAGTAGCTGAGGCTGTCTGTGAACCGCGATCCTCCGGTCTCAGCCTCCCAAATGCTGGGATTACAAGCGTGCGCCACCACACCTGGCTAATTTCCAGGTTTTTTCTTTGCCAGTTCTTTTACATCCACATTAGTTCTATACTTCCAGTTGATTCCACTTAGTTATATATTTCTCAGTGTGTGTGTGTGTGTGTGTGTGTGTGTGTGTGTGTGGTGGGTGGGTGGGTGTATTACACATACACCCACACACACACTCTGGAGATTGAACCCAGGGGCATTCTACTTCTGAGACACCCCCCCTCCATTTTATTTTTATTTGAAACAGGGTCTATCTAGGTTGATGAAAGTCTCACTATTTGCTGACACTGGCCTGGCCTGGAACCTGTAATTCTCCTTTCTTAGCTTCCCAAGTACTAGGATTACAAGTGTGTGCCACCATGCCCGGCTCTTTTGCTCTTTTCTTTTTTAGGTGGCACTGTAGATTGAACCCCAGAGGGAATCTATCTCTAAGCTATATTCCAGCCCTTTTTATTCTGTGCTAGGTATTTTTTTCCCCCCCTTGGTGGTACTGGCATTCTTGGAAACCCTTCTACCTTCAGGCTACACTCCCAAACCTATTTTATTATTTTTATTTGGAAACAGGGTCTCTTAAGCCAGTATAGCTGGATTTGAACCTACGCAATCCTCCTGTTCTGCCTCCCAAGCACGGGGATTACAAGTGTGCGCCACAACGCCTGGCTTCTGTGCTAGTTTTGTACCTTCAGTTCTCCTGTCTTAGCCTTCTAAGTACTGGGATTACAGGCCTGTGCCACCACACAGGGCTTTATGATTCTTGTTGAATAAATTTTGTAGTCAGTTATACTTAAGGATTTTCAAGCTGGGCTTGGTAGCACATGTTTGTAATCCTAGTACTTGAGAGGCTGAGACAGGAGGAATCCAGATTTGAAGACAGCTTCAGCTACTTAGTGAGGCTTTTAGCAACTTAGCAAAACCCTGTTTCCATATATAAAATAATAAATCGGGCTGGAGTATAGCCCGGAGGTAGACTGCCCCTGGGTTTAGTCCCCAGTACTGCAAAAAAAGAAAAAGAATTTTAAAAACTTAACCAAGCTGGGCATGGTGGTGCATGCTTGTAATCCCAGCATTCAAGAGGCTGAAACCAGAGGATCATGGTTCATGGACAGCCTCAGCTACTTAGTAAGGCCCTCTGCAACTCAGTGAGATCCGGTTTAAAAATAAAAAGAATAAAAAAGTAGGGCAGAATGCCGGTGGTGGCGCACGCTTGTAATCCCCGCGCTTGGGAGGCGGAGACAGGAGGATTGTGCAGGTTCTAAGGCAGCCGCGCACGCTGGCTTAGGAGACCCTGTTTCCAAATAAAAATGTAAAAAAATAGGTCTGGGAGTGTAGCCCGGAGGTAGAAGGGCTTCCAGGAACCCCAGTACCACCAAAAAAAAAAAAAAAAAAAAAAAGGCAGAGGGTGTAGCTCAGAGGTCGATTGCCCCTGGGTTCCATCCCCAGACCTACAAAACAAAACAAAACAAAAACCCTAAAGACTAAACCAGCTTTAGGATGAATTAAAAGGCTTTTTTTCCTTCCTCCTTCTTTCCTTCCAGTGTGTGAGTGTGTGTTTGTGTGGAAAATTGAATCCAGGACCTTGTGCATAATAGGCAGGTTCTCTTTCATTGAGCTGCACCCTAGAATTTCTTTCACTGTATCATCTCATTGAGATTTATTTTAGGGGAGTACACTAGGAATTGAACCTGGGGCATTCTGCCTCAGAGTTTTACCTTCAGCCCTTTTTATTTTTTTGTTTTGAAACAGGATCTCCTTGATTTGCTGAAGTTAGCCTTAAACCTGTGATCCTCCTGTGTCAGCCTTCCAAGTACTGGGATTGTAGGTGTGTGCCACCATACCCAGATTCTCATTCAGATCTTTAAAATTTATATTTACTTATTTTTCAGATACGAATAGGTTGTTGGTGTTTGGGCTCATTTTTTTCTATTACAGGTAAAACTTTTGGAATAAAGGTAGAATAGGGGATGGTTTTAGAAAAGTACACGTGTAAAATATTGAGCTTTTGCCAGGTGTAGTGATGATTACCTGCAATTCAAGCTACTCAGGACATTGGGGCAGGAAGATCGAGAGTTTGAAATCACCTTGGGCAATGGAGAGAGACCCTGTCTGAAAAAATAAAATATAGCCAGGTGCAGTGGCATATGCCTGTAATACCAATACTTGGAACGCTGGGGTAGGGGGAATCACTAGTCAAGGCCAGAATGTGGTAACTTAGACCCAATCTCAAAATAAAAATAAAAAAGGCTGTTTTATGTTTCTGAATTCAATCTGTATTACCAAAGGGGGGGAAAAAGAGCTTTTCTACTTTCTATTATTATTTTCAAAAAAATTTCAATTTTAATGCTTGATTATGTAAGTGTGTGTGTGTTACTAGGGATGGAACCCATGGGCATTCTACCTCTGAGCTACACCCCCAGCCCTATTTTTTATTCTTTATTTTTAAACAGGATCTCACTGAGTAGTAGCTGAGGCTAGCCGGGGACCTGGGATCCTCCTGTTTCAGCCTCCCATGTACTGGGATTACAAGCATATACATACCTCCAGGTAGCAAAAGATAAGATTTTAATCTTCTAGCCATGATGGCGCATGCCTGCAATTCCAGTACATGGGAGGCTAAGACAGGAGGATAGCAGATTTGAGGTCAGCCTCATGAATTTAGTGAGACCCTGTTTTATTGTACTTTTTTTGGGGTGGTACTGGGGGTGGAATCCAGGGGCTTCTCTATCTCTGGGCTATACTCCCAGACCTATTTTTATATTTTATTTGGAAATAGGGTCTCACTAAGTAGCTGAGGCTGGCTTTGAACCTGTGTGATCCTCCTGTCTCAGCCTCCCAAGTGCTAGGATTATAAGCATGTGCAACCATGCCCAGCGAAACTCTATTTTAAATAAAAATAAACTGGGTGTGGTGGCGCACGCTTGTAATTTCTGTACTAGGGAGGCTAAAACAGGAAGATCACAGGTTCTCGGTCAGCCTCAGCAACATAGTGAAATCCTCTTTCACAAAATAAAATAGGGCTTGGGGGTGTAGCTTAGAGTTACCCCCTGGGTTCAATCCCCAGTACTCAAAACAAAGAAACAAATAAGTAAATATGGCTAAGGGTGTAGCTTGGAGGTAGAATGCCTCTGGGATTGATCTCCAGTACCAAAAAAAGATTTTCATTTTCCTTTTTAATCTCATTAAAGAACCAAGATCTGAAAGGAAAGTCATATAATATACAAACTGATTCGGAACAAAAGTCTACGAAAGGGGAGACAAGAGGATCACAAGTTAGAGGCCAGCCTCAGCAACTTAACAAGACTCTTAGCACCCTTAGACCTTATTTTTAAAAACAAAAAGGGGCCAGGCATGGTGGCACACACTCGTGATCCCAGGACTTGGGAGGCTGAGACAGGAGAATTGCACAGGTTCGAAGCCAGCCTCAGCTACTTAGTGAGGCTCTCAGCAATGTAGACCACAAGGTCTATATTATTTGGAACACAGGGTCCAAATAAAATACAAAATAGGTCTGGGAGTGTAACCCGGAGATGGAAAGCCCCAGGGTTTCATCCCTAGTAACACACACACACACACACACACACACACACACACACACACAAAAACAAAACAAACAAAAAAACAACTAAAAAGGGCTGGCATGTAACTTGGAGGTAGTACGTCCCTGGATTCATTCCCCAGTACCAAAATAAGCAATCAAACAAAAACATTTATGTAGGCTGTGGGTTCTATTGCTACTTACCATGTTAAAAATACAAGCTGAAAAAATTTAGAATGACATTTTGAACATGAGTAACATGCAAGACACTATACCATATTGTACATACTTTCTTAGCACTTTTTAATGGTACTGGGGATTGAACCCAGGAGTTCAGTCCTAGCCCTTTTATTTTTTATGTTGAAACAAGGTCTTGAAAAGTTGCTGAGATTATCCTCGAACCTGCAGTCCTCCTCTCCCAGATTCTCAAGTACTGAGATTACAGGTGTGTGCCACCATCCTCAGGTCTTTTTTATTTTTCCATTTGAAACAGGGTCTCGCTAGGTTGCTGAGAGTCTGGCTGCTTGTGGAGGCTGTCGTCAAACCTTTGATTTTCCTGTCTCAGCCTCCCAGGTGCTAGAATTATAGCCAAGTACCACCACACTAGCTTGTTAACACTTTCTTTTTTAACTTATATATTTTATTAATTGGTATATGTTAGATTTTGGGGGCTTCATATGATACTCATTTATTGGGTTAGTGCAATTTGGGGTGTTTTTCCTTTCTTGTTTTTAAATGTTTTAAGGTATTTGACATGCTATAAATGTTACTCTTTGTAATTAAAGAAATTTGTTTCTATAGTTTCTTCTGTTTTTAGTTAAAAGAATGATTTTTCTTTTTGTTTCAGTACAGCTATTGGGATCAGATGTAAAGATGGTGTTGTCTTTGGGGTTGAGAAATTAGTCCTTTCTAAACTCTATGAAGAAGGTTCCAATAAAAGACTTTTTAATGTTGATCGGCATGTTGGAATGGTAAGGTCAGATTTTAAAATGTTAATCTTTGGTTTGTCTTATTTCTATTTAAGTAGCTAAAATATATTAAAATGGAATTTTAAGAATCTATTTATTAGTTGGGTTTAGTGGTGCACACCTATAATCCTAGTACTTGGCAGGCTAAGATAGGAAGATTGCAGGTTTGTGACCAGCCTCAGCAACTTAAGGAGACTGTCTGAAACTTTATAAGACCCTGTTTCACAATAAAAAATAAAATAGGGCTGGGATGTAGCTCAGAGACAGAATGCATGGGGTCACCCAAAGCTCAGGAATTAAACAAGAATTAATAAATGGAATGGCATCAAAGTAAAGAAAATAATAAAAAATCTAAAGAGAGAGCTTACAGAATGGGAGATCTGCCAGGGATGGTGGTACATGCTTGTAAGCCCAGCATTTGGGAGGCTGAGACAGGAGGATCCTGGTTTGTGGACAGCCTCAGCTACTACTTAGTGCAGTCCTTTGCAACTCAGTGAGACCCTTTTCAAAATAAAGAATAAATATAGGGCTGGGGGTGTAGCTTGGAGGTAGAATGCCCCTGGATTCCATCCCCAGTACCGCAAAAAAAAAGAAAAGAAAAGAAAAAAAAAATAATGGGAGATCTTTGCCTTTGATAGAGGCATTAGAAGATCTGTCCTAGCCAGGTATGGTGGCCCACGCTTGTAATCCCAGTACTTGAGATGATGAGACAGGAGGATCACAGGTTCATGGCCAGTGTCAGCTACTTAGATCTATTTTCAAAATAAAGAATAAAAAAGATCTGTTCCTTGGCAGAGGACTGATATCTAGAATATACAAAGTGCTTAAAAGACTCAACACTAAAAAAGCCCAATCAAGAAAGAATGGGCTATTGTGCTGGGCGTGGTGTTGCATGCTTGTAATCCACGCACTTGAGAGGTGGAGACAGGAGGATCGCACAGGTTCGAAGCCCCTCGCTTGTTTAAGAGACCCTGTTTCCAAATTTAAAAAATATAAAAAATAGGTCTGGGAGTGTAGCCCGGAAGTGTTTTCAGGAACTCCAGTACCACCAAAAAAAAAAAAAAAAAATGGGGGGGGGGCTATTGAACTAAATAGATATTTCACCAAAAAGAAATAAAAATGGCCAGTAAACGTACAAAAAATGTTCAACATCATTAGCAATCAGGGAGATGCAAATCAAAACTACCCTTAGATTCAGTCCAACACCAATCAGAATGGCAGTCATAAAGAAGTCAAATAATAAATGCTGATGAAGATGTGGGAAAATAGGAACTCTTTTTGCACTGTTAGTGGAATTGCAAATTAGTGTAGCCGCTTTTGGAGATCAGTGTGAAGATTCCATATAAACCTGGGAATAGATTCACTAAATGATCCAGCTACGCCAGGCGTGGTGGTGCACGCTTGTAATCCCAGCATTCGGGAGGCTGAGACTGGAGAATCGCGGTTCGCGGACAGTCTCAGCTACTTAGTGAGGCCCTCTGCAACTCAGTGAGACCTGGTTTCAAAGTAAAGAATAAAAAATAGGGCAGGAGGTGTAGCTCGGGAGGTTGAATCCCCTTGGGTTCCACCCCCAGACCCGCAAAAAAAAAAAAAAAAACGATCCAGCTATTCCATTCCCGGGTTATCTTTCCAAAGCGGTTGAAATCACAGTAGTACATGCATATCCATGTTTATAGCAGCACAATTCTCAATAGCCAAATTATGGAACCAACCTAGGTATCCATCAATAGTTGAACGGATTACAGAATTATGAGATATACACACAATAAATGGACAGACCAGAAGAACATTATGCTGACTGAGATTAGCCAGTCATAAAAGTGAAAGGTCATAGGTTTTCTCATGCAGTAGCTAGGGAGGGACTTCATATAATGGAGAAGTGGAGCAAACGAGGTCATCTAGGGGAGAGTGGGAGAAAAGGGGAATAAATGAGGGAAGCACTTGCATTGACATGAACATGTGTGAGAATATCAATGCCAGTCTCTGTCCTGTATGGGAAGAGGGAGAGTGGAAGGGAGCTGGGAGAAAGCCCACCATGTGCTGGTGCATGTATGTCACTATTACCATAAAGTACATTATGGTGCGAGACTATAATGCACCAATGACAGTATTTAAAAAAAAAAAAAAAAGGAATGCCACTGGGTTCAGTTCCACAAAGAGAATAACTTTTTTTTTTTTAGTACTGGGAATGGAACCCAGAAGCATTCTATCTCTGAGCTACACCCCCAGTCCTATTTTTTATTTATTTTGAAACATGGTCCCACTGAATTGCAAAGGGCTTCAATAAGTAGTAGCTGAGGCTGTGCATGAATTGTGATCCTGTCTCACCCTCCCAAAGGCTGGGATTATAAGTGTGGACCACCGCCTGTCTCCATTTATTTCTTTAACATTTAAATCAGTAGTACATTAGTGAGAAGCCACAAAAGTAACGAGTTACTGGCTATGTATAGTTAACTGTCAGAAAGGTAGCATTCTTATAACCTAATTGGTGACAGATATAAAAAACTAGGTTGCCTGAAGGAGACGATGAGGGAGTATGCAGAATTAGGATCTTGGTAGCATCACCAGTGGAGACTATTTGTGCTTGAGGCAAAGGATCTTTAGCTTTTGGTATTCTTTATGGGGATCACTGTCACAGTGCAGATATTAACAGAGAATATAGTAAGGTAGAGCACCAGGACAGGGTGCTTAGAGGAAAAGTGAGCCAGGTATGGTGGCACACCTGTAATCCCAGTATGTGGGAGGCTGAGACTGGAGGGTCACAAGTTTGAGGCTGGCCTCTAGCAACTCTAGACCCTCTTTCAAAATAAAAAGAGGCCTGAGGTATAGCTTAAAGGTAGAATATCCCTAGGTTAAATCCCCAGTACCCAAAACAAAAAGAAAGAGAAACATTTATTATTTATCTATTTATTCTTTTGCAAAACTGGAGGTTGAACTCAGGGGCATTCTACCTCTGAGCTATACTCCAGCACTGTTCTTTATTCTTTACTTTGAAATAGGGTCTCACTAGTATGTGGAGGGCTTCACTAAAGAGCTGAGGCCGGCTGCACACCTCCGGTCCTCCTGTTCCAGCCTCTCAAGTACTAGGATTACAAGTGTGCACCACCACGCCCGACTTTTGAACACATCCTTTTAATTGGCTTCATAGCATCATTGTAAATTATTCCATGCAGCTGGTATCTAAGTTGTTTGAATGACTGTTCTGCACAAGTGCTAGCTTAGTATGTATAGGACTGGTATGGAGTAAAGACATTCTATATGGATGTGACTTTGTCCAGTAAGAACTACCAGAGTGAGAGAGAGAGGCTTCTAACCCTGCTACCTGAGAAGGCAAGAAAGAATACTTGAGTGCTATGTACCAAGTTGTGAGCTCATTACATAAATTATCTCATTTAATCGTAATAATCCGGTGAAGGAAATATTAATCCTAGTTTTATTGATGAGAAAACATACACAGCTAGTAGGGGAAAAAACTGGGATTCAAACTGGAATCTTTGTGTTACTGCAGAGCCTACTCTGCAGTGACACCTTGTAATACCCATTCTCTTTGCTGACAGGTGTGTGTGTGAGAGTGTGTGTGTGTGTGTGTGTGTGTGTGTGTGTGTGTGTGTGTGTGTTTTACTGGGGATTGATCCTAGGGGCATTCTACTTTCTACTTTTGTGTGTTGAGGATTGAACCTTAGGGGCATTCTACTTTTGAGCTATACTCCCAGCCCTATTTTATGTTTTATTTTGAAACAGATCTAAGTTTTTGTTTTTTTGTGTGGTACTGGGGATGAAACCCAGGGGCATTCTACCTCTGAGGTACACCCCCAGCCCCTACTTTTTATTTTAAAACAGGTCTCACTAAGTTGCGCAGGGCCTCACTAAGTAGCTGAGGCTGTCTGTGAACCCAGATCCTCCTGTTGCAGCCTCCCAATTACTGGGATTTCAAGCATGTGCCCTCACACCCGGCTTCAAAATTTATTTTAGATAGTGATGCTTGTTAATATATATAATTATATATTGCTGGTAGTGTTGGTGCATGCTTGTAATTCCAGTACTTGGGAGGCTGAGACAGGAGGAGGATATGGGTTTCTGGCCAGCCTCAGCTACTTAATAAGGCCCTCCACAGCTTAGTGAGACCCTGTTTCAAAATAAAGAATACAATCTGGCTGGGGATGTAGCTCTGAGGTCATATGCCTCTGGATTTAATCTTCAGTACCAAAAAAAAAAAAATTATTAAAGCTGGACATGGCCAGGTGTGGTGGCGCATGCTTGTAATCCCCACGCTTGGGAGGCTGAGACAGGATCGTACAGGTTCGAAGCCAGCCTCAGCTACTTAGGCTTTCAGCAACTTAGACCCTGTTTCCAAATAAAATATAAAAAAGGTCTGGGAGTATAGCCCAGAGTTAGAAAGCCCCTGGGTTCCACCCCCAGTACCACCAAAAGAAAAAAAAACAGCTGGACATGGTGGCGCATGCTTGTAATCCCAATACTTGGGAAGCTGACACAGGAGAACCTGGGTTTGTGGACAGCCTCAGTTACTTAGTGAGGCTCTCAGCAACTTAGTGAAACCCT
This sequence comes from Muscardinus avellanarius, assembly GCF_963383645.1. Classification (NCBI taxonomy): domain Eukaryota; kingdom Metazoa; phylum Chordata; class Mammalia; order Rodentia; family Gliridae; genus Muscardinus; species Muscardinus avellanarius. The sequence goes on from NC_137798.1 coordinate 63,417,900, forward strand.
ATTTCTAATAAAAAATAAAATAGGTCTGGGGGTATAGCCCAGAGATAGAAGGCCCCGTGGGTTCTATCCTCAGTACCACAAAACTATTAGCTGAGCTGGTGATGCATGCTTGTAATCTCAGCATTTGGGAGGCTGAGACAGGAGGATGGTGGTTCACAGATAGCCTCAGCTACTTAGTGAGGCCCTTTGCAATTCAGTGAGACCCTGTTTCAAAATAAAAGAATAAAAAATAGGGCTGGGAGTGTCACTTGGAGGTAGAATGCTTCTGGGTTCCATCCCTGGTACTGAAAACAAAGAAAGAAAAACTATTAGGTCATAAATAATTGTATCCTTTCTGTCTTGTGATAGAGTATGATTATCAAGTTTTATTTTCTTTTCTCTCAGGCTGTGGCAGGTTTGTTGGCAGATGCTCGTTCTTTAGCAGACATAGCAAGAGAAGAAGCTTCCAACTTCAGATCTAACTTTGGGTATAACATTCCACTGAAAGTAAGTTGGTGACATACTGAGGAACTTTGAACAGTAATATAAGTGTATTGATAAGCTTTTCTATTTCTTCCACATAGCATCTTGCAGACAGAGTGGCCATGTATGTACATGCTTACACACTCTACAGTGCTGTTAGACCTTTTGGCTGCAGGTATGACATTTTGACATTTTATGGGATAATCAAAAGTTAGGTCTGTACTATAGATACTATTTAACCTAGAATATTAGTCTCTTATACCCTTCAAAATAGAAATTTTTATCAAGCATTAGTGCAGTGATTAAGAGCGTACATGAAGTTGGCGTGGGGGTACTTGCCTATACTCCCAGTGCTTGGGAGGTTGAGACAGGAAAACCTGGGTTTGCAGCCAGCCTCAGCTACTTAGTGAGGCTCTCAGCAACTTAGACCCTGTTTCAAAATAAAGAATAAAAAATAGGGCTGAGGATGTAGCTTGGAGGTAGAATGCCACTGGGTTTCATCCTTAGTGCCATACACACAAAAAATAGTACATGAAAAGAGTTTTCAGAATACTGAATGGGATCATAGAGCTTTGAGATGATGATAATGGAGCCTGGTGTGCACACTTGTAATCCCAGTACTTGGGAGGCTGAGACAGGAGGCTCACAGGTCTGAAGCCAGCCTTAGCAATTTCATGAAGTCCTCTTAATGTAGTGAAACCCTGTTTCAAAACAAAGGATGAAAAAGAGGGCTGGGGATATAGCTCAGATGTAGAATGACCCTGGGTTCAATTCCCAGTACCACAAAAGAAAAAAAAAAGGAATGATAACACATAATTCCTATTTTTTTTGGTACTGGGGATTGAATCTTGGTACTGGGATCTACCTCTGAGCCATATCCCATGGAGATTCACTTGTGAGAAGGCCTGGAATGGGTCAAATACTCAAATATAGTTTCTAAGTAGCTGAGGCTGTCCTTGAACCACGATCATCCTGTCTCAGCCTCCCAAATGCTAGGATTATAAGCATGTGTCACCATGCCCTATTCTTTATTTTTGAAACTGTCTCATTGAGTTGCACAGGGCCTCACTAAGTAGCTGAGGCTGTCTGTGAACCACCATCCTCCTGTCTCAGCCTCTTATTTTTATTTTGAAACAAGGTCTCACTAAGTTGATGAGAGCCTCACTACTTGCTGGGGTTGTCCTTGAACCTGCAATCCTGTGTCTCAGCCTCCCAAGTGTTGGCTAAAAGTCCATTTTTGGTTTGTAACTTTTTTTTTTTTTTTGTACTGGGGATTTAATCCAGGGGCATTCTACCTCCAGGTTATACCTCAGTCCTTATTTTTATTTTGAAACAAGATCTCACAAGGTTGGTGAGAGTCTAACTACTTGTTGAGGTTATCCTGGAACCTGGGATCATCCTGTCTCAGCCTCCCAAGTACTTGAATTACAGGTGTGGGGTACCATATCTGGTTCTATTCTTAACTTTAAAAAATAATTCTGCTTGATCAAAACACATTTACCCACAGTGCTTGGGTATAGTCCTATCATGGAATTGTTCATAATTAGCCACACATAAATTACTTAGGAAGAGCCGGGCGTGGTGGCACACACTTGTAATCCCCGTGCTTGGGAGGCTGAGACAGGAGGATCGCACAGGTTCAAAGCCAGCCTCAGCTACTTATAGTGAGGCTCTCAGCAACTTAGTGAGACCCTGTTTCCAAATAAAATATAAAATAGGGCTGGGAGTATAGCCCGGAGGTAGAAAGCCTCTGGGTTCCACCCCCAGTACCACCAAAAATAAAATAAAAATAATTTCTTGGGCTGGGTGTGTTGGCGCACGCTTGTAATCCCAGCGCTTGGAAGGCTGAGACAGGAGGATTGCACAGGTTCGAAGCCAGCCTCCGCTACTTAGTGAGGCTTTCAGCAACTTAATGAGACCCTGTTTCCAAATAAAATATAAAAAAGGTCTGGGAGTATAGCCAGGAGGTAGAAAGCCTCTGGGTTCTACCCCCCAGTACCACCACCACCCCCCCAAAAAAAAAAATTACTTAGGAAGATAGAAAACCTGTTTAATTCTGCTAGCAATAAGTTACACTTGGTAGATAATTTGTTACATTGCTAATTGAAGTTCTCACTTGATTTACTCTGTGAAATACTTCTTTGTGTGTTGCTAGGGTTTAAGACAGTGGTGCTCTACTATACTCCCAACCCTTTTTTATTTATTTATTTTGGGGTACTGGGGTTCCTGGAAGCCCTTCTACCTCCGGGCTACACTCCCAGACCTATTTTTACATTTTTATTTGGAAACAGGGTCTCCTAAGCCAGCATGCACCACTACGCCCGGCAACCCTTTTTTATTTTGAAATAGGGTTTTGCTAAGCTGTTAAAGTTGGCCTTGAATTTATGATCCTGCTGTCTGAGCTTCCCAAGTACAGGGATTACAGGCATATGCCATTGCACCTAGATGAAGTGCTTTTGACTACATATAATTCCTTTAATTTTTTTTTGTCATAACTAGGGATTGAACCCAGGGATGGCATTCTACCTCTGAGCTGCACCCCCAGCCTTATTTTTTATTTATTTATTTATTTTGAAATAGAATCTCACCTAGTTGCAGAGGGCCTCTCAAGTTGCTGAGGCTAGCTGTTAACTTGTGATCCTCCTGTTTCAGCCTTCCAAGTACTGGGATTACAAGCATGCGCCACAACACCTGGCTAATTTTAGCCTTTGAACTGAGCTCTGTGTGTTCAGTTATGTTTCTTAAGTATATACTGTGAGTGAGTCATACTGTGAGGACACAGTTGAATGTCACCACTGATAAAGTCTTAGAGGCAATAGGATACATGTACTGGATGTAGTTGAGTATCAAATCAGGGAATGGCCTAATTCCAGATTGGTGTCAAAAGGTACGAGATGCCGGGCGTGGTGGCGCACGCTTGTAATCCCCGCGCTTGGGAGGCGGAGACAGGAGGATCACACAGGTTCGAAGCCACCCTTAGCCACTTAGTGAGGCTCTCAGCAACTTAGTGAGACCCTGTTTCCAAATAAAGTATAAAATAGGTCTGGGAGTATAGCCCAGAGGTAGAAAAGTGCCTGGGTTCCACCCCCAATACCCCCCCCCCCACACACACACGTAGGAGATATAGGGGGAACGAGTGAAGATATTTCATGGCAGAGAGATGCATGAAATAGATGGGTATTTCAGGTAATGCAGAGAGGTAGTCAAATGTACATAGTAAACAGAGTATAAGATTTAGAGATGGCACTGCAGACATAGGGAGGTGTTAGAGCAAATACAAGTCTGTGCTCCATGGTAAGGAGTTCCATTGAAGGAAATGCTAAGGGATTTTAAAATAACTGTCCTCTAGCAGGAATGGTGGCACATGCCTGTAATTCCAGCGCTTGGGAGGGTGAGACAGGAGGATCTTGGATTTGAGGACACCCTTAACAATCTAGTGATCTTGTTTAAAAAAAAAAAGGGTGGGGGCTGGGATACAGCTCAGAGGTAGAATATCTGAGTTCAGCCGGGCGTGGCCGCGCATGCCTATAATCCCCACAACTTGGGAGGCAGAGACAGCAGGATCCTGCAGGTTCTAAGCCAGTTGTGCTGGCTTAAGAGACCCTGTTTCCAAAAATAGGTCTGGGTGTGTAGCCCAGAGGTAGAAGGGCTTCCAGGAACCATAGTACCACCAAAACAAACAAACAAACAAAAAACCCCAAAACAGAAACAAACCTGAGTTCAATTCTCAGTACCATTTTGAAAAAAGGAATTAAGGGTGGGAGAAGTCTGGCATGGATTCATTGTACTATCAGAAATGTTCTCTCTTTGGCTTCTGTGTGTTTATGCCTTATCAGGACCTCTCATTAGTTCTCTTTTCCACCTATCAATACTCCTTTTCAACACTGCTATCTTTCTAGGGTAGAGTTTCATCAAAAAGTTTAATATTTAAAAAGCTAAGCTGAGTGTGGTGGTACATGCTTGTAATCCCATTACTTTGGAATCTGAGGATAGGATGATTACAGGTTCGAGGCCAGCCTTAACAAGCTAATGAGGCCTTCTACAACATAATGAAACCCTATTTCAAAGTAAAAAACAAAAGTCGGGCATGGTGGTGCACACCTGTAATCCCAGTACTTGGGAGGCTGAGACAGGAGGATCGTGGGTTCATGGCCAGCCTTAGAAACTTAGTGAGGCCTTCTGCAACTTAGACTGTGTTTCAAAGAAAGAAGTAAAAATAGGGCTAAGGTATAGCTGGGATGTAGGATGACCCTGGGTTCAATACACAGAACCCCCCCCCCAAAAAAAAAAAAGTTATATATTTAAAGTAATAGAACTTTAGCTGGGTTTGGTGGCGCATGCTTGTAACCCCAGCATGTGGGAGGCTAAGACAGGAGGATCCGGGTTCGCAGACAGCCTCAGCTACTACTTAGGCCCTTTGTAACTCAGTGAGACCCTGTTTCAAAATAAAGAATAAAAAACAGGGCTGGGGGTGTAGCTCGGAGGTAAAATGCTTCTGGTTCCATCCCCAGTACCGCAAAAAAAAAAAAATAAAATAAATAAAATAAAAATAAATAAATAAAATAGAACATTCGAGCCAGGCATGGTGGCACATACTTGTAATCCCAGTAGTTGGGAGGCTGAGACAGGAGGATTGCAAGTTTGCAGCCAGCCTCAGCTACTCAGGGTATCCACAACATATTGAGACCCTGTTTCCAAATAAAGAATAAAAAAATAGGGCTGGAGTTGTAGCTCAGGTAGAATGCCCCTGGGTTAAATCCCCAGTACTGTTAAAAAGAAAAGAGCCAGGCATGGTGGCATATGCTTATGCTTATAATTCCAGTACTTGGGAGTTTGAGACATAAGAATCTTAAATTTGAAGCCAGCCACAAGAATTTATTGAGGATATCTGCAACTGCAACTTATTCCTGTTTCAAATAAGAGGTGGAGGTGTAACTCGAAGAATGTCCCCTGGATTCAACCCTTAATACCACAAGAAAAAAAATCAAAGCTACACAAATTTTTAATTATTTCTCTTGTGTGTGTGTGTTGAGGATTGAACCCAGGAGGGCATTCTACCTCTGAGCTACACCCCCAGCCCTATTTTATTTTTTATTTTGAAACAGTCTACTAAGTTCCTGAGACTGGCCATGAACCTGTGATCCTTCTGTGTTAGCCTCCCAAAATACTGTGATTACAAGCGTGAGCCACCACACCCGACCAACTTTTAGTAATTTCTAGTATTACTAAATGAAACTACCATCTCAAAAGTACTATGAGTTCTTTGTGTATTAATAGTCTTGACAGTATAATTGCAGTTTTTTCACTGTAGGTTTTAATACTTTTGTGGCTCTTAAGCAGCATAATTTAAACTTTTTTTTCAGTTTCATGTTAGGGTCTTACAGTGTGAATGATGGCGCACAACTCTACATGATTGACCCATCAGGTGTTTCATATGTGAGTAGTTGTGAATCATTTTAATTCTATTGTAGTTAATAGTACTTCATTATCATTTATCTCATATTTATATGTTTCTTTAAAACTTAAATAATGTTTTCTCATTTATCATTAATAACCTATGGGTAAAGCAAGGTGTCGTGATGCATCCCTGTAATTCCAGTACTTGGGAAGCTGAGACAGGAGGAGTGCAGGTTTGAGGATAGCCTCAGCAACCTAGTGAGACCCTGTTTCAAAACAAAAAGTCAAATGGACTGAGGATGTAGCTTGGAAATAGAATGCCCCTGGGTTCAATCCCTAGTACCATAAAAACAAAACTCTCTGGCTGTAAGGCAGAAGATAAACCTGTGTCTTTTTAGTATACTATTTACAGAAACTACACAGTTAATACAGTATTTTAAATGTATGATTCTTTCACTACTATAAATATTAATACTGTCTTAAAATTGATAAGGCTGGGGGTGTAGCTCATTGGTAGAGCCCTTGTCTAGTGTGCAAAGCCCTGGGTTCAGTTCTCAGCAAGTTTTTATTTTTTGAGCCCCTTAACATTCATGAGAATGTTTTTGTTTTTTTTTTTTTTTTTTTTTTTTTTTGGTGGTACTGGGGGTGGAACCCAGAGGCTTTCTACCTCCGGGCTATACTCCCAGACCTATTTTATACTTTATTTGGAAACAGGGTCTCACTAAGTTGCTGAAAGCCTCACTAAGTAGCTGAGGCTGGCTTCGAACCCATGCGATCCTTCTGTCTTAGCCTCCCAAGCGCAGGGATTACAAGTGTGTGCCACCACGCCCGGCTTGAGAATGTGTTTTGAATGTATTTCTTCATGCTTGCTTTTATGTCATTTAATATTGTTTTATAATTTTTAAATAGTATACTTTCTACTAATTATGTTTTATGTCCTTTTTTAAAAATAGGGTTATTGGGGCTGTGCCATTGGTAAAGCCAGGCAAGCTGCAAAGACAGAAATAGAAAAGCTTCAGGTAATACATATTTGATGTTTGAATTCTGCTAGAAGTTAAATTTATCTCCACAAACTAACCTTTTTTTTTTTTTTGTCCTGGTACTGGGGGTGGAACCCAGAGGCTTTCTACCTCCAGGCTATACTCCCAGCCCTATTTTATATTTTATTTTGAAACAGGGTCTCACTAAGTTGCTGAAAGCCTCACTAAGTAGCTGAGGCTGGCTTCGAACCTGTGCGATCCTCCTGACTCAGCCTCCCAAGCGCGGGGATTACAAGCGTGCACCACCATGTCTGGCCAAAACAACTTTTTATATATAATGTTACAAAAATCCTTGAAATCCATTTATGGATCTATAGGTTGAAAATTCTGGTATTTAAAAATTCTTAGTTAATGTCACAGAATTAACTACAATAAAAAGTTATATACTATATATAAATATATTTTACACTATGTGTTTTATATACTATACATATTATATACTCTATTTTATAAAATACAGTATTTGTCTTTGTATCATTTGTATCACTAAGACATAGCTTTTATGTCTTCATACTTGTTCCTAGCTACAGAGGGCATGAAATTTTTCCTGTTACAATAAGACCCACTTTAAAATTCCCCATGAGCCAGAAATTCAGCTATTAGTGTGAAGAGTTTTCTTAAACACAGGTTTTTGCTGGGCGTGGTGACTGCCTGTAACCCCAGTACTTGGAAGATGAATGGGAGGATCACAGTTCTGAGGACATCCTCAGCAATGAATATCAAGACTCAGTAACTTATCAAGACTTTTTCAAAAAGTAAAGAGATGGCGGTGTAACTTGGAGGTAGATGCGGGTATAACCTGGGTTCAACCCGCATAACAAAGCAAACAAGAGCCCCAAATTATAAGAAAACCTTAGTTTTTCTATGCACAAAATCCTTATTGCTTACTTCTTACAAATTTGCCTAAATGGTAGATATGGCTTATCAGACATTTGATTTTATAGAAATAAAATTTCATGTGCATTTAATATTGAGGCTGTATTACAAACTTGCTTAACTACTCATTCAATTTAAGGCCCTGTTTGAGAAAGTACTTAAGTTTAGAATTTAATGACAAGTTCTAGACTTCCCTATAAAGCCTAATTCATCTTTAGTATTTTAGTAAAGTTGACAAGAACCATAGAGATCACTTAACCCAGACCTTTAAACACTGCCTAGGGTTACAGAATAAGTTGATTGCGAACAGTATATCTCATGACTGCTAAACCAGTTTCTTTTACATCAAGTACTATCTGGTGTGCTTGTTAGGTAGTTTTCTTTCCTTTTTTTTTTTTTCTTGTGGGTCTGGGGATGGAACCCTGTCTCCGAGCTACTACCCCCCCCCCCCATTTTTTATTCTTTATTTTGAAACAGGGTCTCACTAAGTAGCTGAGGCTGTCCGCGAACCTTGATCCTCCAGTCTCAGCCTCCCGAATGCTGGGATTACAAGCGTGTGCCACCATGCCCGGCTGAGGTAGTTTTCTATCTTCTATACTCTTCTTTTTTGCTTACAGCCCTCCATAGTGTGATTGTTGGATGAGTCAATTATCCTTTTGTCCTTTTTTTTGCAGGTCTGGGGATGAAACCCAGGGGCATTTGACCCCCCCGAGCTACACCCCCTACCCCATTTTTTATTCTTTATTTTGAAACAGGGTCTCACTAAGTTAACGGAGTGCCTCACTAAGGAGCTGAGGCTGTTTACGAACCATGATTCTCTGGTCTCAGCCTCTCAAATGCTGGGATTACAAGCATGCGCCACCACACCCAGCTTCCTTTGTCTTTCTTAAATCCTGATAAAGAACGGAAAACAACTAATTCTATAAAAAGCACAGAAAAATCACTTTGAGGAACACTTATATTTTTTGACAAACATACTAAATCAGGGAAAACTTTGGCCCACTGCTGCTTTTGTATGTATTTTTGAAGTGTAGCCACATTCAGTCTGTCACTACATTTAAGTCTACGTGTTTACCTTTAGCTACCCCTTTACAAAATTTGCCAACTGCTGCTCTCCCATCATTCCTCTAGCCTGTTTTGATGGCCCATTTACCAAAATACACAAACTTAATGAAATATGTAAAAATATATTCACCAAGGCTGGGCGTGGTGGCACTTGCTTGTAATCCCAGCATTTGGGAGGCTGAGACAGGAGGATCATGGTTTGTGGACATCCTTGGCTACTTAGTGAGGCCTTTTGCAACTCAGATCCTGTTTCAAAACAAAGATGTATCTGGTAGGTAGAATGCCCCTAGGCTCCATCCTCAGTACTGCAACAGAAAAAGGTATATATTTATATATGTATTTGTTGTTATATTTACCATTATAAAATGTGTTTTGTTCAGGTGCACAGTACCTGGGAGGCTAACTATAGAATTCAGCCAATACTGGCAAAAACAAAACAAACCTGGTATTTTTTCCTTTCCTTTTACTTCTAATTTAACAAGAAAAAAATTGTAAACACTAGAAGATACATGATTACAACAAACCTAATTAGAAATCTTTTATTCATTTGTAAGTCTCCCCCCCAATTGAACTAATTGAAACAAACTTGCAGACATCCTTAAGTACTTGTGTTCTTCTTGTAACCACATTGAGATATCCTCTGACAGTCTGAACTGAACTTCTTCAGTGATCTCAATAGCAGCCAGGTGTGGTGTGGCGCGCACTTGTAATCCCTGTACCTGAGAGGGCGAAGCAGGAGGGTCCACCTCAGTTGCCTTTGTCTGTTTCCTAGTATTTTTAATTCAGTGTTACGACATTTGCTGTTGCCATTATTCCTTCACGTGGTTGTACAGACATCCATATCTTCATGTGTCTCAACATGAGGATTTCTAAATTTAAAACAAAGTAAAATATTATTGAACCTGATTTAAAGCTACAGTAGTTGAATCACACTTCAGCCTAGACTACCATGAGTCTTTATTTTTCCACTCTGTGACATAGCCAAAATATGAATTGTCTTGACCCTGTCATGTATATTCAACATAAACCCTTATGTGTAATAATAAAATCTTTATGCTTACTTTTAATGCTTACACTGTACAAACATCTTAGTTGTCATTTACTGGGCTTTTTTCTACTTTTCCAGAAGTTAATTGAAAGAACACATTACTTCTAATAAGAACAAGTGTTTGGTTTCCTACTTTTGCTTTGTAGTCTGTACTTATCAAACCAGTCCAATCTGTACTATAAGATCCTGCTTAAATCCTGGTTCTCGAAGACTTTCTCTGTTATTTTTTTCTTCCTAACTTTCAGTCTTCAGGGTCTGCCTATGAATAGATTCATGGAAGGCTTGTTGAGTTTTTATAGGTTTTAACACAGAATTGGTGGTACCAAGGGTCATCTGTAGGACCTATTAGCATATTAATTTAAGACATTAAATTGTTAGAAAACTTAAGTTCTGGTTTTCTTTGGATTTTAGGTTATTTTCCTTGGTTTTAGATCTAAAGAATCTATTTCAGTTGGGCAAGGTGGTGCAAGCCTGTAATTCCAGTACTTGGCAGGCTGAGACAGGATTGTAGCTTCAAGGATATTCTCAGCAAGTCGTGAGACTCTCATCAACCTATGGAGACCCTATTTCTGAATAAGATAAAATAAGATAAAAATCAGACTGGGGGTGTAGCTCAAATGCCTCGAGTTCAATCCCTAATATCACTAAAAACCTACATCAAAAGTATGGGTTAATGCCAGTGTGGTGGTGCATGCTTGAAATCCCAGCATTTGGGAGGCTGAGACCAGGTTCGTGAATTAGCCTCAGCTACTTAGGCCCTCTGCAACTTAGTGAGACCCTGCTTAAAAATAAGGAATAAAAAATAGGGCAGGGTGTATAGCTCGGAGGTCAAATGCCCCTGGGTTCCATCCCCAGACCCCGCAAAAAAAAAAAAAAAAAAAAAAATATGGGTTATCAGCAGCGAGTTGAAAAAAGTATATATATGAAAATTCAATTCTGACCCATAAAATTAAATTAGTATACTTTACTTTTCTGTAGATGAAAGAAATGACCTGCCGTGATGTTGTTAAAGAAGTTGCAAAGATGTAAGTTGAAAACTTTCCTTACCATCCACAAAAATCACATACATTTTTCTACATACATTAATTCTAAGAGGTTGTTTTGTTTGAAAATAATGTATAAATTTTTAGAAGGTGATTATAACATTCCAAAAATTCTCACTAAGGAAAAAAATCCTTTTGTTGGTATAGGAGATTGATTTGGTCTTCTACATGCTAAACACGGGTTATCATCCACAGCCTGAATGTCTTTATTTTTAAATAGGTTACATTTTTTAAATAGTATGAACTAGATGGGAAAATAAACCTTTAAAAAAAAAATAAACTACTATTTAGGCAATAGAACTAGGGTAAAAGGACACGATCTTTAGGAGCTCCATTTGTTAGCTCCAAACTTTTCAAGTCTCCTAAATTTCAATGATAGTCCTAGAGCCTTCAAGAAAGCTTCTGATTTTTGATTTGGTGATGTAATCCAGGTCCTTATGCATGTCAAACATGTGCTGTATCACTTAACTTACACCCTCAGTTCCATAAACTGCAGCTAAGTATTTCTGTACATTATTCATGAAGCTATTTTTTTGGGGAAAGAAACGTTTCACTTTTCAGATTTATCGTAAAACTTTTAACAACAGAACAGTTGCTTCAAAACCTTTTGAAAAATAGCCTAAGAACATTTGATTTATATTTCATAAATGTAATATGGAGTGTGATGTAATAAGTTTTTGAGAGAGTAAGCAATGAAGTCAATACACATGGGTGGTTTGTTAAAAAAATTTTTTATAATTCTAGATTAAATGTAGGTTTGTGTGTGTGCTGGAAATGGAACCCAAGAGCAACTTAAAAAAAAACACACATAGGTGGGGGTGGGGGAGTTGACTCAAGAGGGAGGCAGAATGCCTCTGGGCAAAGAAAAAAAAAAAAGACAAGGGATTTAAAATAGTAAAATCTCCAAAAGGCCGTTATTGATGGCCTTTATCTGTTGGAAACATGGTAATTTGTCTTTTCTGATGTGCACAATAGACTGTAGAATGTATGTGTAATTTTATAAATTAGAGGAGGGCCTTTGGATTGGTACTGGCTGTGTTTATGTGAAATAAAGTTGATTAGAAATGACCAGATGTTCATTTCTTTTCTGTTCTAGAATTTACATAGTACACGATGAAGTCAAAGACAAAGCTTTTGAACTTGAACTCAGCTGGGTTGGTGAATGTAAGTTATCTTGGAACAATGATTTGCTCTATGATGCACCTTGTACTGTACTTTAACTGCTGGCTTCCCTTTTTATTTTTATTTATTCTTTTATTTTTTGCAGTACTGGGGATTGAACTCAGGGGCATTCTACCTCCGAGCTACATCCCCAAACCTATTTTATTCTTTATTTTGAAATAGGATTACATTGACCGGGTGTGGTGGTACACACTTGTAATCCCAGCATTTGGGAGGCAGAGATTGGAGGATCATGGGTTTCAGACAGTCTCACCTACTTAGTGAGGTTCCTTCCAACTCAGTGAGACTGTTTCAAAAATAAAGAAGAATAAAAAATTAGGCTTCTGGTGTCACTCAGAGGTAGAATGCCCCTGGGTTCCATCCCCAGTACCAGGGGGAAAAAAAGAGAGGGGGGGGTGTCTCACTAAGTTGCAGAGGGCTTCACTAAGTAGTTGAAGCAAATCTGTGATCCCTGTCTCAGCCTTCCAAGTACTGTGATTAACAGGTGTGTGCCTCCACAACCAGCCGGGTTCCCTTTTTTATTCTGAAACAGGGTCTCACTTGGCTTCCCTTTTTAATACCAAGAAAGCCTAAATAAAATTATCAAGTGGTCTAATGAAGGAATATTCTGCTTTAATAATTGACTTAAGTTGTGAACAGTTTACTTTTTGGAGACATTTCATTTTAAAACACGTCACCATTTTTCCCTTTCTTAATAGGATAACTATAGGACTTCAAGTGTAATATATTTAAATTTAAATTTTGTGTGGGAGGGGGGTTGCTGGGGATTGAACCCAGAGGCATTCTACCCCTGAGCTACACCTCCAGCCTTTTTTTTTTTTTTTTTTTGCGGGTCTGGGGATGGAACCCAGAGGCATTTGACCTCCCAGCTACACCCCCTACCCAGTTTTTTATTCTTTACTTTGAAACAGGGTCTCACTGAGTTGCAAGGAGCCTCACTATGCAGCTGAGACTGGCTGTGAACGTGCGATCATTCTATCTCAGCCTTCCAAGTACTGGGATTACAAGTGTGCACCACCACTTCTGGCTAATATTTTCAAAATCGAATGATTTATAAATTATATGTACTCATTTCCAAAATAACTTTGGTTTATCTAGTATAAAATGGAGGAGACACAAAATGAGTTCAAGCCAGGCATGGTGGTGCACACTTGTAACCTTAGTCCTTGGGAGGCTGAGACAGAGAGATGGCAGGTTCACACCCTATGGTCAGCAAACTAGCAGGAATCTCAGGAACCTAGCAAGTACATGGTATCATTCATAAGATAGTACATTTTTACAGCCTTAGATGAAGTACACCTGTGGACTTTGGTAGATTCTATGGTACTGCAAATCACAATATAGTCCTTTTAATGCCCTTAAATATTTGGCTTAACTTACAGTAACTAAAGGAAGACATGAAATTGTTCCAAAAGATATAAGGGAAGAAGCAGAGAAATATGCTAAGGTAAGCCCCAGAATTTAAAAGGCCTCTAATGAAAATCATTTATGATGAAGCAACTTGGTTGATTTTTGTGTGTGTGTGGGTCTGGGGATGAAACCCAGGGGCATTCGACCTCCAAGCTACACCCCCTGCCCTATTTTTTTTTTTTAATTTTTGAAACTGGGTCTCAGTTGCAGAGGGCCTCGCTAGCCTCCCAAATGCTGAGATTACAAGCATGCGCTACCATGCCTGGCTAACTTGGTTAATTTTTATAATAAGTTTTTTAGGCTATGTCCAGCAGGGATAAAGTTGCCCTGGCTCAACAAAAACAAAACCACAAGGAAACTGCAAAGGTTTTTTTTTAAATAGGACATTTAATGCTTTCATTTACATTCATTTCATTTTTTATATTTTTTTGGGAAGGGAGTACTGGGAATGAAACCCACGGGCTTTCTACCTCTGAGCTATACTCCCAGACCTATTTTATTTGGAAATAGGGTATCACTAAGCTACTGAGAGCCTCACTAAGTAGCTGAGGCTGGCTTTGAACCTGTGCAATCCTCCTCCCGTCTTAGCCTCCCAAGTGCTGGGATTATAAGCGTGCGCCATCACACCTGGCTTGGCTTCATTTTTGTATTTTTTAACAAAGATTGTAGAAATATGAAAGTATCTTTTTCATTTATAAAGAATTTCAATGACAGAACTAAAATAGATTTAAACATAAGGTGTTAGATGTAGCAATATTAAAAATGTAGCAATATTAAAAATAAACTGTAGCCCGGCATGTTGGCACATACTCTTAATCCCAGGACTTGGGAGGCTGAGACAGGAGGATCACACAGGTTCAAAGCCAGCCTCAGCTACTTGGTGAGGCTCTCAGCACCTTAGTGAGACCCTATTTCCAAATAAAGTATAAACTAGGTCTGGGAGTGTAGCCCAGAGGTAGAAAGCCTCTGGGTTCCACCCCCAGCACCACCAAAATAAATAAATAAATAAATAACTGTGAGCACTATCTTTTCTTAACAGGAATCACTGAAGGAAGAAGATGAATCAGATGATGATAATATGTAATATTTACTTCAGCATCACTTCTAAATTTATGAGTCTTGTGTAACTGTTTAGCTCTGTGGATTATACATACTGACCAATTTTCATTAAATCTTTGTCTTGTAACCACTGAAGTTTGGTTAATATCTGTTTAACAAAATTGGTGGGGGTAGTGGGAGACATTTACTTAGTATTAAAATATAGATCTAGGCCTATTTAAAATTAAAATAATGTAAAAGAGGCTTTGGAATTACATTACTTCAGAGCAAAACCATTCATCTCATGTAGAATTTAAAAATTATAATCTACGCAGGTGTGGTGGCACACTTTTGTAATCCCAAAACTTGGGAAGTTGAGACAGGAGGATGGCAAGTTCAAGGACAGCTTTCAGGAAGTAGTGAGACTTTTTCCAAATAAGAAGTAAAATTGGGATTTGGGCAGAGCTCGAAGGTAGAATACCTCTGAGGTCCAATCCCCAGTAGAAAAAAACGAAACCTTAAGTATGTTAGTAAAGAATGCTTTTGCTATTCATTTATAGTAGTGAGTAGTGGACTGAAGGATTTTTAGTCTGTCACTTAAACAATAACAAAAAAAAAAAAAAAAACCCCACATGACAGCTTCATGTCAAAACTAAGAATCATGAAAAAATTCTGTGAGCAGCTGTTAATGATGTGAAATGAGTTTGGTGACACAGAAGAACAGCTATCATAACCAGAACAGCAGCACTCGCTACAGGAGCAAAATGAATGTAAGCCAAATGTACAGGCCCTTTATTGGGTCTATGCCAGTATTACTCCATTCAACTGCTGAACTTTGAGCATTAGTACAGGTAAAATAGCTAACAACTCAAACTTCCAATAGTGTAAAATGATCTGCTACAGCTGGGCATGGTGGTGCACACTTGTAAATCCAGTACTTGGGAGGCTGAGACAAGAGGGTCGCAGGTTCACAGCCAGCCTCAGGCACTTAGTGAGATCCTCTGGAACTTAAGATCCTTTTTCAAAATCAAGATTAAAAAATAGGACTGAGGTGGAGCTTGGAGGTAGATTGCCACTGGGTTCAATTCCCAGTACCAAAACAACAAAAAAATTACCTGCTACATTTATTGAGTGGCACTGGGGATTGAATCCAAGGGCATTCTGCCTCTGGGCTATACCTCTACGCTTTTATTTTGAAACAGGGTCTCCCAATTACTGCACATTGGTCTTGAACCTGATGAGATTACAGGTGTGTGCCACTACACCCGAGCACCTGCTACATCTAACCTACACCCCAGGCTCTTGTTTAAAAGTTTTTATTTTGAGCTGGGTGTGGTGGTGCACACTTGTAATCCCAGAATTTGGGAGGCTGAGACAGGATTGCAGGTTCGAAGCCAGCCTCAACTACTTAGTGAGACACTGTTTCCAAAGTGTAAAATAGGTCTGAGAGTAAAGTCCAGAGATAGAAAAGCCAAGCCCCTGGATTCCATCCCTAGTACCACAAAAAAACAAAACTCATGAAAAGGATGAAACTAGTATGCTACTGTCAACTTGTTAACGTTCAGCTCAAATTTTGTGACAAGCCTAAGTCACCATGATTACCTATTTGCAGCTAGTTAATTTTTTTAGTTAGTAAATGTGTAGGTGCAATGAACCCACATTCTGGTAACTATAATAAAGGAAACACAATGGTTTGCACTAGGCACAACAGTGCACACCTGTAATCCCATTACTGGAAGGCTGAGACAAGAGGATTGCCTGAGCAACTTATCCAGACCCTGTTTCAAGATAAAACGGGTGGGGGTAGTTTGGAAGTATGTCACTCAATCCAATTCCCAGTACCACCCCTCAAAAGATTTTGTACTTTTGCCTATGTACCTGGGGGATTCAATCCCAGTACCACAAAAGGATAAGGTTATGATGCAGGATAAAGTGTAGATATTTACTTTGCAATCAAAACTTGTAGCTGTCTCTGAATTTAAATTTTCATTTCTCATTTGTTAGTTCTATCAGTTTTTCTTGTAATTTTGGAGACTGTTCAGTGCTTGTATGTGGAAAAGGGTCTAAAAGCCCAATGAGGTATGTTCATTTTAAGAATATCTTCAAATCCTTCACTGAAGTCAGAATGATGGAGAGTCTTCAGGTGCTGAGAACAGGTAAGCAAATCTTCATGTTTTTCCAATGTTGATAAATTTGGAAATTGGCTGAATTCCCCCCTCTTTTTTTTTTTGGTGGTACTGGGGGTGGAACCCAGAGGCTTTCTACCTCTGGGCTATACTCCCAGACCTCCTTTTTTATATTTTATTTGGAAACAGGGTCTCACTAAATTGCTGAAAGCCTCACTAAATAGCTGAGGCTGGCTTCAAACCTATGCGATCCTCCTGTCTCAGCCTCCTAAGCGCGGGGATTACAAGCATGTGCCACCACGCCCAGCTGAATTCCCTTAATCTTACATTTTGTTTGTACAAAAGTTTTACCACAAAGGTGGAAATAACAGTTGTTTTGCCTCACTGCCTTCGAGCTTTTGATTGTTTCATTGAATTTATTAAACAAGTCTGTCGAGTGTGTCGTTGTAATTATCCAAGCTGGCTTGTGAAGCATCATCTTTGTTTTCTAGGAACATTAGTAGTCAGTTTATAAAACAGATCCAAACAGGTACCTTTGATAGCCAATGAAATTCTATATGAAGCAATAACAAGTCATTTTCAATACAAAGCCATGCAAACAATTTCATTCAATGAAATGCTTCTAATTTTGTTGACTGCTTTAATGGCATAATGTAATGACCCATGTAGGCATTCTTTCAGATTTCTGGCAACTAATGTTGGTGATAGATAACAAAGTTAGCAGTGGATATATTAGGAACTGCTTTTTTTTTTTTTTTTTTTTGGTGGTACTGGAGTTCCTGGAAACCCTTCTACCTCCGGGCTACACTTCCAGACCTATTTATTTTATTTTATTTTATTTTGGAAGCCGGGTTTCTTAAGCCAGAGAGGCTGGCTTTCTCAGCCTCCCAAAGTACTGGGATAACTGTGCACCACCATGATCAGCAGCAAATAAATAATTCTTGGCAATTTTTTTCTTATTTTTTGAGGCTACATTTCATGGCAAAGGTGACTCTTCCGCCTATATAAAGAACTGGGACATTTTAAAATACTCACATCTCGAACCATATCATCAGTTCTTCTTTGCATTATACTATTCAAAGAAATTTCTTCCTAACAACAGATGTCGGCGTGTGCAGAATAGTGCCTGTCACTTCACTTATATGCTGCATAATTAGTTCAGCAATTGTATGTGGTTTTTCCACTTTAGCAATCAGTAATAAATGTGAGAAGCATTACCATCTTGTTTGGGTGCTATAATATCTGTAAAAAAAAAAATTGTATTTACCATCATTAGGACATAAAATGATCAAGTGATGTAACAATTCATATAATTAAAAAAGTGCATATTCTCTCACTGGAACTAAAACGGTACAAAAGCTGTGATATTACAAGAGCACCCACAAGACAATGGTATACAGTAGTTTCCATGTAAGATGGCAAGAAACAAACTAAAATACTCATAAAAATAATAAACATGATTTTGTCTTTGCTCAGCCTTAGATATATGTACTTATCAATAAACATGACTTGAGAGGTATATTTAAATGTTAATGATGAAGTTTTGTGACTTCTCATTTTCACCAATATTGCAACAAAACTATGACAAATACATTGACTGTCTACATCAAACAGTATTATACCAACACAAGTCTGCCACAATTTTTCCATTATTAAGCACTGGAAGACAAATATGTACAGTAGCTGGGCACGGTGGTGCGTGCCTGGAATCCCAGCATGCAGGAGGCGCCACCACGGACAGCCTCCGCTGCTTAGTGAGGCCCTCCACAGCATAGTGAGACCCTGTTTAAAAAACGAATAAAAGCCAGGTGTGGTGGCGCATGCTTGTAATCCCCACACTTGGGAGGCTGAGACAGGAGGATAGCGCAGGTTCGAAGCCAGTCTTAGCTACTTAGTGAGGCTCTCAGCAACTTAGTGAGACCCTGTGTCCAAATAGAGTATAGGTCTGGGAGTGTAGCCCAGAGGTAGAAAGCCCCCCCTGGGTTCCCAAATACCACACCTTGGGTAGTTCTGGAACAGTTTACAGGGGCATTTGTATCCTTGGGTGCGTTTGGTTACTGAATTAAAGGGATGGTCAAAGCATAAAGAACATTTCAAGAAACTGTCCATGTGTATTTACCTGTTAAATAAAGTTGTGATTAGCCAGATAAGGTGGCATATGCTTGCAATCCCAGTATTTGTGAGGCTAAAATAGGTGGAATGTAAGTTGTGGGGGTCAGCATGTGACTACCTAGTGAGACACTATTTCGAAGGAAAAAAAAAGCCTGGAGTTGTTAGTGTAAACGTCCCCCTGGGCTCAATCTCCAGTACCACTAAAATGAAAAAAATTGTGGTGATTATTTTTCAAATAGACACAAAATACAAGTTATAATGTATCAGTGGTTAAGTATGTTGACAGGTTTTGACAAGCATCAGGAGATGAATATTATCTACATTGGTTGTGCATTGTCTCGAAGCTCAGCACCTGTGCACAGGAATATGTGTGTGGTGACTTATTCAGGTATACCATAAGTGACATGTATGAGATCTGATACAGATTGTTTTTGAATTGTGTGACACAATAGTGCCTCCCCAGTACTGGGATTACAGGCATGTGACACTATGCCTGGCTTTCTCTTTTCTTTCTTTCTTTTTTTTTTTTTTAAAGAAAGGCAAACTGCCATGACTAGTTTGAGAGTTGGTTACAACCAAGAGACAGCAATAAAAATTGAAAGGAAACAGCTAAATGCCTACAATGTATTGCACCACCAAGAAAATTAAAACATTAAATAAAGTCTTTCCCCAGGGAAAAAGAGCCAACATTTAAAAATCACTAGCAAAGCCTTCAGAAATGTTCACTATTATGTATACAAGCATTTGGGATAGTTTATTGGACACCTGATCAATGAGCTCTCTAATAAATTAATTCAAAAGAAAAATAATTAGTAGGAAAACACTTCTAAGATGCCATAACTGAAACAAAGTAGAGACTAATTTCTACAAGTATACAAAGAACAGAATTTAGATGACAGTGGAAATGCATTCAATGTGAAAATGCATTCAATATGTAACTATTTCTCAAACTGTTTCAAAGACTGTGGATTGATTTCAAATTCATGGATTTGAATTTACTAGGTCTATAGTAGCACCCAAGAATCTGTCTTTTGAAGAAATAAATTCTTATAAACATACTAACATTAGTCTCACTGAGCTAGATACAGGGTAGAATAAAGGAGAACAGGTCAACAGAGAAGTTACTTGAAAAGGTTAAGATATTTTGTTACAAAGCAAAATAGGGATAAAACAGTAGAAGATGATGAGTATTTAGGAAAACCTTTTCATTTGATTCTTATGTTTCAGAAGAGCACAAAGCTAGATGAAAAATCGGGGAAGCATTTTGTAAAAAAAATTTGTAGCAGACGATTTCAAATACTTTACCATCAAATTCAGTGTCCAAAACAGAATAACACAAAGGTGTTAGTATAAAGGTAGACAAAGAGCCAGGGCCCAGTAAGGAAGAAATTGTATAATTGTTCATTACTAGTCTGGGATTAAAACATAGCTCTTATTTTACTGACATGTCAAAGAGAAAAATAGCTTGGATTTAAAACAGTGCAGGCCAGTTTGATAAAAAATTTTATATACGAGCTTGGCCCCAAGACTTTATAAAAGATGGTATAGAAAAATTCCCTTTACAGCCGGGTGTGGTGGTGCAGGCTTGTAATCCCCACGCTTGGGATGTGGAGACAGGAGGATCACACAGGTTTGAAGCCAAGAGACCCTGTTTCCAAATAAAAATATACAAAATGGGCCTGGGAGTGTAGAAGGGTTTCCAGGAACCCCAGTACCACAGGAAAAAACAAAACAAAACAAAACTCTTTACAGTAATAAGATTCAGGTTTACAGTGAGAGTATTTTCTATGACACATCTATTAATACCTAAATAGAAATTTACTTCCTAAGACTAAAGTGACAGACAATTCAGTATTTTTAACTGAATGATCTATTTACACACGGTTTTAATTCCAAAACGTAGGTTTTTTTTCTTGCTGTCTTTTTAACGTACTGGTACTCTCTCTTTTTTTTAACTTGCTGGGGACTGAACCCAGGGCCTCAAATATGCTAGGCAATAGCTCTACCGCTGAGCTATATCCCCAGCCCTTTCAATTTGTATTTTGAGACAAGGTCTCTGTTTATTGCCCAGAATGACCTCAAACTTTTGATTCTCCTGCCTCAGCCTCCCAAGTAATAGGATGAGGAACAAGTGTCACCATCTGTCACCCCACTGATTGCCAGCGTTGATTCAGCTGATCTGGCTGGCTAGGTGTGTGTGTCCTGAATAGAGGAGGATATGTCTTTGGTCAGTAGAATAGGAGTAGCCGCGCTCCCCTGCCAGAATCTCCAAACAAGGTCCATTTGTAGAACATAGGGTAGTCAAGTTTCCAAGACTCCTGACACATCCAAATGAGGCGCTGCACATGGCAGTCTGCCTTTCTTAAAAGAAAGAAAGAAAAAGAAAAGAGAAAAAAAATAAAGCCAGGCTCAGTGCCACATGCATGTAATCCCAGTACTGGGGAGGCTAAGACAGGAGTATCACAAGTTCAAGGTCAGCCTCAGCAGTTTACAGTGAGACCCTCAGCAACTTAGACCCTGTTTCAAAATAAAAAATAAAACAGGGCTGAGGTGTAGCCCAGAAGCTAGATAAAATGCCCCAGGATTCAATCCCTAGTAACACACACACACACACACACACACACACACACAAAACAGAACTTCTTCGCAGACAATATTATAATCCAGTCATAAATGCAAGCACGTTTGACACAAAAAGCCTAAAGGCAACCACAATGTTGGCCAAGTCAGACACTAAAAATTTCTGACAGCAAGCAGTTTTCTTCCTTCCTGGCAATCCTCTCTCATACAAAGCCAAATGAAGTTTTCTGACAAATGACTATGTGGAAACATGATGTGCCATTTTCCTCCCCCTCTAGATATCTGGACAGCTTCCAAAGTGAATTTCAGGAGAAGCTTTAAACATGAAACTAAAGCTAGTCTACTCTAAGATCTATTCTTTTCCCTAAATGGAAATCTGACAAAACAGGAAGTATAATAGCAGCAGAAAAGCAAGTTTTGTGGCTTAAGTACTTACTGGGAACAGACTAGTTCTTCATGACTATGTAACAAAATACAGAACTTTAAAATCAGGAGGAAAAGTTTCCTTAGTGCACCAGTCTTATAGGCAATATCACATGACACAAAGAGGAATAAAAAAAATTTCCTTTTTGGTACTGGGGATTGAACCTAGGGGCATTCTACCTCCAAGCTATACCCCCAGCCCTTTTTAAATTTTTCTTTTTATTTTGAAAAAGGGTCTCCCTAAGTTGCTGAGACTGGTCTTAAATCTGTCATCCTCCTGTTTCAACCTCCTACATCCTGGAATAAAAGAGTGTCACCAAACCCAGCTGGGGTTCTTGTTATGCATATATATTTATATATCTCCTTTTTGCTTCTACCTCTAGTCCATCCTCCCTTTCCCAAAAAAGCAAGGTTAGATTCATGGGAAATCAGGAAGTTAATTTTGTGGATCACACCAGAGTGCGATATCAGAGGATCTCAGGCCAAAGCTCACAATGACTTAGTGAGACTCTTTCAATTTTTTTTTCTTTCTTTTTTTTTTTTTTTTGTGGTGCTGGGGGATGGAGCCCAGAGGCTTTCTACCTTTGGGCTACACTCCCAGACCTATTTTGTATTTTATTTGGAAACAAGTTCTCACTAAGTTGCTGAGAGCCTCACTAAGTAGCTGAGGCTGGCTTCGAACCTGTGTGATCCTCCTGTCTCAGCCTCCCAAGTACTAGGATTACAAGCATGCGCCAGCACGCCCGGCCCAATATTTTCAATAAAGCAAAAAACTGGTTAACAAAATGAGCACAACTATAATCCCATTTTATTTTTATTTTATGTGGTACTGGGGACTGAGCCCAGGGACAGTCTACCTCCAAGCTACACTCCCAGCCCAATTTTATTTTTATTTGGAAACAGGGTCTTGCTATATTGATGAGCGCCTCACTATTTGCTGAGACTTTCCTTAAATCGGCCATCCTCCTGAAGGCTCCCAAGTACTAGGATTATAGGCATGCACCACACCCGGCTTAGAACATCTTTTATTTTATTTATTTTTTTTGTGGTGGTCGGAATGAACCAAGAGGCATTCTACCTTCGAGTTATATCCCAGACCAATTTTATTTCTAAAAATAAAACAGGGTTTCACTAGGTTCCTGAAAGCTTCACTAAATTGCTGAGGCTGTCCTTAACATGGGATCCTCCTGTCTCAGCTTCCCAAGTACTAGGGTTACAAGAGTGCGCCACCACGCTGCCCAGCTCTAGAACATAATTAAAAAAAAAAAAAAAATTGAAAACAGTCCTCTGTATATAACGTAAGCTATAATTATCTTTTTTGTGTGTGGTACTGAGGACTGAACCCAGAGGCATTCTACCTCCGAGCTACACCCCTAACCTGATTTTATTTCTTATTTGGAAAGAAGGTCTTGTCAAACTGTTGAGGACCTAGATAAATTCCTTAGGCTGGCTTTGAACCTGAGATCCTCCTCTTTCAGCCTCTCAAGTACTGGGATTACAGGTGTGTACCGCCATGCCTGGCTCTGTGTGAGAAAATTTTAAATGGAGGAGAAAACGAAAATATTTAGAACTGGATATGATGGCTCATACTTGTAATCCTAGTACTTGGGAGGCTATGACAGGCGAACAGGTTCATGGCCAACCTCAGCAACTTATTGAGGCCCTCTGCAACTTAGTGAGACCCTGTTTCAAAATAAATTTAAAAAAAGGCTGGGGGTATAGGTTGGAGGTAAAATGCCCCTGGTTCCCATCTCCAGTATCAGAAAAAAAATTCATATTGTTTTATGATAAAAAATTAAGTGATCTGAAGTTAAAAATGAAAACCACAGAGATAGGTAAGCAAATCCATGATAATAATCTAATCTGGAGGTTTCATTCTAAACCATCACACCAGGAAGCTAATTAAAGAGATTTATCTGAATTTTTATCTAAATAAAATATCTAAATAAAATATCTGTCAATTATCATTCATCTATTCTAGTACTTTTCTACTGGTTCAAAGAAAATTGTCCCTGGTGGTCCCCCCAATCCCCCAATTCTCAAGAATTTTACAGATATAACGACTCACCTCTGTAATACTTGAGCTGTCACTGAGATGTTTTCTTCAGCAAAACTGCAAAAAAAAAAAAAAAAAGGTTAAGTCACTCAATCATCTCCTAGTCTTGAATCTCACCAAATATAGCAATAAGATTTAAAATAGAGGTATTTTGGGTAATTATAAGCATCTATCTGGATAAGCATGACTAAGTTACTCATTAAAAATGACATACATCAGCTGGGTGTGGTGGCACACGTGTACAATCCCAGCATTTGGGAGGCTGAGACAGGAGAATCATGGAAGCAAGATTTGCAGACAGCCTCAGCTACTTTGTGAGGCCCTCTGCAACTCAGTGAGGCCCTGTTTCAAGATAAAGAATAAAAAATGGAACTGGGGGTGTAGCTTGGAGGTAGATCCCCAGTACCTAAAAAAAAAAAAAAAAAAAAAAAAAGACATAACAATCCGGGCAAGGTGGTACATGCTTGTAATCCCAGTACTTGGGAGACTGAGGAATGACTGCAGGTTCAAGGCCAGCTTTAGCTTCTTAGTGAGGTCCTCTACAACTTAGTGAGACCCTGTTTCAAAACAAACAAACAAACAAACAAACAAACAAACAAACAAACATCAGGCTGGGGGTGTAGCTCAGAGGTAGAATGTCCCTGGATTCCATCCTCGGTACCCCCACAAAAAGACATACATCAGAGCCAGTCATGGTGGTGCAGGCCTGTAATTCCAGTCCTTGGAGGACAGGAGGATTTTAGGTTCAAGTATAGCCTCAACAAGTATTCAGACTCTCATTAACTTAGCAGGACCCTATTTCAAAATAAAAATAAGCTGGAGTGGTGGCACATGCTTGTAATCCCAGCATTCAGGAGGCTGAGACTAGAGGATGGTGGTTTGTGGACAGCCTCAGCTACTTAGGCCCTCTGCAACTTAGTGAGACCCTGTCTCAAAATAAAGAATAAAAAATGGGGCTGGGAGTATAGCTCGGAGGTAGAATGCCCCGGGGTTTCATCCCCAGTACCGCAAAATAAATAAAATAAAAATAAAAATAAAAGAGTTGGGGGTGTAGTTCATAGGTAGAACATCTCGGAGTTCAATTCCCAGTACCCCCTTCCAAAAGACATATATGTCATGTTTTTCATGAATCATTCTGAGGAAAGGCAGACACGAGTAACATTGATTTTGCTTCAGTTAAAATGTCCTCTTGTTGAGCAAATTTGTGTAGACTGTCAACGACATCTCACATCTCATTTTTATTTTCTGTGGTACTGGGGGTGGAACCCAGGGGCCTTCTACCTCCGGGCTATACCCCCAGACCTATTTTACATTTTTAAACAGGGCCTCACTAAGTTGCTGAGAGCCTCACTAAGTAGCTGAGACTGGCTTTGAACCTGTGCAATCCTCCTGTCTCAGCCTCCCAAGCAGGGAGATTACAAGTGTGTGCCACCACGCCCGGCTTCACATCTCTTTTTTGTGTGTGTGTGGTACTGGAGTGGAACCCAGGAGCTTTTCTACCTCCGGGCTATACTCCCAGACCTATTTTATACTTTATTTGGAAAGAGGTTCTTACTAAGTTGCTGAGAGCTTCACTAAGTAGCTGAAGCTGGCTTCCAACCTGTGTGATCCTCCTGTCTCAGCCTCCCAAGTGCTGGGATTACAAGCCCGGCTTCACGTCTCATTTTTTATTTATTTTTTTGGTGGTACTGGGGTTCCTGGAAACCCTTCTACCTCTGGGGTACACTCCCAGACCTATTTTTATTTTTATTTATTTGGAAACAGGGTCTCTTAAGCTAGCGAGGCTGGCTTCGAACCTATGCGATCCTCCTGTCTCCGCCTCCCAAGCGCAGGGAGTACAAGCGTGAGCCACCACGCCCAGCTTCACATCTCATAAAAAAAAACAAAAAACAAAAAACAAACAAAAAAACTTGTCAAACAATCTGACCGCACCACTTAAAATATGTACGCTTTTGTCTCAATAGACAAGAGGTTGCTAACAAGAGCCCTATCAGTCCTACGGAGGAAGTCCTTAGTCATCTAAGATGTTTTCGTTCCCTGCAGAAACACTGCTAGCTTCTCGTGCAGTGTGAAACAGAGGCTTGTCTAAGGTTACAGGAGCTGCGTCTGTGCTAGCAAGTAGATTCCTTGCCATTCCCGAAGCCTGAGCTTTCCCCTATCCTCACGGCTTCGCTGCGTAAGGAGCACGCGGAAACACCTCTGCCCCGCAGCGCGGTCGCCGGGTGCAGGATCTGGCACCTCCCTGGACAGCACTTCCAAAGGGAGGAAAAACTGCTCGGAGAAGCCGAATCCAGAAGCCTCTCTGCCACAGAGATCACCTGCGAGAAGGATGCCAGCCTCCTCAGCCTCTCTCTCTCGGCGGGAGAGGAAGCCTCGCCCCCTTTCGGCCCGCCCCACTCCGCACCCAGCAGGGAAACTTACTTTCGGCCATGGCCGCCTGAGGCCGCTTCACTTCCGGTGCCGGTGCCGCTCAAGCTGCGCCATCCCCTAGTCCATCGGATGACTATAGCCCCCAATTCACCTGTTTGACAGCTCTGCGACTCCTCTGACCTTCCCTGGATGCTGTCCGGAGCGAAAGGTATACCGGCGCCATACTAAAATAAATCTACCGGATAAGGACTCCGCTCCCTTCACGCCAGAAACATAAAAAGCGATCAAGCTGCGGCCACCGCTGCCGGGACAAAATGGCGCCCAGAAGCCAGTTTAGCGCAGGCGCCTTGGAAAGATCGTGCCCCGCCCCCGGCAAGCGCCTGGCTGCAGGTCTGGGTTCCGTTTCCATGGGACACTCCACCGCCAATCCTCGTGCCGAACTGCTCTTCCTGACCCCTCAATTCACCAATCGCTGCTCAGTCAAGCACATCCGGAGTCGTTTCTGCCAATCATTTCTCAGGCCTTGCTTACTCAATCCCCGATACTCCAATCATGTCGCTCTTCGGAGATAACCAATCAGAAGTGGAAGATATCCTACCTGCTGTTTTCCGCACCAATCCGTGAAGTTTGAGAGCTACATCCAATGAGAACGGCAGGTAGCGAGCTCCAATCCGAAGCTCTTGGGCGTCATGAGCAGCCAATAGGAGTTCGTGTAGAAGCGAGTCTGCTCAACAGCTTGTTATTTGGTGGATTGTGGCAGTAAATCGGGGCGAGTGGGGATCCCGGCGCAGGAACTGCCGCCGCGGCCCGGAGTGGTGCTGCCCGGACGGGGGCCCACGGCGGTCTCGGGGGCGGAGGACTAGAGAGCTGACAGCGCGCACTTCACCCGCAGCAGGTAGGTGGGGAGAAGGGGAGCGGGGGTCCTGAATGGACGAAGCGGCAGTAGCAGCTGCTGCTGCCGCCCGGGGTCCCGGTGCAGTTGGAAGCTTTGGAGGTAGGGAGGAGGATGCTAGACCAGCGGCGCTGCGAGCGCAGAAGTGGCAGGTCCGGGAGCGGCGGCGGCAACTGCAGGAACCGCCGCCGCAGTCGCCTCCTCGGCGGCTTCCCCGGGAAAATGGCTGTGGGCTGACCGCGCCGCTAAGTTTGCTTCCGCGCGGCGCGGAGCCGGTTGCTTCGGGGAGCCGGCCCCCAACTCCGCGGCTCGACCTGCCCCGGGGAGTCCGCGGCCGGACCCGGGGACGGGGGTCGGCACCTCTCCGGGCTGTACAAAAAGTTGAGGCGGGCGCGGGAGGAGGCGGCGGCTGCGGCGGTGCGGCTCCCCTCCCCTCCCACACCCCGTCCCGGCCGCCTCCCTCCTCCTCCCCGCCCCCAGCCCCTCTCCCGCCCGGGGCTCCGCGGGCGGCGCTGGCGGCCGGGGTCCGCAGGCCGCCGCCCCTACCCCTTGGGTGAAGGAGCGCTTCTCCTTCCTGACATGGTGCAGAGCGAAGGAGGGAGAGCAATGGCGCCGTGACACTCCGCTGCCGCCACCGCGGGCCGGGGCGGGCCAAGGGGGCCGAGCGGCGGAGGCGGGGCGCGTGCCCAAGTCGGGGTGTCCGGGGGGCAGCGGAGGGGCGGCTCGGCGGCCGCCCCCCTGGGGACCCGGAGGAGCCCGGGCGGCGCCCTGCCCTTTCCCAGGGCGATCTGTCCTGAGCTCGGAGTTGGGCATTCCGGGCGGAGCGGCCGGCGCGGCGGGGGCGCGGTGGGCCGCGGGCGAGCCCGGGGCGGAGCGGGCTGCCCTTTGGCGCGCTCGGGCTTTCCGCTGCCCCCTCGCCTCCGGCGTCCAGGATGCCCTCCCAGGGGGTCTTGTCCTTTGGCTGCTGAGGGTCCTGCCCCTCCCGGCTGGCGTTTGTTTACTTTCTTTTCTTGTGTCGCTCCTCGCTGCTGACGGATTCTGTGCCTGCCTTTGCCCACCCCAGCGACGGCGAAGATAACTCGTTGAGCTGGAACCCCACAGATCGCCAGTAAAGATGAAGGTAAGCGCAGTCTACTCTTGCGAACCGCCCGCCCTCGACGCTGCCAGTCCCGAGGCCGGTGCCTTGGAATGTCATCTTTTTGTTACTTAAGATTGATTTCTCCACTAAGCAGCACTTTCGGGAAACGAGGACATGTGAACGGGTGAGAAATGTGTGTGTCTAAATGCAGTTAGTTCGGCTCTCTCTGTAGCAGCACTTTGGAAAGGCTGGTGCAGCCTTTCAATTGTTGTCCATTCGGCTAGTATTTTTAAACACTTCCTGTGTTGGCAGCAACCTTTGCAGAAGTAAAGCTTTTGTCCTGCTTTGGCTCTTTGGGGAATTTTTTGAAAAATTTTTTTTCTTCCCCATTGCGAATGCGATTTTCTAAGAGAAAGAATATGTGGATTGGGTAAAGGAGATCATAATTTCCTCTGTGGTTATAGAATTTGAGGTTGAATTCAAACAAATAATGTTTAGTTTTAGTTTAGGCGTTATACTTAGTTTAGGCGTTATACTAAATATTTTAAAGCAGATAGTCATCCTAAATGTGTGTGTGTGCGTACACACACACACACATACATACGAATATTCTTCTGATGAAGCCTAATATTGCAAAATTCAATATGTGGATATTTAAAAGGTAAGGAACGTCTCCTAACATGGTGAAGTACTGTAGCCACTGAAGGTTTCTGGTCAGATACTTATCTGTTCCACATATTTGTCTTCAGTTTTTAATTCTTTGTCTTATTTACTGTTCATTATATTAAACTCTAAAACATAGCAATTTCCAGACTTTATTTTACTTTCCCATTTTCTCAAGGTGACACATCCATCCTTTAAGATTACTTGGGGAAACTTACTGGAAAATCAATTGCATTCTACTTAAAAATGTGTAAATAAAGTGTATCCGGTTACCTTTGCATTTAGTGATGTTTAATTGAACTTGTATGAATGCATATATCTTTTGAAAAAGGGAAAATGACAGACTGAGATAGTTGCTGTCAAGTTTAAAATGAATGGTAGAATGAAATTTCTCATATCTTTCAAAGTAATATTCCATTCATGGCCATTTGCTAAAAGTAGTCATTTGTTAGTAAAGTTGATTTTTAATTTTTAAAAATTTTTAAAAAGTTTTTTTAAAAATAGTGTGGTAAACTAGATATGGCTACAGTCTTGAGCTATCAGTTTATATTTGTAATTATCAGCTGAATCCAGACTTAAGCTTTCAAATGTATCTTTTAGCCAATGAATTTTCCAAAAGGGTTGGCCTCCTTTCTTATCAACATAGGTAATACTATATCCAAAATGATACTGGCTTTATGTAGCTGTATCAATAAACAATTATGAAGTCAGCATTAGTTTTAATATTAATATTCATTTTAGTTTAGTAATGGAATTGTCAGGTCATAATTAAATAACAAAGTTTTATGAGACATTTAATATGAATATATTTTTTGTTTTTTTCTTAGATTTTTATTTTTTATACAAATTGTAGAGCTTGTTTTAATATTTTGTACCTTGAAAAAAGCATTATTATATTTCTTTACTAGTAATTTCCAGTTACAGCTTTAAAACATTTTATGGTATCAAGCAATGCATGTATAAAATAAAGTGTTGCTAATAAAGTAATTTGCTTTAGAGGTATTTTTCAATAATGATATTAATAAGTAATTTTAATGTTCTAATTATTTTAAATATTGAACTTTTTAATGCTACTGCTACTCAAGGTTGGAGTTGGGAAAAAGAAAAGTAGTGATGTATTCACAGTTTTCTGTTCCTTTCATCAGGCGGCGGATGAGCCTGCCTACCTGACAGTGGGAACTGATGTCAGTGCCAAGTACCGAGGGGCCTTCTGTGAGGCAAAGATTAAAACTGTGAAAAGGCTGGTGAAAGTTAAGGTAAAATATATGCATACACGTTTTCCATGTAACAGTTTTACTAACTCAAAGAAATTAGAGTTCTCTAACCTGGAGGGGAAGACTGCAGATCAATATTTTATTGATTGAATCAATACTATATGAAAGCACTATTATATACTATACTTATATAAAAAACCTATTAAGAAATATAGAACTCGAAATAAGTTATTTCAAAATATTTCCATCAAAGCCCATGCTCATGACATGCCTGTCGTTTGGAGCTTTCTTGTTGTAGCAACATACTAACTTAGGCTACCATCAGTTTGCTCCCCTTTCTTAATATATTAGGTAGTGACATTTCAGTGATTAAAAAGAACAACACAGGGAATTATTTTCAAACAGCATTAAAAATGATTCACAAAGTTGGCTTTTCAAGATGCTTTTATGACCAGTGAATAAAGTTTTTGCATTGTTGTATAATATTTCAGAATACAGAAAAGTACAGATGGATTGTTATCCATAGCATACCTCTCAGAAATAACTCTTTTGTCATCTTTTACTGATTTTTCTTATATGGACATAATTTTTACCAGTCTTTGTTGGATACAAAAATAATCCCCGCTTTTGTAAAAATTTTTAATATCATAGAGCTATAAAATACAGTTAACGAAAGTCCTCTGATAACACTCTAAAGAGATTTGAGGGCTGGGATGTAGCTCAGTGTAAAGTGCTTGCTTTGCATATGCAATACCCTGGGTTCAATCCCCAGGATCAAAAACAAAAAAATTAAAAAAAGAAATAAGCTTAAAAACAACATTTTTTAAAGGAGATTTGTGGTCTTCCAGATTGTGCTGTGCCTGTCACAGCATCATTGTCTTATTATTGGATCGTGCTGTACCTGCAGCTTCCAGTTTGCTTTTTTTCATCTGCATAGATGATGTTTACCTACTAGAATCAGCACCACAAAAGGAAGAACTATCTGACTTGTTCTAATCCCAGCACCTACAGTAGTTCCTAGTATGTAGTGGGCTTTCAAAATTTGTTGAATGTATGAATGAACTAGAGCAGTGATTCTCAAAGAGGAGTTCCCAGACCAGCAGCATTAGCCTGACCTGGGAACTTGTTTACAGTGCAGATTCTCAGGTCCCTTGCTGACATTGCAAATGAGACACTCTAGGGATAAGGTTTGGTAATTGTACTTTAACACACAGTTGGAATGTTTCTGATGCACGTTAAACGTTGAGACTCACTGAATCAGAGTGAGACTTATGTAGTAGATAAATAGATTTATCCGTGGTTTTTTTTCATTTTTTATTGCTGCATTATAGTTATACATTTTTATGGAGTACAAGATGGTAGAGACAAACATGCACCATCAGTCATTTTGCCTTTCCCCATATCCATGATTATTTTAAAAGCTTTGTTTAAACTTTGATCTGAGCTGAAGTGATGGTGCATGCTTGTAATCCCAGTACTTGGGAGGATGAGACAGGAGGATCGTAGGTTTGAAGACAGCCTCAGCAACTCAGTGAGGCTCGCATCAACTTACAAAACCCTGTTTCCAGATAAAAATTAAATAGGATTGGGGGTGTAGCTCAGAGGTAGAATGCCTCTGAGTTTAATCCCTAGTACCACACACACAAAATAATAAATACTGATCTCTTGATGAAAATTCTCTTCAAGAGACGACGACATTGCCGCCGCAGCCTCCGCCGCCGCCGCCGCCTCCTCCTCCTCCTCCTCCTCCTCCTCCTCCTCCTCCTCCTCCAACTTCTCCTCCTCCTCCTTCTTTTGTGGTACTGTGGATGGAATCCAGGGGCATTTTATTTCTGAGCTACACCCCCAGCCCTATTTTTTGTTTTTTTATTTTGTAACAGGGTCTCACAGAATTTCGGAGAGCCTCACTAATAGCTGAGGCTGGCTGTGAACCTGTAATCCTGTTGTCTCAGTTTCCCTAGTCCTGGGATTACAAGCATGTGCCACCATGCCCAGTTTTTTATACAGCTTTTTGACCATATATGTTATATAAGGTTTGATTACTAAATATTTGTGAGTCTTCAGCAATTTTTACTTTTGGAGGTAAATTTTTGGCTATTTACTAAAAATCAGTGCAGTGATTGTTTTAAAGGATTTCATTATATATACATTACCTAAAATTTGAATTTACTTATTTGGATAACTTCTTTATTATGGACATGTAAGGAAAAAGAAGGATTAGAAAGTGTCACTGGTCTGTAACTGAATGGTATATCATAATTATTATATGGAGTTAAGAACCAAAAGAGCTCTGGCTTTAAGTAGGAAATAAAATTTGGTACTTTTTTTTTTTTGTGTGTGTGTGGTACTAGGGATTGAATTCAGGGGCATTCTATCTCCAAATTACATTTCCAGCCCTATTTTTTATTCATTATTTTGAAACGGTCTCACTGAATTGTGAATGCCTCACTAAGTAGCTGAGGCTGGCCACTAGCCCGCAATCCTCCAGTCTCAGCCTCTCAAGTACTGGGATTACAAGCATGTGCCACCATACTCCACTCAAAATTTGATACTTTTAACATTTCTTTATTTTATGTATTCATGTTTAGTACTAGGGATTGAAGCCAGGTGCAGTCTACCTCCAGGCCTACATTTAATTTAATTTATTTATTTGCAATATTGGGGATTGAACCCAGGGGCATATTACCTTCAAGCTACACCCCCAGCCCCATTTTTTTATTCCTTATTTTGAAACAGGGTTTCACTGAATTGCGAGGGCGTTTCACTAATTATCTGAGGCTCCCAGATGCTGGGATTACAAGCATGGGACAGCATGCCCGGCTTATTTTTATTTTTATTTTTTTAAACAGGATCTCACTAAATTGCTGAGTGTTTCCTTAAGTTGCTGAAGTGGCCTTGAACCTGCATTCCTCCAGTCTCAGCCTCCTAAATACTGGAATTACAGGCATTTGTCACCATACCTGGCTGGTACTTTTTTTTTTTAAATACATGGTGACAATCAGAGCCTTTTATGACCTATTGCTAAAATGCACTAAAGTCAGTTATTAAACGCGGATAGTATGCAATTGATGCTTGCTATCTGCTTGGGGCTATAATAATGAAGGAGGCTCTGACCCTCAAGGAACTCATGATTGACAAGAGACAAGAAACATAAATAAGACACTGTGATGACTGTTATACCAGAGGTGACCACAGGGTGCTAAGAAGCATGCATTAAAGATGTCCTTGTTATAGTGTTACCATAAGTATATTGCTTTAAAAGTAGCATGCACAAAACTTAAAATCATTGTGCAAAATTGTTTTTCCAGGTACTCCTGAAACAGGATAATACTACACAATTGGTGCAAGATGACCAAGTAAAGGGTCCTCTAAGAGTACGTATGTGGTTCAGTTTAAAATCTAAAATAATGAATTAGATTTATACCATTTTACATTATTGCATTAACTTTATTTTATTTATTTTTATTTATTTTTATTTTTTTGGTCGTAGTGGGGTTCCTGGAAACCCTTCTATCTCTGGGCTACACTCCCAGACCTATTTTATATTATTTTTATTTGGAAACAGGGTCTCTTAAGCCAGTACAGCTGGCTTCGAACCTGCGCGATCCTCCTGTCTCTGCCTCCCAAGCCCGGGGATTACAAGTGTGCGCCACCACGCCCGGCGGGAAATTGCATTAACTTTAAAAAAAAGAAAAGAGAATATTAAATAGAAAATAAAAATACAAATGAGGTATTTGTATGGTTAGTATGAACTATGATACTACACTGACTTTATCTTTAAGAAAATCAATCATCTTACAGTAGGGTAGGCAATTGAGTATATATATATATATATATATATATATATATATACATACATACATACATATACATACATATACATATATGTTAAGTTTTCACCCACCCTTTATTTTGAATTCTTGGACCAAATATCTTACTTTGTTTTTTACATTGATGCCTGCTAAGTTATATGATACCTGATAAATATCATAAGCTTGAATCTTCTGGTATTTTGATTTACTAAATAAACTATGTTCATTTGTTCATTTCATAATTCAGTTTAATTACCTATAGTGTTGTTTCCCATCTATATCTGGCCATTTGTTTATGTAATCTATGTCAAAGTATCATGTTGGTTAATATCTGATATACAAGCTGGGCATGGTGGTGCACACTTGTAATCCCAACATTTGGTAGGCTGAGAAAGGAGGATTACCGTTTGAAGAAAACCTCAGCTATTTAGTGAGGCCCTTTACAACTCAGTGAGACCGACCCTGTTTAAAATAAATTATAAATAGGGCTGGGGGTGTGGCTCAGAGGTAGAATGCCCTTGACTTCCATTCCTAGTACTGTCAAAAAAAAAATTGATATACAAAGGTTTGGAAACTGAAAAAAGGTCATTGGTTCATCCCTCTGTCTCCAGGTGAACCTTTATTCAAAGAGTCCCTTAAATATTATATCAAATCCAATATTCAGTATTACATTTTGTGTGTAGGGGTGTGGAGGTGTGTCCAAGTCCAAGGATTGAACCCAGGGACATCCTACCTCTGAGCTACATGCCACTGCCCTACTTCATTTTTTATTTTGAACAAGGACTCACTAAATTAAGGCATTCTGGCCTTAAACCTTCTTAGTCTCTGAAGTACTGGGGATATATGATTGTGCCACCATGCCCAACCAACATTAAGTATTTCTTTATTTTTATGTGTGGAGCTAGGAATGGAACCTAGGTGCATTCTACCTCCGTGCTACACCCCCAGCCCAATTTTTTATTCTTTATTTTGAAACAGGGTCTCACTAAGTTGCGAAGGGCCTCTCTAAGTAATTGAAGCTGGCAGTGAACCCAGATCCTCCTGTCTCCTCACCTTCCCAAGTACTGGGATTATAAGCATGCAACACCGTGCCTGGCTCAATATTCAATATTTCTATAAAAGAAAATTAAAGCCATTTGTTTGTCTGATGATGTTATGCTTCTTATATTTAATATTCTTGAAGACAGTGTGTTATGGTGAAAAAGCTGTGGAGCTGGACTTAAGAGACTATGTTCTCGCCAGGCGTGGTGGCGCACGCTCGTAATCCCAGTATTTGGGAGACTGAGAGAGGAGGATCGCAGTTCGTGGCCAACCTCAGCTACTGCCCTTTGCAACTCAGTGAAACCCTGTTTCAAAATAAAGAATAAAAAAGAGGGCTGGGGTGTAGCTCAGAGGTAGAATGCCCCTGAGTTAAGTCCCCAGCACTACAAAAAAAAAGATTGTGTTCTCATTCTGGACTCTATGCTAATAATTTCCCCTCTGAGCCACAATTTTCAGTTGGTAAAGTTAGGAGTAAAGGGGTAATAATAACTCACTTATACCAGAGTGCTCTGGGGCTCAAATAACATAGTGAAGATACAAGCACTGTGCATGATAAAAGTGTAAGCCAGAGCAAGGAGAAGTCACCCTAAGTATTATTTTTCTTAACCCAGATCATATAGTTAGTGGGAGTTGATTCGTTTGTTTGCTTAAATTTGGTAAGGAAATTTGGGTTTCATGTTTTAGGTTGGAGCTATTGTTGAAACGAGGACATCTGATGGATCCTTTCAGGAAGCTATTATCAGCAAGTTGACAGATGCTAGTTGGTATACCGTGGGTAAGTAGTTAAGTAATTTAATACATAAATTTGATTTGGAGGTTGCATATACCTCTATTTTGTGAGTACACTGAAGCATTGTATTGGCAAAAGAACCATTCATCCTTTCAATTTACTGCCTATAGCTGGCTAATATTTTAATGATGCCCTGCTGTTAAGAAAAATAGTTACCTTATAACTCAGCCATTTAAGTTGTCTCATTCAAGAATGTACTTCTGTTTCAGGTTACTTTGATATTTTAATATTTTTTATTTTTATTATTTTGTGGGTCTGGGGATGGAACCCAGAGGCATTCAACCTTCGAATTACACCCCCTGCCCTACTTTTTATTCTTCATTTTTAAACAGGGTCTCACTAAGTTGTGGAGTGCCTCACTTAGTAGCTGAGGCTGTCTGTGAACCACAATCCTCCAGTTTCAGCCTCCTAAATCCTGGGATTACAAATGTGTGCCACCACACCCAGCTTGATATTTTTATTCAAAAAATTAAATTAGAGCTGGGTGTGGTGGTGCATGCTTGTAATTCCAGTACTTGGGAGGCTGAGACAGGAGGATCTTGCAGGTTCGAAGCCAGCCTCAGCTACTTAGTGAGGCTCTCAGCAACTTAGTGAGACCTTGCAAATTAAAACAAAACAAAACAAAAATATGTCTGCGATCTGGGATTGTAGCCTGGAGGTAGAAAGCTTCTGGGTTCTATCCCCAGTACCCCCCACCCACCAAAAAAATTATATGATTATTTTCTTCTATAAGAAAAGTCAGTTGAGCAGTATTATAAGTAATCAAACCTTTTCACTTTTTTTGGAATTGTAATTAAGATTGCATAAATGCTATTACCTCCTCTCTTTTATAAGGGCATTGTAGGTGTTACCACAGAATATACAAACTAAAAATAAATTACTGAGATGGGAGGATCGCAGGTTTTTAGCTACCCTCATTAACTTAGGCCCTCAGCAACTTAGACCTGTTTCAAAATGAAAAATAAAATAGGGCTTGGGGTGTAGTTCAGATGTAGAATGTCCCTGGGTTCAATCCCTAATACCCAACAACAACAAAAAAATTGAACAGAATAAACTCAAGCCTAGATGATTGTAGCTTAGTTTTTTATTAATAAAATTAAAAGAATAGACTCTCTTATTAGAAGCTTTCAACAAAGCCTATGGGGTCCCAGCTACTCACAGTGTCAAAGAAGGAGGATCACTTGAGCATAGGAGTTTGAGTCTAGCACGGGCAACACAAGACCCTGTCTCAAAAAAAAAATGTCATCAATGTGAATTGTGCATTCTTTACATTCTATGTGTAAGGTTATATTGACTTTAAAAACCTTTAGGGAGAAGCAACAAGTGTCGTAATACATGTAAATTAAAACTTAAAAGCCATACTTAAATAGTTGCTGTCATTATGCTGATAAGAATACTGATAGGTAACATTTCCAAATCTCTTCTTAGTACTTCAGGCTACACAGTCCTGTGGATTACACCCAATCCTTGGTTTTATATTACATAGCTATAGCTTTTTGGTTTTTATATTTATACCATTGTATAAGTAGTGTAATTATAGTGTTGTAATTTCCTTGTCCAAAGAAAAAAAAAGACCTGTTAGGTTTACTTGATTTTTGCTTTGAGTAACAATCTTTGATTTCTGTTTGATGCTCAAAGCTTGAAGAACATGCTTCGCTTAAAACTGTATTTCCTGTGTCTTATTCTGTGGCTTCTACTAGCAGTATCAATTTGCTCTGGGTAACGTTTTTTTCCTAACGTCTTTGATTTTCCTTGTACCATCTAGAAGTTGTTGGTGCACAATGGTGCCATCATTCTGAGTGACATATGGTTAGTCATCTTAGTTGTGGCTGTTGATAGTTGTTAGAGATTTAAAAAATAAACTGAATGTTAACTCGTAGAGATTAAGTACATATATTTTGCTATATTAAGCGAGACACTTGTAAGATTTACAGGGCTTGTGTGTGTAGGATCATGTAAGGTTATAGGATGCATATTCAAATACTGATACTGCTTCCTATAGTCATTGTCACTGCACTCCTATTGTCATTGCACTCAGATAACTTGTGGAGCTTTAGTGATTGATATGTTGCTCATACTCTCTAGAAGCAGTTTTTCAGGTTTTCCCATTCTGGATTTCTGCATCCCAGAACAATCTTTTAATTATGAAGAGTCATCTCTGTCCTCTGAAAACTAGTTGCAGCTTAGCATTCTCTATGGTGATTTTCTATGTTGGGTTGGGTAATTACAGAAGATATCTTATAATTCTTAGTTTCGAACTCTTGGTCTCTTAGAATTTAAATTGTAGAGAATCCAGGTATCAAGAATAGATGTGGAAACCAGGCATGGTGGCTTATGCTTGTAATCCCAGCATTCAGGAGGCAGAGACAGGAAGATTGCGATTCCCGGACATCCTCAGCTACTTAGGCCCTTTGCAACTCAGTGAGCCCTTTTTCAAAATAAAGACTGAAAAAATAGGGCTGGGAGTGTAGCTTGTAGCTAGAATGCCCCTGGGTTCCATCTCCTGTACCGCAAAAAAAAAAATAAAAATAAAAATAAAAAATGTGGAGCTAGGCATGGTGGTGCATGCTTATAATATCAGTACTTGGGAGGCTGAGACAGGAGGATCATGCTGGTTTGAAGCCAGCCTCAGCTACTTAGTGAGGCTCTCAGGAACTTAGTGAGACCCTGTTTCCAAGTAAAGTGTAAAATAGTTCTGGGAGTGTAGCCCTAAGATAGGTGGCCCCTGAGTTCCACCCCCAGTACAACACACACACACAGACTAAAAAAATAGGGCTGGGGTGTAGCTCGGACATAGAATGTCCCTGGGTTCCATCCACAGTACTGGAAAAAAAAAAGGTTGGGGGGACTTAAAGCAGAGGCTGAGACTGGAGAATTATAGGTTTGAGATCTGCCTTAGGAATTTAGCAAGACCCTATTTAAAAAAAAAAAAAAAAAAAGAGTGGGAGTAAAGCTTGGAGGTAGTATGCCCTTGGGTTCAACCCCTGGTACCAAAATATATTTAAAAAAGAAAGGGAATTGAAAACCCCAAACCTCTACAATTTAGTACGTCTAGGGTGGCAGTGCAAGTTCTATTCTTTTGTTGTTGTTTATATACTTTTATAAGCACATTACATGATTCTGATGCAGGTAATACACAGTTAATACAAATAGACTGCATAACTTGGTGTGGTGGTACCACTTATTAACCCAGCACACTGGAGGCTGAGACAGGAGAATTGCAGATTCAAGGCCAGCCTCAGCAATTTAGCAAGGCCCCCAGAACTTAATGAGAGCCTGTTTCAAAATGAAAAAATATAATAGGGTTTGGGGTGTAGCTCAGAGGTAGAAGCCCCAAGTTCAACCCCCAATACCACATAAACATGGACACACACACAAAAGAAGAAAATAGACTGCATGTAGAGAAACAGATACTTATTTGGGAGGAAAATTTAAAATATTAAATGGGTTTGGACTATCGCTCAATGGTAGAGTACTTGCCTCGTACATATAAGGCAAGCTGAGTGAAGCTGAGTTGGGTTCCCAGCTTCACATACATATAAAAAGTATTAAAGATTTTTGCATGAAGAAGTTCATGAATGAGGCCGGGCGTGGTGGCGCATGCCTGTAATCCCCACGCTTGGGAGGCGGAGACAGGAGGATCGCGCATGTTCGAAGCCAGCCGCACTGGCGTAAGAGACCCTGTTTCAAAAATATAAAAATAGGTCTGGGAGTGTAGCCCGGAGGAAGAAGGGCTTCCAGGAACCCCAGTACCACCAAAAAAAAAAAAAAAAAAAAGAAGTTCATGAATGAGATTGCTCTATAAAGATTTAGGATTTTGAGAGGTACTGTTTCCTTAAGTACATTCAGTGTATTATTGTGCTATAAGTAATATTTGGGTATTGACAGATTCTAAGTAGTTTGTGATCAAAGTATAATGAGCTTCATAGTTGGCTTAAAAAATGACAAACTGAAATGTGTAATCAGTTCACGAGCTTTCAGAATTTATCTTTTATTGAATTTCTGAACTTATCTTTTATCTACCTACTACTCATTGTTTTGTTTTCGTTTTTCTACACTGGGGTTGAACCCAGGGGCATTCTACCTCCAAGCTGTACCCCCAGCCCTACTTTTTATTTTGAAACAGGGTGTCACTAAGTTGCGGGTATGTTCAATAAGTAGTTGAGGCTGGCTGGGAACTTGCAATCCTTTTTCAGCCTCCCAGGTACTGGGATTACAAGTGTGCACCACTACGCCCAGCTCTCATTGGGTTTAATTGCTTTTTTCTGAAAGTTTTTGTCATTTCTAATTCCTATCATAGTATTTTATATCAGGAGATTATACAAAATATTAATGGTCTTTATAACTTTTTTCCTTTTTTCTTTTTGATACTGGGGATTGGACCCAGGAGCATTCTACATTTAAGCTA
This sequence comes from Muscardinus avellanarius, assembly GCF_963383645.1. Taxonomy (NCBI): domain Eukaryota; kingdom Metazoa; phylum Chordata; class Mammalia; order Rodentia; family Gliridae; genus Muscardinus; species Muscardinus avellanarius. The sequence goes on from NC_137798.1 coordinate 63,458,026, forward strand.
TACCTTCAGCCCTTTTTATTTTGAAACAGGGTCTTGCTGAGTTGCTGAGACTGGCCTTAAACCTGAGATCTTCCTTTTCAGTCTCCCAGATACTTGGATTACAGGCATTTGCCACCATGGCTGGCCCTTTTGTGACCTTTTTGATTTAAGGAGATCCCCGAAGTTACGTTGCAGTATTAAAATGAAAAAAAAAAGAGGATACCACATTGCTGGTTCAGATAAAATAGGATTTAAGATCATTAATGACCTAAAGTTATCGTTAGAGTCAGTGGTATTAATTCCTTATGTAATGTATGTATTTCTCTTCTCTTATAGCTGAATAACCAATCTGAAAGAGATTATGGTTCTAATATGATTCTAATATAAAAAGTTTAATAACACCTTGCCCTATAATGTTGAACACTAAGTAGCCCCAGCTCATAGAGATTTTTTTTGGTTTGTTTTTGGGGACACTAAAAATATTTTCTCTGTTTTAAAACTGCTTCTTACCAAAATTTATTAATTTGACAGTTGCGTGAAAGATAAGGAATCTGTGATATATGTAACTGAAATCTCTCCAATCATTCAAAATATGTTAAAGTTGAGATTAGGATTCATATCTCATTGCCACTAACTCCTAGTAAATACAAAGTGTTGATATGACATTTTGAATGTGTTCTATTTTTTTAATAGTATAAAAATAGCACATTGCATTAAGAAAATGTAAAGGAAGAAAATGTCAGCAACCCACATAGAAAATGTGCAAACACATACATCATTAATACTAAGATCTATTCTTTCATTTACATTAGTATATTTTATAACAAATACTTTTTAAGAATTTTTTGTGCCTTAGAACATTTGTTATATCAGATTTTATGGAATTTCTAATTAATAAAGAACTGAGTAAAGGATCATTAGATTAAACTGGTGAATTGACTGGATTTTGTAAAATGTGCCATAGACTTGTAAGGTGTGTAGTCAAACCCTCTTACAACAAATATTATTACAATCAAATTCAATCACAAATTTTTTAAAAACCTAGTGATTTTTTTTTCACTGTCTAGAAAATCATCAAGGAAGCATACTAAGCATCAGAGAAATTATTCAGTTTTGTGTTAGGCCTTAACTCATTGTCTAAATGACTACCTTAGGATTTAGTACTTCCCTAATTTTCAAAAGTTAATTATATATTTGAGTATTGATTTTTTAAGTTTCTAGACTTGTGAAGCTGCAAGGGACTTATAGAGTTATCACAGATGACTCCATGAGTAACAGAACTGTTGGAGATAAAGTAATCTTGAACAAAATTGAAGACATCACAGTTTCTGATTTCAAAATATTTTATGAAGCTGTTATAAAAAAATAGTATGGTGCTCATATAAAAAGGCACATTTAACAAAAGAACAGAATAGAAAGCCTAGAAATAAATATGTGCATTTGAGGTTAATCAGGTGATTTTCAGCAGAGTTACCAAAAACACACAATGGAGAAAGGACAATCCCTTCAGTAAGTCATGTTGAGAAAACTGGATATGAAGGAGAATAGAATTAGAGCCTTATCTCATACCATATACAAAAGCAACTGAAAATTGATTAAAGACATAAGACTTGAAATTGTAGCTGGGTGCAGTGGTGTACTCTATAATCCCAGTCCTTGGGAGGTTGAGGCCAGAAGATTAAAAATTTGAGGACAGTACATGATAACACAGTGAGACCCTGATTCAAAAAATTAAAATAGGGTTGGGTTGTAGCTTAGCAATAGAACACTTGGTTCAATCTCAGTACCACACACACGAAGGGAGGGAAGGAAGGAAGGACTTACAAAGAAATTGTAAAGTTACTATAAAAAACATTGTTTGAAGCTCCATGACATTCATCTGGGCTGTGTGTTTATGATGATAATAATAATAATCCCCAAAGCACAGGGCTTTGATTTGGATGTGGTTGGTCTCCCAGTGTTTCATGTTTTGAAAGCTTGTTTCTGGTTGTAGAAATGTGAGAGTGGGTGTGAGCCTTTAAGAGGAGGGGCCAAGTGGGAGATGTTGAGGTCACTGGGGACAATACCTTTGGAAGGGATCAGTTGTAGTTCTTGTAAGGTCCTAAGTTAGTTCCTGGGAGAAAGCTTGTTATAAGAGAGTGAGTGTGGCCCCTGCATCCCTTTCTGGTTTTTGTCTTTCATACGTACCTGTCATGGTGCCATCTGCTATTGGGCCCTCATCACAGAGGCTGAACTTATGGAGCTGGCTGAGCTTAAACTTTCAGCCTCCAAAACTGTGAGCTAAATAAACCTCAGCTTCAAGGTTTTTATTTTTTAATAGTAAAGAAAATATACTAATTCAGTCAACAAAAGCAAAAATAGATACATAGTATTTTATCAAAATAAGATGCTTCTACATAGCCAAGGAATCAGTCAGCAGAGTGAAGAGACAACTGAAGGAGTGAGAGAATATATTTGCAAACTGTACATCTGATAAGGAGTGAATATCCAAAATATATAAGAAACTCAAACAACACAATAGCAAGAAAACAAATAACACATTTAAACAATGGACAGAGAACCTGCTCTGTTTTTTTTTTTTGTTTTTTTTTTAACGGATCTGGGGATGGAACACAGGGTCATTTGACCTCCGAGCTACAGCCCCTGCCTTATTTTTAATTTGTTTTGAAACCGGGTCTCACCGAGTTGCAGAGGGCCTCACTTAGTAGCTGAGGCTGTCCGCGAACCATGATCCTCCAGTCTCAGCCTCCCGAATGCTGGGATTACAAGCGTGCGCCACCACGCCTGGCAAGACCTGCTATGGTTTGGATAAGTGCTGCCCAAGGCCCTTGGTCAAATAATTGGTCTATAGCCTGTGGCACAATTGGGAGGCATTGAAACCTTCAAGAGGCTGGGCCTTCCAGCCTTTGGGGGTTATGTCCTTGAAGCAGTCATTGAGACGCTGGTCCCTCCTTCTTTCTCTTTTTCACATTCTGGCTGTGAGGTGAATGGCTTTGCTATGCTGCCATGATGTGCTGCCTCGTTACAGGCCCCAAAGCAACATGCCAACCAGTCATGGACTGCAACCTCCAAAAACGTGAGCCAAATTAAGCCTTTTCTCTCTATAAGCTTATTACCTCATGAATTTTTAAAACTAATCTGAAACCTAAGTAGACATTTCTCAAGAGAAGACACACACATGACCAGTAGATACAGTCATGTACTACATAGTGGTATTTTAACGATTGACCACATACATGATGGTTATCCCATAAGATTATGGTGGAGCTGAGCAATGCCCATCACCTAGTAACTTCCTGCTTAGTGCAATGCAACATATTACTCATATGCTTGTGATGATGCTGGTGTAAACAAACCAGTGCTGGCAATTATATAAAAGTATAGCACATACATTTATATGTAATACGTAATACTTGGTAATGACAGTGACTGTGCTACTGTCCTATGTATTTGCTATAATATTTATCAGTATTTTAGAATGTACATTTTCTTATGAAAAAAATTATCTATAAAACAGTCTCAGGGAGGTTTTTCAGGAATGATTCTAGAAGGAAGCCTAGTTATAATATAGGAGATGATAACATTTTGTGTATTACTGCCCCTGAGTACTTTCCTGTGGGACAAGATGTAGAGGTAGAAGATGGTGCTATTGATGGTCTTGACCCTATCTAGACTACTACACTAATATGTGTTTATGTCTTAGTTTTATTTTTTATCTTTTTTTTTTTTTGTGGCATAGAGATAGAATCCAGATGTACTCTACCTCAAACCTAGATCCCCAGCCTGATTTTACATCTTATTTGAAAACAGGGTCTCACTAGGTTGCTGAGAGCCTCACTAAGTTGTCAAGGTTGGCTTTCCATCCTTCTTTCTCAGCCTTCCAAGTACTGGGATTACAGGTGTGTGCCACCATGCCTGGCTATGTCTTAGTTTTTAACAAAGTTTAAAAATAGGAAAAAGCTTTAAAATGAGGATGTAATACAAAAAAATATTTTTGTGCAGCTTTACAGTGGATTTGTTTTAAACGATTATTACATGAACCTGCAGTATTCAGTACAGTAACATTCTGTACAAGTTATATAAGAGACTGTCTTATGTACTGTGTGTGTGTAGTAAGCTATACCCTCCAGGTGTGTGTGTACACACTCTGATGTTCCCACAAGGATGAAATCACATGTGACAGTTTGGATCAGGTGTGTCCCCCAAAGGCTCATGTGTTGAAGGCTTGGGCTCCAGTGCTATAAGGTCCAGAGGGGAAGTGGTCAGGTCATGAGGGCTCTGACCCATCAGTGGATTAATCTAATGTCCTGAGGGATTCCTAGCTCAATGAACTGGTGGATCTGAGGAGACATGTCCTCAGGCCCTTCCTCTCTTTCTCTCTGCTTCCTGACTGCCATGAGGTGACGCAGCTTTCCTCAACCACGCCCTTCTGCCATGATGTTGCTGTCTTGAAGGCAGCTGACCATGGATAGAGACCTGTAAAACTATGAGCCAAAGTAAATCTTTCCTCCTCTAAGTTGTTTTTCTCAGATATTTCATCATGGCATTGAAAAACCAAGACACCTGACAGTGAATCCCAGAGCATATCCATATTCCTGTCGTTAATTAATGCATGACTACATGAAAAAATGCTCCACATATTAATCATCAGGGAAATGTCAGTTAAAATCATGGTGAGGTATCACTTTACGATTGTTAGAATGGCCATTACCAAAAAGACAAAGGACAGTGAAAACTGCTAAGGATATGGAGAAAAAGAAACCCTCAAAATGCTGTTGGTGGATGTGTAAATTAGTATAGTCATTAAGGACACAATATAGAGATTTCTTAAAAATGAAAAATAGGGCTTTTGTCTGATCAGCAGTCTCACTTCTGGGTATATATACCAAGCAAAATGAAACCAGTTTGAAGCTGGGCATGGTGGCACACACTTGTAATCCCAGCGCTTGGAAGGCTGAGACAGGAGGATCGCACAGGTTCGAAGCCAGCCTCAGCTACTTAGTGAGGCTCTCAGCAACTTAATGAGACCCTGTTTCTAAATAAAATAGAAAATAGGTCTGGGAGTATAGCCCAGAGGTAGAAAAGCCCCTGGGTTCCACCCCCAGTACCACCAAAAAAGAAAAAAAGAAAGAAACCAGTGTGGCCAAGAGCTATTTTTGTGCCAATATTCATTACAGCATTATTTATATTAGCCAAGATGTGAACTCAACCAAAGACTTCATGAACAGATGACTAAAGAAAATGTGCTATATATTCACAATGGAATGTTATCCAGCCTTTCAGAAGAAGGAAATCCTGTCATTTGTGACAACATGGATGAACATGGAAGATGTGATGCTAAGTGAAATACACCAGATGCAGAAAGATAAATACCACATGAACTTATTTACATGAAGAATCTAAAAGGCCAGGCTCAGAGAAGGGAGTAGAATGGTGGTTACTGGGCGTAGAGATGTTACTGGCGTTACCGGGGGTTAAAGTGCTTGTGGGGCGGGGAGTGAGGAATTAGGGAGATGTTGATTAATACAGATTTTCACTTAAGAATAAGTTAAAGCCGGGCATGGTGGCACATGCTTGTAATCCTAGTGCTTGGGAGGCTGAGACAAGATTGCACAGGTTCGAAGCCAGCCTCAGCTACTTAGTCTCTCAGCAACTCAGTGAGATCCTGTTTCCAAATAAATTAAAAAATAGGGCTGGAGTGTAGCCCAGTAGTAGAAAGCTCCTGGGTTCTACCCCCCAGTACCACACACACAAAAAAAAGAATAAGTTAAAGAAATCTATTGTGCAAGAGTACATTTTAATACACACACACACACACACACACAAGTATGTAAGGTAATGCAGATGTTAATTATCTTGATTTAGCCATTCCAATGCATGTGTAACTATTTTTACTTTTTTTGTGTGTATGTGGTACTGGGGGTGGAACCCAGAGGCTTTCTACCTCTGGGCTATACTCCCAGACCTATTTTTGGAAACAAGGTCTCACTAAGTTACTGAGAGCCTCACTAAGTAGCTGAGGCTGGCTTCGAACCTGTGTGATCCTCCTGTCTCTGCCTCCCAAGTGCGGGGATTACATCATGCGCCACCACGCCCAGCAATGTGTAACTATTTTTAATCATCATGTTGTATGCTATAACTATATACTATTTTTATTTGTCAATTGTGTAAAATAACTTTTTAAACAGAAAGTATTGGCTTTATTAGGGTATACATACAATTTTAATATTTAAATTTTTACTCTGTTATATGAAACATTCTGTTAATTATAACTGCTGTTTAAAAGTATAACAATCATGATAGTTACTATTTTTTTGTGGTACTGGGGTTGGAACCAAGGGCATTCTACCTCTGAGCTACACCCCCAGCCCTATATTTTATTCTTTATTTTGAAACAGGGTCTCACTGAGTTGCAGAAATAGCTGGGCGTTGTGACGCATACTTGTAAATCCCAGCATTTGGGAGGCTGTTCACGGTTTGCAGACAGCCTTAACTACTTAGTGAGGTTCTTTGCATAGGGATGGAACCCAGGAGCATTTGACCTTTAAGTTATACCCCCTGCCCTATTTTTTATTCTTTATTTTGAAACAGGGTCTCACTGAGTTGCAGAGGGTCTCACTAAGTAGCTGAGGCTGTCCGCGAACTGCGATTCTCTGGTCTCAGCCTCCTGAATGCTGGAATTATAAGTGAATGCTGGTATTACAAGCGTGCACCACCACGCCCGGCCATTTGGATCTTTAAGTAAAATTAACTTATTATTTTTATAATCCTTCAGGATCAATCATTGTTATGATAATAGATTGATCTTTGTATTTAGTAATTTATTAGATCCTGATGTTCTCAGTTTCTTTAAATTCTAATGGATTAGGGCTAGCATTTTGTATATTTGTTTAAATTAACAATATTTTGTATGTTTAGTGTGATTAGTGTTATTATGTGACTCTTAGTTTTGCCATTTTTCTCTAAGTAGACTTTATAATTTATATCTATTATAATAATAATAAACTTATATTTTCTTAGCATGTTTTACTATAAAGCTGAACTGAAGAGCTAAATTTACTATAGATAATAGTTAATCATTTCATTCTTACCACAATGCTAAAGTCTCCCCTGCTTACTTTTTTTGTTTGTTTGTTTGTTTTGCAGGTGTGGGGATGGAACCCAGGGGCATGTGGTCTCCGATCTACATCCTCTGCCATATTTTTTATTCTTTATTTTTGAAACAGGGTCTCGCTAAGTTGCAGAAGGCCTCACTAAGCTGAGGCTGGCCGTGAACCACGATCCTCTGTTCTCAGCCTCCCAAATGCTGGGATTACAAGCATGTGTCACCATGTCTGGCTAAATTTTTTGGTTTATTTAGATGATACTTTTAACATGGAAGTTAAGGAAGGAGGCTTTCTATTGATATAACTTTTTCATGGTTTTGGTAACCATTTATATCAGGATTAATAAATCCGTTAGGGAAGCCAGGTATGTTGTCACATGCTTGTAATCCTGGTACATGGGAGGTTGAGACAGGAAGATCTCAAGTTTAGGAGGATCTCAGGTTCTTAGCTTAGTGAGACCTTGTTTCCAAATAAAAGATAAAATAGATATGGGGATGTAGTTTAGAGGTAGAATGATCCTGGGTTCAACCCCCAGTACCACACACACTAAATAAATAAGTCTAATATGTTTTTGCATTTTCCATGTCCTTCAGAAAATCTTTTAAAGTTACATTACTTAAATGTGTGTGGTACACAAATATATATTTGTGTAGTTTTTTAAATTCAAAAATCTTTATTTCTCTTCTTTTACTTAAAGTTGGAAGTGTGTGTGTGTGTGTGTGTGTGTGTGTGTGTGGTACTGGGGGTTGAACCCAGCAGTATTCTACTTCTGAGCTACACCCCAGGCTTTACTTTTTAGTCTGTATTTATTTATTTATTTATTTATTTATTTATTTATTTTTGAAACAGGGTCTCACTAAGTGGCACAGGGCCTGAGTAAGTAGCTGAGGCTGGCCGTGAACCTGTGATCCTCCTGTCTCAGCCTCCCAAGTACTGGGACAACAAGTGTGCGCCACCATGCTGGCAAGTTAGAAAGGTTCTTGTGTAAAATTATGCAGTAGTTATACCATAACCCTCCTTGAGAAATCCCTTTGTCTTTTACATTATTTGATCCATGATAAAGTATGTTGAAGTGAAATGAATTTTTCTCTTTAAATATCTGCTTTTATTTCAAAGTGATTATTTAAAAAACAAGAACTAAGAAAAATAAATTGTTGGGATTTTTCATCAGAATATTTTGATTTTAATGCTGCTATTGGCTAATGTAAAACACCATGGAAGCCAGGTGTGGTGGCACATATTTGTAATCCCAGCATGGGGGAGGCTGAGACATGAGGATCGCGATTTGTGGACAGCCTCAGGTACTTAACGAGGCCCTTTGCAACTTAGTGAGACCCTGTTTCAAAAGTAACAGAAAGACTAAAAAATAGGGCTGGGGGTGTAGCTCAGAGGTAGAATGCCCTGGGGTTCCATCCCCAGTACCGCAAAAAAAATAAAATAAAATAAAAAAAACACTATGGAAAATATTCTGTTTATAAATTTGATTCTGTTGATTGATCTTATATTCTCATTTTCCTGCTTCATAACTCCATTTTTTTATTAATGTTAGATGCTAAAATCAAAATAAATTCTGAAAGATCAAGCCTATAAAATTATCAGTAATATAGTTATATGGAGAATTTTCATAATAAATTGTTAAATTCCTCACCCCATTTCTTAAACTTTTATTTTTTTGTGGAACCCCAGGGGCATTGTACTTCTGAGCTACACCCTCAGTCCTATTTTTTAGTCTTTTTATTATTTGAAACAGGGTCTCACTGAGTTGCGAAGGACCTCGCTAAGAAGCTGAGGCTGTCCATGAATTGCAATCCTCCTGTTTCCACCTCCCGAATGGCTGGGATTACAAGTGTGCGCCACCATATCTGGCTTTTATTTATTTGTTTGTTTGTTTATTGCAGTACTGGGGATGCAAAAAAGCTCTTAAGTAAACAGCAACAATACAATTCCTTTCAATTAGATTTTTATTGAAATATGTGTATACATTCTTTGATACCTTTTATTTATTTTAGTGTTTGATGATGGTGATGAAAGAACATTGAGACGCACATCACTTTGTCTGAAAGGAGAGAGGCATTTTGCGGAGAGTGAGGTAGGATGATGGGGATGGGCTTTTTGGATTGAACATTAGTTATTAACCTAGAGCGAAAATGCAAATTTAATTCCTCTGTTTTTGACCCAGACACTGGACCAGCTTCCATTAACAAATCCAGAGCATTTTGGAACTCCGGTAATTGCAAAGAAGACTAACAGAGGAAGGAGGTCCTCACTTCCTGTGTGAGTTTTTCATACGTTACCATAATTACAGTTACCATAGCATTAATAGGTGAATTTTACAGAACAGCCAAATTTGATTGGGTGACCTTTCCTCAGCATCTTGTATCTATATATAGAAATTTTGCCCTGAGAAGACCATATTCTTAATTATTCTTACTACTTTGCCAAGAATTGTTACAACTCCATTTTCAAGATGGCCACTTTTATTTTAGGTTACTTTAACAAGGTCTATTTCAGAAACAATTTACATTCAAGAAACTGTAAGAATAGTCAGGTGTGGTGGTACACACCTATAATACCAGTACTTGAGAAGTTAAAATGAGAGGATCACAGATTCAAGGCCAGCTTAAGCAACTTATTGAGACCCTGTTTCAAAATAAAAAATAGTGAAAAAGGACTGGGGATGTTTGTAGGTAGGATGCCCCTGGATGCAATCCCAATTACTGCCCCTCCGTTTCTGTTTTGCAAGAATAATATAATGAAAGGTGGGTGCCATGGCACAGGCCTTTAACTTCAGCTACTCAGGAGGCTGAGGCAGGAGGATTGCAAAGTTTAGGCCAGCTTGAGCAACTTAGTGAAACCCTGTCTCAAAATAAAAAAGGACTGGGAATAAGACTCAGTGGTAGAGTGCTTGCTTAGCATGTGTGAGGCCCTAGGTTCAATCCCCAGTACTACAGTAATATGTAATAATATGATGAATTTGCATATGTTCATCTAGATTCATCAAGTTTTAACATTTTTTCGCACATATTTTTTTCTGGAAGTGGTAAACATCATGACTCTTCACCCTTAAACAATCAAGGTTTAAATAATAAGTTCAGAAAACTTAGCTTTAGTGAAATCTAATAATAGATTATATATCCAATAATATATAGTCGTTATTGCAAATTTTTCGAGTTGTTCCAATAATAGTCTTATTCTTTTATTTTGAAACATGGTCTCACTAAGTTGTGGAGGGCCTCAGTACCTGAGGCTGGCCTCGGATCTGTGCTTCTCCTGTCTCAGCCTCCCAAGTACTGGGATTACAGGCATGCACCACCATGCCCAGTTTATGTGTTTTTTAATTTTTTAAATTTTTAAAAATTTTTTTTCCGTCAAGCCACACTTTTATTACAGGTTCGAACCTGGACCCAAGCACTTGTGTCTCCACATAAGCAGCAAAGGCCTTATGTGTTTTTTTAAATCTTCTTTAATTTTGAAAAGTTTTTTACCCTTTTTTGTTTTTCATAACATTGAGATTTTATAAGCATACAGGCAAGTTGTTCTATAGACTATTCCTCAACATGGGTTTGCATGATTGCATTTTCAAGTTGTACTTTTTTGACTAATACTATGTAAGTGATGTGTCCTCAGTGCAAACACATCAGAAGTGTATATTATCAGTTTGTTTTCTAATTTGTTTTTTTTTTTAAGATTTAAATGGGTTTATTAAAAAGATAGAAATACAGAAGACAGTTACAGCCCATGCCATTCAGGAGTAGCATGGTGGGGGGGGTTTTTCAAACAAATTCACCCTTGTTGCATAGTTTGTGATGTTAACTTTGGTAACTTGATTTAGATGGTATCTGCCCAATTTCTCAACTTCAGAATTATTAGTTATCAGTTTTCCATTTGTAATTTATAATTAATCTATATGGATATACTTTGATACTAGTTAAATATCCCATTCTTTATCAACCTCTTATTTAATGGTCTTATCATTCACTGCTAATTCTTGCCTAAATAAATTAGTAATGCTAGGATAGCAAAATGGTGGTTTTCTAATTTTTCATCCCTGCTACATTTCTTAGTTGTCATTTAGTTATAATGAAAATCTTTTCCTTACTATCGCTGTGAATCCATGGATTCTGATTTTACTTAATGGGTTATAACTCATTGTTTAAAAATTAATTTTGGTGCTCAAGTTGTCCCAGATTTAGCCAGCAGGATCCTCTTCAGACTGACTTCTATGATCTTTTGATATATCTTCACTGTTTGTTTATGTATGTGTTTATTTATTTATTTTTGGTACTGGAGATTGAACCAGAGGCATTCTACATCTGAGCTACACCCCCAGCCCTATTTTATTTTATTTTATTTTTGAAGCAGGGTCTTGTTAGGTTGATGAGTCTTACTAGTTGCTGAGGCTGTTCTTAAACCTGTGATCCTCCTCTCTCAGCCTTCCAATTACTGGTGTGCATGACCATACCTATCTTTTTATTTTTTAAATAAGGTACCCAGCTTTTGATTTTTTAAAAATAGGGTCTCACTGAATTGTTGAAGGACTTTCTAAGGTGCTGAGGCTGGACTTGAACCTTTGTCTTGCCTTCAGAGTACAGGAGATTTGAAGAAGCAAATAGAAGTGTCAGAAAGAAAGATAAGAAAGATTTGTCAGTGCAGATAATAAAGCAAAGTGGAGTTTGACAACTGAATGGTCTGTGAGAGTAAAGAAGGAATAAAGCCATTAAAAGATAAGGAATTAAGTGGTTTTGAACCACTTCATAAGAGTTAATAGCTCTGCACACTCAGTAAACTGGCAGTATAGTGTGTTGCAGGAAGTCAAATTGCTCCATATATATTCATCAGGAAGTTGAGTGGGAGTACATACACATTTTTATTAAAAACCATTTAGACTTAGAGTAATGCATATTGTTTATACTTAACAACTAAACTTTACTTACCCAGATAAGTTATAAATAAACCCTCTCCTCTGTTTTACTGACATGTTTTCATAGACTGTTAGAAAAGTAAAAGTATATTATGTGACTTCTGGCATTAAAAAATAGAAGTACAGTCTTAAAAAAAAGTATGTATTTGGGGCAGTGAGTACTTAATGGTGATGCAATTACAGGTATTTTGGCCTGGCTGGCTAATAGCATGAGAACCAATTTCAAGTATTCATTCCTCTAACGAAGTGGACTCAGAGTTAGGATAGACAGCTAAAGACTACTCGTGCAAGGCTCAGGAAGTATCGTTCTCCTCTCTTCCAATAACGGGAGAGTTTCTGCCATAGTAGGAGCTGAAATGAGCATATTAAATTCATATCACTGTACCAAATAATGGTTATGTTAGAATAATGATCAGGTGATTCTGACTTTTAGTACTGAAGATGAAAAGGAAGAAGAGAGCAGCGAGGAAGACGATGAAGATAAGCAACGTCTCCATGATGAGTTATTAGGAAAAGTTGTCAGTGTGGAATCAACGGCTGAGAGGCCTGAGAGCTACCCCGCTTTGGTAAGTATTTCTCTGCAGCGTTAACTAGCCATACAAATATTTGTTTACAGTGGGTGTTTGAAAGTGTTTGAGGGCTAGGGATATAGCTCAGTGGTAGTGCACTTGCCTAGCATGTGCAAGATCGACCAGCACCTCAGTGAATCAATCACTTGAAATATTTTTAAAATATTGCACAAGTTTAACTTGGTCCTCAGGATTTAAAAACTGAGCACTCACTCAGGTCTAGAAATCTGGAATTCACTATTTCCTTTTGTCATCGCCTTCCTTTCATTCCCTGTAATCATTTTTGGGATCATACAGTTCTCCCATCAAAATTTGTCCAGTGGCCTACTCTGTCTCATTATCCACTTTACACCTTAAAATTCCTTTAGCTTGATTCCCATATACTTTTTTTTTATGCTGAATTCAGACTACTTTTCTAGAACAAACTTTTTTTTTTTTTTGTAGTACTGGGAGTTGAACCCAGGTGCATTCTGCCTCCATACTATACCTCCAGCGCCATTATTTTTATTTTTTTAATTTGAAACAGTGTCTCACTATGTTGCAGAGGGCCTCACTAAATAGCTGAGGCTGGCCACGAACCTGTGATCCTTCTGTCTCAGCCTTGCAAGAATTGGGATTACAAGTGTGCAACCACCTTACATGACTTTAGAACCAGTTTTTTTTGTTGTTGTTTTTGTTTGTTTTGTTTTTCGGTGGTACTGGGGGTGCTATACTCCCAGATCTATTTTATATTTTATTTGTAAACAGGGTCTCACTATGTTGCTGAGAGCCTCACTCAGTATCTGAGGCTGGCTTTAAACCCATGTGATCCTCCTGTCTCAGCATCCCAAGTGCTGGACTTGCAAGCGTGCACCACCACTCCCAGTGCTAGAACCAGGTGGTTTTCTTTTTGGTGGGACTGGGGATGGAACCCTTCTAACTCGGGGCTACACTCCCAGACCCATTTTTTATATTTTTATTTGGAAACAGGGTCTCTTAAGCCAGCAAGGCTGGCTTCAAACCTGCACGATCCTCCTGTCTCCACCTCCCAAGTGCGGAGATTACAAGCGTGCACCACCACGCCCGGCTGTATATGTGGTCATATATATATATATATATATATATATATATATATATATATATATATATAATCTTCACTAAGTCTGTCTAATCATCAATTTTGCATCCTTTAAATGGATATTTGAAGCCAGGCATTGTGGCACACACTTGTAATCAAGTTGTAATCAATCATGGTACTTGAGAGGCTGAGACAAACATGGCAGTTTGGGGCCAGCCTCAGCAACTTAGTGAGACTTTGTTTCAAAATAAAAATAAAAAGGGCTGGGAGTATAGCTTGAAAGTAGAATGCCCCTAGGTTCAATCTCCAGTACCAGAAAAAAAGTGGGGTTGGTATTTGTTGCCACCCTGTCTCTTTCTTTGATTCCCATTTTCACTGCAAGTTTTTCCTTTTCTAATCTACATGATTTTTCTGAACCTGTACCTTATCTGAAATTAGTGTTCACTGAAGTTCTGCTGTGATTTTGGCTTTGTAAGAGAAAAAAGTATGAAACTAGCAGTCCAGTGTCCTCAAGAATTTTACTATCTGCATGTAAGAGATGACATGATAATTAGAGATTATATAGTAAATTTAAAAAACAATTGGTGAAGACATAAAATAGTACAGGGAGTACTAGAAAGGAAGAGTTCACCTACCTTTTAAAGAAGGCTTTGGAAATGGCAAGTCTTAGGTTGGTTGGTAGAGAAAACTAAGCTTTGCAAATACAAAGAAAGAATGAGAAGAAAGAAGAGAGAATTACTTCATGAAAGGACTCAAGAATATTTGTCTCCACTGGCAATCATTTTGGCTACCCATGAGATGAAAGTAGGGGAATAATAAGAAATATAACTGCAACGATAATTTGAATCTGGGACAGAAGGGTCTGTAAAAAACTATCTAGAAATTTGGATATAATTCTACGGAGAATTTTGCAGAAATGTGATATTATTTGAGCTGTGTGGTTAGAAACATTAATGAGAAGCAGTGGTATGTTGGATCCATTGTTGTTGGAAAGACTGGAGGTTGTAAGAATCAATTTGGAGACCATTAGAGTAGTTCACAGAAAAGATAATTGGACCTTGAATTTGCCCACTCATCCTTTAAGACTTACCTTAAGTTTTGCTGCCATACCTTTTCCTTGCCAGCTCAGCTTTACTCTTCTCAGTATTTTCATATTCTCCTCTGCTTAGTGATATCATTGTACACATCTGTTACCCTCTTAGGTCGTTAGGGTCGGCACAACTATAGTATTAGTCTAATAATTACTAACACCTAGGAAACAAACACAAAAAACCATTTATTGTCATCTGGTGTTACAATAATATGTATCTGCCAAGAATGTTTCAAAATCTGGATATACACTATTTAGTACATTAATCATGAACTGTAAGTGTGTGTAGGGGGTATTGGGGATTGAACTCAGGAACATTCTACCTCTATGCAACACCCTCAGCTCTATTTTTTTTTTAGGTGTTTTTTTTTAAACAGTGTTTCACTAGGCTGATGAGAGTCTCACTACTTGCCGAGGCAGTACTTGAACCTGCAATCTTTCTGTCACAGCCTCCCAAGTACTGGGATTACAAAAGTATGCCACCATGCCCAGCTATAAGTGGTTACTTAAGTTTAAATGTAAGTTAATTCGAATTAAATAGATTTGGGGCCTTGAGGTATAGCTCTGTGGTAGAATGCTTGCCAGCTGTTTAATGCCCGAAATTCTCTCTCTAGTATGGAGTGGAGGAGATCACGTTCAAATGCTTGCTGCTAGCAGGGCATGGTTGTGCACGCTTGTAATCCCAGCACTTGGTAGGCTGAGGATCGTACAGGTTCGAAGCCAGCCTTAGCTACTTAGTGAGATTCTCAGCAACTTAAGTGAGACCCTGTTTCCAAATAAACTATAAGGCTAGGTCTGAGAGGATAGCCCGTAGGTAGAAAAGCCCCTGGGTTCCACCCCAGTACCACTAAAAATCAAAAACAAAAAACAAATGTTTGCTGCTGTTCGACAGAATGGATATATAATTTCCATCATTGCATAAAGGTCTGTAGACAGCAATAGATTATAGCAGACAATATATAGTATTAGAGGAGATCCTGAGTGGGTATATTTCAGCAGTTTATTAGGAGACATTGGGTTTTTTGGATTTATTTAAGGCAGAGTTGTGCTATGTTGGCCAGGCTGGCCTAGGATGCCTGGGCTCAAGCAGTCCTTCAGCCTCAGCTTTCTGAGTAGCTGAGACTACAAGCATATGCCACTCTACCCAGCTTAAGTTTTTATTTATTTATTTATTTAAATTTTTGCGGTACTGGGGATGGAACCCAGAGCATTCTACCTCTCAGCTGCATCCCCAGCCCTATTTTTTATTCTTCAATTTGATATAGGGTCTCACTAAGTACCTGAGGCTGGCTTTGAACCTGCGCAATCCTCCTGTCTCAGCCTTCCAAATGCTTGGATTACAAGTGTGTGCCACCATACCTGGCTTAAGGGTTTTTTTTTGGGGGGGGGTGGTACTGGGGTTCCTGGAAACCCTTCTATCTCTGGACTACAATCCCAGGCCTGTTTTATATTTTTTATTTGGAAACAGGGTCTCTTAAGCCAGCGCTGCTGGCTTCGAAACTGCGTGATCCTCCTGTCTCTGCCTCCCAAGCGCCGGGATTACAAGCATGCACCACACCTGGCCTGGCTTAAGTTTTTTAAAATATGAAGCTCTGTCGGCCATGGTAGCGCACGCTTGTAAGCACAGCGCTTGGGAGGCTGAGACTGGAGGATCGCACAGGTTTGAAGCCAGCCTCAGCTACTTAGTGAGGCTCTCAGCAATTTAGTGAGACCTTGTTTTCAAATAAAATTTAAAATAGGGCTGGGGGTGTACCCCAGAGGTAGAAAGCCCCTGGGTTCCATCCTCTAGAACCAAAATTAAATAAAATTTAAAAAATGAAGTTCTACAAAGTATACAGAGATTATTTGCTATGGATAGTACTAAGATTTTTTCCCCCATGTAACATTAAGTGATCCGGTCTTTGTTCAGATTTCTCAAAACTTTTTTTTTTTTTTTTTGGTACTGGGAATGAAACCCAGGGACATTCTACCTCCAAGCTACATTCCCAGCCCTATATTTAGTCTTTTTTTTTTTTTTTAAACAAGTTATCTCTGAGTTGGGAAGGACCTTGCTAAGTAGCTGAGCCTGTCCACAAATTGATATCCTCCGGTCTCTTTCTCCTGAATGCTGGAATTACAATCATAAGCTACCATGCCTGGTTCAAAAGTTGTTTTAATTATTAAAAAATTATACATGCCTTTGTAAGAAAAGGATCTTGGGTGACTTTCTTTCTTCTCGCTTTTTCATAGAACTGGAGATTGAACCCCAATGGTGTTCTACCTCTGAACTACATCTCCACCCCATTTTATTTTATAATAGGGTCTCAGTTTCTCAAGCTGGTTCAAACTTGCAAACTTTCTGTCTCAGCCTCCCAAGTACTAGTACTACAAAGTGTATGCCACCATACATTAGCTCTTTTTTTTTGTTTTTTGTTTTTTGTTTTGGTGGTACTGGGGTTCCTGGAAACCCTTCTACCTCTGGGTTACACTCCCAGACCTAATTTTATACTTTTTTATTTGGAAACAGGATCTCTTAAGCCAGCGCGGCTGGCTTCGAACCTGCATGATCCTCCTGTCTCTGCCTCCCAAGCACGGGGATTACAAGCGTGCGCCACCACGCCCAGCTCCCAGACTCATTTTTATATTTTTATTTGGAAACAGGGTCACTTAAGCTAAGTTGCTGAGGCTTTCTGTGATCCTCCAGTCTAAGCCTCCCAAGTACTGTGATTCTAAGCGTGCACCACTATGCCTGGCTTAGAATTATTCTTTTTATTATTTATTTATTTATTTTTGTGTGTGGTACCGAAGATGGAACCCAAGGGCCTTCTACCTCTGGGCTACCCTCCTGATCCTCCTGTCTCAGCCTCTCAAGCATGGGGATTACAAGCGTGTGCCACCACGCCTGGCTTAGAATTATTCTTTTTAAAAACATATTCTTTTACTGAGCAAGAAATTAATTGGTTCTTATGTTATATTTCAGGTGATATCTCCCAGCTGTAATGATGACATCACAGTGAAAAAGGATCAGTGTTTAGTTCGATCATTTATCGATTCTAAATTGTAAGTAATGAATCACTTAATGTTATATGGGGAGAAAAAAATAGAATCATATTGATAGACCTCTCTAGCAAGACCTTATATTTGTAGTTTTATTCTTTGTCTTTGTGTGTGTGTGTGTGTGTGTGTGTGTGTGTGTGTGTGTGTGTGTGTGTGTTCCTGGATATTGAGACCAAGAGCATTCTACCTCTAATCTATATCCCTACTTGTATTATTTTTATTTAGAAATAGGGTTTCACTAAGTTGCTGTGAGGCTGGCTTTAAACCTCTGATCCTCCTGTCTCAGCCTCTAAAGTACTGGTATTATAGGCATGTACACTATGCCTGGCCAAGACATATATTTATTTATTCATTCGTTCATTCATTTTTTTTCAGTACTGGGGATTGAGCCCAGGGGCATTTTACCTCCATGCTATACCACCAGCCCTATATTTTATTCTTTATTTTGAAAAAGGGTCTCACTAAGTTGCATAAGTTCTGGCTGTGAACCTGCAATCCTCCTGCATGATTTTACTTTCAAAAATTTAATTATAGCCGGGTGTGGTGGCACATGCTTGTAATCCCAGCACTTGGGAGGCTGAGACAGGAGGATCGCATAGGTTCAAAGCCAGCCTCAGCTACTTAGTGAGGCTCTCAGCAACTTAGTGAGACCCTGTTTCCAAGTAAAATATAGAACTAGGTCTGAGAGGATATCCTGGAGGTAGAAAAGACCCTGGGTTCCACCCTCAGTACCTAAAAAAAAAAAAAAAAAAAATTTAAAAACCTGAGTATTTGTTATCTAATAAATTTTGACTTTTTGTAATGTTGGGTATTTTTTACTAATGAACTGTAAAAATTCAACAATATGTTAGAATATTAAAAGCATGTTTTTTTTAAATAAAGCACAGTATTGATTTTCTTTAATTGTACAACTTTATTGTTATATGTAGTATTTTATATTATGAAATTGAAACTCATTTTCCATGGGATCTATATTAATAGAATAATTATTTTGATTTTTTTTCTGATTAAAAAACAAGTCTGTTGCTGGGTGTGGTGGTGCATGCTTGTAATCTCTGTGCTTGGGAGGCAGAGACAGGAGGATTGCGCAGGTTCAAAGCCAGCCTCACTAGCTTAAGAGACCCTGTTTCTAAAGAAAAAATATAAAATAGGTCTGGGAGTGTAGCCCGGAGGTAGAAGGGCTTCCAGGAACCCCAGTACCACACACACAATAAATAAGGCTGGGGGTGTAGTTTGAAGGTAGAATGCCCCTGGGTTCCATCCCCAGTATTGCAAAAGAAAAAAAAAAGAATAAAAACTAGGACTGGGGGTATAGCTCAGAGGTAGAATGTCCCTGGGTTCTATCCCTGGTACCATAAATAAATAATAAAATAAATAAATAATAAAATAAATAAATATAGAAAATTTTCCCTTGACCAGGCATGGTGACCCACATTTGTAATCCCAGTGCTTAGGAAGCTGAGACAGGAGAATTGTGCAGATTCGAAGCCAGCCTCAGCTACTTAGTGAGGCTGTTAGCAACTTAGACCCTGTTTTCAAGTAAAATATAAAATAGGTCTGGGAGTGTAGCCTGGAAGGTAGCCCCTGGGTTTCACCCCCAGTACCACCAAAAAAGAAAAAAAAAAAAAAAAAGAAAGAAAAATTTTCCTAGCCGCATCTCTGATTGGTTTAAAAAAAAAAGCAGTAGCCATGTTGGCACACACTTATAATCCGAGTACTTGAGAGGCTGAGATAGGATTATCGCAGGTTCGAAGCCAGCCTTAGCAACTTAATGAGACCTGTTTTCAAATGTAAAATTAAAAAAAAAGGACTGGTGGTGAAGCTCAGAGGTAGAATGCTCCTGGGTTCAATCCCCAGTACACCCCCCACACACACACATCCATCAAAAAATTAGATACATGTTTTTGTTGTTATTAATCCCTATAGGGAAAAATATATTATTTCCTCATTTGCAGTAGTGGGAATTGAAATCAGAGCTTTGTGCAAGTTAGGCAAGCTTTCCCACTGAGCTATATTCCTAGTCGTCCTTTCAAAAATTTAATAAATTTAATACCCTAATATATCTCATAGTGGTAAAAATATTTTAATGTTATCTTCTTGTAAATGGTTTGTAACTAAGATTAATAAAAATTTAATACTGAACATTAAAATGGACCTTGTTAGCCAGGTGTGGTGTCACACACTTGTAATCCCAGCATTTGGGAGGCTGAGACAGGAGGATCCCATTTCGTGGCTAGCCTCAGCTACTACTTAGTGAGGCCTTCCTCAACTTAGTGAGACCATGTTTCAAATTAAAGAATAAAAAATAGGGCTGAGGGTGTAGCTTAGAGGTAGAATGCCTGTGGCTTCCATCTCTAGTACTCCAAAAAAAAGTAATATTATGAGCTTGAGGCTCTCAAATTAATGGAAATTTATGTAAAACTTTAGAATTAATTAATCTAGCCAGGTGTGGTGACATAGGCTTGTAATCCCAATACTTGGAAGGCTGAAACAGGAGGATACAGGTTTGAGGCCAGCCTTGGCTACTTAATGAGACCCTCTGCCACTTAGTGAGACCCTGTTTCAAAATACATTCGAATATGTGTATAAGTGTGAATGTAGCATGATTAACCTGAACACTCAGTGTTGGGGGGTAGGAGAAAGGTGGGGCGCTAAGTACTGTGTGAATGTATGCCATTGTCAGTATTATCCACATTATAATGTGAGACTAGTGTACCAATAATATATATATATATATATATATATATATATATATAATAAAGAATAAAAATTTGGCTGGGGGTATAGTTTGGAGATAGAATGCCCGTGGGTTCAATCCCTGGCACCACATACACACACAGAAAATGAAGAATTAATTAATTTAGAATTAACTTTATATAAAACTTTAGAATTAAGTATCTTAATTCTAATATAGCTTTGTCAACGCCAGGCATGGTGGCACATGCTTGTAATCCCTGCGCTTGGGAGGCAGAGACAGGAGATCACACTGGTTCGAAGCCAGCCGTGCTGGCTTAAGAGACCCTGTTTCCAAATTTTAAAAAAATATACAAAATAGGTCTAGAAGTATAGCCTGGAGGTAGAAGGGTTTCCAGGAACCCCAGTACCACCAAAAAAAAAAAAAAATTTATATATATATATATATATATATATATATATATATATATATACACACATACACACACACACACACACACACACACACACACACACACACACACATATATATAATATAGCTTTGCCACTCATGGTGGCACATGCCTTTAGTATGAGTAGAGAGGCCGAGATAAGAGGATCACAGGTTTGAGGCCACCATGAACTTAGGTAGACCCTATTTCAAAGAAAAAATTTAAAGGGATCCAGGTATAGCTCAGTGGTAGAGCACCTCTGAATTAAATCTCTGGTAACACGCAGATGTACACACACACAATTGGAATATGTACAGTCTTAGACTTTATACCACTTTATAAGCAAAATAATTTTAATTTTGACTTTTATACATATAAATACATATATACACATATATGTATTGTATGTGTGTGTGTATTTGTGTGCACACACACGTGAGCAAGTGTGCACTGCAGGTTGAACCCAGGGGCATTCTACTTCCGAGCTGAACCCAGGGGCATTCTACTTCCTAGCTAGAGCCGGGCCCTGTTTTTATTTTTTAAACAGTCTCACTAAGTTGATGAGAGTCTCACTACTTGCTGAGGCTGTCCTTGAACCTGCTACACTCCTTTCTCAGTCTCCCAAGAACTAGGATTACAGGCATGTGACTCCATGCCTGGCTGAGTTTTATTTTTTTATGTATTATTATAGAGTACTTAAGTGATAGTTTTTATTTAATAAGTGGTTTTTCTTTTCTTTATTTCTTCTATAATTAGTTACTCTATAGCAAGAAAGGATATTAAGGAAGTAGACATTCTCAATCTACCAGAATCTGAGCTCTCCACTAAACCAGGTAAAATAAGGTTGAATCAGTCATATTTTATAATGTAGGTCTATATGGGAAATAGCAAATAAAACAAGAAAGAATATTCTCTGATACTATATTAACTATTTAGAGTTGTTCATCTTATTTGATGAAGATTTTTAAATGTATAGATGAAATATTTGATTTATAGTTCTTAGATCAATGTGACTTTCATGTTTTATTGTTAAGGTTTCAAATAGTACTCCCCTAAAGTAGTAGCAAACATTTATTATAAGCATTATAACTATTGAAATATATTCTGCCTTACTGCATTATTTTTTAAGTGACTGCTGAATTTGAATTAAGATCTTCTGACTCTGAGTGTCATGCCCTTTTTACTATTCTGTGCTGTTAATTCCGTAGCAACTGCTGAAGTACGTTTTCACTCTTAGGGCTACAGAAAGCAAGTGTCTTCTTAAAAGCTAGAATTGTTCCTGACAATTGGAAAATGGATATAAGTGAAATCCTTGAGTCATCTAGTAGTGATGATGAAGATGGTCCAGCTGAAGAAAATGACGAAGAGAAGGAAAAGGAGGCCAAAAAGGAAGACGAGGTGATGGTAGGTGTAATTTCATATCTGTAACAAATACAAACAGTTCAGTGCTCTTTAGTAAAAATAATCCCTTAACGGATTTTCTCTCCTGTCTACATTCCCTATGATTAGTTTCTGTTCATTTATAGTTTATCTTGGTTTGGGGTTAAGGAAACTTCTTGGCATAAAGTTAGGTGTGTGAATATGGACTAATTTTTCGTAAGAAGTGACAAAGAAGTACTTAGCAGGTTTTATCAACAAGTGTGTATTTGTTTTCTTAGAGTGTTTACCAAACAACCCAGGTGGAAAGAAATCTAACTTTTAGGTATTTTTATGTATTAACTTACTGAAATTATTACCATATGAAGTAACCATTATTATCTTACTTTAACTGGGGTGATTCAGAAAGATTGAGTAACTTTCCCAAGGTGGCACAACAAAAATGTTAGAATAGGGATTTGAACCCAGGTCTGGTTGCTTGTAACTTCAAAACTTTTTTCTGGGTTAAAAAAAAAAAAAATCCTATTTAAACCTAAAGAAAATTTCCCTTGGTAGTTAGATAAATCACAGAAAAGATTTAGGTTGTATTTTAAGTATGAATGATAGTTTTGGTAATACTGCTGTGTCATTTAAAATATAATTGTAGGAGATCATTCATGGATTAACACATAATTGCTTACATGAACATTATTCATTCAACAGTGTTTTGTTGAATGGGAGATATTGTCCAGTATATTTTTTTTATTATTATGGACTAAAGGGGCTTAGGGACAAAACAAAGAGAATGCATGTCTGGAAAAGAGGGCCTATTTAAGCATGAAGAATATTTGCCTGGAAAAATGTGGAACGCTTGTTTCTGTTTTTCATCCACGAATATGAATTTATGAAATAACACGAGTATACTTGTATGTCCTGTAGGGTGTACACTGTTTCTTTCCTTTTACTTCCCCTGCAGTATTTGGTTTTTTACACTCTGAAACCAGAATGGCGGTTCATACTTCCAGGCTGCCTACAGAGTTGCCATAGTAACATGCTGTTGGTTTTAAGTGAGCATGCTCGGGAAGACAGGAAGGCTTAGCAGAGGCTTGGCAGGTTGCCAATGGAGGTTTGCCAGATGCTTTGAAATGGGCTGTCTTTCTTTTCCTTTCATGTAATGTCTGATTTTTATGTGGAAGAGAATGTAAGTAGTGCTGTATAACCCTGCGGATGCTATGCCCTAAGAGGGAAAGCAAATATTTGCAAGTCAGACTGAAAAATGCCCAGACCCTGTACTGATTAAGTAGAAGGGGAATCTAACCATTTTGCATTTGAAAGAAAATGCAGCATATAGGTAAGAATTTTTTTTATATTTAGTTACCATTTTGGTTGCCAAAGATGGGGTTAAATAAGAATTTTAGGTATTGAGGATGTGGCTGATACGGTAGGGTTCATAACCAAGTGTAATTGTTTCTTGTAAAAAAGACAGTAGGAGTCTATTTTTAGAATATCAGAGGATGAGGCTATTTGTCTTAAACATAAGGTAGATTTGGGAATGAAAATGATGAGACAGTTTGGCAGAACTCAGCATTTAAAGACTAAGTATTAAATGTGATTTTTGAATTTTATGTGCATTTATTTATAGATTGTATGTTTTCAGGGTAAATAGGCCACATTTTCAGGGTGTGAACTGTTGCAGTCTGTGACTTAGCTTTGTTTTTTAAAAATTAACATTATTTAGGATCTTATATTGCCAAATATTAAAATATTAGTCTATTTTTGTTAATACTTTTAATTAATGTCCCTTCTAGGATGCATTTTCCCTACCCCTAAAAAAACCTTGAAATTTTAAACAAAGAGGATAAAAAGAGCTTTGTAGGAAGTTGTAAAGGGTAGCTATAAAATAGTGCTTGTGCAGTGATTAATTTTGTAAATATTATAATGTTTTATTGAAGCTGTGAGTAAACATTAGTAAAATAAAATGTAAGGGCAAAGCTGTTACCTATTGTTTGCAGGTAATAGTAAAGAAATTTTAAAAGGTAAAGATGCTTATAAGGATAGTATCTTCTTTAAATAGGTGACTTAGATTATGAACCTGTTAAAATTAAGTGAGTCAAGATGCTTTTCATCTCCTTAAAAATAACAAAATATGTAAAATTTATACACCAGTTTACAGGATTATTTTAAATTATTTTTCAGAATATCAGTTTCATAGAACATGCTGTATTGAATTCCTTGATCTGAACTATTTCCTCCTTTTCTCTGGCCATACAAATAGATTTTCTCAAGTAGGATTCGGTTGCTTTAGGGGAAAAAAAATCGGCTGCATTTCTTGCTTTTGGATTTAAGATTTAGTTGCTGAATCATCCCAACTTGTTTTAAACAGTAATTTAAACAAGATTTAATGTATTAATTAACTGAAAAGCACTTTACCCTATACACAGAAAGGGAGAAAATAAGTATTGTATAAAATGAATAATCTGATGAGCCAGGGCCTACCTGGCTTAGTCATTGTGAGTCTTTCCCACATAAGTGAGGCTAAGCTGCTGTATTACGTTACAGATCCTGTCTTCTCAAAATGTAATGAAGCTGTGCTGTTCCTGAAGACTTAATGTTGCTTTACAATGGTCAAAAAGATTTTTTATAACATTCTGTCAACTATTATTTTAATTCTGTAGCCTGTCACTTGATGTTTGTGGTGTAGCAAGCAGTTATATGCAGTAGAATCATACAAGTGTTAGAGACGTCTGCAGTGGTGATCAGCAGTAGGCATTGTTTTCCTATAGGATGCCTTGGGTATCTAAGATAAATAAGAATATAGGGAGACTTGAGATTCCATGGCTTTATCATAGAGGAACATCTTTATTAGTATTTTTAATTACTAAGCATTTGATAGTTCAGGATTAGAGTGCAAGAAATATTTCTCAAACCATTACTGGTTGGGAAAATCATGAGGATCTGATAGAAAGTAGATCCTATCTGTACTGATTAAATCTCAACTCATGGATATTGATGTTAGAAAAAAAGCCCTGGAGAATATTTTTGTGGGTGCTACTTAATGTCTTTGTGAAGAAAATTTTTATTTAGGTTATTACCATATTTTCTTTTGTGCGTTGAAACTGATTGAAAAGTCCAGGTAATATTATCAATTATTTATTTGCCCCTGGCATGTATATTTACTTTGGAAAAATATAGATAATTTTTTTCTTTCTTTTTTTTTTCTCTTTGCAGTACTAGGGATTGAGCCCCAAGGCATTCTACCTCCGAGCTATATCCCCCAGCCCTATTTTTTTATTTTGAAAGAGGGTCTCACTAAGTTGTAGAGGGCCTCACTAAGTAGCTGAGGCTGGCTGTGAACCTGTAATCCTCCTATCTCAGCCTCCCAAGTACTGGGATTACAAGCGTGTGCCACTACTTCCAGCAATATAGGAAATTTTCTAAGGGTAAAATAAATGGTTGCTTAGAGGATTGATTATCAAGGGGAATCTGACAATCTTAGCTATTTATTTATTTATTTAGTACTGGAGATTGATTTTAGGGACATTCTACCACTGAGCTATACCCCTAGCACTTTTTATTTTTTATTTTTTATTTTTTATTTTGAAGCAAGATCTTTCTACTTTACTGCTCACTGGCCTCAAACCTGTGATCCTCCTATCTCAGCCTCCCAAATAAAGAGGTTACAGGCTCATGCTACCATGCCCAGCTAATCTTAGCTTTTTAAATCCTTATGGTTTGCTTATATGGCTTATATTTGGATATTTTCAAAAATCTCTTAAAATCTTATATCTAGAGCCAGGCTTGGTGGTGCACACTTGTTGTCCCAGTACTTGGCAGGCTGAGACAGGAGGATTACGGTTTGTGAAGAGCCTCAGCTACTTAGGACCTCCACAATTTAGTGGGACCCTGTTTCAAAATAAAGAATAAAAAATAGGGCTGGGGGATGTGGCTCGGAGGTAGAATGCCCTTGTGTTCAATCCCTGGTACCACACACACAAAAAAATCTCATATTTAGTAATGAATATTAGAATTTAGAGAATTTTTCCAAGAATAACTTTTTAATGTATAAATATTGATACCCATTTTTCCAATATTGTCAATTTTCTAGGGGCGACTGTTACATTTGATGTCTAAGATTATATTCTACTATTGTATAAATCATAAGAACTTGAATTTTTAAATGAATGGAAACATGAATTTTGTTGTGTTTGTTTCTTTTATGGTCCTGGGGATTGACCCAGGGTCACTCTACCTCTGAGATATATCCACGCATGCACCCCTCCTTTTTTTTTTTAAATTTTGAAACAGGGTCTGCTAAATTACTGAACTTGAGAGTAGCTGCTAGCCTTGAACTTGAGATCCTCCTGTCTCAGCCTCCCAAGTACTATGTTTAAAGGAGTATGCCAGCACACCCAGCACCACTCTAAATTTTATGATTATCAAATTTCACAGCCAGGCGTGATAGCGCACACTTGTAATCCCAGCATTTGGTAGGCTGAGACAGGAGGATCGTGATTTGCAGACAGCCTCAGCTACTACTTAGTGAGGCCCTTTGCAACTCAGTGAGACCCTGTTTGAAAATAAAGAATAAAAAATAGGAGCCAAGAGTGGTGGCACACGCTTGTGATCCCAGCATTCAGGAGGCTGAGACAGGAGGATCGCAGTTTGCGGACAGCCTCAGCTACTTAGTGAGGCCCTTTGCAATTCAGTGAGACCTTGTATCAAAATAAAGAAAAGAAAATAGGGCAAGGGGTGTAGCTCGGAGGTCAAATGCCACTGGGTTCCATCCCCAGACCTGCAAAAAAAAAAAAAAAAAAAAAATTGGGCAGGGGGTGTAGCTCGGAGGTCAAATGCCCCTGGGTTCTGTCCCAAGTACCACACACACACACATATTCACTAGGTTTTCAGTTTTATTGGCCAATTCCCAGTTTCTGTAATCAAGTCATTATGTCTTCCATTAAATCAACAACCCTCCCCTCACTTCACTTCAATTTCAAAGAGAAACTCTGAGCTTCAAGTGTTGAGCAGAGTCTAAATCTTACCTTCCTGCTCTGCTTCCCAAGGTACAGTTGCTATTGCACTGACTTCCTCTATAAGGCAGGATTTCTCCCTTTGTACTCTGGATGTCATTTGTTTCTTTCAGAAAATCTTGGACAATCAACTCTTTTTTTTTTTTTTATAACAGCTTTAACCTGTTTCCTTCTGTTTTAACCTTCTCATCAGCTTTTTAAAACATACCTGTGTCTCTCCTATCCTGACAATTCCTCCAACTTCCCTCCACTGGTCTTCCTACAGTCCCTCTCCTCTCCCCTCCAGTTCTTTGCTCTTTCCTTACCCTTGTTCCTGACCTCATGTTCACGTGTGTGTGTGTGTGTGTGTGTATGAAAGAGAGAGACAGACAGACAGACAGACAGTGTGAGTGAGTTAGTTCAGCTTGCTAGTTAGTTAGTAACTGGGGATTGAGCCCAAGGGTATTCTACCTCTAAGCTACACTCCTAGCCCCTTCTCTTCCTTCCTCTCTCCCTCCCTCCCTTCATCCATCTCTCCTCCCTCCCCCCCCTTTCTTCCTTTCTTTACTTTCTTTCCTTTTGTGGTACTAAGGCTAGAACCCAGGGACATTCTACTTCCAAGCTATACCCCAACCCTACTTTTTATTCTTTATTTTGAAATACTGGTATTACATAATGCCTCTGCCACCACATCCAGTTCTGACTTTTTTTTTTTTTTTCCGTTATATTGGGGATGGAATCCAGGGGCCTTCTACCTCCAGGCTACACCCCCAGATCTATTTTATATTTTATTTGGAAACAGGGTCCTACTAAGTTTCTGAGCTGCTGAGGCTGGCTTAGAACCTGCAATCCTCCTGTCTCAGCCTCCAAGTTCTGGGATTGTAAACGTGAGCCATCACACCTGGTACAGTTCTACCTTTTTGAAATACATGATGTTGCAAGTTTTTTTTTTTTTTCTGGTTTACTTCCTCCCAGGATGATATAATGACTGAAAATCTACTTGTGCATCAGAGCTGTCTTCTTAGTGAGGCAGAGTGGCACTTACTTGTAGTTCAGTTATTTGGGAGGCTAAGACAGGGGGATCTCAAGCCTGGGTAACTTAGTGAGACCGTTTTGAAATAAAAGGGCTAAGAATTTAGCTCAGTGGTAGAGCATTTGTTTGCCTCCTATGTGCAAGGCCCTGGGTTCAATCCCCAATACTGCAAAGCAACTGAGACAAAAAGATGTCTCTTCTTAGTTAACAGACATTTGTATCATACTCCCAGGGACGATCTCTTCTTGTCTTGTTCTCAGACTCTCAAGGTCAGTATGTATGTATCTGCACTCATCTTCCCTCCCCTAACCCATCCTTTCCCTGGTTATTACTAATTCATTTAAATAGAAGCACCAGCTGCCCACTTGCCCAAGCCAGCCAGGAACATGGATTCTGGATTCTTTCCATTCCCACCCAGAGGTACGAGCCTTTCTCTTCGGCCTACTTGAACAGTGTTCAAACTTGCCCACTGCCTTTCTGGTTTCTGCCAACCTTATCCAAGTCATTCTCTTTTGCCCAGACTAATGCAGTAGCCACTGAAGTATTCATCCTGTGTTTGCCCTCCTTCAGTCTATTCTTTGTATTCAAGCTAAAGTAGAATATTTTGTGTGTGTGTGTGGTACTGGGGATAGAACCCAGGGGCATTCTACCTTCAAGCTACACACCCAGTCCTATTTTTTATTCTTTATTTGGAAACAGGGTCTCACTAAGTTGCATAGGGCCTCACTAAGTAGCTGAGCCTGGCTGTGAACCATGATCCTCCTGTCTTAGCTTTCCAAGTACTGGGATTACAAGCGTGTACCACCATGCCCAGCTAAGTAGAATTTTTTTTTTCCTATATGTTATTCCTTTAGGAATAAAATAATTTTAGGGCATAAAAGAAGTTGTACGTTTTATTTTTTAGGACTGAAATATTTTATTTTTTATTTTTATTTTTTTGATTCAAAGAATATTTAATTCTGTCATGGAAGGATTGCCAGTACACTCCTGGGTTGATATCTCTACTGACCGATCCCGCCTTTATCACTCTTGTCCTATTTATTTATTTATTTATTTATTTATTTATTTATTTATTTTTATTGGTGCACTGTATTCATACATCATAGTGGGATACAAACTTTTGTAGACATACATGCACACATCGCCCAGTCAGCACCCAACCAATCCCCACCCCATTCCCTCCCCATCCCTCCTTCCCATCCTTGGCTTAGTGGTTGACATCTAGTATTACAGCAATTTATCCAAAATTAAAAATGATAATTTCACATAACAGTTTCATTTGTCTGATACCAAGCTTTTGATGATTTAAAGATAACATTTCAATATTTCTTTTTACTTTCTTACCAGAGAATATTTTTTTTCTATTTTTTAGGTGAAACTATCATATATTTATATATTTATTTTTCAGAAAAAAAATCTATCCTAATATGGAATATGGACTCTAGATACCCAAAACGACCTTGAAAAAGAACAAAGCTAGAAGATATATATTTTCTGATTTCAAACCATATAAAGCTACAATAATTGAAACAGTGTAGTACTATTCTAAAGGCAGATATATAAATTGTTGGAGTTAAATACAAGCCTAGAGCTAAATTCTTCCCTATATTGTCAAGTTATTTTTGACAAGGTTTCCACGAACATTTGGTGGTGGAAATAATAATCTTTTAACTAAATATTGTTGAAAAATAATAATTACATGGAAAAGAATAAAATTGGACCCTTACCTAATCCCATATACAAATATTAACTCAAAATAGATAAAAGACCTAAATATAAATCTTAAGACTATAAACTTTTAGGAGAAAATCTGGGTCATAAAACCTCACAACATTGAAATTGGCAGTGATTTCTTGGATATGATTTCAATGGCACAGGCAACAGAAGAGTATACAAACTCCCTAAAAAATAAAAAAAAATATTGTATATCCAAAGACAATGTAAACAGAGTTAAAAGTTACTAATAGAATGGGATAAAATATTTCCAAATGCTATATCTGAAGGTATATTAATATTCCAACTAGAAATCCTAAAAATTAACAACAATAAAGGCAAACAATACCATTTAGAGATAGGTAAAAGACTAACATAAATAATGAATCTCCACAGATAACCAATCTTAGTTGTCTGTTGGATGGAAAATCTTGTTTCTCTGGTTCTGGTGTGTGTTACCTATTTCTTCTTTGTAGTTAATCTCTTTGAGTATTTTCTCTAGTGCTGGTTTTGAAGACAAATTCCTTCAGTTTCTGTTTGTCATGGAAGCTTCTTATTTCTCTATCTAATTTGATAGAAAGTTTTGCTGGGTAGAAAATTTTTGGCTGAAAGTTGTTTTCTTTCAGAGTTTGTAATATGTTACTCCAAGCCCTTCTGTCTCTCATGACTTGGTTTGGGAAGTCTGGAGTGATTCTAATTGGTTTGCCTCTGAATGTCACTTGGCCCTTTGTTTTTGTTGCCTTTAAGATTCTCTGCTTGGCTTCCACATTGGTCATTCTGACAATTATGTAGCGTGGGGATCCTCTTCTCTGATCCTGTCTAAAGGGAGTTCTATAAGTTTCCTGGACCTGTGTATCGACCTCTTGCTCTATGTTAGGAAAATTTTCTGCTATTACTTCCTTGAAGAGATTGTTGATCCCTTTGGTTTCACTTTCTTTTCCCTCCTCTATTCCAATAATTCTTAGGTTAGCTCTCTTAAAATGGGCCCATATTTCTTCAATGTCAAATTCCTGCTGTTGGATATTTTTTTCTAGATTAGAAACTATGCGTTGATTTTTGGAATGATCATCTTCTAAGAGCAAGATTCTGTTCTCCATGTGGTCTAATCGGTTGTTTGTGCTTTGAATTGAGGCCTTTACTTCATTAATTGCATCCTTTATCTCTTTTTGGCTCTCTCTGAGTTCTTTTCGAAGCACCTCTATTATTTCTACAGTTATTTTCCTGATTTGATCTTCTAGAAATCTCTGATTTTTTGTTTTATCGGGTTCTGATGTTGTGGGATTGTGGGCATTCATTGCTCCAGTATTATTCCTTTTTCCCATGATTTCGGAAGTTTGTGCCTTCTCTGGGTTCTTCCCTTGGGTCACTATGACTTCACTTAAGGTGTTCTGGTTCTCGAGTCAGTAGTATCTCAGACCCCACTACTCCTTTACTGGGTTGTATCACAGAGTCTCTGACCCAGAGAGTCGACAGAGGCTGCTTTAGACTGTGGGAGGTGCCAGGTTGCACGTTCTCCTATGGTGTGATATCTCTGCCACCGCCACTCCCCCACTGGGTCAAGTCCCAGGGAGTACAGTACTGGGATTTCTCCTCTGTGGCCCGCAATTTGACTCAGTGTTCTTGAGTACGCAGATGTAGCTGTACTGGACTTGGTGAATTCACTCTAGGACTGAAATATTTTAGAACATTGCATAATGCCATCTCTTTTTAAAAGCAGTATACTGAACATTATTAGCTTTATATTTACTCAAGATTTAGTTATTGTATTCTTGTGAGGTGGTGCTGTTATGCCTCTTAACCCTTACACAATTATTCTCAACCATTAATTTTTATGTACAATAACTTTATGGACAGTTCTTCCTAGGGAGTCATTTTGACCTATGAGTCACCTGAATGACCAGACTTAATATTGGTTTTAAGTTAAACTTACAGGTTCAGGTTTTTTAATTTTTTTTTCTTTTCTTTTTTTTTTTAGACAGAATCTTGTGTTGCCCAACGCTGGCCTCCAACTCCTGGGCTCAAACAATCCTAATTCAGCCTACTGAGTAGTTGAGGCTTCTAGTGCACACTACAGTGTTGATTTTTATTTACTTTATTTTATTTTATGGTACTGGGGATTGAACTCAGAGGTATCCTACCCCAAGATATACCCCAACCTTTTTGTTTTGAAACAGTCTTGCTAGGTTACTGAGAATCTTGCTACATCGCTGTCTTCAAACCTCCAATCCTTCTGTCTCAGCCTCCCACATACTAGGGTTACAGGCATTCACCACCATGTCCACTCAGTTTTGTTTGTTTGTTTGTTTGTTTGTTTGTTGCTGATTATTTAACTTGGGGGCATTCTACCTCTGAGCTATACCCCCAGTACAATTTTTTTTTTAATTTGAAAACGGGGTTTCACTGAGTTACTAAAGCTGGTTTCAAACCTGTGGTCTTCCTGTCAGCCTCCCAAGTACTGGAATTACAGGTGCGCATCACAACGCCCAGTTTGGTTTTTTAAGTATAAATTGCTGAGTGTCTCACCTACTTGCTGAGGCTGTCCTCAAACCTGTGATCCGCCTGTTTCAGCCTCCCAAGTACTGGGGTTATAGGTGTGTACCACCTTGCCCAGCTGAGATTATATATCTTACTTTTCCTTTATATCTGTTTCTCAGGCATTGTTTTAAGCTTATCAACAAATTCTTTTTGGCTGAAGCAAGTTTAGGATCATTTGTATCCTTGCAGTTGGGGTTCTTGACTTATAATAATATTCCTTTGTATTTTGCCCCAATTATTTCAGTTGTCTTTTCTATGGCCTTTTTTTTCTCTTTTTTCAGCTCCAATCCATTCTGCATGAACGTCTTTCTAAAACATAGATAGATCTTACTGAAATGCAATAAGGTCTTACTGAGACGAGTCTGTGGTCCTCCCATCTCAGCCTCCCAAGTATTGATTGCAGTCATGCACCACCACATCTGGCTTCAGTCCAGTGTTTCCATCACAGGCCTTCAGTATGGCCCTTCATGATTTGACCCTTACTCACTTTTTATTCTCCCTTCCACTCTTCTTCAGCAATACAGAACTTCTTATAGCTCCCTTGCTACCACTTAGATATTGTTCTGAAGCCATTTGTTATCACTTCTGTTACATCCAGTATCACCTCTGTGTTGCCCATTTCCCTTATCAGTATTAAATGTTATCAGATATATAAAATGAAAAATTTTTAAACTTGGAAAATAGGTAAATGTTAAAAGAGTTAAAATGTAAAAAAAAATTGGCAAGTCTATATAGAAATAAGAGGACTGTATTTGAATTAAAGTGGTTGACTGTGGCTTACAAATCTAATATGCATTTACCTTTCTAAGATGTGCTAGTAGTTCACATTTATTACTTATTTTAAATCAGGCTTAGCCAGGTGTAGTGGCGCATGCCTGTAATCCTCGTTCTTGGCTGAGACAGAAGCATCACAGGTTCAAGGAGTTTCAGCAATTAGACTCTCAGGAACCTAGCAAGTCCCTGTTTCAAGATGAAATATAAAATAGTGTTGGGGGTGTAGCTTGGATATAGAGTGCCCCTGGCTTCAATCCCTGGTGTGTGTGTGTGTGTGTGTGTCACACATACATTCTTTATTTTGAAAAGGCCTCACTAAGTAATAAGGCTGGCCTTGAACCTGAGATCCTCCTGTCTTAACCTCCCAAGTACTGGGATTACAATTGTGCATGACCAAGACCAACTTTGACAACCTCTTAATTTGTATTCAGGAAAGTAGAGTTGCTAGCTAAGAAAGTTAATAGATGAGCAGAAAGAACGTATATATACCCGGGTGTGGTGGTGCATGCTTGTAATCCCAGCATTCAGGAAGCTGAGACTGGAGGATCGCAGTTCGTGGACAGCCTCGGCTACTTAGCCCTTTGCAATTCACTGAGACTCAGTTTCAAAATAAAGAATAAAAAATAGGGCTGGGGGTACAGCTCAGAGGTAGAATGCTCCTGGGTTCTATCCCCAGTACTGCAAAAAAGACAGAAAGAAAGAAAAAGAGAAATAAAGGAAGAAAGATATATTATCTTTTTAAAAACTAAGTAGTGTTGTATCAATCTCACATCCCAATGAAATGATAGAGTCAATTCTCACTAGAGTTTGTGTCATTTCTTATATTTATTTATTTATTTATTTTTGGTGGTACTGGGGTTCCTGTAAACCCTTCTACCTCCGAGCTACACTCCCAGACCTATTTTATACTTTTTATTTGGAAACGGTCTCTTAAGCCAGCACAGCTGTCTTCGAACCTGCGCGATCCTCCTATCTCCGCCTCCCAAGCATGGGGATTACAAGTGTGTGCCACCACGCCCAGCCTAGAATTTGTGTCATTTCTGAGTGAATAATTATTCATTTCCAGATTAATATATTTGGGAAAAGAATAAAATGAACACCAGCAAGTGATTGTGCCACAGTTACCTGTGTCTTAAGGGCATCTTCAACGGTTCTTCTTTCAACTTCTTTCTTTTCTATGGCTTCTATATTATGTATTGTTTTAATTTGTACACCCCCCTTCCACGGTCAGATTCAGAGCAATAAAAGTAGAAGAGAAGCCGGACGTGATGGCATATGCCTGTAATCCCAGTATTGGGAGGCTAAAACAGGAGAATCACAGGTTCGAGGACAGCCGCAGCAACTAGTGAGACTCTCATCAACCTAAGTGAGACCCTGTTTTAAAATAAAAATAAAAAACAGAACCGGGGGTGTAGCTCTATAGTAGAATGCCCCTGGGCTCAACCCTCAGTACCACACACACACACAGAGAAAGTAGGAGTGACATGTATACTGTCTATTAGAAGTCACTCTTGGGGTTTTCACACAGTTCTGACTTACCATAAACATCAATGTGTTTGAACTTAATTTTAAGACATAGCACCAAATTCAAAAAATTCAGTCATGTAGCATAGCTAGCTAGCTAGATAACTGAATCTAATACTAGAAAGTATAGACTGATAGTAAGTAAAATTATAAATTTCTTGATGTTTTGTGCATGTCTCTTCTGTATCCTTTATTTTCTTTCTTGCCTCTTTGTAGTTATTCTTAACATAGTGACTAAATGAAGAGACGACTCCTTATCACAGTTTAGTCAATCATGTACTCTCTGTTCTTATGGTCCTCTCCCGCTTTAAAACCCTTGAGAGTCGCAATAGCCCCAGCTTTCACCCCCATTCCACAGCATGTGACCAGAAGAGAGGAGCTAGAGGTAGATAAACACCGGTAGAAATGTTGGATAAAGCCGGGCGTGGTGGCGCACACTTGTAATCCCACACTTGGGAGGCGGACACAGGAGGATCGCGCAGGTTCGAAGTCAGCTGCGCTGGCTTAAGGGACCCTGTTCTCAAATTTTAAAAAAAGTATAAAATAGGTCTGGGAGTGTAGCCCGGAGGTAGAAGGGTTTCCAGGAACCCCAGTACCACCAAAAAAAAAAAAAAAACCTCCTATAGCAAATTTGAGCTGTACCCAAAAGTCATAAAGGCACACTCTTCTAATTGTAGGTGTTTCTAGCAGTTCTAGTCCAAAGGGACTAGCTACACAGCTACATTAAAAGATAATTGTGAATTATAGTTTTAACGTTAATTTTTGTAAAAAAAAACCATCAGATAAATTTAAAATTTTGTTAATAAGCTTTATCTTTTACTTATTTCCTTTTGGTAGGAAAGAAATTTCTCCTTAAACATGTATTTGTCAATAGAATCCTTCATTTTTGTCTTGGTTTTGTACCTGGTAACTGTACCTAAACTCACAATTTCATGGCCATAGTTCTTCATGGAGCCTAAAATACTTTTGATAACCTATTAAATCTTTTAGGGGGAACTGGGAATTGAATAGGGATAGGGCTACACCCCTATCCCTATTATTCATTCATTCATTTTTCGTGGTTCTGGGTATTGAACTCAGGATTGTTTTACCACAGAGCTTCACTTCTAGCCCCCCCCCCCCTTTTGTAGTACTGGGAATTGAACCCATGGGCATTCTACCTCTAAGCTACACTCCCAGCTCTATTTTTTATTCTTTATTTTTGAAACAGGGTCTCACTGAGTTGCAGAGGGCCTCATTAAGTAGCTGAGGCTGCAGATAACCTTTTGATCCTCCTATCTCAGCCTATCAATTACTGGGATTACAAGTGCCTGCACCATGCCTAGCTCTTCTAGCCCTTTTTATTAATTTTGAACTAGGGCCTAAGTTACTACACACTGGCCTCAAACCTATAATCCTTCTTTCTCAGTTTACCAAGTACTGGGATTATAGATTATATGCCACTGTACCTGACTAAAAAACATTGTGTGTGTGTGTGTGTGTGTGTGTGTGTGTGTGTGTGTGTGTGTGTGTGTTACAGGGGCATTACCTTTGGGCTATGCCCCTAGCACTATTTTTTATTTTGAAACAGGGATTTACTGGGTTGCTGAGGGCCTCACTAATTTGCCAGAGTTGTCTGATCCTCCTGTCTCAGCTTTCCAAATACTAGGATTATGCTCATGTACCACCACATCTAGCTTAATGTATTCTGAATAATTAAGAATTTATCAAATGTTTGGTATAGTCTTAATGTATTCCTAATTTATAGTTTATTTGGTTCGTTTTATTTACTTTTTTTGTGCGTGTATGGTACTGGAGGGTAGAACTCAGGGACTTTCTACCTCTGGGCTACACCTTCAGCCCTATTTTATACTTTATTTGGAAACAGGATCTCACTAAGTTTCTGAGAGCCTCACTACGTAGCTGAGGCTGGCTTCGAACTTGTGCGATCCTCCTGTCTCAGCTTCCCAAGTGCTAGGATTACAAGCTTGCACCACCATGCTGGGCTTATTTACTATTTTTGGAAGCAATTTGATTGTGTGTGTGTGTGTGTGTGTGTGTTTTGCTGGGGATTGAACCCAGGGACATTCTACCATTCTACCCTACCTACACCCACAGCCAGATTTTTTATTTTATTTTGAAACAGTGTTTCACTAAATTGTAGAGTACCTCACTAAGTATCTAAGGTTGACTGTGAACCTAGGTCCTCCTTTTTCAGCCTCCTATGTACTGGGATTACAAGCATGAACCACCACCCATGGCTCTGACTTTTCTTTTTTTTCTTTCAGTACTGGGGATTGAACCCAAGGTATTTTACCTCCAATTTATACCCCCAGCCATATTTTTTCTTTTTTATTGTTTATTTTGAAACAGGGTCTCCGGCTGGGCATGATGGCACACGCTTGTAATCCCAGCATTCAGGAGGCTGAGACCAGAGGATCACGGTTGGCAGACAGCCTCAGCTATTTAGTGAGGCCCTCCGCAACTCAAAATAAAAGAATAAAAAATTGGGCAGGAGGTGTAGCTCGGAGGTCAAATGCCTCTGGGTTCCATCCCCAGACCCGCAAAAAAAAAAAAAAAAATGGGTCTCCTAAGTTGCAGTTGCAGAGAGCCTTACTAGTGTGTTCCACCATGCCTTCAGCAACTTTGATTTTAAATCAGTGCCTGTTTAAAGAATTATTTTCACATATATTTGATACAACAATCTTATCTCCATAAGATCATAAATACTGAGAGCTGGGCGTGGCCAGTCATACCTGTACTCCCAGTCCTTGGGAAGCTGAGACAGGAAAATCGCAGGTTCAGAGACAGCCTCGGCCAATAGTGATACTCTTATCAACCTATGGAGACCCTGTTACCAAATAAGAAAAAATTGGGGTGGTGTTGTAGCTTAGGTAGAATGCCTTTGGGTTCAATCCCCATTACCAGAGAGAGAGAGAGAGAGAGAGAGATCATAAATACTGGAATGAGCTTTTAGTCTTAAGGACAGAATATTGTGATTATAGGATATAGACAAAGCATATAGCTAGTCTGGCATAAGCTTTTTGTTTTTGTAATTCCATACTGGATGTCCTTCCTTATCAAATGATTCTTGGGCTATTGGCCTATTGGATTACTTTTTTTTTCTACTTTGGGTTAACTCATTTGTAGTCAAAACCTTGTAAAAGCACAGTTTTAAAATTCACATGGGGCTAAAAAGTGCCTTCTCTGTATTGACCTTTAAGAAATAATCTCTTAACTTTATAGAAATTATTAACTTTGTTAATAATTCTTAGGTTTACTGGAGCTTTCACTTAATTTCCATTATATGTAATAAAAGTCTCCGTGGTGTGTGTGTGTGTGTGTGTGTGTGTGTGTGTGTGTGTGTGTGTTTGTTTGGGAATTTAACCTGGGGGCATTCCACTTCAAAGTTATACCCCCAGGGCTGAGCGTGGTGGCACAAGCTTAATTCCAGTGCTTGGGAATCTGAGACAGGAGGATCACACAGGTTCGAAGCCAGCCTCAGCTGCTTAGTGAGGCTCTCAGCAACTTGGTGAGACCCTGTTTTCAAATAAAGTATAAAATAGGTCTGGGAGTATAGCCCGGAGGTAGAAAAGCCCCCTGGGTTCCACCCTCACTATCACATACATATTAAAAGTTATACCCCCAGCCCTAATTTATTTTTTACTTTGAAACACACTGATGCTAAATTGCTGAGGCTGTCCTTGAACCTGAGATTTTCCTGTCTCAGCCTCCCAAATACTGGCATTAGAGGCACATGCCACCATGTGCAGCAAAACTCAAAGTATCTTGATGTTATAAATCATTCTGAATGAGTATGCTAAATGAAAAAGAAAATGAGAATGTGAAAAAAATTTCATTCCCTTTTCTTTAATTGCCTCATGTTTTTTATTATATATTTTAATTGACTTCAAGTTTATTATTTTGGTTATGTTATTAGCTATTAAAATTCTAAAAGAATAACAATTTTAAAGTGCCTACTGCGCTCTGGGTATGGAATAATCAATATTTATTGCCTAAAAATTGCCTTTCCTTTGATTATAGCTTTCAAAAGACAAAAATATAAATTCTTTTCTGAGAACATAGAAAACTTGTACCCTAAAATTAAGTTTTAATTATTTATATGAAAGAAACATCATGCATGGTGGCGTATGCTTGTAATCCCAGCATTTGGGAGGCTGAGATAGGAGGATTGCAGTTTGCAGACAGCCTCAGCTACTTAGCGAGACCCTTTGCAACTCAGTGAGACCCTGTTTCAAAATAAAGAATAAAATAAGGCTGGGAGTGTATCTCAGAGGTATAATGCCCCTGAGTTCGATCCCGAGTACTGCAAAATAATAATAATAATAATAATAATAATAATAATAATAATAATAATTTGTGTTTCATTTTTTCACAGTATTGCTAAAATTTGAAGATTTTTTCAAATATTAGTTTATAAGTAATTTATGAGAAAACATTTTATTAAAAGCCACAATCCATTTGTTTGATTAGAGTCAGTGTCTTGATAGTAAAGAAAGAGATTATTAAGTATATATAATTAGTAAAAAGTAACACACAGGTAATTTTAGGAAAAATTGCTTCTGTCACCATTAGTTTTTTATTATCATTTATTTGGAAACAGGGTCTTTGAGTTGCAAAGGGCCTAAGTAGCTGAGGCTGTCTGTGAACCCAGATCCTCCTGTCTCAGCCTCCCAAATGTTAGGATTACAAGCTGTGCCACCACACTCGGGTTTAGTTTTTTTTTTTTTTTTTTTTTAAGAAATGTATTTAGTAATTATATATCTAGTTTTCTTCTCTGAGAAACAATTTTCGCTGTCTTACTGTCAGGGCTTACAGAATAAAGTATAGAAACCACATAAGAAAGGTAAATGAGACACGCAGGCTACTGTGAGACAAGAATGAGCGATGGGTATGGAGCAGAATAAAATTTCCTTTTTTTTTCCTTATAAAACAAAAATTTATAAGGCACACTTAAGTGCATTAAAAAACTTTAACATATCCAAACAAAAAGCTTTAGCCACTGTGACTTTGCAACGCCTGGATTATATTAATGAGATATTATTTTATATAAAAATGTTTACCATTATATTTATCTATATTTGTGTAGGCAACAATAGTTTTTTTGGTTTGAGGAAAAAGAACAAAACCAAATGAGGTGATAACTTGCCTCTCATTCCATTGCGGAATCTTTTCCTCTTGGCTGCTCTTTGTCCTCTAGGTGATACCACCGGCAGGGTTATAGTGATGAAGGGCATAAAGTAGGATCGTATATTTTCATGTTGCATCAGATCAGCTGTTTCACAATATGACTTAAAGGGCTGCGATGTACCTTAGTGGTAGAGTGTGCTTGCCTAGCATGTATGTGGCCTTGGGGTTTGATCCCCAGCACTAAGAAAACAGCAAAACAAAAGCGTAAAGCCTGGAATTACAGAATTTTGAGAAAATTTGTATTTCCAGCTTTAGTAAAATTTTATCCTCTCACATTAGATTCATAAAAAAAAGATGACATTGTGTCTCTTTCTATTTACCTGTGCTATACATTTATATATTTTATCTTTACAGCCTGAGGAAGAACTTGATCCTGAAGAGAGGGACAACTTCCTCCAACAGCTTTATAAGTTTATGGAAGACAGAGGTATTTTCATTGTATTTATTATGTATGTTTGTGTGTGTGTGTGTGTGTGTGTGTGTGTGTGTGTGTGTGTGTTACTGGGAATGGAACCCAGGGGCATTCTACTTCTGAGCTACACCCCCAGCTCTATTTTTTAGTCTTTATTTTGAAAAGGATCTCACTGAATTGTGAAGGGCCTCGCTAAGTAGCTGAAGCTGTCTGCGAACTGTGATCCTCCTTTCTAAGCCTCCCAAATGCTGGGATTACAAGTGTTCGCCTAGTTTTACCTAGTTCACTGGCAGAGGGGTGACTTCACTAGCTATAAAGGCATAACACCTCAGCTGGGTGTGGAGGTGCGTGCTTATAATTCCAGTACTTGGGAGGCTGAGACAGGAGGATCACCAGTTCAAGGTGAGCCTCAGCAATTTGGCGAGACTCACTGTAACCTAGCAAGACCCTGTTTCAAAATAAAGGGGGGCACGGCTGGTGGAGTAGCTGGGAGGTAGAATGCCCCTGGGTTCAATCTCCAGTACTATGGGGAGGGGGAGGGGCTTGGAAGGGGAGAGATGTACAATACCTAGAATCTAAAGACCTCAGAAGACTATAAAGAATACGGAGAAGTGTTTTGTGGTGTCAGATCATTTAAGGTTCTTTAACATATGTCTTTACTTAATGAAATTTGGGGTATTAAAGTTGATAGCTTTTTTTGTCAAATTTTTATTTCTCACTTGAATGAACGTTTTATTTTTACTCTTTAATATTAAAAGGTACTCCAATCAACAAACCACCTGTTTTGGGCTATAAAGATCTCAATCTCTTCAAACTCTTTAGACTGGTTTATCATCAGGGTGGATGTGACAATGTAAGTGTTCTTTGACATATGTGTGGATGGAACGAAGAGTCACCTCATCTAATGTTGCTATTATGTGCAGTGTAGTTAGTAAACACGTCTTCTTAAAGAACACAGAATATCAGCATAGATTCTTTCCTTTGCAAATGGTAACAAAAACTTAATTTTTCAGATCGACAGTGGTGCTGTATGGAAGCAGATTTATATGGACCTTGGCATTCCGATTTTGAATTCAGCTGCTTCCTACAATGTAAAAACTGCTTATAGAAAGTAAGTATAGTTTATTCATTAAAAATACATATTTGTAGGGAATATTGTACTTTTAATTTGTGAACAAACAGGAATGCATTAATTAAGGAACATAAATATTAGAGTAAGCGTATAAAAAGATCTAGGCTAGTACACATTTGTGACTGAATGTTGTTTCCGAGCCTCTAATGTACTTTACTCCATTTTTTATGTTATACTGATTTTCTTTCCAAACTTGGAGACGCAGGCAGTACTTATAGTCTGACATCAGTACATGTCATCAAACATTCTATTTGAAAATAAACAGTCGTCATATCAGAACTGTAATCAATATATTCAGCGATCACAGGCATAGATATCTCAGAAAGGCCATTTATATTACAACCAATATTTCTGTTTAAAATCTGATCTAAAACACCCATAAGAAAAATGATTTCCATTTTGCTTTTTAAAATTATGTGTTTAATGACAATATTCAAGTTGAATGCAATGCTTAATATTTCTTACAATGAAATATTATTTCTGTAGGTATCTCTATGGTTTTGAGGAGTACTGCCGTTCTGCAAATATTCAATTCAGAACTATTCACCACCATGAACCAAAAGTAAAAGTAGAAAAAAAATACTTAGAAGAATCAATGGAAGAGGCTCTAAAAGTAGATCAAGAAATGCCTTTAGTAGAAGTAAAAAGTGAACCTGAGGAAAATATTGATTCAAACAGTGAAAGTGAAAGAGAAGAAGTAGAACTGAAATCTCCAAGGGTGAGTACTTTTTGGAAGCTTGATCTCATTTATTTTATTTTATTTTTATTATTTATTTATTTATTTATTTATTTATTTATTTATTTTGCGGGTCTGGGGATGGAACCCAGGGGCATTCAACATCCAAGCTACACCCCCTACCCTATTTTTTTACCCTTTATTTTGAAACCGGGTCTCACTGAGTTGCAGAGGGCCTCACTAAGTAGCCGAGGCTGTCCACGAACTGTGATCCTCCTGTCTCAGCCTCCTGAATGCTGGGATTACAAGCGTGCGCCACCACGCCCAGCTATCTCATTTATTTTAAACATTTAAAATTTTTATTATGGCCAAGTGTGGTGGTGCACACTTGTCATCTTACTACCTGGGAGGCTGAGACAGGATGATTGTAGGTTCAAGGAGATAGCCTCAGCAAATAGTGAGGCTCTCATCAGCCTAGCAAGACTTTGTTTCATAATACAAATACAATAGGGCTGAGATGTAGCTCTGAGGTATAAAAAATATTTTTTTTATTATGGACCTGTTCAGATATGTACAAAAATTATAATAGAGTGAGTGTAGTTTATTTTCCCAGTATTTAATTAGGCTTCAGCCAGGCTCGCTTAACTTTTTCTCAATATATTGCACATTATTTCCTCCACTAGAAAAAGTCTTTCTCTTGTTTTCTCTCTGTGTCATTGTTCAGGTCACTCACACCTGGGATCAGTCTAATATATTCCCTTCCTTGAAGCCTTTTGTTAAAAATGTTAGCACTTTGAAGCCTATACCAGCCACCTTATCTCAGATTATAACCTCCCTCCTCACTTTCTTGGTCCTTCTAATCCATCCATAGTTTACTTACATATTCTTTTTATTATTTTTCCTCTTTTGCCTTGCTCTGTACTAGAGTCATCCTCCTCGGGGGCAGGCATTAGTGTTTATTTTTTTCACTGACAGATCCCAGGCATCTACAGTAATGTGTAGCACGTCGTGTGCATTCAGTTGTTGAATGAGTGATTCTCCTCTCTGTGACACCTGTGACCCACAACAACATGGTACCTGTCTTTCTCCATACCTTCATAGCACACTGTACCGCTCTAGCCCTGTAAACATTGGTTTTATCCTCCAACTCCATTCTTCCTCTGCATTAATGTATAGGTTGTATGCAGAAATGGTCATCAATTATTCTGACCGATGTCCAATGATGAGTTTATAGTAAGACTTATCAGTTTTGGGGTGTTTGTTTTTTTTTTTTTTTTACTGGGCTTGAACCCAGGGGCATACTACCTCTGAGCTATACCCCCAGAGCTAATTTTGAAACAGGGTCACTACATTGCTGAGGGTCTATCTTAAGTCCTTAGGCTGTCCTCAAACCTGATATCCTCCTATCTCAGCCTCCTAATTTATTGGAATCATAGGCATGTAGTACTGCACCTGGCTTTTAACTTTTAGGAAAAAGAAATTACAGAGTCAAAGAAATTCAATCCTGTAATATGTCTGATTTTTCAGTGAAGTCTTATTTAGTGAAAAGCTGAAATCACCTTTTTAGTTATCACCTCTTTTCATTAAACTCGGGTGTTCAACCCTCAAGCTATGCCTCCAGCCTTATTTTTTATTTTTTAATATTGAAACAGACTCTCAGTAAGTTAATGAGAGTCTCACTACTTTTGCTAAGTCTGTCCTGAAACCTGCAATTCTCCTGTCTCAGCCTCCCAAGTACCATGACACTTGGTTGTGAAACCTTTCTTTTTTTTTTTTTTTTTTTTTTAAGTATTGGGGATTGAACCCAGGGGCATTCTACCACTGAGCTATGCCGCCAGCCCTATTTTTTATTCTTTATTTTGAAACAAGGTCTCACTAAGTTGTGGAAGGCCTAACTAAGTAGCTGAGGCTGGTAGTGAACTTGCAATCTGCCTGTTGCAGCCTCCTCCCAAGTACTGGGATTACAAGTGGGCACCACCATGCCTGGCTCTGAAATCATTTTTATTTTATTTTATTTTATTTTATTTTATTTTATTTTATTATTTTATTTTTTGTGGGTCTGGAGATGGAACCCAGGAGCACTCGACCTCTGAGCTATACCCTCTGCCCTATTCTTTATTCTTTATTTTGAAACAGCGTCTCACTAAGTTGCAGAGGGCCTCACTAAGAGTAGCTGAGGCTGACTGTGATCCACGGGCCTCTTGTCTCAGCCTCCGGAATGCTGGGATTTCAAGCGTGCGCCACCACACCTGGCTTGAAATCATTTTTTAACTGACTCTTCTGATTATCATCTACTA
This sequence comes from Muscardinus avellanarius, assembly GCF_963383645.1. Taxonomy (NCBI): domain Eukaryota; kingdom Metazoa; phylum Chordata; class Mammalia; order Rodentia; family Gliridae; genus Muscardinus; species Muscardinus avellanarius. The sequence goes on from NC_137798.1 coordinate 63,502,557, forward strand.
AGTGGTATCTTCTAGTAAATTTTATAAAATAACCAAATTGGTTTTTGGCTTTTTTTTTTCAAGTTTAACTTTATTTTTTAAATCATGGTTTAAAAAAAAAAAAACCATATAAAGTTTACCATCTTCATTTTATTTCCCTGTACTGAAAACTGAACCCAGTGATGTTCTACTTCTAAACTACACCCCCAAGCCCATTTTATTTTTTATTTTGAAACAGATTTTCACTTAAGTTGCTGAGGGTCTTGCTAAGTTTCTTAAGTTGCTGAGGCCAGCTTTGAACCTGTGATCTTCCTGTTTCAGGCTCCCCAAAACTGGGATTATAGGCACGCACCATTATGTCCAGCCCAGCTTAACGCTTAACCATTTTAAGAATACTTTTCATTGGCATTAAGTATGTTCACAATGTGTGTATGTGTATGTGGGGGGGGGGGGCGGTATGGGGATGGAACCCAGAGTCATTCTACCTCTGAGCTATACCCCCAGCTCGATTTTTTTTTTATCCTTTATTTTATTTATTTATTTATTTATTTTTGGTGGTACTGGGGTTCCTGGAAGCCTTTCTACCTCCGGGCTACACTCCCAGACCTGTTTTTACATTTTTATTTGGAAACAGGGTCTCCTAAGCCAGCACACGCGGCTGGCTTCGAACCTGGGCGATCCTCCTGTCTCTGCCTCCCAAGCGCGGGAATTACAAGCGTGCGCCACCACGCCCGGCTTTTATCCTTTATTTTGAAGCAGGGTCTCACTAAGTTTCAGCGGGCCTCACTTAGTAGCTGAGGCTGGCTGTGAACACATATCCTACTGTCTCAGCCTTCCGAGTACTGGGATTATGAGCATATGCCACCACGCCCGGCTTTGTTCACAATGTTTTATATTCATCACTACCATCTACCAGTGTCTAGCTCCACAACTTTTTTTTATCTTGCAAAAGTGAAAATCCTCTACCTTTTAAATAGCAACTTCCTATTCCATCCTCTCTTAACCCTTAGCAACCACATATGCTTACTATTTTTGTGAATTTGATATAGTAAGCACTTCATGTAAGTAGAATTATACACTATTCATCTTTTACTGACTGGATTATTTCTATCAACATACCCATGCCCTTCTTAAAACCCTTGTTTACTGAGATAGTCATCGTAAATTAAATTAATGCTACCTAAATTGTTGGCTCCTTTTAAAATTTTTATTCTCGCTATATCTATATTGTAAGTGGAGGGGAATTGTACCACTGCATAGAGATTGATTTGAAGAGGAATATAGAAGGTATCGAAATGGCTCACCATGTTCATCGTAAGTTGAGCATGTAAAGAAGCTAGGTCAAGTCTGCTAGAGATGGGATAAGTTCCTACTGACACAGCCCTCATTTAAAAAAAAAAAAACTCACTTTTTTGCCATTGATGCAATTCTGTCTTTTTTTTTTTTTTTTTTTTTTTTTTTTGGTGGTATTGGGGTTCCTGGAAACCCTTCAACCTCTGGGCTACACTCCCAGACCTATTTTTATATTTTTATTTGGAAACTGGGTCTCTTAAGCCAGCAAGACTGGCTTCAAACCTGTGCGATCCTCCTATCTCTGCCCCCCAAGCGTGGGAATTACAAGCGTGCGTCACCACGGCCGGCCAATTCAGTCCTTTTAAAAAGTACCCATAAGCTGATAGTGGTGGCTCACACTTGTAACCCCAGAACTTGGGAGGCTGAGATAGGAGGATTGCAGGTTCATGGCCAGCCTTAGCTATTTAGTGAGGACACTCCTGAACTTAATGGAACCCTGTTTCAAAGTAAAGAATAAAAATAGGGCTGGGAGGTAGAATGCCCCTGGGTTCCATCCCCAATACCAAAAAAAAAAAAAAAGTTATGTCAGAAATGGTGGTGGCGGCCCACGCTTGTAATCCCAGTACTTGGGAGGCTGAAACAGGAGGATCTTGGGTTTATGGTCGGCCTCAGCAACTTATGAGGCCCTCCGCAACTTAGTGAGGCCCTGTTTCAAAATAAGGAATAAAATAGGCCTGGAGGTATAGCTCAAAGGTAGAATACCCCTGGTTTCAAACCCCAGCACTGCAAAAATAAAGAAAAAACAAGAAGTACTCATATACAAATACAATATAACGAAAATTTTGTCTTAATAAAGAGTAGAATTAGAGACCACAGAGGCTATTATTTAGGGAGTTGATTTATTATTATTGTTAACTTTTGTCATTAGCATTTATGTAATTTAAAATTTTTACTGTAGTCAAGAATTATTAAAGCCAGGTGTGGTGGTGCATGCTCGTAATTCCAGTACTTGGGAAGCTGAGAGAAGATCACAGGTTCACTACCAGCCCTAGCCCTCCTTAAGGAAGCCCTCCACAACTTAGTAAGACCTTATTTTAAAATAAAGAATACAATAGGGCTGGAGTGTAGCTTAGAGGTAGAATGCCCCTGGGTTCCATCCCCAGTACTGTAACAATTTTAAAAAATGTTAAAAGTGGGATGAATAATAATCGTGAACAAAAATTTTTGTGTGTTTTATTTTGGGGGGAGGGATGCTGGAAACTGTAACTAGGGAGGGCCTTGCACTTGCTAAGCCTGTGTTCTGTCATTGAGCTACCTCCAGCCCCAGTAGAAACTTTGATTTCTTACATAGTATATGGCAGGGGGGCATTGTAGAGCTGAACATAATTAAATAATTTATATTGGTTATTCTTTTACTTTTGAATGGAAGGGAAATGTAAATGGCAGTTCATTGGTTTTCAGAGTCTTATCTCAAACCAAAGAGCATCCTGGTCATTGCTGTGAAGATTTAAGGGAAGGGCTGTCTTTTTTTCCTTTTCCTCCTCTTTGTACTGATGGCTGTTTTAAAGCTTTTATCTTCTTTACTAGGGACGACGGAGAATTGCTCGAGATGCAAATTCTATTAAAAAGGAAATTGAAGAAGAGAAAACAGAAGACCTGTTAAAAGAAAATGATACAGAAAATAAGAGTGTAGATGATGAGTATGAAACTGCCGAGAAGAAAGAAAATGAGCTACTCCTGGGGAGAAAAAATACACCAAAGCCAAAAGAGAAGAAAATTAAAAAGCAAGAGGATTCTGACAAAGACTCAGATGAAGAGGAAGAGAAGAGCCAAGAGAGGTACCTTATCTTGTTTGTTCTCCAGAAGCACCTGTCGGGGGCACAGCAGCGCTTTGTTCCTGTTTAGAGATTCAGGTTTGAGGGAATGTTTTCTTATTGGGACTTCCGTTCCTCTTGTCTAATGAAGGTGAGACACATTGTGAAGATGATGTGTATTGCCTTTCGGAATTGGAGAATATACTGGTCGCACCATTTTAATAGCACTTGTGCCCTAAACAGTGGCCTCAAAGAAGGCTGCGCCACCCAGTCAAAAGAAAGGTCCTGCAGTTGACAGCAGGGAAGGGAGCTGGAGAAAAATGGAGGAAGTGGACAAGAGGAAACAGCGACAGCAAAAATTCCATTTTAAAAAAGGTACAATGTGGGAAAGCTAACAAACACATGGGTGCACAGTACTAGCAGATGTTTCTGTGTGTTAGCTTTATCTAAGACATTTTTCTTTTTCAAGTTATTGTATTAGAATAAGTGGCATGCACCCCTGATTGTAGTTTGGAAAAATACATTCTTGCCCCACATCACACCGATAAATTTCAGCTTTTCAGTGTCCATCCTGTTTGCTGTTGAATGAATATTGTATTTTTTTTCCCCATGTACCAGACATGGTAGACTGGATTGACTTTAAAATAGCCAAAGATTAAGTAATCCAGCTAGATCAAGGTATGTCTGACCAGGATATATAGCTGGCCATTCCATAATTGTTGTTAAATGGATTTACTAATATTTAAATACTACTGAAAACCAAATTTTAAATGAGCGAAAACAACATGGCACACTTATTTGAAATACAAGCTTTCCTCCATAGTTATTTTTGTATTCTTTTATTGATGTAATGCCAAATTTTGGGGAATTTGAGTTATTAAGCCAAATTTGAGAAAGGTGGCCTGCTGCATCCAACTGACACTGTCTGAAATTAACCACTGAGAGAATAAATATTTAGAAAAATAGGAATAATTGATGAGAGGGAGAGGTAATTTGATTCAGTATGAATAGGCTCAGGGGCTATCACAATTACATGTGAAGTAGGTTAGTATAAAAGTGAAAGTTCTGTGGTGAAATATAATTAGAATTAGGAAAAGTAGAAGGAAATAATTGCAGCTGCATATAATGAGATATATTTAAACGTAAGTGAACCACTTAAAAAGGGCCTTATGATAGTTTGAAGTTTTGTGCAAAATAAGCATCAAAATACTATGTATTATAACACACATATAATAAATATAAAATAGAACGAGTATATAAATAATATGATTTTAAGCCAGGCGTGGTGGCACATGCTTGTAATCCCTGTACCTGGTGACTTAAGACAGAAGGATCCAGGTTTACAGTCAGCTTTTACTACATAGTGAGGCCTTCTGCAACTTAGTGAGACTCTGTTTCAAAATAAAAAGAATAAAAAATAGGTCTGGGGGTGTAGCTTGGATGTAGAATGCCCCTGGGTTCAATCCCCAGTACCGCAAAAAAAAGTAAAAATAAATAAATATTAGATTATAAAAGACTAATTAGTATGTAAATGGAACAAAGACTTAACTTTAGAGAAAAATTTATAGACTTGAATATGAAGAATAATAAAAGTGAAAAATTAAATGCACAGATAGCAAACAGTTTATGTTCCCATTCTTTATTAGGAATTATGGAACAAGGAGACTTTATGAAGATTCTGTTTTAAGTAATTCTTCACATAGTGTTTTGAAATGACCTCTTCAGACTATTATTGGAAGGTGTCCTCAAAGAGAAAGCATTCCCATTTCAAATGGGCTCAAAGTTTCTTTGAGTTGTGTACCCCTACTGCCACCAAAACAATGGCCTATACTTACTATAGAGCATAAAGTATATCTTCTTAAGATTTTGAAACTCTTTGACACTTGAATGATATTTGATGCAATTCCCTTCTGAATCCTCCCAGTGTTTATTATAATAGAGGATGTCTTATAGTAAAATTAAAAAGTGTTGGACTTCCTTTATATCTGATTATCAAAACAAAGAAGAGCTAATGGGAGTTGAGTAAAAAGTAAAATAAAAAGCAACACAAATTATACAAAGCTCAAAGCTCTGTTCACCGGGTTTATCCCACAGTTTCAGCAAGTGACTTTATATTCAAATGTCTATTATTTCACTGAGTGAGGTGGCACATATCTGTAATCCCAGCTACATGGGTGATTGAGGCAGGAGGATCACAAATTCAGGGCCAGCTTGAGCAATTTAACGAGCCTTTGTCTCAAGATATAAAAGGGCTAGGGATGTAGCTCAGGGTAATGCACCTTGTGGCTCAGTCCCCCCCCCCATACTGGATAAACACACACACACACACACACACACACACACACACACAGTTTTTTTTTTATTTTTTAGAGGTAGAAAATATTTAAAATATAAACTGGTTTAAAAGACATGGTTGCTAAGGTAGATAGTTCTTGTTCATTATTTTGCCCACTAACAAAACCAGTCTTGCGAAGAGATATTCTAAAATGAGCAGAAAATAGTAATAAAGTAAGACTCAAGATCATTTAGTTGCAGAAAGTTACAAAATATCTTTAGATCATTTTAACATGTAAAGTGGCACTTGAATATGAAGGCCTTTCAGAGCATATCATTCTTATTTTGTTGTCTCAAAAGTGATTTATTTGACTCCATATCACCATTTACTGTGATTATTGATTGGCCTTTAATAAGTATGGATCTACTTTTAGTACAGTGCACCTTTACGTAATAAATTAGGAAAGTAGTCTATAAAAATCTTCTCCTTCTCCTCCTTCTTCTCCTCCTCCACTGACATGTTATTAAGGTAATGCCTAGATTATGAATGTTCTACACATTGGATTCTTTTTAGCATATATTATGTTGTTCTCCATTAACTTACTAGTAGCATTATCGATGTTATAACTTACTGCAGGGAAGAAACTGAAAGCAAAGGTGACTCTGAAGGGGAGGAAGATGAGGAAGACATGGAGCCCTGCCTAACGGGAACCAAAGTGAAAGTAAAGTATGGACGAGGGAAAACTCAGAAAATTTATGAAGCCAGCATTAAAAGCACTGAAATCGATGATGGAGAAGTTTTATACTTAGTACATTACTATGGGTGGAATGTCAGGTAAGCAAGAAAGTATTTCATCATTGCTGAAATATTGTTATTAGTTAAAAAAGATCAATTTAATATAAAGAATTAAAGTGAGAGCGTGTGTGTGTGTGTATGTGTTTTTGTTTACAAAGCACACCTTAATTCAAACTCTTCCCAACTATTTATTTATTTATCTATTTATTTATTTATTTATTGTACTGGAGATTGAACCCAGGAGTATTCTAACCTCCAAGCTACACCCTCAGCCCTATTTTATTTTTGAAACAGGGTCTCACTAAGGTGTGGAGGGCCTCACTAAGCCTCACCTAAGACTGGCTATGACCCTGTGATCCTCCTGTCTCAGCCTCCCAAGTACTGGGAGCTACCATGCCCAGCATTCCCCAAAACTTTGACATGTTTGTTTTGTTTTGTTTTTATTTCATTTTTAATTATTCTTGGGATTAAGACTAGGGGCATTCTTTTTTTGTGTGTGTGTGGGTCTAGGGATGGAACCCAGGGACATTTGACCTCCGAGCTACACCTCCTGCCCTGTTTTTTATTCTTTATTTTGAAACAGTGTCTCACGAAGTTGTGGAGGGCCTCACTAAGTAGCAAGGCTATCCATGAACTGCAATCCTCCTGTCTCAGCCTCCTGAATGCTGGGATTACAAGCATGTGCCACCACGCTCAGCTAAGATTATGGGCATTCTACTTCCAAGCTACACTCCAGCCCTATTTTTATTTTGAAACAGGGTCTCACTAGGTTGATGAGAGTCTCACTACTTGCAGAGATTGGCCTCGATCCTGCAATCCTCCTGTCTCAGCCTTTCAAGTACTGGGATTCCAGGTGTGTGCCACCACTCCCAACTGACATTTGTATTGTTTTTATAAGCTATGTCAGTGGTTTAAAATAAACAAGCTTGGTTTATTACTCATTTACAGTGAGGAAAAACAATAGGGGAAACTGTGGGATACCCAAGTAACAGTATTAGATGATTAGATAATTAGTATTATCAGTCATAGCTCAGGAAAATAACCTCTGGGACCAAGACTAGCTCAGGATTCTTTATTATTTTTAATTAATTAATTCATTTGTTTATTTATTCATTTTTACAGTACTGGGGATAGAACCTAGTACCTCCAAGTGACACTCTCAGCCCTATTTTTTATTCTTTATTTTGAAACAGGATCTCACTGAGTTGCAGAGGGCCTCACTTATGTAGCGGAAGTTGGCCGCAAACTGTGATCCTCCTGTCTCAGTCTCCCAAATGCTGGGACTACAAGCGTACACCACCATTCCTGCTCGGCTATGTACCAGCTCAGGATTCTAGGAGAGTCCTATTGTATGAGAATCTTCAGGATTCTATGAGAATTCTGAGAGTGAGACTAGATTTGGGTGATTTGGGGAAGGGTTTAAGGAAGTTAGACTTTGCTCTTATTTTGAGTGTTGTTAGGAAGCTGGGGTAACTCTATAATTGATTTTATTTAAAAAAAAATATTTTGGTACTGAGGGTTGAACCCAGGGATATTCTACCTCTGAGCTACCCCTCTCACCTCGCCAGTTCTTTTTATTCTTTATTTTGAAATAGAGTCTCACTCACTAAGTTGCTGAGTTTGGCTTCAAACCTGCAATCCTCCTCAGCCTCCCAAGTGCTAGGATAACAGCTATGCACCACCGCACCAGCTTTGATTTTCTTAGTAAATCTTACTGGAAAGAGAGAAGACTAGACTCAGGCTAACTATGATTGGTGAAGAAACAGCAGAGACTGATACTAGTCAGGAAAAAGGATGGTTAGTCATTTTTGTGGCTTGCACAATGTTGATAGGTTTTTTCTTTCTCCCCTTTGTTGAAATATGAATAGGGGGTGGTCTTGGCTGAACAGGCTCGTCTGATGTTGATGTTCTTGCAATTGTTCACGTGCACAGGAGAACCATTTGGCCAGGCTGTTAGATCCAGCCCAACTGGTAGCGACACCAGGGACCAGCTAGAGCTGAACCCGAACAGGTTATGAATGTCACAGCTGCATTTCTTTTTCTCCTTTAGAAAGTCTTTTATGTTTTTCTTGGAGCCAGATTGCTCCAGAATTTTTTTTACATACTAGATGTATATTCTCGTATGATACATATCCCTAGGCACTAAATTGGGGGAAATAAGATAACTATTTCATAGAGATGTTGTAAAATAATACCTGTGTTACCATGTAAAATACTTAGAAAATGGTACTTAGTAAGCACTCAAAGACTGTGATTTTCTTGGCATCTTCTTTTTTTGTGAGTGTGGTACTGGGGATTGAACCCAGCAGCATTCTATCTCCAAGCTACACCCGCAGCCCTATTTTATTTTTTATTTTGAAACAGGGTCTCAATAAGTTGCAGAGGGCCTCACTAAGTAGCTGAGACTGGCCATTCTTCTTGTCTCAGAAAATAGAAGAGAAATTTAAACATTTTTTGTTGAATTTAGGGAGAAAAGACTATTTGCCAGTATTGAGTCATCATTTGCAGTTGAAGCTGTTTATTTCACAAACGTCTATTCTTATTTACCATCTGCATGTCTCAGGCTCTGCTTTCTAGAATTTTTCCTTCCTATCATTTCTCTTTCTCTTTCTCTCCCTCACCTCTTATTCTTTATTTTATTTTATTTCATTTTATTTGATATGAGGATTGAATCCAGAGGCGTCCTACACTCCCCATCCCTCCCCCTTTTTCCAATTTGAAACAGAGTCTCTCTAAAGTTGCTGCAGCAAGCCTCGCACCTCTGATATTATTGTCCAGCCTCCTAAGTACTGGAATTATAGGCATGTGCTACCATGTTTGACTTCTTTCTTATCTTTTTAATGATTTATGTTATGACTCTAATCAATAGGCATTTCATTATATTCTCAGGTTCCTTTTGTTATCTTCTTCATTACTTACAGCCTGGTTACTTACATGACTTCAGTGCCCTCAGTAGTCCTAAAAACTGGTATTATTCTGGTAGTTCTTATATAATTCAGTCGTATTTCTAAAATGAAAGCATCAGCAAGTGTGAGAGAGTTTTGGTCTCAAGTTGGGAGGTCCTGGGACCAACCTTGGTTGTCAGTAACTTTTTTTTTTTTTTTTTTGGTATTGGGGATGGAACCCAGGGACATTCTACCTCCAGTCCTATTTTTTATTCTTTATTTTGAAACAGGGTCTCACTGAATTGCAAAGGGCATCACCAAGTAGCTGAGGCTGGCTGAGGCTGGCCAAGAACCATGATCCTCTGGTCTCAGCCTCCCAATGCTGGGATTACAAGCGTGCGCCACCATGCCTGGCTTTCAGTAACTATTTTGAGTGGGCCATTGTGGCCTACACCAAGTTACTCCAGATGAAGCCTCAGTCTCTTGGTGAACTCTTACAAAATTTTAGAATTGAACAGTTAACTTTTTTGTTAGTCCTGAATCAAATACATGACTATTATTGCATTTGCTAAACAGTACTTGATTTTATTATGTGCCTATCTTTTATATCAGACTGAGCTGCATAAGAACAAGGCCTTGTTCTTTGTATTCTTTACATACTTCTTGTATAGATCATGGAATAGTAGGCCCTCAGTAAATGTGCAAATGAATGAATATTACTAAATAAAGTAATTACTGATACTTAGAAGTCTGGTACCTTCTCTTATAGCCATTCTAGTTTCATTGACTAATCTACCAAGAGACAGGTTTTTTTTGTTTGTTTGTTTGTGGGGTTTTTTTTGGTGGTACTGAGGGTGGAACCCAGACGCTTTCTACCTCCGGACTATACTCCCAGACCTATTTTATATTTTATTTGGAAACGGTCTCACTAAGTTGCCAAAAGCCTCACTAAATAGCTGAGGCTGGCTTCGAACCTGCGCGATCCTCCTGTCTCAGCCTCCCAAGCGCGGGGATTACAAGCGTGTGCCACCACGCCCGGCCAAGAGACAGTTTTTAAACTGTTATGTATCTTGTAACTATAAGGTGTCTTGGTAACATCTGCTGCAAAGTATGTATATTGGAACTGTGTCCTCACTTTGAATATTTCCATGGTAACTGGTTTACAAAGTGAGGGTATGGTTTTCAGATAACATGGGTTTACTGTTTTTTGTTTTGTTTTGTTTTGTTTTTTGTGGTACTGGGGATGGAACCCAGGGGCATTCTAGCTCTGAGTTATACCCTCCAGCCCTATATTTTATTCTTTAGTTTGAGGCAGGGTCTCACTAAGTTGCAGAGGGCCTCACTAAGTAGCTGGGGCTGTCCACGAACCTAGATCCTCCTGTATCAGCCCCCCCAAATCCTGGGATTACATGTGTGCACCACCATGCTCGGCTGGGTTTACTGTTTATTAACACTATACACTTTAAAGTGAGGAGAGCCAGCCAGGTGTAGTGACACATCCCTATAATCCCAGTACTTGGAAGTCTGAGACAGAAGGGTCACAGGTTTGAGGCCAGCCTCAGCAAATTAGCAAGGCCTTCAGCTGGGCGTGGTGGCGCACGCTTGTAATCCCTGTGTTTGGGAGGCTGAGACAGGAGGATCGCACAGGTACAAAGCCAGTCTCAGCTACTTAGTGAGGTTCTCAGCAACTTAGCGAGACCCTGTTTCCAAATAAAAAAATATAAAATAGGTCTGGGATTATAGCCCAGAGGTAGAAAGTCCCTGAGTTCCACCCCCAGTACCACCAAAAAATAAATAAGTAAATAAATAAGTAAATAAATAAATAAATTAGCAAGGCCCTCTGCAACTTAATGAGACCCTGTTTCAAAAATTTAAAAAAAATAATAATAAAATAGGGCTGGAGGTATAGCTCAGAGGCAGAATGCCCATGGTTTCAACCCCCAACACCACAAAAAAAAAAATAGAGGACAGCAGGTAGTTATTTTTATGTAAATATTTAGATGTTAGATTTTGATTGAAATGCATAAATACTTATAAATTTACCTACTGTAAGAATTGTTATTTAGTTCTAGAAAGTGTAATTTCTTATTTGTCTCTAATTAGTGACTTGGACTTAAGCATTGAAATTCAACCAGGAGTGGTGGCACACACTTGTAATCCCAGCATTTGGGAGGCTGAGACAGGAGGATTGCGCTGGTTTGAAGCCAGCCTTAGCTACTTAGTGAGGCCCTTCGCAAGTCATTGAGACCCTGCTTCAAAGTAAAGAATAAAAAATCGGGCTGGGGATGTATCTTGGAGGTAGAATGCCCTTGGGTTCCATCCCTAGTATGGAAGGAAGGAAGGAAGGAAGGAAGGAAGAAAGGGAGGGAGGGAGGGAGGAGAGAGAGAAAGAAATAAATTCAAAGTGATGTCAATCTTTTGGAAAAAGGTGCAGAGAAAATGGGCCTGCAGTGTGAGTCAAACAAAATAAACTTAAAGGAAATAAATATAAATATGTTTAAAATTTTGAAGTCTTAAAAGTGATATGGTTCAGAATAAGAGAGGCTAGAAAGTTCTGGGGAGGAAAAGAAAATTTTATCTGACTTGATAAAATAATCTGGAAAATAATCACATTGCAAATTGTGTGTGTGTGTGTGTGTGTGTGTGTGTGTGTGTGTGTGTGTGTGTTACTAGGGATGGAGCCCAGGGGCCTTCTACCTACAGGCTAAACTCCCAGGCCTTTTTTTTTTTTTTTAATTTGGAAACGGTCTCACTAAGTTGCTGAGTTTCACTAAGTAGCTGAGACTGGCTTCAAACCTGTCCAATCATCCTGTCTCAGCCTCCCAAGTACTGGGATTACAAATGTGCACCACCACACCTGGCTCACATTGCAAATTTGAAGTTACTGTTGCTTATCTTTTTATTATTCGCTCAATAGAATGACTTCTAGTACAGAATGTGCTTATAAACTTAGGTGGGAGTTCTAGGGGGAAAACAGCAGTTCAAATAGTTTTAAATCTGCCTAGAGTTTGCTTGCCCACACCTCCCTCTAAAACCTGTGAGCCCTAAGACATTCCCATGCCTTGGCCTATTGATCATAGACACCCAAAGCACCTGGTAGAGTTGCTAGCACAGGTTACCAGCAAACCAACCCCTGGGCCTTTCACATTTCTGCCAACAGCAGAAACAAACTCTTTAGTCTGTCTCATTGTCTTTTTTGTTGTTGTTTGTTTTTTGTTTTTGCAGTACTGGGGTTGGATGGAACCCAGGGGTATTCTACCTCCAAACTGCACCCCAAGCCTTATTTTTTTATTTTTTATTTTGAAACTGGGTCTCACTAAGTTGCAAAGGGCCTCACTAAGTAGCTGAGGCTGTCTGTGAACCGTGATCCTCTGGTCTCAGCCTCCCAAATGCTGGGATTACAAGAATGTGCCACCACACCCAGCTCACTGTTATTTTTGTTTGGTGAACATATTTGAAATTCGTGTCAGCTGGGCGTGGTGGCGCACGCTTGTAATCCCTGCGCTTGGGAGGCTGAGACAGGAGGATCGCACAGTTTTGAAGCCAGCCTTGCTGGCTTAAGAGACCCTGTTTCTAAATAAAAAATATAAAATAGGTCTGGGAGTGTAGCCTGAAGGTAGAAAGGTTTCCAGGAACCCCAATACCACACACACACAAAAAAAAAAAGAAAGAAAGAAAGAAAGAAAGAAAGAAAGAAAAAGAAATTTAGTGTCATTGTGAAATTTTTAAATTTTCTTGATTTTTTAAGGTATGATGAATGGGTGAAGGCTGACAGGATAATCTGGCCTTTGGATAAAGGTGGACCAAAGAAAAAACAAAAGAAGAAAGCTAAGGTATTTATAGTTTCGTATGTTTTATGATATATATGGGAATTACTCAGATTGTAAGATATTATTTATTTTAGAGCATTTTGACATTCACAGCAAAAATTGAGAAGGTAGAGATTTCCAGTATCCCATCTTCTCTGCTGGTAGAGACTTCCTGTTTCCCATTGATAATCTCCCCATGGTCAGCCTCCTCATTCTTTATCAGAGTGGTACATTTGTTACAACCGATGAACCTAGGATAATACATCATTAGCAAAGTCCAAGGTAGCATTGTAGTGTGTGCACAGAAGGTACAACACACTTAGGTTTGTTGTGAGTTTGGAAAAATGTGTAACTACATACAGCCTAGTTTTACTGCCCTGAAACTTCTCTGTGCTCAGGCAGTTCTCCCTTTGGAAAAATGTGTAACTACATACAGCCTAGTTTTACTGCCCTGAAACTTCTCTGTGCTCAGGCAGTTCTCCCTCCTCGCTCCAACTCTCAGCAACCACTGATCTTTTGCCTTTTCCAAAATGTCATGTACTTAGAATCATGTAGCATGTAGCCTTTCCAGATGAGTTTCTTTTTACTTAGTAATGTACATTTCCAGTACTGTGTTTTTTTTTTTTTTTTTTTTTTTTTTTTTTCGGTGGTACTGGGGGTGAAACCTAGAGGCTTTCTACCTCCGGGCTATACTCCCAGACCTATTTTCTATTTTATTTGGAAACAGGGTCTCGCCAAGTTGCTGAGAGCCTCACTAAGTAGCTGAGGCTGGCTTCCAGCCTCTGCGATCCTCCTGTCTCAGCCCGGCGTACTGTGTTCTTTTATAAATCTTGTTTCCTCACTGTAACAATCATTTTGATTCTCTTAAGATAGTTGTAATTTTCTCTATTATAACACAGGAGCTAAAAATGTGAAAAACCAAAACACAGTACATAGTACACACTGTTTCGCGGGATGGTGAAAACCAGCAACCCATAGGGCCTAGGTTAATATAGAGCCCTTGCAGGAAAAGGGTAAAGTAGGACTGACTCTTAGCAAAATGAGAGGACTTCGTTCTCACTAGGGAGGGTAGAAATAACCAATCACTCTGCTATGGAAGCGCTCACCCAGGGTTGCCAGATTTTAGGATTTTTTTTTTTTAAGGGACCCCTCTATTTTTAAAATAAGAAATCTATTTTTAAATGCTGGAAGCTCAGAGTTAAATTTTAAAGCATGACTATTGGAAAGTTGTACCCTTACCTACACCTTCTGTCTTGGACGTCTGCTGTAGAGATTTGCCTAGGATATTGTCTGTTTTTGACATCTTTTATATTCTTAGCAGATAGCAAGGGGCATGTTTGGGGAAGTACCGAATAGTGGTATGACTTCTAATGCAGTGACTTTGGCATAGAATAAGTGCAGAGTTACAACCTGCAGAACATCACACTCATACAAAGAGGCTAGAAAACTGTTCTTGACTCTTCTCTACACACACATTAGGAACTGGCATAAAATTCCTGTTACAGTTTTCCTTGGGGAAGTTGAATGTTTATTTTCCAAATGGGATTAGCCCTTCTCATAAATTTTGTTGTTTGTTTACCTAGAATAAAGAAGATAGTGAAAAGGACGAAAAGAGGGATGAAGACAGGCAGAAGTCAAAACGGGGACGACCTCCTTTAAAATCAGCCCTTTCATCAAACATGCCTTATGGTTTATCCAAGACGGCAAATAGTGAAGGAAAATCAGGTACCAGCAATGCTTGCAGCAGTATGCCATACGGGAACGGAAGGCCTCGCTTTTGAGAGTTGCTTTTTCTTTTTTTTTAAACTCGGATTGAACCCAGGGGAGTTCTACCTCTGAGCCACACCCCCAGCCCTATTTTATTTTTTAGTTTGAAACAGGGTCTTGCTAGGTTGCTGAGAGTCTCGCTATGTTGTTGAGACTGTCCTCGAACCTGCAATCCTTGTGCCTCAGTCTCCCAAATACTGGGATCACAAGCATGTGCCACAGTGCCCAGCTGTGGATTGCTAATTTTTGAAAAATTAATAATACGTTATACAATCATGCATCAGTTAATAATGGGAATGCTCACTGAGCAATATGCTGCTATTGTGCAAACATCATGGAATGTCCTTTCACAAAATGAGATGGGTATGGCTTTTCTCGGCAGTATGATTGTATAGGAGTACCGTCATGTGTGTGGCTGTGGTTGATCCAGAACATCTTTATGGGACTCATGACTAGGAGAGATTCATGAGTAAGATAGCCAGGTTTTAATTTCATATGATTTAAATTGCAAATTTGATTTGACGTTAATGCTTATTTTATAATATATAAAATATTATTTAAAATTTAGTAACTTTTTTGGGAATCTTTTCTCAAAAACATTTTATAAATACTCTAAAAAAATAAATATATAAATAGGGCTTGGGGTGTAGCTCAGAGACCGAATGCCCCTGAGTTCCATCCTCAGTACCACACACAAAAAAAAAGAAAGATAAAAAAAGAAAGAGCCATACTTGAGAGTCATTTAAAAGACCCTCATAAGCCAGGCGTGGCGGCGCACGCTTGTAATCCCCGTGCTTGGGAGGCTGAGACAGAAGGATTGCGCAGGTTCAAAGCCAGCCTCAGCTACTTAGTGAGGCTCTCAGCAACTTAGTGAGACCCTGTTTCCAAATAAAATATAAAATAGGTCTGGGAGTGTAGCCCAGAGGTAGAAGGTGCCTGGGTTCCATCCATAGCACCGCAAAAAAAACACAAAAAAACCCCCCCAAAACGCAAGACACCCCCCACACACAAGCCAGGCATGATGGTGCACACCTGCAATCTCAGCATTTAGGAGGCTGAGACAGGAAGATCACAGTTTGCAGACAGCCTCAGCTACTTAGGCCCTTTGCAACTCAGTGAGACCCAGTTTCAAAATAAAGAGTAAAATATAGGACTGGGGTGCAGCTCGGAGGTAAATGTTCCTAGGTTCCATCCCTAGTATCAAAAAATAAAATAAAATAAATAGATAAATAAATGTCCTATTTTAATAGAGGGCAAACAATCTGTTTCCTGCTGTGTGATACACTTTGCTTCAGAGTGTACACTGAGACTTCTGTAAGTTTAATGCTCTTAACTTAAGAGTTTTCAACAAGCCAGGCGTGGCGGCACACGCTTGTAATCTCCACGCTTGGGAGGCGGAGACAGGAGGATCGCGCAGGTTCGAAGCCAGCCACACTGGCTTAAGAGACCCTGTTTCAAAATAAAAATATATTAAAAAAATAGGTCTTGGAGTATAGCACGGAGGTACAAGGGCTTTCAGGGACCCCAGTACCACCAAAAAAAAAAAAAAGAGTTTTCAACAAAGGTGAGATGACTTTTCAGAGAGCACAAACAAATATAGTATAGGCATGTTTTGTGATGAGTATAAGTAAACATACTTAGTTTTACTCTTTCCCCCCACTATTCTGTCTGTATATATTTTCCCATGTAATTTAAGAACATTTAAGTGGTTGTCTTATGAAATTTTCCTCCCTTTGAGAGAATCATTATTCTGAACTGCAGGTTTGCATGGTGCTCGTGCAGGTTATGAAAGGCATCTTACTTTACTGCCATCTGCTGGAATGCTGTCATAGCATACAAATGCAAGAAGTCCACATAGTGCAAGTTCTCCTCTTAGGTGGTATGCTCTTGTGCAGTGTACAACCTATAAAACTTACTAAGCCTTATTAAACTACCTCATAAAAATATTTTAGCTGGGCACGGTGGTGCATGCTTGTAATCCCAGCATTGGGGAGGCTGAGACAAGAGGATCACAGTTCGCAAACAGCCTCAGCTACTTAGTGAGGTCCTCTGCAACTCAGTGACATCCTGTTTCAAACTAGAGAATAAAAAAACAGGGCTAGGAATGTAGCTCAGAGGTGGAATGTCCCTGAGTTCCACCCCCAGTACTGGGGAAAAAAAGTATTTTAATTAATTAAACATTAGAAAAATGACCTATAAATACATTTTGTTTATGATAAAAGCACAAAATAAAACTTTATATACCTTCTCATTTAAAATACATTAGATGGTTGCCTCTTTTAACTTCTTTAGGATATAAATGACATGTGGACAGATGTGTGTGTGTGTGTGTGTGTGTGTGTGTGTGTGTGTGTGTGTTACTAGGATCCTAGACTGATTTTATTTCTTATTTGGAAACAGGATCTCACTAGGTTGCTGAGAGCCTCATTAAGTTGTCAAGGCCAGCTTTGAACTTTCAATCTGCCTGTGTCAGCCTCCCAAATACTAGGATTACAAGTGTGTGCCACCACGCCCAGCTAAAATTTTTATATTTTACAGTTCTTATGTAGTCTTAGAATCTTACTTCATTATTTTTAAAATTCTGTGACATAAAAGGAATAATTACTTTTGCAAGCAGGTGGTATGCCTGTTCCTTCTTATCTGTTAATTAAGAACAATATCTAACCCAGCATTCGGGAGGCTGAAAATGGAGGATTGCGGTTCGCAGACAGCCTCAGCAACTTAGGCCCTCCGCAACTTAGTGAGACACCGTTGCAAAATAAAGAATAAAAAATAGGACAGGGGATGTGGATCGGAGGTCAAATGCCCCTGGGTTCCATCCCCAGACCCTCAAAAAAATAAAAAGAACAATATTTAAAATTTTGAGAATTCAGATTGTTCACTTAAGACCCTTATTTTTCCAGAATTATTTTAAGTAGAATGTGATACCCCTTTCTTATCACACTGCATGGTTATTACACATATTAATCACTATCTTCTAGATCTTAGGTCAAAACACTTATCATATTTACTTTATATCTCAATATTAGTCCTTTAATATTGTAGCCTAAATATGATACTAGTGAAAATTACAAAATAGCTTTTTTTATAGCATTGACTTAGTACTGTGCTATATAGTTTAACTTCACACGGTTTAATTTGAAATACCTTTCCCTTATGCTTTTGGCACAAATGTTATGATTTATTTTATATATTAAATGTGTACAAGGAGTATTTGGAGAAACATTGAAGGCTTTTGTTTCTATTTTGTAGGATTTTTCTTATACCATTACATTTGTAATTAAGATAAAAGCCTGTATATGTTCTCTTACAGATTCATGTTCATCTGATAGTGAAACAGAAGACCCTTTAGAAAAGAGTTTAATAAATGAAGAATTTGCTCCTGATATGAAAGAAGAACTAGAAAAACATGAAGATTTAAATGATGATAAACTAGATGAAGAACACTCAAAGATTGCTGCACATATCTTAAAAGAAAATGATAGGACTCAATTGCAACCCTTGGAAACCCTTAAATTAGAAGCCGGGGAGCATGAACAAATAGGGCAGAGCTTTGGAAACAAAGTGGAACAAGTAGACGAAAGTAAGAAAGAGGCAGAGAAATCTCCGAAAGGAAAGGGAAGGCGAAGCAAGACAAAAGATCTCCCTCTAGACATTATAAAGATGTCATCGCTCAGCCAGGGGGAGGCAGGGGGCGAGCCTCCGAGAGAAGCGCTGAGTCTTGAGTTTTCTTCCTTAGACAGTAAAAACTGTTCCTCCGCTACTGAGGATGAAATTGACCAATATGGGAAAGAAAAAAAGTCAAAACGGAAAATACTGGGACAGTCATCACCAGAGAAGAAAATAAGAATTGAGAATGGAATGGACATGACAAATAGTGTATCTCCAGAAAGGACCAGTGATGGTGTTGGATCTGAGGGAACAAAGAGCTTAAATCTTGAGCCGCACTTTGAAGCAGAACACGAAGGAATGCCGTCATTAATAGCAGAGTCAAGCCAGTGTGCGCAGGAACTGACTGGCGAAAAATGCGCGAGTCCAGCTGAAGAAACCACGAATGCTTCCCTGAAGGAAGAAGAGGACACGATGCCTCTGATTGGGCCTGAGACCTTGGTTTGCCACGAAGTGGATTTGGATGATCTGGATGAGAAGGATAAGACCAGCGGCGAGGACGTCGTCGTCGTCGAAAGCTCTGAGTCCAGCTCTCTGGTGTCTGTCCCGCCTGCCCTTCCTCCTGTCGTACAGCATAACTTTTCGGTGGCTTCCCCACTCGCTCTCAGTCAAGACGAGTCTCGAAGTGTAAAAAGTGAGAGTGATGTAACAATCGAAGTCGACAGCATTGCTGAAGAATCTCAAGAAGGCCTGTGCGAGAGGGAGGCAGCCAAGGGGTTTGAAGCCAGCGTTGCCCCCGGCACCTGTAGTATAATTGTACAAGAAAGAGATAGCAGAGAGAAGGGTAAGACTTTCAGAAAAATACTTGCCTTTATGTTTCAAACCCAAACTTAATGTTGGGAGTTTTAGGTACTGCTAATCTTTTAAGTGCTGCCTTTTTTTCCCCCTTAAATGTATATATAGAAATTAATTCAGACAAGTGAGTAAATATGCCTGTTCTTGTTTTTTTGTTTTGATTTCAAATTCTCTCTTTCCCTTGACTTCAGGTCAGAAAAGGCCAAGTGATGGAAATAGTGGATTAATGGTAAAAAAACAAAAGCGCACCCCAAAGCGAACAAGTGCTGTAGCCAAAAATGAAAAGAACGGAGCAGGTTGGTGCTTTTTAACGCTGGCTTTTATACAGTGGTAGTCATTTCAGCCATTTCTTTTCTCAACCATGGAATTGTGTCAGCTTAAAAATAAATTTGCTTTTATCATGTTCTGAAAATAGCATTTTTCCATTAATTTTTAATCTGAAGGTACATATTAGTTATACTTAGAACTAAGATAGTTGCAGTTTTTTAAGCTTATATCATTTATATTTCTCATGGAAAGCAGTTTAATATCAGAGGAACATATTTTAGAATCTTGAATAAAAAAGCATTTACTATGGTGTTAAAAGTAGATAAAGGTAAGATTCGGGAAGCTGAGACAGGAGAATCGAGGTTCATGGCCAGCCTCAGCTATGTAGTGAGTTCCTTTGCCTCCCTCCTCACCAAATCCATGCTAGAAGATACTTTTGGTACCATAATCCAAAAGTGTAATTCTTCATTTTATTTCCCTTTTTTCAAGCCCTTACCTCCACTTTATATTCACTTTCTCTCTTTTTTTCTTTTCCTCTGGTAATGGGGATTAAACTGAAGAGTACTCTGCCACTGAGTTGTACCCGAGGCCTTTTATTAACAGTCTTGTTAATTTGCCTAGGCTGGCCTTGAACTTGTGGTCCTCCTGCCTCAGCTCCAGGAGTTGCTAGGATTATAAGTGCATATCAACTATATCTGGTACCAAAAGTATCTTCTAATATGAATTTGGTGAGGAGGGAGGCAGAGTTGCAAATAAATACCTCCTCACATTCTATCTTACATAGGTTAAAAGCTTAATGTGAAGCCCGGCATGGAGGCACACACTTGTAATCCCAGCATTTGGGAGGCTGAGACAGGAGGATCAGGTTTGCGGCCAGCCTCAGCTACTTAGTGAGGCCCTTTGCAACTCAGTGAGACCCTCTTTCAAAATAAGAAATAAAATCCCAGCGCTTGAGAGGCTGAGACAGGAGGATCACACAGGTTTAAAGCCAGCCTCAGCTACTTAGTGAGGCTCTCAGCAACTTAGTGAGACCCTGTTTCCAAATAAAAATATAAAATAGGTCTGGGAGTACAGTCTGGAGGTAGAAAGCCCCTGGGTTCCATCCCCAGTACCACACACACAAAAATAAATAAATAAAAAATGGGGCTGGAGGTGTAGCTTAGAGGTAGAATGCCCCTGGATTCAATCCCCAGTACCATAAAAAAGTGTAATATTTATATATCAAGATATTCTGTAAGCTTTTTCTTTTCTGAGTGTGAGTGTGTGTGTGTGTTACTGAGAATTGAACCCAGGGGCATTCCAGCTCTGAGCCTAGCCCAATTTTATTTTATTTTGAAATATGGCCGGGCATGGTGGCGCACACCTATAATACCAGCCTTCAGGAGGCTGAGACAGGAGGATCGCGGTTCACAGACAGCCTCAGCTACTATTTGAGGCACTTTGCAACTCAGTGAGATCCTGTTTCAAAAATAAAAAGACTAAAAAAGTAGAGCTGGGAGTGTAACTTGGAGGTACTATGCCCGTGGGTTCCATCCTCAGTACTGCAAAAATAAAAATAAATAAATGAAATTGGGTCTCACTAAGTTGCTAAGGCTGGCTTCTTCATACTGTGATCCTCCTATCTCAGCCTCCCAAGTGTTGGGATTACAAGTAGGCACCACAGATGCAGTTTTCCATATTTATAGTTTGCTACCCTTTTGGATTTTTGTTTTGTTTTGTTTTAATCATAAGTAAGACAATACTATATTGTTTTTAACCTTGTTTTTTCATTTAACAGTAAACATTAGATATTTCATTATTTTCTTTTAAACTCTAACTCATTCTTTTTAAACAACTTTTGAAAAAAAAAATATATATATATAATTTTTCATGGGTCTGGGAATGGAACCCAGGGGCAGTTGACCTTTGAGCTCTATTTTTTATTCTTTATTTTGAAAGAGGGCCTCACTACAATCTTCCGGTCTTAGCCTCCCGAATGCTGGTATTACAAGCATGCACCACCATGCCCGGCAAAAAAGTTTAATATTTTTTAACCATTTTCACATTGGGCATTTAGGTTAGTTTTGTGTATGTATGTTAAGCTTCGTCCATTTATGTACTTATTTCTGTATGATATCAAGAAGTGTAATTGCAGAGCCGGGAGTGATGTTGCACACCTGTAATTTCAGTACTTGGGAGACTGAAAAAGGAGGATCATAAGTCTGAAGCCAGCCTCAGCAATTTAGACCCTGTTTCAAAATAAAAATAATGCAGGCATGGTGGTGCATGCCTATAATCCCAGTACTTGAGAGGCTGAGATAGGAGGATTACAGGTTTGAGGACAGCTTTAGCAACTTAGACTCTCAGCAAATTAGCAGAACCTTTTTCCAAATAAAAAATAAAATAAAATCTAACTGGGGGTATAGCCCAGAAATAGAAGGCCCTTGAATTCCACCCCTAGTACCACAAAAAATAAAACAATAAGGAGGGAGTTTTAGCTAAGATGTAGAATGCTACTGGCTTTAGTCCACAGTACCAAAAAAGCTTTAAAAAGGAAGTGTTTTTGGAACAGACGCAGTGGTGCATGCCTATAATCCCAGTCCTTGGGAGACTAAGACAGGAGGATCCCAGGTTCAAGGCCAGCCCTAGCAATTTAGTGAGGTCCTTAGCAACTTAGCAAGACCCTGTTTCAACAAATTAAAAAAATTAAGATGGCTGCTGGCTTGAAGATAGAACGCCCCGGGTTCCATCCGCAGTAAAGAAAAGAAGTATAATTGCTGGATCTGTCGCATTTTGATATTTGAGGTTTTTTTTTTTATCATTTATAGTCTCTAAGTCAATTTTTTTAATTGTTATTACAGGGCAAAGCAGTGATAGTGAAGATCTTCCTGCTGTAGACAATTCAAGTAAATGCACCCCAGTAAAGCATCTTAGTGTATCAAAGCCCCAAAAACTTGCACGATCTCCTGCAAGAATCTCCCCCCACATCAAAGATGGAGAGAAAGAGAAACACAGAGAAAAACACCCAAATTCATCTCCTAGGACATACAAGTGGAGCTTTCAACTCAGTAAGAAGCTTATAGATAAACTGAATATATACTGTAAAGTGGAATATATCTTAACATATCAACTTCAATTAATGTTAATAAAGTAAGGAATAATAGTCAACTACGTATTCCGAACCAGTAATTACTTATAATCCTAAATAATCTGCATCTTTTCCTATACTAACTTGATAAATATTGACAAGATCTCCAGTTAAGAAGAAACATATGATTTATAAAAATCAATGAAACTATAAATCAATTAACTTTGTAGTAATGACAATTTAAAATAATTAAAATTATAGTTCAGGATTGCTTTATGTTGCTGTTTCTTGTATTTTGTGATCACTGAAGTAATGCATATTTAATGTAAAAATTTGGGATATTGTAAAGAACTCCTAATTATAAAATTAATTCATTCTGTTTAAAGGACCTCATTTAGTTTAATTTGGTAGGTTTTAGTGAACTAAAGCTTTTGTTGATTTATCAGTTAGCTTTTGATACAACTACCATGTTTGTTTTCATAGAATTACTTTAAAGTAATTTCATTTTTTCCCCCTTTTAGATGAATTAGACAACATGAATAGTACAGAGAGAATCTCATTTCTCCAAGAAAAACTACAGGAAATCAGAAAATATTACATGTCTTTGAAGTCTGAAGTTGCAACCATAGATAGGAGAAGAAAAAGGTTAAAAAAGAAAGACAGAGAAGGTAATTTTATTAAACTATCTCTCCTGTTTTTCAAATATGCATCCTATCATTGCAGAAGATTTAAGTGTGTCGCCCTCTGATTATAGTGTGCATTCATGAATTGTTGCTTTTAGATTCATAGTGTTTCCTTTGTTGCTGCAATGAGTAGGTCAACAGCTGAAGTCATCAGAATGAGATCCTCAAAAGAAGTGTGCCAGCTGGGCATGGTGGCGCACGCTTGTAATCCCAGCATTCGGGAGGCTGAGACAGGAGGATTGCATTCACGGACAGCCTTGGCTACTTAGTGAGGCCCTCCACAACTCAGTGAGACCCTGTTTCAAAATAAAGAATAAAAAATTGGGTGGGGGGGTGTAGCTCAGAGGTCAAATGCCTCTGGGTTCCATCCCCAGACCCGCAAAAAAAAAAAAAAAAAAAAAGGAGTATGCCCTGGCTTACAAAATTTGTGATTTACTAAATGTGGTGGGTCTCAAGAAGTAATAAATAATGGTTAACAAATACATTTACTTACTTCCTCTGAAAGTCACTCCTTGTTCAACAAATAGTTATTTGCAAGCATTGTATTTGTTAGTATGAGGTTCACCAAAATAAATAAGGCATAACCTCCTGAAGCAGATTATCTTACTGGGACTATAAATCATTTTCTGAGCAGCCACAGTCTACTTCAATTTGGCTGAACCATGTGCCAAGTACTCTGCCAGATTGTGAAAGTACAGAGATTAATTAGATAAATACAGACTTTGATCAAATATTTTATGTCTGTTGGGATAGTGTATGCCCTGAGAATATTAGCCCATCTAGGAGTTAGTGGAATGAGAGATTATATTGGAATAATTGTAAAGAGGGTGTAGTATCTGAGTTAGACCTTAAAAATGTGTATGGTTACTGGGCATGATGGTTCATGCTTGTAATCCCAGTACTTGGGAGGCTGAGACAGGAGGATCAGAGGTCCACAGCCAGCCTCAGCTGCATAGTGAGATCCTCCACAATTTAGTGAGACCCTGTTTCAAAATAAAGAATTTTAAAAAAAGTCTGGGAGTATAGCTTGGAGGTAGGCCCTGGGTCCAATCTCCTGTACAATAACAACAACAAAAAGTGTATGATTGACTTCTAGTTAAAAATGGACACATTTTAGCTGGGCGTGGTGGCGCACACTTGTAATCCCAGCACTAGGGAGGCTAAGACAAGAGGATCACACAGGTTCAAAGCCAACCTCAGCTACTTAGTGAGGCTCTCAGCAACTTAGACCCTGTTTCCAAATAAAATATAAAATAGGTCTGGGAGTGTAGCCCGGAGGTAGAAAAGTCCCTGGGTGCCACCCTCAGTACCACAAAAAAAAAAAAAGAACTAAAGAATATGAATTAGAAGATAGAAAGGACTCACTGTACTCTCTCCATAAAGAATTAGGGGTGGGGAGTCACATCAAAGCACATGATAAAATTTCATAACCTTTCATAACCTCTTGGACAAAGGATAGATTCTAAAAGTTTATATGCCGGGCATGGTGGCGCACGCTTGTAATCCCAGCATTCAGGAAGCCGAGACTGGAGGGTCGCAGTTCGCGGACAACCTCAGCTACTTAGTGAGGCCCTCTATAACTCAGTGAGACCCTGTTTCAAAATAAAGAATTAAAGAAAAAAATAGGGCTGGGGATGTAACTTGGAGGTCAATTTCCCCAGGGTTCCATCCCCAGACCCGCAAAAAAAAAAAATAAATAAATAAAAGTTTGCAGTGTAAAGATACCTACAAAAAGTGGTGGTGGTGGGTCTCAGAATAGTATCCTGTCTTTTACATCAGACTTAGAAGCTAAGACAATAACATGGGATCCAGCAAACAATGAATCTCACATAGGAAAAAAGTAGTAAAGGGTGAATGGAAGCTGTAGAATGACCACTGCGTAGCAGGCCCATTATTCCTGCAGTGGTGTGGAGTACTGATTATGGTGTGGAATATGGATTATAAGTAAAAGGCAAATGCTTGACCTTGTTGAGAAGTTTTCCGCCCCAGTAGAGATTTAGGAGATGGACAGCTGATAAAATGGCCTGTGTCCACGTAGTCTCCAATCACTGTTCTCCAAGGTTAGCAGTTCCTAATTCCTAGAAATAGCACAGACTTTGTCCTTTTATTGTAAAAACTGTAAGAAGCAAAGAGGTCTTTGTTCTGGGGATTGAACCTGGGGACATTGTATATCCAAGCTACATCTTCAGCCCTGTTTTATTTTTTATTTTGAAACAGGGTCTAGCAAAGTTGCTGAGATTGTGCTCAAATATGCTCTCCTCTTGTCTCAGCCCCCACGTACTGGGATTACAGGTGTAATCCTACCATGTCCGACACATGCAGATTTCTTTTCTTTTCTTTTCTTTTTTATGGTACTGAGGATTGAACCCAGGGGCATACTACCTCTGAGCTACATCCCCAGACCAGTTTTTATCCTTTTTTTTTAAATGGGTCTGGGGATGGAACCCAGGGACATTCGACCTCCATGCTATACCCCCAGCCTCATTTGTGTTCTTTATTTTGAAACAGGGTTTCACTGAGTTGCAAAGGGCCTAAGTAGCTGAGGCTGTTCATAAACCGCAATCCTCCGGTCTCAGCCTCCTGAATGCTGAGATTACAAGCGTGTACCACTACACCTGACCCAATTTTATTCTTTATTTTGAAAGAGTCTAAGTTGTGGAGGTCCTCACTAAGTAGCTGAGACTGGCCACAAACCTGCAATCTTCCTGTCTCAGCCTCCCAAGTACCGGGATTACAAGTATGCACTCTCAGCCACATGCAGATATTCTTGAATAAATAAAAATTAAAAATAAATAAAATAGGAACAGTTAGGCAAAGATTGGCAGGAGGAGAGCTTTGCAAGGAACAAAAAGATAAAAGAAAAAAAACTAAAAAGTGGCAAACACTTTAGCACAGAGTACTTTGATCTGTGTTCTGTCATCCTAGCATGTTAAAGCTATTGTGTTTTTTTCTAATTACACACTTATGTTTTCATAATAATCATGATTCTGATACATGAGAGTTACTGGAAATACTCTGAACTGAGTGAATTCTGATAGTCCTTTGAGTGGTTAGATAAAGCAGAAATCCCTGTAGTGAGGCTGTATCTCAGGTTGACTTTGTTTCTGATTTGGGCCAAGCCAAATCCACTTCCTGCGATTTCAATCCCTCTCCCTCTCCCTCTCCCTCTCCCTCTCCCTCTCCCTCTCTTTCTTCCTCTTCCTTCCTCCCTCCCTCCCTCTATCCATCCATGTGTCTCTCTCTCTCCTCCCTCCCTCCCTCTCTCCCTCTCTCTCCCTCCCTCTCTCCCTCCCTCCCTCCCTCCCCCTCCCTCTCCCTCCGTGTGTGTGTGTGTGTGTGTGTGTGTGTGTGTGTGTGTGTGTGTGTGTGTCTGTCTGTCTCTCTCTCTCTCTCTCTCTCTCTCTCTCTCTCTCCACCATGCCGGGCTTTTTTTCTTTTTCTTTTTCTTTTTTTTTTCCGGTAGTGGGGATTGAACCTAGGGGCATTCTACCTCCAAGCTACACTCCCAGTCCTTTTTATTTATTATTCTTTATTTTGTTTTGAAACAGGGTCTCACTAAGTTGCAGAAGGCCTAAGTTGCTGAGGCTGGCTGAAAACCTGTGATCCCCCCGTCTCAGCCTCCCAGTTACTGGGATTATAAGCAGGTGCCACCATGCCTGGCTTTCCGGGAACAGATGTTTAAGAGCTTGAAATTCCAGTACTTGGGAGGCTGAGACAGGAAGTTCAGTAGTTATAGACCAGCCTCAGCAACTTCGTGAGACTCTGTTTCGAAACAAAAAATAAAAACGGCTGGGTATGTAGCTAGGAAATAGAATGCCCCTCTCTGGGTTCAACCCCTAGTGCTCCCCCCAAAAAATATAATTTCTCTTTATATTTCATGTTTTTGATGTGGTTTTTTTTTTTCTTTTCTTTTAACGTTGGGAATTGAACCCAGGGTCTCATGCATACTAAGCACAAACTCTTACCAGTGAGCCACACCTACAGCCCTGTGGTGTCTTTTTTTAAACTGTTGAATTACTTAGCTAACCTAGGACTGATACTACTCAGTCGAGTCGAACAAATAAAAAAATACTTGCCAACAATTTATTCATTCCTCTTGATATTTATGAGGCCTGTGAATAAAGAAATAATAATTTTATTCTTGCCGGGCATGGTGGCACAAGCTTATAATCCCCACGCTTGGGAGGTAGAGACAGGAGGATCACGCTGGTTCGAAGCCAGCCTTGCTGGCTTAAGAAACCCTGTTTCTAAATTAAAAAAAAAAAAAAAAATAGTGTAGCCCAGAGGTAGAAGGGTTTCCAGAAACCCCAGTACCACAAAAAAAAAAAAAAAAAGGATTTTATTTTAAATGTCATGGACCAGGTATCTCTGTGTAAGAGTGTCGCGCCTAACATCGTTGTTTTGCTTTCACAGTGTCTCATGCGGGAGCTTCCATGTCATCTGCTTCCTCGGACACTGGGATGAGTCCGTCCTCCTCGTCCCCCCCACAAAACGTACTTGCTGTAGAATGCAGGTGATACACGTTTTCTCTGCCTTTCCAGCAGTTTGCTGCCATGGACAGAAATTCCAAAACCCTGAAATACAACCACAGAAACTACTCAACTGTTTTGACATTGCTAAGTATATCCTGTATACCTTTCCAGGCTGGATTGTATCTATTCCCTTCTCTCTTCTTTTTTTCTTGTTGCAAAAAAATAAGCTGAATTATAATTGAAGGTTAGGCAGCCTGCCATATTTGTTATAATTTTTCCTCTTTTTTTTTCACTTTTTGTGATATAGAAAAAAGGGCACTTAGCAAAATTTGGATTTGTATAATAAAGCTTTCAGGTGTTATAGAAATCATAGAGAAGCAAGTGCACAGGATAGACATCACAGTATTACCCAGCTGAATAGTGACCGCTGCACTTTCACGATGGTGTATTGGAACAGTGGGTGAGTAGGGGTTTTATGTTCTGTTTTGGTTTTTTTTATTATTATTATTATTATTGTTGATGTTTTTGTTTTTGTTTTAATTTTTGTGGAAGCACTTGCTATTTAGAACTGCCAAAGTATATGTTCAGCAGTGTGCCCAGGTTGAAAGGTGTAAATGGGACAAAATAAATTGTGAAAGGAAGTGTAGTTGACTGAAAACTACAGTTGTAATAAGTCTTCCACTTTTTATAGGACTTTTGAGCACACAATTATGCAAATATTTTAATGTTTATTAATGTTTACAGTGGAATTGTGAATAAGTTTTCAGTGGACTATCTTATCCCTTGACAAAAATATTTTGTCTTTTTTCTATGTAATTTCAGAGTTTTTATTTTGTTACAAAAATACAAAAATGAAATATATAACAACAATGAAGTTATTTAACAAGATTTCTAAAGCTGAAATTTTTGTGTAAAATAAGGTATTATCTTGCAACTTGTTAAATATATTTATTCAGACATTGGATGTTGTATTTTTATGTATTTTTTAAAATATTAATAAAATTGAAAAAAATAAAATTCTAGGTTAATTCACTCTTTGGATGACAATAGCTCTCAGCTGTCCCTTTTACCAAGGGTGTATTTAGCAGTCTTGCCTGTACGGAAGGGAGTCTGTCTCAGTCCTTCAAACAGAATAGAAGTATAAATGGGCATCTGAACCATTAAAGTATGTCCTTAGAAACTTTGGCAGTCCTAGTACTTAAACTGTTTTGAGGATCAAATTTTTGGTTGCCCTTAAGATACTTTGTCACAGTTTTTATGTTTGCTATACTGCCGAATAAAATTCTATCTCCCAAAGTTGAGATGCAACAACCTAAGTAAAGCAACTATGTATGCTTGGTCTGTGAATTGTTTCACAGAGGAATACATTTTGTAAATAATTCTTCCAAAATCATGTATTTAAAGCAGTTTTGCATATACATCATGTAAAAAGGTAATTTTTTTAAAAGCGATTTTTAAATTCATGTTTGTACATTGAAAGGGGTTTTTTTTAAAACCTCCTTTTCTGTGTTTAATATGCTGTAGAATAATAACCTAGAGATGCTCTAGACTGTATATCAGGATCTGATTCACAAGAACAAAGTCAGAGCCAAACACTAGCGATGGCATAGCATTGCTGAAATCATTGCTTCTTACTTTCATTTTACCACATTGTGACCTTGTGATTCAGATTCCTTCCATTTTCTCAAGAGAATTAAAAACAAAAAAAGTACTCTTGTAAAATGCACTTTTCTGTCTTTTCTTTGCAAAGCAGAAGTATTTCAATGTAAAACAAAAATGGAGCTCAGCAGTCAGTATTATTAATAAAGGCCATGTTTTAAACATAGGCTATATATTTTTAGTTTTTATTTAAGTGGTTGCTTTTTTTTCCAAAGTATCAGTAACTTCTAATTGGAAAATAGAATTTCACAAAACCGAACATTTCAGTACATTCTTCAGTGTTTTCCATAAAATATTTCTAGTTCTTAATTATACAAATGAAACACTCTGTCATTCAAATCTAGTTGGAACTAGGAAGCAACCTTAGATATATGTTAGATATTTTACTGATTTTCTTCAGTGTCAATTCAGTAAATCTGAGGTAACTAAGGTATCAGTTTGACTACTGTCCCTTCTAACTGATATATATTTTGCAGGGAAGTATTGGGATGGTGTTACAGAGACTAAATATTAATTGAATAGGCACTGTTAAATCCTCTTATTTAGGGGCTAGAAAATATTATTAATGTAAGTAAATATTGACTAGGCGTCACAATTCAAGTATTGGACATAGGACATAATTTGAGTTTACATAATTTATGTTGTATGTGGTTGGGAATTGAACCCAAAGACATTCTACCTCCAAGCTACACTCCCAGCCCTATTTTATTTTATTTTATTTTATTTTACTTTATTTTATTTTGCAGTATTTTGAAACAGGGTCTTGCTAGGTTAATAAGTCTCACTACTTGCTAAGGCTGTCCTCAAACTTGAGATTCTCCAGTCTCAGCCTCCCATGTACTAGGATTACAAGTGTGCACCACCATGCCCGTCATGTTTTTTAATGTCTAACACCGTCAAGTGTTAGAAAGTATGTAAATGAATGGAAATCCCATGCACTGTTAGTGCAAGTATAAATTAATACATCTAGTGTGTGTGTGTGTGTGTGTGTGTGTGTGTGTGTGTGTGTGTGTGTGGTACTGGGGGTGGAACCCAGAGGCTTTTTACCTCAGGGCTATACTCTCAGCCCTATTTTATATTTTATTTGGAAACAGGGTCTCACTAAGTTGCTGAGAGCCTCACTAAGTAGCTTCAAGCCTGCGTGATCCTCCTGTCTCAGCCTCTCAATTGTGGGGATTACAAGCGTGTGCCACCACACCTGGCTAAATTTTTAATTTGAAAGTATCTAGTAAAAAGAAGGTAAACAACCCCTCTCAGTCAAGTTTCCATGTGTCATACAGGAAATCTGTGTATGCTCAGGAGATTCGTATTGAACTCTACTTGGCAGCATGATTTGTGTGATTCTCCTCCCCACCAGAAGAGCCTGTTTTTGTGCATGTGTGGAACTGGGAATAGAGTCCAGGGACATTCTACCTTGGAGATACACCCACAGCCCTATCTTTTATTCTTTATTTTGAAACAGGGTGTCACTAAGTTTGGAGGGCCTCACTAAGTAGCTGAGGCTGGCTGTGAACCTGCAATGCTCTTGTCTCAGCCTCTCAAGTCCTGGGATTATAAGTGTGTGCCACCACACTCGGCTCAAAAGGAGCTATTTTAAATATGCATTAGCAGGA
This sequence comes from Muscardinus avellanarius, assembly GCF_963383645.1. Lineage (NCBI taxonomy): Eukaryota > Metazoa > Chordata > Mammalia > Rodentia > Gliridae > Muscardinus > Muscardinus avellanarius. Next base: position 63,533,399 of record NC_137798.1, read on the forward strand.
GGATGAATAAATAAATTGCAGCATATTAATTAATGCAATACTATGGAGCAGTTAAAATAAATGGACCAGAGACAAATAAATCAACATGGATTAAACAAAAAAAGTATAAAACCAAGCTGCCAAGTAATAAAAAACAATTTCTACAAAGTTATTCACAAGAATAACAGTACATTGGTTGTGTCTATATAGGCATAAAATATAAGTGGGAAATGTATATCAAACCCAGGATAGTGGTTTTCTCTGAAGGAAAGGAGAAGGCATGGGTCGGGTATACAGGGGTATTTATTCCCCACCAAAGAAAAGAGAATCCAAAGAACAGGACAAAATGCCAACATCTGATAAACTTGAGTATTAATCATATTATCCTCCATCCTTTACTATTTCTACGGTTTGACCAAAACTCCTATGGGACTTTAATTCCCATAGTGAGGTTTTAACAGGTGGGTCCAGGTGGAGCCCTTAGAGGTGATTGGGTCTGCTTTTCTGAACACTTATTCATGTGTTAATGGGTGATCCCTAGAGTGGGCTGTTACACAGCCAGTTTGTGTCTAGGATTGTGTTCCTCCCGTCAGGCGATGCCCTGTGTCACCTGGGGATTCTGCAGACTCCCTGCAGCCCAAGGCCCTTCACCAGACAAGGACCTGCATCCACCCTCCCGGGCCCTAGATCCTGAGCTGAATAAACCTTTATTCTTTTTTCTTTTTCTTTATGTGGTACTGTGAATTAAACCCAGGGGTATTCTACTGCTGAGCTATACCCCTAACCCTTTTTGATTTTTTTAATTTTGAGACAGTGTCTCATTTCCTTATTCTGCACTGGCTTTGAACCTGCAATCCTCATGTCTTGGCCTCCCAAGTACTGAAATTATAAGTATGGGGCCACTATACCTGGCTAAGCCTTTATTATTTATAAATTACCAAGTTTATGGTATTCAGTTGTAGCAAAAAAAAAAAAAGAACTAATATCACTATAGTAAAACGTATTTAATAAAGTCAGACGTTGTGGCATGCACCTGTAATACCAGTACTTGTGAGTCTGAAACAGGAGGGTCAGCAGGTTCAAGGATAGCCTCAGCAAGTAGTGAGACTCTCATGAACCTAGCGAGGCCCTGTTTCCAAATAAATAAAATTATTCTAGGGGTGTTGGTCAGAGATAGAATGCCCCTGGGTTCAATCCCCAGTACCATTAAAAAAAAAAAGTGAAGTTTAGATCTATTGACTTTTTTTCATAATGTTACAAATAACACATTGACTTACAGAAATAGATTTTTATTATCTGAAAAGTCCTTTAAACTGAAGACCATCTGGCATTTTAAATAACTTCTAAAGTTTCTGAGTAATGTATTTTAATTATAGAAATTTTAGAATATAGAAGTACATTAAAACTAAAAATTATAAATACCTAGAAATACCACTTAGTAGTGGTTGTATTTATATCCATGTCTTTTGCTGTATGCATAAAAATACCAAACTTCAACTATAAACACACTAACTTCTAAAAATATTTAGAGGATTGTGTTGTGCACTGGTTTTAAAGCCAACTTTTTTATACTAATTAATAATTCTTTCACATTAATGAATGGTGATTCCACATTAAGTAACTACCTTATACTTCATTGTATTGTGAATTGTTTATTCTCCTACATTTTGGATGTCTAGGTTTTCAGCCATTAGCTATGAACGATCCATTCTCTAGCATTTGCAGCATCGATTCATAGAACTAGAATCCTGCCAGGCGCGGTGGCGCACGCTCGTAATCCCAGCATTCAGGAGGCTGAGACCGGAGGATCGTGGTTCGCGGACAGCCTCAGCTACTTAGGCCCTCCGCAACTTAGAACCTGTTTCAAAAAAAGAATAAAAAATAGGGCAGGGGGTGCAGCTCGGAGGTTGAATGCCCCGGGGTTCCATTCCCAGACCAAAAAAAAAAAAAAAAGAGAGAGAGAGAGAGAGAGAGAGAGAGAGAATACTAAATCAAAGGAGATACAAATATAAAATCTTAAATGACATTTTCTTTGTTTCTTCTTTTTTTTTTTTTTTTCTTTTCTATTCTTTTCTTATATGGTACTGAGGATAGAGTCCAGGGACATTTTACCTCTTAGCTACACCCTAGCCCTATTTTATTTTATTTTATTTTATTTTATTTTATTTTATTTTATTTTATTTTATTTTATTTGCTGTACCCAGGGGCATCTTACCTCTGAGATATACTCCCAGCCCTATTTTTTATTCTTTATTTTGAAACAGGATCTCTGAGTTGCAAAGGGCCTCACTAAGTAGCTGAGGCTGTCTGTGAGCTGCGATTCTACTCTCTCAGCCTACCAGATGCTGGGATTACAAGCGTGTGCCACCACACTTGCTCTTATTTTTATTTTGAAATGGTATTGCTAGGTTGATGAGCGTATCACTAATTGCTTAGGCTGCCCTTGAGCCTGTGATTCTTTTGTCTCAGCCTCCCACTGGGATTACAGGTGTGTGCCACCATGCCCAGCCTAAGTGACATTTTCTGAAACTTTTTTAGTACTGATGGAACTATACAGTAGCCCTTTGTAGGGAATCTTGGCAATATCAGCTGAGATTAAAAACTCCATATACTTCTGGGCATGGAGAAGTACATGTATAATCTCAGCACTTGGGAAGCTGAGACGGGAGGATTCCAGCCTCGGAAATTGCACTGTTTTGAAACAAAAAATGGGGATGGGGGGTATAACTCAGAGGAGAACACCCCTGGATTCAATGCCTATTAGTGCGTGCATGTGCGCATGCACACACACACACACACACACACACACACACACACACACACACATACACAACCAAGTGCTATGTACCAGCTGGGCGTGGTGGTACATGCTTGTAATTCCAGTACTTGAGAGGCTGAGATAGAAGGATTGCAGGTTCAAACCCAGCCTCGGCAACTTAGGTTCACAGCAACTTAGTGAGACCATTTACAAATAAACAAAATGGGGCTGAAGGTATAGCTTGGACATAGAGATAGAATGCCCAACTAGGGTTAAATCCCTAGTAATACACACACACACACTTTGTACTTTGATTGAGCTAGGCTACTTATAGGAATTTATCCTATAGGTATTCGCACCCATTTGTATCTGAGGACTGTTTGTAATAAAAATTAGACCTTACCAAAATGGCTATCACTATGAAGCTAACTATGTAAAAAGAATACTATATAACTAAAAAAGAATAAGGAAGCCTGATGTGGTGTCACATGCTTGTAACACCAGGACTTTGGATGCTGAGACGGGAAGATCGAAGGTTCATTGGCCAGCTCAGCTACTTAGTGAGGCCTTCTGCAACTTAGTGAGACCATGTTTCAAATAAAGAATAAAAAATAGGGCTGAGGGCGTAGCCGGGAGGTAGAACACCCCTGGTTCAACCCCTAGTTTCAAAAATAAAAGAATAAAGAAGCATACATTATCTGTGCAAGGATACCTGATAAGGTTGATTGCCTTTGGAAAGGAGAAACAAACTGAGGGACAGATGTGGGAGAGTTTTTATTATAGTTTTTTGTGTTATTTTTTAACCATATAAATTACATACTCAAAAACTAGATGTAAAACGTGTGTGTGTGTGCGCGCGCGCTACTGGGGGTGGAACCCAGAGGCTTTCCTACCACCAGGCTATACTCCCAGACCTATTTTATACTTTATTTGGAAACAGGGTCTCACTAAGTTTGAGAGCCTCACTCAGTAGATGAGGCTGGTTTTGAACCAGTGAGATCCTCCTGTCTCTGCCTCCCAAGCGCGGGGATTACAAGCGTGCACCACCATGCCCAGCTTGATATAAAACTTTTTAAATGTCTCTCTCAGCAACTTAGTGAGACCCTGTTTCCAAATAAAATATAAAATAGGTCTAGGAGTGTAGACTGGAGGTAGAAAGCCTCTGGGTTCCACCCCCAGTACCACCAAACAACAACAACAACAAAAATAATAATAATAAATAAATAAATAAATAAATATCTCTAAAACAAAAGCAATCACTAGAAATAGTTTTTTAGACTCAGTGCCCTTTATTAATAAGAAAATGACACTGTGGTAAAAGGATCTGCCCATATTTAAATAGTTAAGTTATAAATTGTGTTTATAAGGCCAGGTGTGGTAGCACACACTTGTAATCCCAACATTTGGGAAGAGGAAACTGGAGGATTGTGTTTCACGGACAGCCTCAGCTACTTAGCAAAGCCCTTTTCAACTCAGTGAGACCCTGTTTAAAAAAAAAAAAAAAAAAGCTGGGCATGGTGATGCATGCTTGTAATCTCAGCATTCAGGAGGCTGAAACCAGAGGATCGCAGTTTGTGGACAGCCTCAGCTATGTAGCAAGACCCTTCACAACTCAATGAGACACTGTTTCAAAAAAAAAGCCGGGCGTGGTGGCACAGGCTTGTAATCCCCGCCCCGCGCTTGGGAGGCGGAGACAGGAGGATCGCACAGGTTCGAAACCAGCCATGCTGGCTGAAGAGACCCTGTTTCCAAATTTAAAAAATATAAAATGGGTCTGGGAGTGTATATCCTGGAGGTAGATGGGCTTCCAGGAAGACCAGTACCACCAAAAAAAAAAAAGAGCAAAAAATAGGGCTGAGGGTGTAGCTCGGAGGTGCAGTGCCCCTGGGTTCCATCCCGAATTCCACAAAAATAAATATAATAAAAATTTTTTAAAACTAAAAAAATAGGGCTGGGGGGTGTAGCTCAGATGTACAATGCCCCTGGATTCCATACTCAGTGCCACAAAAAAGAAAAAAAATTATTATGTTTATAAATCCATTAAGAATACTAGATCCCATGAGTTTTCCTTGACCATCCCAAGGGTTGAGGATATTGTGGAAGAATTTAATCAAATTTCATCAAGTGGGACTTTTTTAGCCTGTTGAAGTCATAGCAGCTTTATTACTCATAGCAAAAGTTAGAAATAAACCATGTTTCCGTCAACAGATAAGGTCCCGCAACATAGTTAGACCCAGAGAGGAATACTCCACAATACAAATGAAAACAGAGCCTGGTGTGGTGGTGCAGGTAATTCCAGTGCTCTGGAGGCTGAGACAGGAGGCTCACAAGGCTCGAGGACTGTCTCAGCAACTTAGTGAGGCACTCAGCAATCTAGCAAGACCCTGTTTCAAAACAAAAAAAAAGACAAGGCGCTGTGTGTGGTGGTGCACACCTGCAATCCCAGTACTTGGGAGGCTGAAACAGGAGGATTGCAGGTTCACGACCAACAACCTCAGCAACCTACTGAAACTCTCAACAACCTAGCAAGACCCTGTTTCAAAACAAAAAATAAAGACTAGGAGCCGGGCTTAGTGGTGTACGCTTGTAATCCTAGTACTTGGGAGGCTGAGACAGGAAGAACACAGGTTCAAAGACAGCCTCAGCGGGTACTGAATCTGTCAACCTAGTGAGACACTGTTTCAAAATAAAAGCAAAAGAGGGCTGGAGGTATACCTTGGAAGTAAAACATCCTCAGGTTCAATACCTAGTACTACACACACACACTCATTATTTTAGAGTAGAAGTAGAAATCCTGCTTTTCATAACTTACTTAAGCCAATTTATTATTTATTTATTGTGGTACCCGGGATTGAACCCAGGGCATTCTGCCTCTGAGCTATACTCCAGCCCTATTTTATATTTTGAAACAGGATCTTACTATGTTGCTGAGGCTGGCCTGGAATCTGCGATTCTTGTGTCTCAGCCTCTCGGGTATTGGGATGACATGCATGTGCCACCGTGCCTGGCTACTTAAGCCAATTATGTAGCAGTTCTTTACTAGTTGAGCATTTCTCAAATACCTCTTTGCAATACCGATACTCTTAAGTTAAACATTTTACCATGATGACTTGAAGGTCGTCACTCTCAGGAGTGACCTTCATTTCTTACCATTCGTTTGTAACCTTTCGTCCTCTGTGTTACTAGTTTAATACTCCAAGGTCCCTCTAGTTTTCGCGCTCTTTCTCTGGTTCGCTGTGTCTTCAGCCTCCACCGCTTTCCCTTATTATCTCAAGTTGCCTCCATCCTCCAGTTTTTCTTTTCTTTCATTTAACTTTCCTTATGAAGATTATGCTGAGGTATATCTTGTTAGTATTAATGTATTATATAAATTAGGAATAAGAAAATTTCTGATGTCAAAACATTGGCAATAATAAAAGGACTTTTCCTTGAGAAATGAGTAAGGTGTTTTGTTTTTCGGGGTCACTGCTCACTCATCCCATACCATTGTCTCTTCTGTGTCATGTTCTGTTCCAGCAGAGTAGGAACTTAGAACAATGGACTCAACGGGACAATAACAGATGCAAAAATAGCCAGCTCGCTGGGCATGGTGACGCAGTCCTGTAATCCCAGTACCTGGGGGGTCAGATAGGACCACAAGCTCAAGAACAGCCTTGGCAACATAGTGAGACTCAGCAAACTAGTGAAGACTGTATCAAAAAGAAAAAAATAGACTGGGTTGTAGTTCCAGGGTAGAATTAATCCCCAATACCACACACACACACACACGCACAAAAGCTACCTACTTCTTTGAGAAAATCAACAAAGAGGAAGGCACAACATTGCCAGTATCAGGAATGAGAGATGTGGCACATTACAGATTATACTTACTTACTTTTTTTTTTTTTTTTTTTGGTGTTACTGGGGTGGAACCCAGGAGCTTTCTACCTCCGGGCCTATTTTATACTTTATTCGGAAACAGGGTCTCACTAAGTTGCTGAGAGCCTCACTAAGTAGCTGAAACTGGCTTTGAACCTGTGCGATCCTCCTGTCTCAGCCTCCCAAATGCTGAAATTACAAGCGTGCGCCACCACACCCAGCTATACTTGCTTTTTTTGCAGTACTGGGGATGAAACCTGGGGACATTATACCTTCGAGCCACACCCCCAGCCCTATTTATTATTTTTTAGTTTGAAACAGGGTCTCACAAGAGTTGCAAAGAGCCTAAGTAGCTGAGGCTGTCCACGAACCGCGATCATCCGGTCTCAGCCTCCCAAATTCTGGGATTACAAGTGTGCACCACCATTCCCAGCCAGATTATATTTATTAAAAAGATGATAAAGCTGGGCATGTGCCAACATGCCTGTACTTTCTGTACTTGGGAGGCTGAGACAAGAGGATTGCAGGTTCAAGGACAGCCTCAGCTATTTAATGAGGCCCTCTGAAACTTAGACCCTGTTTCAAAATAAAGAATAAAAGAATAGGCTGAGGATATAGCTTGAAGGTAGAATGCCCCGGCTTGCGCCTTCTCTGCCTTAGTATAAAAATCAAAACTCTGGTATTTGGAGCAAGGTCTTACTTTTCATTTGGCTTTATTTGCTGAATAAATCAAATTTTGGAAAGAAAACCATCTAGGCCGGCATGGTGGCACACGCTTGTAATCCCCGCGCTTGGGAGGCTGAGACAGGAGGATTCACAGGTTCGAAGCCAGCCTCGGCTACTTGGTGAGGCTCTCGGTAACTTAGTGAGACCCTGTTTCCAAATAAAGTATAAAATAGGTCTGGCATTATATCCTGGAGGTAGAAAGCCCCTGGGTTCCACCCCCAGTACCACGGGGGGGGGGGAGCATCTAGGTCAGAACATAACAGGGTTTCTCACAATCCTTTTAGCTCTAGTAGCTTTGACTGTCAGGCTGAGCCTAAAGAATCAACCCTTCCCATCTTCCTCCGGCTAAATGTTACTGCTTAAAAATTCCTCCCTCCTCCCACTGCTCGGGGTTGGACTCGGACTGGTGGGCCCTTCCAGGTGACAAAGGAGGTCAGGTTAGGCCTGGGAGCTGTGCGGTGAGATGACCAGCGTCGACCCTGGCGTCATCCGAGCTTTGGGAAGGAGCCGGGCCGGGGGCGCTGCCCAGCAGCTCCATCAGCCGAGGCCGGGGTGCAGGACGGGCGCCTCGCGGGTCGCAGGTGCAGCCCCCACGCGCCCGCGCCCAACGCCCGCCCGCGCCCATGCCGAGCGTCCCGCAGCTGCTCCGCCTCCTGGCGGCCGTGGCGGCCGGCGGCGCCGTGGTCTTCCTCGGCTACTGCATTTACTTCGACAGGAAGCGGCGGGACGACCCCGAGCTCCGGCGCCGCCGGCGGGACCGTGAGCGGCGCGGCGCGGCGGGTGCAGGGGCGGCGGGGGGCCCAGGCCCGCCATGGCTCCCGCACGCGCGTCTTGTGTCCTTGTGTCCGCAGGAAGAAGAGCCGGACGGTCCCCGGCCCCGGAGCCCGGCGCGCAGGTGAGGGCGCGGAGCAGGAGCCCGCCGGCCTCCAAGAAAGAGGCCGAGGCTCGAGGATCGCAGGTTCGAGGCCAGCCTCAGCAAGTTAGACTCAGCCACCTAGTGAGACCCTGTTTCAAAATAAAATATAAAAGTCGAATGTGGGGGCGCAGGCTTGTAATAATCCCAGTACTTGGGAGGCAGAGACAGGAGGATCGTAGGTTCGCCGCCGGCCTCAGCTACTTAGGCCCTCTGCAACTTAGTATGACCTTGTTTCCCAAATAAAAGACTAAAATAGGTCTGGGAGTATAGCTCAGAGGTGGACTGGCCCTGGGTCCCATCAGCAGTCCCACCCAAAAATAAATAAAAATAAAAAATAAAAAGGAGTTGGGTGTTGGTGGCACACTAATTCCAGTTCTTGGGAGGCTGAGACAGGAGGATCCAGGTTCGCAGCCAGCCCCGGCTACTTAGTGAGGCCCTCCGCAGCTTAGGGAGGGCCTGTTTCAAAATAAAGACTAAAATCAGGCTGGGGGTGTAGCGTGGAGGGAGAGGATCCCTGGGCTAAATCCCCAATTATACCCCCCCCACACACACACACACAGGAAAAGAAGAAAAAAAAGGAGAGGGAAGAACGAGGTGGGATTATAAAAAGGCAGATATGGACACAGCCACAGGGGGAGACACTTAGTGACCCTGGCAGGTGGGGGTCAGGTGACCCGCTTTCTAGGCACCTGCCTCCATTTCCATCTCACAGGGCCATACTTCTGGCTCGGAAGCAGAAGCATCACTTTTTTTTTTTTTTTTTTTTTTTTTTGCGGGTCTGGGGATAGAACCCAGGAGCATTCTACCTCCGAGCTACACCTCCTGCCCTATGTTTTATTCTTTATTTTGCAACAGGGTCTCACTGAGTTGCAGAGGGCCTCACTAAGTAGCTGAGGCTGTCCGTGAACCGCGATCCTCCTGTCTCAGCCTCCTGAATGCTGGGATTACAAGTGTGCGCCACCACGCCAGCATCATCTTTTTTCTGAATGAGATTTGTGTGTGTGTTTGGTACAGGTATTCAACCGGGACATTCTACCTCTGAGCTTCATCTCCAGACTTTGTGTGTGTGTGTGTGTGTGTGTGTGTGTGTGTGTGTGTGTGTGTGTGGTACTGGGGTTCCTGGAAGCCCTTCTCCCTCCGGGCTACACTCCCAGACCTTTTTTATACTTTTTTATTTTTGGAAACAGGGTGTGTTAAGCCAGCGCCGGCTGGCTTTGAAAATGCACGATCCTCCTGTCTCTGCCTCCCAAGCGCGGGGATTGCAAGCGTGCGCCACCATGCCCGGCGTCCCCAGACCTTTTTATTCTTTATTTTGAAATAGGGTCTAAGTTGCAGAGAGCTTCACAGGTTTCTGAGGCTGGCCACGAACCTGTGATCTCCTGTCTCAGCCTCTCAAATTACTGAGGTTTCAAGCACCTAGATCTGAATACTTCTGGGGATTGAACCCAGGGGCATTCTACCTCTGAGGTACACCCCAGTCCTATTTTTTTTTTTTTATTCTTTTATTTTGAAACAGAGTCTCACTAAGTTGCTGGGGGCATCACTAAGTCACTGAGGCTGACCATGAATCTGTGATTCTCCCATCTCAGCCTCCTAAGTCCTAAGTACTGGTATTACAAGCATGCAACACCACACCTGACTCTGAATGAGAATTTTTTTTTTTTTTTTTGGTGGTACTGGGGTTCCTGGAAGCCCTTCCACCTCCGGGCTACACTCCCAGACCTATCTTATACTTTTTTAAAATTTTGAAACAGGGTCTCTTCAGCCAGCGCGGCTAGCTCTGAACCTGCGTGATCCTCCTGTCTCTGCCTCCCAAGCACAGGGATTACAAGTGTGAGCCACGGCGGCTGGCTCTGAATGAGAATTTGATTTGACTTTCTTTTTTCTTCTGGTACTAAGGATTGAACCTAGAGGCACTCTACCATTGAGCTATACCCCCAGGCCTTTGTATTTATTGGCTATTATTGTAACCGAATTCTTCCTTTACTGCCAGAAAGAAAGCAGGTTTTCCTCATACTGGGTTCTTGTCTGTGAAATTAAAGAATAAGTCAAAAGACTACAGTGTAGGCATGGGGTATAAAGACTTATTTTAAAGCCAAGGGAAGAGAGAAGAGAAAACAGCTCCCTGCATAGGTTGGAGGAGTCCCCAAAAGAGTGTAACCATTGAAGTTTTAGGAGGTGAGATTTATCCCTTTTTGTAAAAGTTTCCTTATCTGGTTTTTTTTTTTTTTTGGTGATTGTTCAGAATCAGGTCTTGGAAACCCAATGTCTTTTGCCCAGTTTCAATCCCAAATTTGAATTTCTCTCCCAAAGGTCAGTGGGCTCTTATTATTTTCTGGCACCTCCCATTTGCTCTCACCCTTTCTCCATTTATCACTCTTAGGGCTGAAGTATCGCATTAACTTCACTGTTACTGCCCTATCTACTGGCCCCCCCATCTCTGTTCTCTATGGAGATGACCTCTTTTAACCCCTCCTGTTCTAGGTCCTCTGCCCCCTACCTCAGCAGTGGGGATTGAATCCAGGGCATTCTACCTCCAAGCTACATAGGGTCTTGCTAGGTTGTGACGAGTCTTGCCAAGTTGCCGAGGCTGGTTGCAAACCTGCGATCTCCCCTTTCTTAGCCTCCTAAGTACTGGGATTACAGCCATGCGCCACGATACCTGGCCCTTTTTATTTTTTGAAGCAAGGTCTTGCTAAATTGCCCGGGCTGGCCTCCAATTTGTGATCCTCCCGCTTCAGCCTTTGGAGTTGCTGGGATTACAGGTGTTGGCCACTACACCTGGCCTAATTAGTCTTTTTTTATTTTTCTCCAAGTACTGGGGTGGAACCTAGAGACATTCTACCTCTGAGCCCCAGCCCTATTTTTTATCCTTTATTTTTAAACAAGATCTCACTAAGCTGTAGAGGGCCTAAGTAGCTGAGGCTGGCCACAATCCTGTGATCCTCCTGTCTCAGCCTCCCAAGTACTGGGATTACCAGAGTGTGCCACCACCCCTGGCTTGCTGTCGGTCCTTCTTTTACTGGCAGTTTTGGCCTAAACCTGCACAAGTTTTCTTTGTGTGGCTCGAGCTTCCTCATCATATGCTGGGCTGAGTCCCCAGGGGCAAGCAAGCACATGCACATAATGGATAGGGAGAGAACAAGACCGTGTTGGAGCATGCGCACGTCGGGGAGATCCTGCCAGGTGGTGCCTCTTACTGCAGCATTGAGGCCCACCCAGTTCTTAGCAGAGAGTATTGAAATAGACTCCACCTCTATTATTAATAGGGAGGCAAGGTTCTGAAAGCATATGTGGGAGACTAATATTGTCATGGCTAGTTTTGGAAAATGCAGCTTTTCTGCGGAAGAGGTACTGGCATTTCTAAACAGATTTTTTTTTTTTTTTTTTTTTTTTTTGGTGGTACTGGAGATTGAACCCAGGGGTCTTCTGTCTCTAAGCCACATCTCCAGCCCTCTTTCGTTTCTATTTTTTGTTCTACTGGGGATGGGACCCAGGGGCATTCTGCCTCCAAGCTACATCCCAAGCCCCATTTTTTATTCTTAATTTTGAAGCAAGCTCTCACTGAATTGTGGAGGTCCTCACTAAGTAGTTGAGGCTGTCCGTGAACCGTGATCCTCCAATCTCAACCTCCCAAATGCTGAGAGATTACAAGTGTGTGCCACCATGCCTGGCTTCTGCTTTTATTTTGAAACAAGGTGTTGCTAAATTGCTGAGGGCCTCGTTAAGTTGCTGAGGCTGGCCTTGAACCTGTGATCCTCCTGTTTCATTTCCAAGTAATGGGATTACAGCTGTGTGCCATCATACCCAGCTTTTAAGCAGGATAAGAAGGAGGAGCCGGAAGAGGAGGAAGAAAGAGAAAATACGCGGATTGATTAGGCAGGAGTGTGCTAGATGGACTGAGAGAACAGGCTGCTGCAGTGGTGTAATGTAGTGGTGTCGTGGTAACTGGGAAGATTAAATGCTGATTAAAGGGTCATGGAAAGGCAGGAGCCGGGCACTTTAAAAATGGAATCAGAGAATAAAGGTCAACTGACCTGGTAAGGAAGCTGGGCAGGGAGTGCAGGCGCTCACGCGGGAGGAGAGACCCTTCGCTGGGCTCGCCGGAGCGGAGCCTGGTAAGCGCCACGTCCCTCTCCTTCATTACCTTATCCATGGCTGCACTGCACGTTTTCATGTGTGATTATTTAATACTTTCTCTTTATTAGACTAAGCTCCATGAGGGCAGACCTTGTCTGTTTTTACTCTCTTGTGTCTATCTATTACACACATTGCAGGGTTTTGGCACACCTTTGTTGAATACTGTTGTTCATTGTAGGCAGAGGGAAACAGCTTGTGCCACAGCACAGACTGTGAAATTGAATTTTTTTTTTTTTTTTTTTTTTTTTGCGGTACTAGGGATTGAACCCAGGGGCATTGTACCTCCAAGCCACACCTCCAGCCCTATATTTTATTCTTTATTTTTGTGGTATGGAGGATGGAACTCAGGGGCATTGTACCTCCAAGCTACACCTCCAGCCCTAGTTTTTAGTCTTTTTTTTAAATTTTTTTTTTATTTTTTCGCAGGTCTGGGGATGGAACCCAGAGGCATTTGACTTCAGAGCTACACCCCCTGCCCAATTTTTTTTTCTTTATTTTGAAACAGGGTCTCACTGAGTTGCAGAGCCTCACTAAGTAGCTGAGGCGGTCCGCGAACTGCGATCCTCCTGTCTCAGCCTCCCAATGCTGGATTACAAGCGTGTGCCACTATGCTGGCTTTTTAAAATTTTTGAAACAGGGTCTCAATGAGTTATGAAGGACCTCATTAAGTAACTGAGGCTGTCTACAAGTGATCCTCTGGTCTCAGCCTCCTAAATGCTGGGATTACAAGCATGCGCCACCACGCCGGCTTTTTTCTTTATTTTTGAAACAGGGTCTACGTTACAGAGGGCCTCACTAAGTAGCTGAGGCTGGCTGTCTACCTGCGATCTTCCTGTCTCAGCCTCCCAAGTACTGGGATTATAAGCGTGCACCACCACATCCAGCTTGAATTGCAATCTTTTTTTTTTTTTTTTTTTTTTGGTGGTGGTACTGGGGGTGGAATCCAGAGGCTTTCTACCTCCGGGCTATACTCCCAGACCTATTTTATACTTTATTTGGAAACAGGGTCTCACTAAGTTGCTGAGAGCCTCACTCAGTAGCTGAGGCTGGCTTCGAACCTGCGCGATCCTCCTGTCTCAGCCTCCCAAGCGCGGGGATTACAAGCGTGCACCACCACGCCCAGCTGAATTGCAATCTTTAAGGAGTGCAATTCAAGTTGTGGCCAGAAAGCCGAGTGGTAGTTAGTGTCTTTTTGTAGAGGACTTTGAATGATAACCTGAGAAGTCTGGACATTTTTCTGTTTTGGTGGATAACTAGTGATAGTGACTTTATTACAGATACAGATGCTGTTAATTTTCTAGTTTTGTTTTACATTGTGTGTGTGTGTGTGTGTGTGTGTGTGTGTGTGTGTGTGTGTTACTAGGGATCGAATTCAGAGGCATTCTACCTTTGAGCTATGCTCTACTTTATTTTTTTTATTTTGAGATGGGGTCTCATTAGCTTGTGGAGGGCCTTATGAGGTTGCTGAGGCTGGTCTTGAACCTGTGATCCTCCAATCTCTGCCTCCCAAGTTCTGGGATTACAAGCATGCACCACCATTCCTGGCCTATTATACCTTTTATTTTTATTTATTTATGTATTTGTTGGTGGTGCCAGGGGCCTTCTACCTCTGGACTACATTTCCAGACCTATTTTATATTTTGTTTTGGAAACAGGGTCTCACTAAGTTGCTGAGAGCCTCACTAAGTAGCTGAGGCTGGCTTCGAACCTGCACGATCCTCCTGTCTTAGCCTCCCAAGTGCTGGGATTACAAGCATGCGCCACCAAGCCTGGCAGCCAATTTCACTTTTTTTTTTTTTTTTTTTTGGTGGCACTGTGGGTGGAACCCAGAGGCTTTCTACCTCCCGGATATGCTTCCAGACCTATTTTATATTTTTATTAGAAACAGGGTCTCACTAAGTTGCTGAGAGCCCCACTAAGTAGCTGAGGCTGGATTTGAACCTGTGCGATCCTCCTGTCTCAGCCTCCCAAGCGCGGGGATTACAAGCGTGCGCCACCACGCCTGGCCCTATTTCACTTTTTAAAGAAAATAATTCAGAGGTGGGCGTGGTGGTGCACGCTTGTAATCCCAGCTCTTGGGAGGCCGAGACAGGAGGATTGCATAGGTTCAAAGCCAGCCTCAGCAACTTAGTGAGACCCTGTTTCCAAATAAAATAGAAAATAGGTTTGGGAGTATAGCCCAAAGGTAGAAAGCCTCTGGGTTCCACCCCCAGTACCACCAAAAAATAATAATAATAATTCAGGTGCCAGTATGGAGGATGGAGTGGAGCAGGGCAGTTGAAGACGGGAAACTCCGACAGTGGCCCTACAGATGGGAAATAATGAAGGTCTGAGTGTGAAATATGCAGAAGCAAGATTTTTTCGATTGTACTTTCACAGACTCCTCACAGTAATTCTTGTTTTGTGTATGAATAATCCAAGGCAGAAATCTCTCTCCATATCTCTTTTAGCATTTTTCTTTCTCCTCTTGTCTCAGGACTGTTTGTTCTTCAAAGTATGGTCCATGGAACAACTATATTAGATTTACTCCTGGCACTTGTTAAAATGTACACATTTCCTGATCCTGGCACCTAGCAGTTCTGTTTCAGTAGATCACGGATAGCCCAGGGAATTCTTACTGGCAGCAGTGCTGCTCAGACACTCCCTCTCCAGAGCTGGGGATTGAACTCAGGGCCTCAAGTATGCTAGGTGAGAACTTTCTCATTGAGCCATCCCTGAGTTCCAATCAAAACTTTAGAATGTGTAAGAATCACTTATTGAGTTTGTTAAAAATGCGGATTGAAGAAGCTGGGCGTGGTGGCACATGCTTGTAATCCAGCATTCGGGAGGCTGAGACTGGAGGATCCCGGTTCAAGGACAGCCTCAGCTACTTAGTGAGGCCCTCTGCAACTCAGTGAGACCTGGTTTCAAAATAAAGAATAGAAAATAGGGCAGGGGGTGTAGCTCGGAGGTAGAATGCCCCTGGGTTCCATCCCCAGTACCCCCCCCCCCACACACACACACACAAATGAAGATTGAGGGCACCATTCCTGGATGGATTTGTGGTTCTGGGTGAAGCCCAAGAAGCTAGTTGACCAGCTCCTTCAGGTGACTCTTTTTGGAGCTGGCCTCAGGTTCTGCACTCTTCCCTCTTCTTCCTGGAAAATCCTTTCCTTCTTTAACAGTGCTCTCAGGCCAGGCATGGTGGCGCAAGTTTGAAATCCCAATACTTTGGAGGCAGAGTTCGGAGGATCACAGGTTCCCGGCCAGCCTCAGCTACTTAGTGAGTCCCTCTGCAACTTAGTTGAAACCCTGTTTAAGTAGGGCATGGTGGTGCATGCTTGTAATCCCAGCATTTGGGAGGCTGAGACAGGAGGATCCCAGGTTTGTGGCCATCCTCAGCTACTTACTGAGGCTCTTTGCAACTCAGTGAGGCCCTGTTTGAAGATAAAGAATAAAAATAGGGCTGGAAGTGTAGGTCAGAGGTAGAATGCCTCTGGGTTCCACACCCAGTACCAAAAAACAAAAACAAAACTACACAAACAAAAATAAATAAAGAATACAAAATAGGGCAGGGGGTGTAGTTTGGAGATCAAATGCCTCTGGGTTCCATCCCCAGACCCACAATAAATAAATAAATAAATAAATAAATAAATAAATAAATAAATAGGCCTGGTTACAGTTAAGAGGTAGAATAACTTTGGGTTCAACCTCCAGTAACAAAAAGTGATCACGGATCACTTTGTGTGTGTGTGTGTGTGTGGTACTGGGGGTGGAACCCAAGGGCTTTCTACCTCTGGGCTATACTCTCAGCCCTATTTATTTTTATTTTTTTTGCAGGTCTGGGGATGGAACCCAGGGGCATTCGACCTCCGAGCTACACCCTCTGCCCTATTTTTTATTCTTTATTTTGAAACCGGATCTCACTGAGTTGCAAAGGGCCTCACTAAGTAGCTGAGGTTGTCCGCAAGCTGCAATCCTCCTGTCTCAGCCTCCCGAATGCTGGGATTACATGCGTGTGCCACCACGCCCGGCTCTCCCGGCCCTGTTTTATACTTTATTTGGAAACAGGGTCTCACTAAGTTGCTGAGAACCTCACTAAGTAGCTGAGGCTGGCTTCGAACCTGCACGATCCTCCTGTCTCAGCCTCCCAAGCGCAGGGATTACAAGCATGTGCCACCACTCCCGGCTCACAGATCACTTTTTTTTCTTTTTTTTTGGTGGTACTGGGGTTCCTAGAAACCCTTCTACCTCTGGGATACACTTCCAGACACCCATTTTTTATATTTTTATTTGGAAACAGGGTCTCCTAAGCCAGCATGGCTGGCTTCAAACTTGAGCAGTCCTTCTGTCTCCGCCTCCCAAGCGCAGGGAGAACAAGCGTGTGCCACCACGCCCAGCTCACAGATCGCTTCTTACTACAGCTCCAATATCCCATGTTTCATCTGCCTGCTTGACTCTTTGTCACCTGGTCACTCTGTTGGATCCTGAGCTAGTGTGTTCACAAATAAGTTCATCCTCTCATCCCTTGCCACTACTCCTCTGCTTCCTATGATGCTGCTGGTATCACTGGACTCCCTGCTGTGACCCTGACTGGCCTTACTTACATATTCTCAGTCTCTATAATCAATATCCAGTTCTTATTTATCTATGCCCTTATCTCAAAATTACCAGTGACTCGATCCATGAGTCCCTGGATACTCTTTGTATACGTGGTGCTGGGGATTGCATCAGGACCTGTGCGTGCCAGGCAAGCACTACCACTGAGCAACAGCCCCAGCCCTTTCTGTGCTTTATCTCACAGCCTACTCCTTTTCTGTCTCCATTGCTTCAGGCTTTCCTTGTAGTAGCTCCCTACTCTGCAAATTAAAGGCCAGCCTCAGGTTGGCATCACTACCACCCAAAGGTGCCTTCTACGGTAATTGCCAAATTATTAATTTGGAAATAATGTGTGTAAAGTTTCTAGTCCACAGTTGTCCTTCAGTAGTTGGTAGTTATTACTGTTGCCACATCCACCCTTTCATGTCACACTAGCTACATGAGATCACTTGGTGCATTCTGTGCAGTTTTGAATTGTTTGTGCTTTCATCAGAATTCCCTGAATCTCTTCACAGATCTTTGTATGTATGGCAGTGGAGATGGAATTCAGGGTACCCTGCTTCTGAGCTATACCCTCAGCCCTATTTTATTTTATTTTATTTTATTTTATTTTGTGGTACTGTGAATGGAACCCAGTGGCATTTTACCTCCAAGCCACATGCCCAGCCCTGTTTTTTTTAGTCTTTATTTTGAAATAGGATCTCACTGAGTTGCAAAAGAACTTGCTAAGTAGCTGAGGCTGTCCCGGAACCACAATCCTCCTATCTCAGCCTCCCAAATGCTGGGATTACAAGCGTGCACCACCATGCCTGACTTATTTATTTTTATTTTTGGTGGTACTGGGGATGTAACCCTTCTACCTCCGGGCTACACTCCCAGACCTATTTTATATTTTTTAAATTTGGAAACAGGTTCTCTTAAGCCAGCGAGGTTGGCTTTGAACCTGCGTGATCCTTCTGTCTCCGCCTCCAAGCGCGGGGATTACAAGCGTGCGCCACCATGCCTGGCGACTAATTTTTTTTTTATATAAAAACAGGATCTCACCAAATTGCCAAGACTGGCCTCAATCCTCACTAAGTAGCTGAGGCTGGCTGCGAATCACCATCCTCTGGTCTCTGCCTTCCAAATGCTGGGATTACCAGCGTGAGCCACCACACCTGGCCTGATGATGCAATCTTGTGACCCTGGCTGCCTTCATGAATCAGCCTGCAGCAAAGCGAAGCAGCCTTTGAATAGACACCAACTGCCCTGCCAACTCCCCACCATGTCCTTTGCCTCTCCTTGGGAGGCTGAGTATAGAAGCATTATCATAGCTTCTTGCCTTCCCTACTAAAGAGATATCATTGCAACTAAATCAATAAGCACTGTTAATAACCTTGGCAAGCCATGTGTGGTGGCCCATGCCTGTAAACCAAGTACTTGGGAGGATGAGACAGGAGCAGCATGAGTTCAAAGCCACCTTCAGCAATTTAGCAAGACCCTGTTTGAAAATAAAAAAAAAAAAACAAGTGTGGTGGCATATACCTATAATACCACTACTTGGGAAGCTGAGACAGAAGGATCCCAAGTTCCAGGACAGCCTCAGCAGCATGAGACTGTTTCAAAACAAAAAGAAATGGGAACACAGTTCAGATGGAGAATGCCCTTGGGTTTAATCCCCAGTATCACAAAAAGTAAAAAATGAATTAAAAAGTAAGATGGGAGTGGAGCTCAGAGGTAGAGTGCCCCTGGGTTTAATCCTCAGTGCAAAACTAATATAACCCAGGCAGTGAAATAATACTGCAAAATACAAAGCTATCTTTGTTGTATTAATTATAGCAGTATTTCAGCTGTGCATTTAGTGGGCATGGATAAAATATGGGTAAGAGTTATTACAAGCCTCTCAGCCAAATTTGATATATGTCATGTAGGGTTTTTTTGTGTGTGTGGGTGGGGATGCAACCCAGGGGCATTTGACCTCGGAGCTACACCCTCTGCCCTATTTTTTATTCTTTATTTTTGAAACCAGTCTCACTGAGTTGCAAAGGGCCTCACTAAGTAGCTGAAGCTGTCCGTGAGCTGCGATCCTCCGGTCTCAGCCTCCCGGAAGCTGGGATTACAAGCGTGCGCCACTACGCCCAGCTTCATGTAGTTTTTTAATTACTGAAAACTAGAACTCCATTCTGAAAAATTGGTTTAAAGATAATAAAGAACAACTGCATTCATTGCACACTAGAGACTAAGTTCAAGGCATATTTCTTTTATTTGTGTGTGGGTCTGGGGATAAAATCCAGGGGCATTCAACTTCTGAGCTACACCCTCTGCCCGTCCGTCCGTCCTTCCTTCCTTCCTTCCTTTCTCTTCCTTTCTTCTTTCTTTCTTTTTTTGGTGGTACTGGGGTTCCTGGAAACCCTTCTACCTCTAGGCTACACTCCCAGACCTATTTTAAATTTTTATTTGGAAACAGGATCTTTTAAGCCAGCGAGGCTGGCTTCGAACCTGCGCGATCCTCCTGTCTCCGCCTCCCAAGCGCAGGGATTACAAGCGTGCGCCACCACGCCTGGCTTTATTCTTTATTTTGAAACAGGATCTCACTAAATTGTGGAGGGCTAAGTAGCAGAGGCTGTCTGTGAATTGTGATCCTCCAGTCTCAACTTTCCGAAAGCTGGGATTACCAGTGTGCACCACCACGCCTGGCTTGACATATTTCTAAAACAACGAATCTTGATCAATAACATATACCTTACATTCATTACTCATTGTTAAATGTTTATGAATCTTTCAGTTGTGGGATCCAGCAAGGGATGAAAAACTGCGAGAACTTTTGTTGCAAGAGGTACGGATGGCAGAACTTTGGTTATCCAGAGGTAAGAATATAAACATTATTTTATAAGTTACTTACAGTAATGTTAAGTTAAAAAAATATTGTTTAGTCCCAGGTGTGGTGGCACACGCTTGTAATCTCAGCATTTAGGAGGGTGACACAGGAGGATCGTGGTCTGCGAACAGCCTCAGCTACTTAGTGGGGCCTTTTGCAACTCACTGAGACCCTTTTCAAAATAAAGAATAAAAAATGGGGCTGGGGGCATAGCTTGGAGGTAGAATGCCCCTGGGTTCCATCCTCAGTACCTCAAAAGAAAAAAAATATATATATATACACATATATATGTATATTGATGAGTATTTGTCAAATAAATAGCTGGGTGTGGTGGCGCACACTTGTTATCTCAGCATTTGGGAGGCTGAAACAGGAGGATTGTGGTTCGTGGACAGCCTCAGCTATTTAGTGAAGATCTTTGCAACTCAGTGTGACCGTGTTTCAAAATAAATAATAAAAAATTGGGCTGGGAATTTACCTTGGAGGTAAAATGTCCCTGGGTTCCATCCCGAGTACAAAAAAAAAAAAAAAAAAAAAAAAAAGAATAAAATATAGGGCTAGGGGTATAGCTCAGGGGTAGACTGGCCCTGGGTTCCATCTCTAGCCCTGCAAAAACCAAAAACAAAACAAAAAACCCCAACAAAACAACAAAAAAAACCTTAATTGTGGGATGTGTTAACCGGCGTGCTCCATTCAGTTAAAGATGAACTGTCCTGATGTTTTCTTCAGCATACCTCTCCACTGTGTTAAGAGTGAGTGTTCAAATTTATGTTGTAGTCTTAGAAGCGGGGAAAAGCCAGGTGTGGTGGCATACACTTTGTAATCCCAGTACTTGGGAGACTGAGACAAGAAGATTGCAGGTTGGAAAAGAGCCTCAATAAGTAGTGAGACTCTCACCTACGTAGCAAGAACTTTTCAAAATACAAGTAGGGTTAGGGGTGCAGCGCAGAGATACAACACCCCTAGACTCAATTCTCAGCATTATACGTGCGTGCTCGCACATGCGCACTCACGCGCACACGCACACACAGAAAAGCGGGTAGATAAAGAAACAAGTGTGTCTCACTTATTTTCATTTACAATTCTCAGTGAGACCCTGTTTCAAGAGCTGGGAGTGTAGCTTGGAGAATGCCCCTGGGTTTCATCCCCAGCACCGCAATAAATAAATTAATAAGGAATAAAAAATTAAGGCTGGGCATGTGGCTTAGAGGTAAAATGCCTCTGGGTTCCATCCCCAGTACTGCAAAAATAAAAATAAAAAATAAAAAAAATAGGGCTGGGAGTGTAGCTTGGAGGTACAATGCCCCTCGGTTCCATCCTCAGTACTGAAGAAGAAAAAAAAAGGAACTCAAACCAAACCCAAACAAACCAAAAAACCCTGAAAAGAAGCAGCATACTCAAAGATCAAAAATTAGGTTCTGCCAAGTGTAGTGGCATGTGCTTATAATCCCAGTAGTTGGGAGGCTGAGACAGGAGGATCGTGGTTGATGGACAGCCTCAGCTACTAAGTGAGGCCCTTTGCAACTCAGTGAGACCCTGTTTCAAAATGAAGAGTAAAACCTAGGGGTGGGGGTGTAGCTTGGAGGCACAATGCCACTGGGTTCCATCCCAAGTACCGTGCATACACACAAAAAATGTCTGGGGGGTATAGCTCAGAGGTAGAATGCCCCTGGGTTCAATCCCTGCTACTGTAAAAAAAAAAAAAAAAAGGTTCTATTCCTAATCATGTCATTAATTAGATTTGAAATCTTACATCATTTCACTAATCTTTGCTTATATCCTAGTAAAACAAGAGAAATCAAGTTATTCCATGTTCTGACACAAAATTATCATTTATTTCCAATCTTCAAATTTTCCTTCTTTGTCACTTTATAGCTAACCATCCTAAGACACATTTTAAAACTTTACTTAGAAATCAAAGTCTGTAAACTGGGCGTGGTGGTGCACGCTTGTAATCCCTGAGCTTGGGATCCTGAGACATGAGGATCGCACAGGTTCGAAGCCAGCCTCAGCTACTGAGTGAGGCTCTCAACAACTTAGTGAGACCCTATTTCCAAATAAAGTATAAAATAAGTCTGAAAGTATAGGCCGGAGGTAGAAAGCCCCTGGGTGCCACCCCCAGTACCCCCCCCCCACACACACACACAATCAAAGGCTGTAAATCACTTATTTCCTTCTGGATTTATGTTACTAAATCTTTTTTCAACTGTTTGATATTTCTTCTTTGTCTTTTTTTTTTTTTTGCAGTACTAGGGATGGAATCCAGGGGCATTCTAGCTCCAAGCTACACCCTAGGTTCTAGATATTAGCCATTTATTTATTTATTTAATTTTTTGTAGCCTTTTATTTTTTGAAACGGGGGTCTCACTGAGTTAGGAAGGGCCTAAGTAGCTGAGGCTGTAAGGAAACTGCCATCCTCCTGTCTCCACCTCCTGAATGCTGGGATTACCAGTGTGCACCACCATGCCCGGCCTGATACCTATTTCTTAACAGTTTAATTTAGCTAGAACATCAGATTTTTTCCCCTTGGTACTAGGGATTGGACCCAGGGGCATCTACCTTCAAGCTATACACATCCCCAACATTATTTTATCTTGAAACAGGGTCTCGCTATTTGCTGAGGCTGTCCTCAAACTTTCAGTCCTTCTGTCTTAGCCTCCTAAGCATTATTACAAGTATGGGCTACCTTGGTCAGCTTGGAACATCAAATATTATGTCGCTAATAATTCACCAATCATACATGACAACCAATCTCATATTAATAAAAGCAAAACCACATTAAAAAAAAAAATCATACCAGCCGGGTGTGGTGGTGCACGCTTGTAATCCCCGCGCTTGGGAGGCGGAGACAGGAGGATCGTGCTGGTTTAGAGCCAGCCTTGCTGGCTTAAGAGACCCTGTTTCCACATAAAAAAAAAAAAAAAAAAAAAGTTAAAAAATAGGAGGCCGGGCGTGGTGGCGCACCCTTGTAATCCCCGCGCTTGGGAGACAGGGACAGGAGGATTGCGTAGGTTCGAAGCCAGCCGTGTGCGCTGGCTTAGGAGACCCTGTTTCCAAATAAAAATGTAAAAATAGGTCTGGGAAGTGTAGCCCGGAGGTAGAAGGGCTTCCAGGAACCCCAGTACCACACACACACACAAAAAAAAAAAAAAAAAAAAATCATACCCTCCTTTACCTACTCAAAATGCAGAGTGTGAACATATTCAATGGAAGAATGGATTTCTAGAGAGTAAATACACCTACTGTATGCAGTTAATCCTACTACACCCTCAGCTCTGTGAAGTTCAGTTCCCCTTCTTGTATTCTTAACTCTTCATGGGACTTTGCTAAAGTCTTTATTGTTTTTTTTTCTTCTCTGTACTGGGAATGGAACCCAGGGGCATTCTACCTCTGAGCTACACCCCCAGCCCTATTTTTTATTCTTTATTTTGAAACAGAGTCTCACTGAGTTGCAAAAGGCCTAAGTAGTAGTTGGGGCTGTCCTCGAACTGTGATCCTCCAATCTCAGCCTCCCAAATGCTGGGATTATAAGCATGTGCCACCATGCCCAGATCAAAGTCTTTAAGTCTTTAGTTTGATATATATATATATATATATATATTTTTTTTTTTTTTTGCAGTACTGGGGTTTGAACCCAGAGGCATTCTACCTCTAAACTATACCCCCAGACCTATTTTTTTATTCGTTACTTTGAAATAGGGTCTTACTAAATTTGTGGAGGGCCTAAGTAGCTGAGGCTGGCCTCGAACCTGAGATCTGCCTGTCTCCGCCTCCCAAGTACTGGGATTACAAGCGTGAGCCACCATGCCTGGCTACCAAGTTACTGTACACAGACCTCAAACCTACACTCTAGTCTCAGCCTCTCAAGTGTTGGGATAGGCAGTCATGAATCATTGCAAACTAGCTCTTTACTATGCCCCCCCACTTTGTTTTCTGGTACTGAAGGTTGAACTCAGGGGTATTCTTCCTTGAAGCTGAACCCCAATCTCCTTTTTTATGGTACTGGAGATTGAACCCAGGGGCATTCTATCTCTGATCTATACCTCCAGCTTAGTTTTATATTATTTTGTGGTCTTGGGGATTGAACCCAGTAGCATTCTACCTCCGAACTACATCCCCAACCCTATTTTTTATTCTTAATTTTTTTGGTGGTACTGGGGGTGGAACCCAGAGGCTTTCTACCTCTGAGATATACTCCCAGACCTATTTTGTTTTATTTGGTAACAGGGTCTAAGTTGCTGAAAACCTAAGTAGCTGAGGTGGCTTCGAACCTGTGTGATCCTCCTGTCTCAGCCTCCCAAGCACTGGGATTTCAAGCGTGCACCACCATACCCAGCTTTATTCTTTATTTTGAAACAGGGTCTCACTGAATTGTAAAGGGCCTAAGTAGCCAAGGCTGTCTGCAAAGCACAATCCTGTCTCAGCCTTCAAACATGCGCACCAAACGCAGCTTCTTGTTTTATTTTTGAAACCGGGTCTCACTAGGTTGATTAGTTTCACCTGTGATCCTCAGACCTGCAGTACCATACCAGGCTCTTATTAAAAATTGTTTTGAAAGTCTCATTAGGTCACTAAATCCTGCTACGTTGCTGAGTCAGTCCTTGAACCTGTGATTCCTTGCCTCAGTGTCCCAAGTATTGGGATTATAGGTATGCACAATCACACCTGGTTTAATATGCTTTTTAAATATACTGCTTTCTGGGTAACTTGTAGAAAGTATATTTAACATTAAAAATTTGTCAAAACTTAACCAATCTGTTTCAGGAGAACACAGAATGGGGGTTGAACATCTCAGCAATGCCCTCTTAGCATGTGGGCGACCACAGGAGCTCCTCAAGGTTTTCAAACATACACTCCCTCCCCAGGTATTTGCGATGCTGTTGCACAAAATTCCCCTTATTTGCCAGGTGAGCAATTTAACGATCTTTGTGTAATACATATAGTAAATTACCTTTGTGGCTTGATTCCAGAGATAGCAAAGCATACATGTGACTTGT
This sequence comes from Muscardinus avellanarius, assembly GCF_963383645.1. Classification (NCBI taxonomy): domain Eukaryota; kingdom Metazoa; phylum Chordata; class Mammalia; order Rodentia; family Gliridae; genus Muscardinus; species Muscardinus avellanarius. The sequence continues at coordinate 63,558,208 of NC_137798.1, forward strand.
CTAAAGTTTAAATGAGTTAAGTTTTGGTTCTTGTCACGCTTTAAGAAGCCAACCTAGTCTTCATATTCTGATTATAATGAATTGTATATTTTGTTATTTTATTTTTTGCAGTACTGGGGATGGAGCCCAAGAGCATTCTACCTCCATGCTACATCCCAGACCAATTTCTTTATTTTGAAACAAGGTCTCACTAAGTTGCAGAACATTTCACTAAGTAGCAGAGGCTATAGATGAACTGTGATCCTCCTATCTCAATCTCCCAAATGCTGGGATTACAAACATGTGCCACCACCCCTGGCTGTTTTTTTTATACATTTAAACATTTCAACTTTAAAGAATAGGGTATCTAGCCAAGCACTGAGGAGCATGCTTGGAATCCTAGCTTTTGGGAGGCTGAGACAGGAGGACAGCCTCAGCTACTTAGCGAGGTCCTTTTCAACTCAGTGAGATCCTGTTTCAAAATAAAGAATAAAAAGTCTGGGAGAGCCAGGCGTGGTGGCACACCCTTGTAATCCCCGCGCTTGGGAGGCGGAGACAGGAGGATCGCGCTGGTTCGGAGCCAGCCACGCTGGCTTAAGACCCTGTTTCCAAATAAAAAAATATAAAATAGGTCTGGGAGTGTAGCCCGGAGGTAGAAGGGCTTCCAGGAACCCCAGTACCAAAAAAAAAAAAAAAAAAAAAAAAAAAAAAAGCCTGGGAGAATGCCCTGGTTCAATCCCTAGTAAAACACACACACACACACACACACACACGGATATCTACTTTCCATTAACATGACAAAACATAAGAGACCACTTTGGCAAACTCAGACATATAGGCTAACTAGTGTTCTCTTAAATACAAGTTTAAATTGGAAACAAAATATATTCAAGGGTATTAATTCTCTTACACTTATCACACGGCTTGGGATACTCATGTAACTAGAATTTTCTGCAAATGCTTGGATTCACTTTAGGATTCATTAACTTTAAGGTACTTCAACTGTTCACTTTTTATTTGACTGCTCACATGTCAAGGCCTGCAATAAAATGTATATTGTTAGTCAGACTCAACCATTCATGTTGGGCTGTTTTTTTAACACAATACAAAATAATAGACTTCATTAAAACATAACAGTCAATTCTTAAACATTCCCAAGATAGTCTGAGAAGGGAGGTTTCCTGAAGATGTGTGAAATGTAGCTAGGGTAAGCAGTGTGTAATGTGCACACTGACAAAGAAGGGAGCCAAGGAACATGCATAGAAACGATTAGCAAGTAACTGTTTTATGTATTCACCAGCAATTTGAGGCAGACATGAATGAACAGGAATGCTTGGAGGATGATCCCGATTGAAAAACATTCAACGTATCCACAGACCAGTCAGAATACTATGGTTCTAAGTAGTATAAACAACTGCTCAGTGATATTTCCATTTATTTTACTTTCAATAATAAAATTTTTTTTCTATTTCATACATGATTGGACACATATTTTACTTTAAAATTAACAGTCACAATAGAAGAAACAATGGTTTATTTTTCTAATCAAGTGACTAAGATGCTGAATCTTAAGGCCTCGACAAATGCTGCATCTTATTTTCACCAAACAGTAAGATCTTCTATTTTATTTCTGGTGACAGCAATTTTGTTTCTCCATTGGTTTCCATTTGCCACAAAGTCATGACAGATGGTTTAGTATGGTGCCTACTGCGTTGAGGGGATTCTATCAGATGAATCCTCATTTCCAGTGCAATAACTGACGGCAATCTTTCATTGAAAGTCCATCCATGAGGACCTGTTTATCGTGGCTGGCCAAGGAGTCCTGCTTTGGCTGCTAGGGCTTCATTTTGCTGAATATGATATTCCTGAAATCTCATGGATATTCTTTGTGTCATTTTTAAATACTTCTGTAAGCAATGTTCTGAACAGGTGATCTAGAAATAAAAAGGGGAGATCCAATACAAAAATATCAAGTTTTAAATAATACACGTATTGTAAAAGAACAACCAGTGGGAACTTTGTTTTTCTTGGTATTGACAAAAGATTAGTGAATAGGTAGCAAATGACTACAGATTTAAATTGTTGATACTTTAATCCACTGACAAGAATTAGATAAGACTTCAAATAGGATCGGTTTCAGAGTCTACCTATGCAATATGAACTACCACTTTCAAGCTTTGCTTTTTCCAATGTCAAGCTTAGTTCTCAGGACCATAGGAAGGCTGTGTCATATTTCTCTAGCCAGGCCAACTGTACTGAAAGGTGATTTATTAAGAATCTTTGTTGTTACTCAGATATGATGATACATGCCTGTAATCTCAGTGCTTGGAGGCAGAGATAGGAGGATCACAGGTTTGCAAACAGTCTCAGCAACTTAATGTGCAAGACCCTATTTCCAAATAAGAAATAAAATTGGGCCGAGCATGATGGCACATGTTTGTAATCCTAGTACGCGGGAGGCAGAGACAGGAGGATCTCAGGTTTGCGGCCAGCCTCAGCTACGTAGGCCCTCTGCAACTTAGTATGACCCTGTTTCAGAATAAAGAATATAAAGCAAGCCAGGCATGGTGGCACACAATTGCAATCCCAGTACCTGGGACGCTGAGATGAGGAGAATCACAGGTTCATCAGCTACTTAGTGAGACCCTGTTTCAAAATACAGAATGAAAAAGATCTGGCCTGTCGCTCAGAGGTACACACCCCCCCCCCCAAAAGAAAATTTGGGCTGGGGGGTGTAACTCAGAGGTAGAATGCCTCTGGGTTCAATCCCTATTACTCCTGCACTCCACACACAAAGAATCATTTTGCTGTGGAAGAGTAGTAATTTCAGCAACCCTAGACTTCTTCTCTAACTTCTTTCAAAACCTAGCTGGATGTGATGGCGTTCGCTTATAATTCTAGTACTTGGGAGGCTGAGACAGGAAGATTGAAGGTTTGTGGCCAGCCTCAGCTGCTTACTGAGGCCCTCTGTAACTTACTGAAATTCTGCTTCAAAATAAAGAATAAAAAAATAGGACTGGGGTGTAGCTTGGAGGTAGACTGCTGCCTCTGGGTTCAATCCCCACTAAAACACATACACACAACTCTGTCACCATGAAACTCCTTGGAGGCTCTGGTTCCTCCAAGCAATGTCACATAAAAGGCAACCCAAATTCCTGTAGTAAGTAGGAACAAGTGAAATGCAATGCTTAGGGGCATCCCACTGTTTATAATTATTAGTAAGCAACACTTTTCATACCTCTTCAGGTTTTACTTCTCTTGTTGTGAAGTCTTTTACACAGTCCAAAAAGCAGGTTTCTGTAAGTTTATTGTAGGTCCCAAGGAATTCCCTAAACTACAAATAAATGAGAAAGTTCTTAAGTACAGTTTTTACAAAAATACTCATTTTTTACAAGAAAGATGCTTTTAAACTTTACTGATTTTTAAAAAAATTTTTTTTTTGTAGTACTGGGGGTGGAACCCATGGGCATTCTACCTTCAAGCTACACCCCCAAACCTATTTTTTGAAACAGGGTCTCACTGAGTTGAAAGAACCTCACTAAGTAGCTGAGGCTGTCTGTGAACCATGATCCTCCTGTCTCAGCCTCCCAAATGCTGAGATTATAAACTTGCACCACCAGGCCTGGTGACTGATATTTATTTAAACAAAATGGCTGGTCACACTATAAACCATAGTTTCTTGTAAGTTAAATAGATATATGATCTACAAAATATAGTTTTAGTTTCTGTTGTATATTTTTTCCCTGATTATTGGTCACATTAAAAATACATATGCAGCTGGGCGTGGTGGCACACGCTTGTAATCCCCGCACTTGGGAGGCGAAGACAGGAGGATCGCACTGGTTTGAAGCCAGCCTTGCTGGCTTAAGAGACCCTGTTTCCAAATAAAAATATAAAATAGGTCTGGGAGTGTAGCCCAGATGTAGAAGGGTTCCATCCCCAGTACCACAATAAATAAATAAAAATAAAAATACATATGCAGAGCCAATCTTGGTGAAACAAGCCTGTAATCCCAGTACTTGGGAAGCCGAGACAGGAGGATTGCAGGTTCACAGGCAGCCTCAGCTACTTAATGAGGCCCTGTTTCAAAATTAAGAAAAAAATACATATGCAGCTGGGTTGGTGGTACACACCTATAATCCAGCTACTTGGGAAGATGAGTCAATAGGATCACAAGTTTAAGCCTACCTGGGTAACTTAAATGACACCCTATCTCAAAAAGGGCTTGCTTGCGTGAGTAAAAAGAAATATATACATATATACATATGCAAGCACATAAGCTTCAGAGCCAAAGCCAAGTGCCACTGCGCATGCCTGCTGTCCCAGCTACTTGGGAGCTGAGGCAGGAGATCACTTAAGTCCAGGAGTTGGAGACCAACCTTGGCAACATGCAACCCTGACTCCAAAACAAAAGCAACGTTTCATATTATTTAATATTAATTATTGGAAATGAAATATGTTCTGTCAGATCTCTGACTCAAATGATTGCATCTAGTACTCTTATACTTTTTGTTTTGCACAGTCCTTTTTCCTTGATTATAATACCTTACCTGTTTTATTTGATCAGATTCTGGTATTTGTGCAGCCATATTCTTTTGGTATGTTTATTAGTCACCTGATTTAAAAGTTAAAAAAAAAAGTTCATCAATCTATATACAAAATTTTAAGGCTAGCCAAAGAGCTATTTATTTTCCATATCCTATTGTTTGTAACTATATTTAATTATATGCCACCCCCAATCTCACAGATTAATGATAACAGTGCTTTACAGTATACAGTTAGATTTTCTAATGCTAATTATGGGACTCAAAGGCCCATCTTATCTAACTCTCCAGCTTTGTTTTTATAGTACTGGGGATTGAACCCAGGGGCATTCTATCTCTATCTGTATCCCCAGCTATAATTTTCTTTTTTAAAACAGAATCTTGCTTGGTAGTTAAAAAGTCTTGCTACTTGCTGAGGCTGCCCTCAAACCTATGACCTTCCTGTCTTAGCCTCTTTAAGTACTGGGATTACAGGCATGCACCACCACACCGAACACAAAGAAACTTGTTAAAGCCCCTTTCTTAGTAGGGGTTTAAAGAAAACTCTAGTAGTAGTATAAAATTTCTTGAGTTAACCATTCCATTCATTAATTCATCTCTTACCTGAGCTGTTAATGATCCTTTTACTATCAATGTAAATATGTAAGTTCAAATATGAACAAATGCAATTCGTGTGTGTGTGTGTGTTAATGAGGAATGGAATACAGGGGCTTTCTACCTCTGGGCTATATTCCCAGCTCTTATTTTTTGGTGGTGATGGGGTTCCTGGAAACCCTTCTACCTCCGGGCTACACTCCCATGCCTATTTTATACACTTTTTTGAAACAGGGTCTCTTAAGCCAGCGTGGTTGGCTTCGAACCTGCGCGATCCTCCTGTCTCCACCTCCCAAGTGCGAGGATTACAAGCGTGTGCCACCATGCCCAGCCCAGCTCTTTTATTTCTTATTTGAAAACAGAATCCCCCTTAAGTTGAAGAGAACTCACTAAGTTGCTGAGGCTGGCTTTGAAGCAGCAACCCTCTTGTCTCAGTCTCCCAAGTACTGGGATTAGAGGCGTGAGTAAAAGCGTAACTGAGGGCCAAGTGTGGTGGCACACTCCTGTAATCTCTGTACTTGGGAGGATGAGATAGGAGGAAGGTAGGCTCAAGACCAGCAACTTACTGAGACTCTCAGCAACGTGGCGAGAACTCATTTCAAAACAAAGAATAAAAAGGGCTAGGGGTGTAGCTTGGAAGTAGAACATCTCTAGGTTCAATCCGCAGAAACACACATGCATGCACGCATGCATTGTAACTGTGCATATCAGAGAATTTTTGGTTTAGTAGCAACAACATATAAATTACCCTTTTTATAAAAATTCCTTTTGTATCTGCTGCTGAATGTTAACAGAGAATAAAGAATGTAGTAGAAATTTTAAGTTAACACAAAGTTTAGGCAGTGTTCCATAAACACCTAATAAAGTTAACAAGAATGCTCTTTATTCCTATTTTATTTCGCAGCTTTATAAATAATATGTATTTATATTTTACGATGCAAAATACCTGGAAAAACATCAAGAATTGAAGGCAGCAATTTTTCAGATGTTGCTGTGACTTTTATCATTCATATGTTCCAGGTAAGATATATCCATTTTGGTTTCCCTCGATTATATCACTTATAATAATACTATTAATCAAAGAAACAGGATTCTATATCATTTAGTGAGGCTGTTTAGGAGATGTTATTCCAGAAGATGGTATAAACATGCTTTTCCCTATTTCTCCTATGATATACAACTAAAAACCCTGGACAGTATATATATAAAGCAAATCCAGGAAGACTCCAGAGATGGATAGAAAGAAGACTGGTGGCCCTTACATCACTATCTGCATCAACAGAGGCCAAATGTGAAGCCTAGATTTCCACTCCCAGTAAGCTAAAATGGAGTTGCTCCCTATGGTGGTGTAAGAGAAGGCTGATAAGGGAATGTAACTTTCATCCCTGCCAGATAGTAAGACCTCCTTCCACTGATGCCACCAGGTGTCAGTAGAAACCACCAGGGAAGCTTCGCTTCCATCCCAATTTGCAGTAGTGAGGCACCCCTCTCTCTTTCCTATAGGGTAGTATCAAAGAAGGCCAACCTGAGAGTTTAGACTTATATCATTGTCCTATAATGATTACGCCATATACTGTGGTGTGAGTCTCTGAAGGCCACGTGGGAAGCAGCTAGAAGGCATTTCAGTCCCTCCTAGCCAGGGAAGAAATCACTGAAAGCACCCCAAATTTTGCAAAGACATAAACCTGAAAATTCAAGAAACTGAATGAACCCCAAACATAAACCCAATAAAAACAACATCAAGAATCACTATTATCAAACATCTAAAAAATAAGAAAAAATTCTGAAAGCAGAGAATGAAAAACAAAAAGGAAAACAATTAGGACAACAGTAGATTTCTCATCAGAAATTATGGAGGCCAGAAAGAAGCATCACAAAATTTTCAAGTGCTAGCCAGGCGTGGTGGCACAAGCTTGTAATCCCAGTACTTGGGAGGCTGAGACAGGAGGATCACAGGTTTGCAGCCAGCTCTCAAACTACTGAGGTCCTCTGCAGCTTAGTGAGACCTTGTTTTAAAATAAATAAAGGCTGGGTGTGGTAGTGCATGCTTGTAATCCCAGTACTTGGGCGGCTGAGACAGGAGGATTGCACAGGTTTGAAGCCAGCCTCAGCTACTTAGCGAGGCTCTCAGCAACTTAGACCCTGTTTCAAAATAAAAATATGTAATTCGGGGGCATAGCCCAGACATGGGTTCCATCCCCAGGACCACAAAAACAAAACAAAACCCACAACAATAAAGAGCTGGGTGTGGTGGCACATGCTTGTAATCCCAGTACTTGGGAGGCTGAGATGGAGGATTGCCTAGGTTCGAAGCCAGGCTCAGCTACTTAGTGAGGATCTTAGCAACTTAGTGAGACCCTGTTTCCATATAAAATAGAAAATACATCTGGGAGTATAGCTCAGAGGTAGAAAAGCCCCTGGGTTCCAGCCCCAGTACCACAAAAGAAAAAAAAATATATATATAAATTAAAAAGGGGTGGGCGGAGCTGGACATGGTGGCACATGCTTGTAATCCCAGCATTTGGGAGGTTGAAACATGGTTTGAGAACAGCCTCAGCTACTTAGTGAGGCCGTTTGCAACTCAGTGAGTCCCTGTTTCAAAATAAAAAGGATAAAAAATAGGGCTTAGAGTGTAGCTCAGAGGTAGAATGCCCCTGGATTCCATCCCCAGCACAATAAATAAATAAATAAATAAATAAACAAACAAACAAACAAATCAAGCAAGCAAGCAAGCAAGCAAGCAAGCAAGCAAGCAAGCAAGCAAGCAAGCAAGCGGGCTGGGAGTGTAGTTCAGAGGCAGAGTGGCCCTGGGTTCAATCTCCAGTACTGTTAAGAAAAAAAAAATTTAAGTGCTAAAAGTAAAGAATGGTCAACCCAGAAACCTGTATCAGGTGAAAATATCCTTCAGGAATGAAGGGGAAATCAAGGCATTCTCAAATGAAGGGGAAAAAAAATCAAGATAATTTGTTACCCACAGACCTACCTAAAATAATGGTTAAAGTTTTTGGGTTTTTTTTTTTTGAACCCCAGCCCTATTTTTTATTCTTTATTTTGAAACAAGGTCCCACTGAGTTGCAAAGGGCCTCACTCAGCAGCTGAAGCTGTTGGTGAACAGTGATCTTCCTGTCTCAGCCTCCCAAATGCCGAAAACGTGTGCCACCACACCTGGCTGGTTAATAAAAGGAACCTTGGAATATCAAAAAGGAAGAAAATAGTAATAAAAACATAAGTATAATGTATACTTAAGTATAAACTCAGTTTTATGAAAAACTTAAGTATAAACTCAAGATTCCATTCTTGAGTTTCCGGAATTATTTTTGTTAGTAGTTGCAAAAATTTCAAGGCCATCTAATCTGGAACTAAATATATGCGACAAGGTAAACAGAGGTAAGGATTCTATACTTTAATTGTTAATATATTGGCACCATTAGATTGTGATAAACTATGTATATGTCATGTAATTTGTAAAGCACCCTCTAAAAAAAGATACAAAAAGGAGATACATTCAGAAACACTATAGATAAGTGGAGCATAAGAAGGCAGGAAAAGAAACAATAGTGAAGAGAAAAAGTAACACATTTAAACTCTAATCCTAAAAGGACTGCATTAGACTTAAATGACCAAAGTACACTAATTAAACTGGGTGCCAGAGGGTAGAACACTGCACGTTCAATGCCATCCTGGGCAATTTAATGAGCTTCTGTCTTAAGGACGGAAAAAAAAAAAAAAAAAAAAAAAAACCTGTCACACAAACATTAATCAAAAGAAGGATAATATCAGAGGAAGCCGACTTCAGAAACAAAATTATTAGAAAAGGGATTTAATAAAACAGGGCTGGAGGTATAGTTCAGAGGTAAAATGCCCCTGGGTTGAATCTCCAGCACTTCAAAAACACAGCTGTAGCTGGGTGTGGTGGTACTTGCCTATATTCTCAGCTACTCAGGAGGCTGACACAAGAGGATCAAAAGTTCTCTCCCAGTGCAGGCACCTTAGTCTGTCTGGGGGTGGGGAGGAATAGAAGGTGAGGGGGAGAGGGGAGGTGGAAGGGACTTGGATGTAATGTACAGCACTTGCCTAGCATGTGTGAGGCCCTGGGTTCAATTCCTAGTATAACTAAACAAATGCCCAGAGCTGTTACGTATGAAGAATGAAAACTGACAGATCCAAAAGGAGAAACAAACACAGAGCTGTATCTGGAGACTTCAACACTGTTCTCTCAAGAACTGATAGAACTAGACAGAAACCTGTACAGATACAAAGAAATTCAAACTAGACACAAACCACATTTACAGAACATTTCACCTAAACAGAAATAGAACCCACATTTTTATCAAGGGGTCATGGAACTAATACCAAGAGAAACCATATCCTGGGCTACAAAACTAGCCTTGAAACATGTAAGAGAAGTAAAATTTTACTGAGTATGTTTTCTGACCACAGGAATCAAAAGAGAAACCAAGAAGAAAAAGATAACTAGAAAAACTCCAACATTTGGAACCTAAACAATAAAAATATCTTTTTCTGTAATATGTGCATTTTGTTCTATAAAATGTTCCTTATGACACTGATTTAGCTGTTATATAAATTTAAATATGTTATAGTTCCCATTTCATTCGATTACCTACATCAGGAATGAAACATGGTATTTATCACTAAAGATTCTGCAGATACTGAAATGATATAGGAAGCCAGGCATGATGGTGCACACTTTAATCCCAGTATTTTGGAGAGATGAGGCAGGAGGATTGCAGGTTCATGTCTAGCCTCAGCCACTTGTTCCAAAATAAAATGCCTCTGGGTTCAATCCTAGTGTATGTTGTGTGGGTGTGTATGTCATACACACACACACACAAAGATATAAGGACTATCATAAACTCTACATATATAAATCTTACAACTTATTTGATAAAGCTAGTATTATCCAGAGTACAAAAGAGACAACTAGAGCTGGGTGTGGTGGCGCACACTTGTAATCCCAGTGCTTGGGAGGCTGAGAGAGGAGGATAGCACAAGTTCGAAGCCAGCCTCAGCTACTTAGTGAGGCTCTCAGCAACTTAGCAAGACCCTGTTTCCAGATAAAATATAAAATAGGTCTGGAGTATAGCCCAGAGGTTAAGAGCCTCTGGGTTCCACCCAGGGTACCACAATAAAAACAAACTATAAAAGACATCCTTCATGAAAGGATATAAGGTGTTTAACAAAATACAATATACAAAAAGAATCATAACCTTACCATTCAGGCTTTATTTGAGGTTATGTAAGATTGGTAAATATTTGGAAATTAATCAGTGTAGTCCATATATTAAGAGACTAAAGAAAATTATATCAATTGATGTATAAAAAAATAATTGACAAAAATTCAACACTCATTCATGGTTAAAAACTCTCAGAAAAGTGGGAAGAGAATTCAATTTGATAAACAGCATCTATTAAAAAACCCTACAATCTATGCTATACTTAATGTTAAAAGATAATTCAGCACTTCATGCTGGAAGTTCTACCTAGTGTAGTAAAGCAAGAGAAGGAAATAAAAAGCACAAAGATTGTAAAAAGAGAAAACTGTCCCTATTTGTAGATAACAGATAAAAAATCAATTGCATTTCTATGTACTAGCAATAAATATATGCACACTGAAACTAAAATACCAAATGACAGTTACTACAAAAAAAAGTAGATTTTGGGGTAAATCTAACAAAACATATATAGCACGTATGTTAAAAACTATAAAATGCTAATCAAAGACATCAAAGACCAAAAAATGGAGAAACGTGTGTCCAAAGACTGGAAGTCTCAGAATAGTAATAATGTCAACCCCAAACTGATACATAGATTTAATGCAATTCCTATAATGATCCCAGCTATATTTTTTTTATAGACAAGATCATTCTAAAATTTATATGGAAAAATAAAGGGCCTAACAGCTAAAATAAATATGAAAAATGAAAACTAATGCAGGAGGAATGAGTCTACATGATTTCAAAGCATCTACAGCTACAGTAATGAATTCTCTATAGTATCAGTGGAGGAAAAAACATAGGTGAATAGAAGAGAGAACCCAGAAAGAAGATCACACAAGTATGCCCAACTAATTTTTGGCAAAGGGGCAAAAGCAACTAAATTAAGGAAGGAATATAACCATTAACATAACAAAATAGGGGCTTAGAATAAAACATAAAACTATTAAAACTTTTAGGAAAATATGAGAAAATCTTTAGGCTTTAGTGCCAGGAAAAGACTTCTTATGGTGGCGCCCTGTAATCCCAGTACTTGGGAGGCTGAAACAGGAGGATGGTAGATTCAAGGTCAGCCTCAGCAATTTAGCAAGACTTTAAAAATATAAATTAGCCAGGAGTGGTGGCACACAGCTCTTGGGAGGCTGAGACAGGAGGGTAGCACAGGTTCAGAGCCAGCCTCAGCTACTTAGGCCCTTTGCAACTTAGTGAGACCCTGTTTCCAAATAAATTATAAATAGGGCTGAAGTGTGGCCCAGAAGTAAAAAGCCCCTGGGTTCTAGCCCCCAGTACCCCCCCACAATATATATGTATATGTATATGTATATGTATATTAAAAAGAGCTGAGCAAAGCTGAGCATGGTGGTACAGGCTTGTAATCCCCGCGCTTGGGAGGCGGAGACAGGAGGATTACACAGGTTCAAAGCCAGCCTTGCTGGCTTATGAGACCCTGTTTCCAAATAAAAAGTATTAAATAGGTCTGGGAATGTAGCCCAGAAGTAGAAGGGTTTCCAGGAACCCTAGTACCACTAAAAAAGAAGGGCTGAGTAGAGCTGGCCATGGTGGTACACGCGTGTAATCCCAGTACCTGGGAGGTTGACAGGAGGATTGCCGTTTCCAGACAGCCTCAGCTACTTAGGCTCTTTACAACTTAGTGAGAATAATAAAGAATAAAAAATAAAATTTTTTATTCCAAATAAAGAATAAAATAAAGAATAAAGTTCCAAAATAAAGAATAGGGCTGGGGGTGTAGCTCAGAGGTGAATGCCCCTAGGTTCTATCCCCAGTACCACCAAAAAAGGGCTGGGCATATGTTTTGGGGTAGAAAGCCCCAGGGTTTAATCCCTAGTACCAAGGGGCACATAGAAAAGAAAGTAGAACCTATAAGAAGATAATCTGATAATATTAAGAACTTAATATTAAGATAATATTAAGACTTAATATTAAGAACTTCTGCTTTGTGAGATACCACTAAGAGGATGAAAAGATAAGTTACAGACTAGCAAAACAGATTATACAGATGATATATCGGACAGGTAGTTAATTAAAAAGAATTCTCAAAACTGCAGAGTAAGATTAATGATCTAATTAGAAAACGGTCAAAAGCTATAAGAAGATATTTCATATGAGGATATACAGATTGCAAATAAGTATGTGAAAATATGCTCACAACCATTAGCTATTAGGGAAATGCGAATTACAACTACAACTAGATAGTATTACATACTTATCAGAATGGCTAAATAAAAAACAAGGACAACATCAAATTTTGGTGAAGCAATATAAAAACTGGATCACTCATATATTCCTAGTGGGAATGTAAAATGGTACCGACACTCTGGTAAAAAGTTACTCTTAAACTGGGCATGGTGGTGTAAACCTGTAATCCCAGTATGTAAGAGACAGGAAGACTGCAAGTTCCAGCAATGCCTCAGCAATTTAGCAAGGCCCTCTACAATTCAGGGATGTCCTGTTTTGAAATTAAAAAATATAAATAGGGCTGGGGGTGTTGTTCAGAGGTAGAATGCCTGTGGTTTCAATGCCTAATACCACAAAAAAGTTATTAAGTTTCGTGAGAACTTAAGCATGCAACTACTATAGGAGTTTATTCCAGTCCTATGCATTTATCCTAGAGAAATATGAGTTATGTTCACAGAGGAAAGGTATCTATATATCCAACATATCTGACAGTTATGCTGTGTGAAAAAAAATCCTAAAAGGTTACATACTGCATGATTCTGATTCAACTTATGTAACATTCATGAAATGATAGAATTACAGCAATGAAGAAGATATTCTGGGTAGCCAGTGGTTGAGGGGTGGGAGTAGGAGGAAAGTGGGCATTGCTACAAAAAGGGAGCAGGGGACCTGTATAATGGAAATGTTCTGTATCTTGAATGTATCAATATCAACATCCTGGATGTAATAATGTTCACTAGTTTTGTAAGATTTTATTACTATGGAAAACTGGGTGAAGGGTAACAGATCTCCCTTTCCTTCTTTTCTCTTTGTGGCAATGAGGATTGAACCCAGGGGCATTCTGCCTCGGAGCTACACCCCCAGACCTTATGGTTTTTAAACAATATCTCCCTAAGTTGAAGAGGGCTGCAAATTGCTGAGGCTGGCCACAAACCTGTGATTTTTCTGTTTCAACCTTCCAAGTATTTGGATTATAGTGTGTTCCACCACACTTGCTCTGTATTTTCTTTAACAACTGCATATGAATCTACAATAATCTTAGAATAAAACTGTTTAATAAAAAAGAAAAAATGAGATTATATAGCATTCTAATCCCTGCCGAAAAACAAGATGCAACATGGTAAATGTGGTTAACAAGAGTTACAAAATATGTCAGGTGTGGTAGTGCCTAGTTTTGGCTACTCAGGAGGCTAACAAAGGATCATCAGTTCAAGGACAGCCTGGGCAATTTAGCCAAACCCTATTTCAATTTAAGACAAATAAATAAATGGCTGGGGATATAGGTTGGTGGTAAAGTGTCCCTAGGTCCAATCCCCAGTACCACACAACACACACAAAAAAGTTCCAAATTAAACTCCTTTTGGATTTCCACTCAGAAAGTAGTCTGAAAAGATCTAAGAACCGGTAAGACTTGTATGAAACCAAGTATTAACTAAAACCACTGTTTTGTGGGAACTTAAAACAAGTATTAAGGAACTTGGCTCACCAATTGGCTTCTATCTGAAAGTACAAAAGGTCACCCACTAGACCCGAGCCTTTTGAATTGTTGAACTAGTACAGTACATTTGCTATACCTCAGGAGGACACAGAGCAAACCAAACTTTCTGTAGTTCACACTAAAAAGAGAAATGGTTCTAATTTCCTTACTGTATGTTAAAATCTGCTTCTCTTTCCTATTCTTATAACCTTTTCAGGTTAAAATGAATATTTATTGATTTTTTTTCTCCAGAGGTTATAAAGGCAGAATTTGAAATACTTCAGTATTCTGGTGAGTTTCAGAAATTATACTGTGTTCAGTTTTCCTTTTTCCTTTATTATACAATTCATGGTGACAAATGATGACTGTTATTAGGAATTTTTTTTTGTGTGTGTGTGGTGGTACTCAAGATGGAATCTAGGGTCCTTCTACCTCCGGGCTACACCCCCAGACCTATTTTATATTTTATTTGGAAACAGGGTCTCTTAAGCCAGCTGAAGCTGGCTTGGAACCTGCGCGATCCTCCTGTCTCAGACTCCCAAGCGCGGGGATTACAAGCGTGCGCCACCACGCCCGGCTCTATATTAGGAAATCTTTAACAAGACATAAGTAAGGATCACCCCAAATGAGGTTGGTATGAATTTGTTTGAAATTATTTTCTTGGTAAAGTATTTTAATATACATTCCTTAAACTATTGCTCAACACACTTTTACAATTGAACTTAATAGCTAACAGTCAGCCTTTTTTTTTGGGGGGGGGGGTGGTATTGGGTACTGACCCCAGAGGCATTCTACCTCCAAGCTATCCCTTCCAGCTCTTTTTTTTTTTTAAATTTTTAAAATTTTTTTTGCGGGGCCAGGGGCATTTGACCTCCGAGCTACACCCCCTGCCCTATATTTTATTCTTTAATTTGAAACAGGGTCTCACTAAGTTGCAAAGGGCCTCACTAGGTAGCTGAACTGTGATCCTCCTGTCTCAGACTCCCAAATGCTGGGATTACAAGCATGCGCCACCACGCCCAGCTTCCAGCTCTTTTTATATATATTTTTTGCAGTATTGAGGATTGAACCCAGGGGCATTCTACCTCCGAGCTATACCCCCAGCCCTATTTTATTCTTTATTTTAAAACGGGGCCTAAGTTGTGGAGGCTTCACTAAGTAGATGAGGCTGGCTTTGAACCTGTGATCCTCCTGTCTCAGTCTCCCAAGTGCTGGGATTACAAGTGTGTTCCATCACTCCTGGCTATTTTTTAGTTTTGAAACAAGGTCTCGCTAGGTTGCTGAGCCTCTCGTGCTGTGTTGATGAGGCTGTCCTCAAACCTGTAATCCTCCTTGTCTCAGCCAGGATTACAGGTATGTGCCAGGCAACAATTTTTTTTTTCAACTCTGCCTAAATCACCACAGCCATTCTCTGTAGTTACCATTAAGATTATGGTAAACAATAAGGTATGGTGGCCCATGCCTGTAAATCTCAGTACTTAGGAGGTTGGGACTAGGGAAGTGCAGGTTAGAGGCCAGCTTCAGCAACTTGTAAGACTCCATTTCAAAATAAAAAAATGGGCTGTTGAGTATAGTTCAGAGACAGAATGCAACTGAGTTCAATTCCTAGTATCAAGGGGGGAAAAAAAAGTTGGACATAATTATAGCCACTTTTTCTAAGAAAACACTAACGATGACTGAGTGAACAAATGATTTTTATATTTACTTAATAGTGCTGAGGTCATTTGTATCTTTCATCATTGATTTTGTAGTTCTTTGATAAATTATGCTAACTGACAAAGACCAATAGCTACTCAAAATAACGGATGGTGACAGTGGGCAGCAGCAATTTGGCTCTTTTTATTTGGTCCTAGTTTCTAGAAATAACAGCAAGTGTTTGTTACTGTAGAGGCAAATAGCTAATCAGGAGTTATTTTCTGGCTATATCCCTGAAATGTGGAGAGGAAGAGAAAGGATAAGAGAATTCTACAGCTCCTGGCTTAAGTCTTTGTAATAATTACAGTAATGCTAAGTTAGTTTTGTGCCAAACAATGCATGTCTTAGAAACAGGGAACACTTAGAATGAAGATATTATCAGTCATTAAGCTCAAACCTTTTCTGATGCATGAGTTTCTTTTCTGTTCTGGAAAAGTAGCTGTCCAGCCTTTCCTTGAATGTCTTCAGTGAGGCCTGATTTCTTACCTGAAAAATTAGGGTGTTATAATATGACTGCTGAGGCCCTTTCAAGCTCTAGTAGTCTTTCTGATGAAATCTAACTTCTGTGGCTAAATTACTTTTTAAAAAGCCTCTTTTTTATTACCAAAATGACAGATCAGTTTTTTCCTTGCAATGGTAAAGATTAGTATAATTTGTCTTTGAAGATTGGTATTGGTAATTCTCAATCTTGTGATTGAAGCAAAGATCATAAGTGGATGATAAAACCATTGAGTGTTAAGTTGTTGGGGAACAGGATACATAAGATACATCCATAACTTTATTTTTTTTTTGCGGGTCTGGGAATGGAACCCAGGGGCATTTGACCTCCGAGCTACACCCCCTGCCCTATTTTTTATTCTTTATTTTGAAACCGGGTCTCACTGAGTTGCGGAGGGCCTAAGTAGCTGAGGCTGTCTGCAAACCACGATCCTCTAGGTCTCAGCCTCTCGAATGCTGGGATTACAAGCGTGCGCCACCACGCCCGGCTTCATCCACGACTTTAAAGCATCTCTAAGGGCTGGGTGTGTTGGCACATGTCTCGAATCCCAGTACTTGAGAACCTGAGACAGGAGGCCAGCTTTAGCAACTTAGCAATATCCTGTTTCAAAATAAAAAGGGCTGGTAGAACACCCCTGAGTTTAATCCCCAATACTGTAAAGAAAGTAAGAAAGAGAAAGAATGGGCACATACCACAGAAAGGAAAAAATCTGTTTACATTGGAAAGATCTGATGGCTACCACCTTAACTGACTGATCTGATGGCTATCACCTTAACTGATTGATCTGATGGCTACCACCTTAACTGATTGAATCTAGCATCACACCATTAGGTAGTTCACAATGGGACACACTAAGCACATGTATTGTTTACACGTCATTATTACTATTACTGTAATGGGGACTGAATCCAGGGGCATTCTACCTCTATGCTGCATCCCCAGCCCTACTTGACTTTAATTTGGGAACAGGGTCTCACCAGGTTGCTGAGGTTGGCTGTGAACCTGTGATGCTGTCTCTGCCTCCCAAATGAGTTAGTCATGTGCCACCATGCCTAACACTTACATGGCATTCTTGTAAAAAATGGCTGAACAGACTGTGATCATGTGGGAATAACTAGGAAAATCCACAATGCTGGATAGCTGAATATAACTGGTTGGCTTTTTAAAAAAGGAGTTGAGGCTGATCTAGACTAAGACTGAAATGTCATGACCACTAAACACTGTGTAAACCTTGACTGGATCCTGGTTTTAAAAACAATTGAGGGAGGGCATAAAAACAAAGTCATTTTTGAGGCAATGAGAAACCTGAATATTAAGTATCATAATTTTATTTTGGCTGTGTAATAGAATGCCCTTGAAACACACAAAAATAATTAGGGTTAAAGTTCATGTTTGCAAATGGTTCAGCAGAAAAATAGGTATATCTGTATATCAAGAGAGTCATAGTGGGAAAGAGAAAACACAGTAAAAATGTTAATAAAAAAACAAAGAGAATCTTGTGAGCTATGTTTTTTTTTTTTTTTTTTTTTTGTTGTTCCAGAGTTATCAGTGCCTTTAATTTTAAAAGTCAAATGTCTGAGCCCTGCATGGTGGCGCATGCTTGTAATCTCAGCATTTGGGAGACTGAGACAGGAGGATCTGGGTTTGGATAGCCTCAACTACTTAGGCCTTTGTAACTCAGTGAGACTGTTTCAAGGAAAAAAAAAAAAAAAAAAGAGCCGAGGGTGCGAGGGTGGTACCAGAAGGCAGAGACCAGAGGATCACGGTTTGCAGACTGCCTCAGCTACTTAGTGAGGCCCTCCGCAACTCAGTGAGACCCTGTTTCAAAATAAATTATAAAGAACAGGGCAGGGGGTGTACCTCAGAGGTCGAATGCCCCTGGGTTCTGTTTGGTCAGTATGATTTTACGCCATTCTGTCACATGGCCCTTTAGATTACTTGCAGCAGGTTTGGGAACTTAGGTTTAGGTTGTCATCTTAAAACCCCACCAAAAAACACTTTTGAAAGATAATTTGTAATTTCAAACTGAAAGGTTGGCTTCAGGGCATAAAGACTGAGCCTTCTACTAGTGAACGGGGCAAGACAATTTGGGGTTGAAACCTCGCTCTGATACTAAAGTGGCTTTAAGTTCCATTTTACTCATTTTATTATTTTTTTTAGTGCTACTGGGGGTGGAACCCAGAGGCTTTCTACCTCCGGGCTACACTCCCAGACCTATTTTGTTTTATTTGGAAACAGGGTTTCACTAAGTTGCTGAGAGCCTCACTGAGTAGCTGAGGCTGGCTTCGAACCTGTGCGATCCTCTTGTCTCAGCCTCCCAAGCGCGGGGATTACAAGCGTGCGCCACCACGCCCGGCTCATTTTACATAGTGCCTATATTCAGATGTTGGAGACTGGAGGGGAAAAATCTTTTCTTTCACATCTAAATTTTACCTAGAAATTACGGGAGTGAAGGCATCTCTGCGGTCTCTTCCAGCTCTGACAATGTTATGTCTTAATTATACAAAAATTGTGAACAAATAAGTACATAGAGACCAATAACGAAAGGGAAAAATATCACTGACATAGCAAGTAATAACGATTAGTTACAGAAAATCAAGATACGAGAAAAAAAATTAAAAACCTCTCTAAAGCTGAGCCCTTAAGGTGCTTCCTAAACTCCAGACTTCTTTGAAAAGAGGCAAAGACGCAAAAGAAATAAAATCCGTGACTTAGCGGTTACATCCGAGTACCTTGGCTTTGTTTGATCTATTTTTAAGGCCCACAGCAAGGCTTTGTAAAGGAAAAGCTCGAAGTAGCGCGTGTTCGGAAATGAACAGATCAGGAAAGGGCTGTTGCCCCGGTATTCTAGGAAGAGTTTTTCAGTTAAAGGAGGGTCTCCCGGCGGTCAGCTCAAGGTCACGCGTGGAATGCCCGGCAGCCCAACTCTCTCACGGTCCCACAGCGAGACCCCGACTCCCCAGGCCCGGGGGAGCCCGGCCTCCAGGGCCGCCCAGGGTCGAGGTCGCCGGTCCGACCCGCCGCGCCCGCGCCCGCGCCCCCTCGGCTGGCCCCGCCGCCCCCCGCCCGGAGCCCGGGACTCTGCGCGCACGGAGGAGAGACCATACTTAATCCCAGGCTTTCGCTTCCGACGCCAGTACGGGGTGGGGGCCGCGGCGCAGGTCGAGCCCAGGGCGGAGGGTCGGCGGGGCGGGCGCCGCGGCCGCGGGACGGCAGAGAACACGTGGGAGCGGGACGTCAAGGCGGCTTAAACCTGCGGCGCAGATTCGTCCCACGGCGGAGAGATCTGGGTGTGTGTAGGGGGAGCCAGCGGAAACAATGCCCGCTGAAGCGCTCGAAGAATGAACTTCGTGCTTATCCGCTTAGAGAACGCTCCCTTTTCCCGACTTCCTCCCCGATCGTGATCCGAATCCGTCGAAGGCGTCTCGAAGCCTAATTTACTTAATGGCAGGTCACAACGGTCTTCAGGCGCCACCACGTAAATAGTCCCTAAGAAACGTGAGCAGTGTTACCGGTGGACCGCGCGTGCTTCGGAGCGCCAGTACTCGATGAGTCCCTCGAATTTTATCCAGAGTTTTAGTCTGGTCGGCCGAGGTGCAGCCTTTAAAATAAAAATAAACTGACTTTTTTTTTTTTTTACGCCTTTTACGCCGGGAGCGTGTTTCCACCCGGACAGGGATGGACGGGCACCGGGGAGCGCTCGCCTCGGGTTGGAGGGTTTTCCTGACGCGCATGCGCGTTACGCCCCCAAGGCGGGCTTCGCGGGACCGAGGTGTGGACCCGCCCGCAACTGAAGCTGTGGTCAGGTTAGACCCGCGGCTGCGCGGCTCGGCGTGTTCTGGAGACACCGAGGGGCGAATTTCGGTGTTGGGCGCTTGTGTCTGGAAGCGTGTGTGAGCCTCTGTGGATGAAGAAAGCTATTAAGCTTCTTATGTGATTTTTTTTTTTAAGAACAGCGTTCCGATTTGACCTGCTTTGCGCCCTGTGAAGGAGTCTTCACCCCGCCTCCACGCCTGTTTGGTTTGGCACTGAAGGGCGTTGTCAACACAGTCATTGTTAGAGCCGTTCTGTTGTCATCCGTACTTGGATTCGTTGGCGTGGTGCTTTAATAGATTCGAGCTTCATGGGTGATTATGACCGGCAAGTCGTTTTGGGCCCCTGATTAAACACCAGAATTTAAATTTCCAGCTGTAGGGACGTTCTTTTTTTTTTTTTTTAAATTGACGACGGCTTGTTTCATAATCACTTTTGAAATTCAAGTATCATATCCTCCATCCCGCTTCTTCTGCTTTCTTGGTCCTCAAAGTGGTGAAAATTTTACTCTGAATTCCTAGGAACCAAGAAGAAAGTTATTTCATTTAGAACTCTGGGATTAGTTTTGTTACTAGCCATATGAAAGGATCTGAGTTTAGCCCGGAACAGAAAAAAAGGGTTAAAATGCCAGTGAGGAGACTTCGGGAGATCGTTTCTCCGAATCAGGGTGAGAATTTGGCCTGTCCGAAAAACGAGTTGCCCTATGTTCCTCCAGCGTTGTCTGCAAATAAACGTCTTCCTGTTCAAATGGGGACTAACTTAAATGGAACATTACGTGGTATGTGATTCTATATACTGTAGTTTTTCAGCCTGTCTTTGTTTTCGTTAATTTTTAGTCCTTATTTTCACTTGTGCTTCAAGATTTAGGGGATTCTTAATGTTTAAGTCTCCAAATTTCAGATATGTCTGGTTTATACAGATGCTTGAAAACTGACAGTTTCCTGGGAAAATGGCTACACACAGTCTATAAAATATTTGAATGGAATGAATGAATGAAACTTTAACCATTTTCTTTTGTGCTTTTTCTTTGTGTGATTTTTGCATATTATTGTTCATATCCATGATGGATACACGTAAGCACAATATGCTATATTTTCTCCAGTAGGGCTCTTTACCAAATGATTTTTTTTTAAACTGGGAATTATATCTCCTGAGCAATACCCTCAGCCCTTTTTAATTTTTGAGACAGAGTCTTGCTAGGTTGCAGAGTCTCATTACATTGCTGAGGCTGTCCTTGAACCTGCAATCCTCCTGCTTCTGCCTCCCAAGTACTGGGATTATAGGTGTGCACTACCAAGCCTGGATTCTGCTTTTTATTATTATTATTATTATTATTATTATTACTATTATTATTAATTATTATTTTATTTTGCGGTACTGGGGATGGAACCCAGGGGTATTCTACCTATGAGTTACACCCCAGCTCTATTTTTAATCTTTATTTTGAAACAAGGTCTAAATGAGTTGCAAAGGGCCTCACTAAGTAGCTGAAGCTGTCAGCAAACCTGGATCCTCCTGCCTCAGTCTCCCTAATGCTGGGATTACAAGCTTGGGGCACCATGCCCGGCTTTCTACCTTGTTTTTATTTTTGTTTTTATTTTTATTTTTTTTGGTGGTACTGGGGTTCCTGGAAGCCCTTCTACCTCCGGGCTACACTCCCAGACCTCTTTTTACATTTTTTTTTATATTTGGAAACAGGGTCTCCTAAGCCAGCGCGATCCTCCTGTCTCTGCCTCCCAAGTGCGAGGATTACAAGCGTGCGCCACCACGCCCGGCTACCTTGTTTTTAGATAGTGCAATTCAGCCTGGCAGAGTAGAAAAGCACAATTTAAGTCATGTGATGACTTCTGTATTCCAATTCACTTATCCTGTTTGGAGCTCAGTGAAAATGAAGATAACATGCTTTACTTACTTTGTACTGATTACTCTAAAGAGCAAGTGAATTAATATAATCTGGGCCCTGTGGAGTACACTGTAATCCCACTATTCAAGAGGCTTAGAAAGGAAGATTGAAAGTTGAAGGTCAGCCTGAACAATTTAGCAAGACCTTATCTCAAAATAAAAACAGCTGGGGATATTGCCTAGTGCTTGCCTAGTATGTGTGAGGGTCTGGGTTCAGCCTTCAGTAACACGCACACACATACTCAGCCAGGTGTGGTGACATACACTTGTGATCCCAGAATTTGAGAGGCTGAGACAGATGGATTACAGGTTCATATCCAGCCTTTGCAATTTAGTGACACCCTCTTTCAAAATAAAAGAATAAAAATAGGGTTGGGGGTATAGCTCAGAGGTAGAGTTCTGCATTACATCCCCAGGACCACAATAAATAAATAAATAAATAAATAAATAAATAAATAAATAAATAAATGGCAGAGGGCGTAGCTCAGAGGTAAAATGCCCCTAGGTTGAATCCTCAGCACCAAAAAAAAAAAAAAGAAAAAAAATATATATTCAATAACAGCAAAATGCTGGGGATCTAACCTAAGTACTCACTCATGCTAGGCAAGCACCCAGCTGCATTCCAAGCCCTTCAAAATGCTTTACTGATTTTCCTCTTTTGAAGGCACACCAGTGATAGCAAAACAGGATTGCTATTAAATGAGGCTTTTTACATCATAGTCATATTTCATTCCTGGTAAATCCCATAGTTTGCCAACATCCAATAGTGAACTGATATATTTAAAAATATTTCATACTTACCTCTTTTGATTGTCTCTACTGGTCCTTATTTCCCCAAATGTTAACTATAAATATCTAAACATCTCCTTTGAGATTTTTTTTTTTTTTTGGTACTGAGGAGGGGCATTCTACCCCCAGCCCTGTTTTTTATTTTTATTTTTTGGTGGTACTGGGGTTCTTGGAAACCCTTCTACCTCTGGGCTACACTCCCAGACCTATTTTTATATTTTTATTTGGAAACAGGGAAACAGGGTCTCTTAAGCCAGCAAGGCTGGCTTCAAACCTGAGCGATCCTCCTGTCTCTGTCTCCCAAGTTTAGGGATTAGAAGCATGTGCCACCACACCCAGCCCTGTTTTTTTTTTTTTTTTTTTTTTTTTTTTTTTTTTTTTTTTGTGGTGCTGGGGGTGGAACTCAGAGGCTTTCTACCTCCAGACTATACTCCCATACCTATTTTATATTTTATTGGGAAACAGGGTCTCACTAAGTTGCTGAGAGCCTCACTAAGTAGCTGAGGCTGGCTTCGAACCTGTGCGATCCTCCTGTCTCAGCCTCCCAAGTGCTGAGATTACAAGTGTGCGCCACCACGCCCGGCCCAGCCCAGCCCTGTTTTTTATTCTATATTTTGAAACAGGGTCTCACTGAGTTGCAAAGTAAGTGTATACCACCATGCCCGGCTTCAAGAAAATCTCAAACCAGGCATGGTGTCAAATGCTTGCAATCCCAGCATTTGGGAGGCTGAGACTGGAGGATTGTGGTTCATGAACAGCCTCAGCTACTTAGTGATGCCCTTTGCAACTCAGTGAGACCCTGTTTCAAAATAAAAAGAAATATTCTTGAATCTATTTTTTTCTTTTTTTTTTTTTTGCATGCATAGTATCTTCCAACTTAGGTCTGAAGTTAATACAGAGTTTACAGTTTTTCAGTCATCCTGTACAACTTCTGTATAGAAATTCTGTATAGGAAAAGATAAGGTTCTAATTTCACTAAAATTGATTCCTTTGTTTCGTTAGGTTCATCATCAGACTTGACTTCTGCTAGAACTTATCATCAGCCTCCATTAGAAAATCCCACTGTATCAGAAAGTGTAAGCAAAAGAGTTCTTAATCATGTTGAAATTTTCAGTATTTTCAAACAATGTATCCTTAAACAATTTGATTGATAGTAAGCCTTGTTCTTAGTTATTACATATGAAGAGAAACATTTGATATACCACAATTGAGACTTGAATAAATTTGAGACATTAAAGATGTCTACTATCTCATAGATTGTTAATCTCATCAATTTTCTAGAAAGCACCTGTCATCAGTGGATAGTTTGAACAATTTTCTTTTGTAATTTTTTTCCTTTTTCTTTTCTAATTGAGCAGAAAAAAGAGAAGTCAAAGAGGAACACTGAGTAAATCTAGTATTGTAAAAGTGATAATGTCTTAGTATTAAGTAGAATATTCGGGATGAAGTCTAGGATCACACTCATGAGCAGAAAGCTCTTTGCTAGTATATACCGTCTATAGAGAAGAGCCTTCTGAGATCACTTCTGAATTCAATGACCAAGAATACTGTGATTATTTTGTAATGATATGCCATTCAGCGGCCAGCTGTATCTACTCCATTTGAATGTGAGTGAGATTTTCAAACACTTGGGGTCTGAATCCCAAATTGAGTCTGAATTGCAGTGCCACATTTGTTTGTTCGTTCATTCATTCACTTGTCCAGCAGCACATTACTCACTAATTAAATCCTTGATTAGCTTCAAAGTACCTAAGCATTAAGTAGTGCTGGGAATGAAATACAAAAACCACATAGTCCTGTGTTGAACTGTAGTAGTTAAATGGCTAGTAAACTATACTTGATATGTAATAATTATTATAAAGCTTAGTCTCTCATTTTTCCCTTTTATATCCCAAAGGCTTTTTCTCAAGATGTTGCAGCACAGGATTTAACTTTGGATAAAACAGATGAGAGCAGTAGACAAAAAGGTAAAATAATGAAATTGATTATTTTTATGGCAAAATACACATAAATTTCCATTTTAATTTATTTTTATTTTTATTTTTGGTGGAACCAGGGATTGAGCCTAGGGAATACTACCTCCAACCTATTCCCCCAGCCCTATTTTATTTTTATTATTGTTTTTTTTTTTGTGTGTGTGGTACTGGGAGTAGAACCCAAGGGCTTTGTACCTCCCACCTATACTTCCAGACCTACTTTATATTTTATTTGGAAACAGGGTCTCACTAAGTTGCTGAGAGCCTCACTAAGTAGCTGAGGCTGGCTTCGAACCTGCACAATCCTCCTGTCTCAGCCGCCCAAGCATGGAGATTACAAGTGTGCACCACCACACCGGGCTTATTTTATTTTTATTTTGAAACAGTGTCTCACTAGGTTGAGGAGAGTCTCACTACTTGCTGAGACTGTCCTCGAACCTGTGATCCTCCTCTCTCAGCCTCCCAAGTACTGGGATTACAAGCATGCACCATCACAGCCAGCAATTTTAATCATTTTTAAATGTACAAATTTGTAAAAAATACATTCACCTAGTTGTGCAGCCGCCATTGCAAACCCTTTCCTGGATTTAAAAAAAAAAAAGTCCATTAATAACTTAATTTGGGCCAGGCATGGTGGCACACGCTTGTAATCCCTGTGCTTGGGAGGCGGAGACAGGAGGATCACACAGGTTCGAAGCCAGCCTTGCTGGCTTAGGAGACCCTGTTTCCAAGTAAAAAAAATATAAAAAAAAACCTTAATTTGGGAGGAAAACTAATTTCAGGTTTGAGGTATAGATCAGTGATAGAGTGCTTGACTAGCATGTGTGAAGCTCTGGGTTTGATTACCAAGCATTAAAAAAATTAAATTAAAAAAAATTTAAATGGCGCATTTTAATTTTAAAGTGGTGCATGCTTGTAATCCCAGTACTTGGGAGGCTGAGAGAGGAGCATCACAGGTTCGAGGACAGTCTCAGCATGGAAAATAGTACATAAAAATTTATCAGACTGTTAACCAGACATGGTGGCACACACTTATAATCCCAGTATTTGGGAGCTGAGACACTAGGACAGCCTGGGGAAGGAACCCAGGGGCATTCTAACTCCAAGTTACACCCCTAGTCCTATTTTTTTATTCTTTATTTTGAAACAGGGCCTCCTAAGTTGCAGAGGTCATCACTAAGTAGCTGAGGCTGGCTGCAAACCTGTGATCCTCCTGTCTCAGCCTCCCAAGTACTGGGATTACAAGTGTGCGCCACCATGCCTGGCCGGTTCTTTGTCTTTTTAAAATTGAGATATCATGTCACTAAACCCTTAAGCTGACTTTAGTTTAAAAATTGGATTTTTGAGTAGCTTATTAACATTTAATAAATTTTTAGAAATCTGAAATATGTTTTGTGTCTTAATTTTTCAGGAAATGACATCTTTATTTCTCAGTATACCATGGGACAGAAAGATGCTGTAAGAACAGTTTTAAAGCAAAAGTAAGTTTCATTTACCAAAAATAGTTGGATCATGTACTGTTTAAAATCAACTCTATTTATACTTTGGACATAGGATAAATTTCCTTAGTCAGTCTGAAAATAAAAATACTAAAGATATTTTGAAGAGAAAGCAAATATAAGGAGACAAGTAGTGGAGTAGTAATATTAATATGAATTGAGCTGGGTGGCACACACTTGTAATCCCCACACTTGGGAGGTGGAGACAGGAGGACCGTGCAGGTTCGAAGCCAGCCTCACTGGCTTAAGAGACCCTGTTTCCAAATAAAAGTATTAAATTTGGTCTGGGAGTGTAGCCCGGAGATAGAAGAGTTTCCAGGAATCCCAGTAAAACCCCCCCCCCAAAAAAAAATGAGTTGAAGAAGAATTCAAGGCATATGTTTTAACTAGATTAATTAGGACAATTTTATTTACTTTCGATAAGGTATATACACTTGGTTTTTAGTCTTAAACTCTTTAATGAAAGTAATAAATTAATCAGGTGTGGTGGAGCACACCTGTATTCCCAGTACTTGGGAGGCTGAGAAAGGAAGATCACAGGTTTGAGGACAGCCTCAGCAACTAAGCAAGAAAGACCCTGCTTCAGAGTTAAAAAAATAAAAGTGTTGGGGTGTTAGCTCAGACTTAGAATGCCATGGGTTCAATTTCCAGTGCTCCACCAAAAAGAAAGAAAGAGAAAACAATAAATATATAAAATTAAAAATATAAATCTGAAAATCTTGTAATGAAAACTACTGTGTTCTGCCCCCCATATCTTTAATCACCCCGCCTACTCCCCAAAGGCAACAACTTTTAATTTTTTTACCTCTTTCTTTTGAGAAATAATTTCATAAAGTAATGTCTATGTTTATATATATGTGTGTGTGGGGGGGTACTGGGGTTCCTAGAAACCCTTCTACCTTCAGGCTATACTCCCAGACCTATTTTATATATTTTTATTTGGAAACAGGGTCTCTTAAGCCAGCGAGGCTGGCTTTGAACCAGCGCGATCCTCCTGTCTCCGCCTCCCAAGCGCGGGGATTACAAGCGCGCACAACCACGCTCAGTTATGTTAATATTTTTATTTATTAAGTTTTGACTTAACTTATCCTATTATGCCAGGATTTAGCTTTCTTAAATTATTATCTTTCATATTTTTTTATTGTTATCCCAATATTTTTATTTATTTATTTAATTTATTTTTTTGGTGGTACTAGGGGTGGAACCCAGAGGCTTTCTACCTCCGGGCTATACTCCCAGACCTATTTTTTATTTTATTTGGAAATGGGGTCTCACTAAGTTGCTGAGAGCCTCACTAAGTAGCTGAGGCTGGCTTCGAACCTGTGTGATCCTCCTGTCTCAGCCTCCCAAGTGCAGGGATTACAAGTGTGCACCACCATGCCCGGCTATCCCAGTATTTTAAACTAAATCATTAATGATGTGGATGTTCCTTGCTGTGTTGAGTTGCATAACAGCCATCAACTTCAAAACAACTTTTTTTTTTTTTTTTGGTGGTACTGGGGTTCCTGGAAGCCCTTCTACCTCCGGGCTACACTCCCAGACCTGTTTTTTATACTTTTTTATTTGGAAACAGGGTCTCATAAGTCAGCGCGCGCGGAAGGCTTCGAACCTGCGCGATCCTCCTGTCTCTGCCTCCCAAGCGCGGGGATTACAAGCGTGCGCCACCACGCCTGGCATCAAAACAACTTTTTATTCAAAATGTTTAATGTATTTACAAAAGTAAAGAGTAATTGAATAAACCATCATGTTCTCATTGCTTGGCTTCAGTTATTAGCATTTATTATACTGAAGATATAATATTTCTTAGCAAATAATGAGTTAACATTCTAGTTACCCTGTCTTATAATTTTATTATGGTTTTTATAATTTTATTATGTATTCGGATCTAAAGAAGGGCTACATTTTTTTTTTTCTTGCAGTACTGGGAATTGAACCCATGATGTTCTACCTCTGAGCTACACCCGCAGCCCTATTTTTTTGTTCTTTATTTATTTACTTTTTTTTTTTTTTTTGTAGTACTTGGGGTGGAACTCAGGGGCTTTCCTACCTCCAGGCTACACTCTCAGACCTATTTTATACTTTATTTGGAAACAGGGTCTAAGTTGCTGAGAGCCTCGCTAAGTAGCCGAGGCTGGCTTCGAACATGTGTGAACCTCCTGTCGCAGCTTCCCAAGTGCTGGGATTACAAGGGTGCGCCACCACACCCAGCTATTTGTTCTTTATTTTGAAACAGGTCTAAGTTGTAGAGGGCCTCCCCAAGTAGTTGAAGCTGGTCACAAACCTGTGATTCTCCTATTTTAGCCTCCCAAGTACTGGGATTACAAGCATGTACTACCACACCTGACTTGAGTGATATGTTTTTGAGTCTGTTTTATTTATATTTTTCTGGTGCTAGGGAATTAAACCCATGGCCATGTACATGCTAGGCAAAAACCTTAACACAGAAGAAAGCAGAGAAAGGAGAAGAATTCAATTATACCAGGTAAAATAGAATCCAGTAAAAGAGAAAATGGAAACAAAATAGAATGTTTTTAACTGGTGTTTAGAAGTAAAGAAGTATAAGTAAACCCAAGTCAGAAGAATGATGAGAGGGCTGGGCATGGTGATGCATGCGTTACCAGAGGATCACAGGTTTAAGGCCAGCCTTAGCAACTTAGCGAGACTCTTCACAACTTAGACCTTGTTTCAAAATAAAAAATAAAAAAATAAGGCAGGGGGTGTTAGATTAGAGGTAGAATGCCCCTAGGTTCTATCCCTACTAACACACACACACACACACACACACACACACACACACACACACACACACACAATGAGAGAATACATAAGTTAGAAATAAAAAGGGGCCGGGCATAGTGGTGGTGCACATTTGTAATCCCAGAGCCTGGGATGCTGAGACAGGAGGATTGCACAGGTTTGAAGCCAGCTTCAGCTACTTAGTGAGACCCTGTTTAGAAATTATAAATTAAAAAATAGGGCTTGGGGTGTAGCCCAGAAGTAGAAAGCCCCTGGATTCCATCCCCCAGTACCACCACCACCAAAAAAAAAAAAAAAAAAAAAGAAAAAGAAATAAAAGAGGACATAATGACAAATTTGGATATGGTTAAGATAAATAAGAATATACTACAGTTTTATGCAACAAATTTAAAAGAGAAATATAATTAAATAACTTAGCAAACAATCACAGAACTCGAAGAATTTAATAGATCAATTACTGGGAAAAATTTGGAACACTTCCAAAGTATAATCTCCCAAAACTGATAATTTAGTTCTTGAAAAATTTTAAGAAACACATTATGCTTATGTTATATTCTGCTCCAGTGCAAAGAATGCTACTCATGTTATTTTATGATGCTAATCTAGCCCAAGTTCCCAAACCTAAAAGTAACCTTCATCAGAGGCAGTTGTGTGTTTATATTATTGTAATTTTTTTTTAAAGTTCTTGGACAGAGACAGGAGGATCATAGTTTGTGGAGAGCCTCAGCTACTTAGTGAGGCCTTCTGCAACTTAGTGAGAGCCTATTCCAAAAATAAAGAAGAGTGTTATTATTTTAAATAAGAATAAATTATCTCTTATTCTGTATTAAGAGATTAATACAGAATGATTAAGTAGAGTTTAGCTCACGAATGCACCAATGTTTTAAAAACAATAACAGTAGCCGGGCGTGGTGGTGCACGCTTGTAATCCCAGCATTTGGGAGGCTGAGACAGGAGGATCGCAGGTTTGCAGACAGCCTCAGCTTAGTGAGGCCTTTTGCAACTCAGTGAGACACTGTTTCAAAATAAAGAATAAGCCGGGCGTGGTGGCGCACGCTTGTAATCCCCGCGCTTGGGAGGCGGAGACAGGAGGATCGCGCAGGTTCGAAGCCAGCCGCGCTGGCGTAAGAGACCCTGTTTCAAAAATATAAAATAGGTCTGGGAGTGTAGCCCGGAGGAAGAAGGGCTTCCAGGAACCCCAGTACCACAAAAAAAAAATAATAATAATAATAAAAAAATAAATAAATAAAGAATAAAAAATAGAGCTGTGGGTGTAGCTCGGAGGTAGAATGCCTTGGGTTCCTGGGTTCCATCCGCAGTACTGCCAAAAAAAAAAAAAAAAAAAGTAAATAATAAAAACAATAATAGCAAGTTCTTTTATTTCTTTTTGTTGTTGTTTTTGTAGTACTAGGAATTGAACCCAGAGCCTCATACATATTGGTAATTATTCTACCATAGAGTTAGATTGTTAGTCTTTTTATTTTTATTTTGAGCCATGGTCTCACTTAGTTGCCAAAGCTGGTCTCAGATTTGCGATCCTCCTATGTATCTAGGATTACAGGCATGTACCACAGTGCCCAGAAACAATAAAAAATTGTGATATGTCGTTTACTGTGCTCTCTGCACTGTTTTCCTCTTGCTTGCTCTATTTAATCTTTTTTTTTTCTTTTCTTTTGTGGTATTGGGCATTGAACGCAGGGGCATTCTACCTCTGAGCTACACCCCTGGCTCTATTTTTTATTCTTTTTAAACATTTTTTTATTTTTTGGTGGTACTGGGGATGGAACCCTTCTACCTCCAGGCTACACACCCAGACCTATTTTATATTTCTTATTTGGAAACAGAGTCTCTTAAGCCAGTGAGGCTGGCTTCAAACCTGTGCGATCCTCTTGTTTCAGCCTCCCAAGTGCAGGGATTACAAGCGTGTGCCACCACGGCTGACTATTCTTTATTTTTATTTTTATTTTTTTTGCTGTACTGGGGATGGAACTCAGGAGCATTCTACCTCCAAGTGACACCCACAACCCTATTTTTTATTCTTTATTTTGAAGCAGGGTCTCAATGAGTTGCAAAGGACCTCATTAAATAGCTGAGGCTGTCCGTGAACTACGATCCTCCTATCTCAGCCTCTTGAATGCTGGGATTACAATTATATGCCACCACACCCGGCTTTTATTCTTTATTTTGAAATGGGGTCTCACTTAAGTTGCAGAAGAGGGTCTTAGTAAGTAGCTGCGGCTGTCTTCAGACCTGCAACCTTCCAGTCTCAGCCTACCAAGTATTGGAATTACAAGCCTGCACCACCACATCTGGCAGGTTTTTTTTTTATTGGTGCATTGTTGTTATGCATCTTAATGAGGTATAAGGTGTAGATGCATACATGCACACATCACTCATTTAGCCCTTCCTCATTCCCACCAAACTTGACATGTCTTATAATGTTCCCACATTACAAATAAGACCTAGGCAGCCTGGCTCCATTTTCAATACTCTTAGCCTTTGCCTCACTAATAATCATGGTCTATTAATATATTTATATAACTATATCAAGCATAATATGTATAACAAACCCTACAGATCACATCTAATAAAATTTCATGCCCATTTTATATGCACTTATCCACATCCACAAACACACAGACTTCTTCAAAATTAAGAATAGAATGATAGGAGCCTGGCGTGGTGGCGCGTGTTTGTAATCCTCACACTTGGGAGGTGGAGACAGAAGGATTGCGCAAGTTTGAAGCCAGTCTCTCTGGCTTAAGAGACTCTGTTTCCAAATAAAAAATATAAAAATAGGTCTTGAAGTGCAGAAGGGTTTGCAGGAACCCCAGTACCACCCCCCCAAAAAAAAAGAATGATAGGTTTATTTATTTATTTATTTATTTATTTATTTATTTATTTATTTATTTATTTATTTATGCCGGGCGTGGTGATGCACGCTTGTAATCCCAGTGCTTGGGAGGCTGAGACAGGAGGATCGCACAGGTTCGAATCCAGCCTCAGCTACTTAGTGAGGCTCTCAGCAACCTAGTGAGACCCTGTTTCCAAATAAAATATAAAATAGGTCTGGGAGTATATCCCGGAGGTAGAAAGCCTCTGAGTTCCACCCCCAGTACCACAAAAAAAAATTAATAAATATTTATTTATTTTATTATTTTTGTGGTACTGGGGATGGAACCCAGGTACATTTTACCTCCAAGCTACACCCCCTCAGCCCTGTTTTTTTTTTTTTTTTTTTTGGTGGTACTGGGGTTCCTGGAAACCCTTCTACCTCTTGGATATACTCCCAGACCTAATATATATATATATATATATATATATATATTTTTTTTTTTTTTTTTTTTTTTTTTTTTTTTTGGTGGTACTGGGGTTCTTGGAAGCCCATCTATCTCCGGGCTACACTCCCAGACCTATTTTAATTTTGGAAACAGGGTCTCCTAAGCCAGCACGGCTGGCTTCGAACCTGCGCGATCCTCCTGTCTCTGCCTCCCAAGCGCGGGGATTACAAGCGTGCGCCACCACGCCCGGCCCTATTTTATATATATTTTTAAATTTGGAAACAGGGTCTCTTAAGCCAAGCCAGCAAGGCCGGCTTCCAACCTGCCCGATCCTCCTGTCTCCGCCTCTCAAGCTCAGGGATTACGAGCATGTGCCACCATGCCTGGCTCTATTTTGTATTCTTTATTTTGACACAGGGTCTCACTGAGTTGCAAAGGGCCTCATTAAGTAGCTGTGGCTGTCTGTAAACTGTGATCCTCCGGTCTTACCCTCCCAAATGCTGGAATTACAAGCATGCACCACCATGCCTACCTGGTATATTCTTTTTTTTCTTTTCCTCTTTTTTTTTCTGTCTTTTTTTGTTGTTGGTGGTGGTGGTACTGGGGTTCCTGGAAACCCTTCTACCTCTGGGCTACACTTCCAGACCTATTTTATATTTGTATTTGGAAACAGGGTCTCTTAAGCCAGCAAGGCTGGCTTCGAACCTGCGCTATCCTCTTGTCTCTGCCTCCCAAGCATGGGGATTACAAGCGTGTGCCACCACATGCGGCACTGGTAGATTCTTAATATGAAATTATTGTAGAAAATATTCTGGCCAGGTGTGATAGCACATGCTTGTAATCCCAGCATTTGGGAGGCTGTGACAGTAGGATCATGGTTCGTGGACAGCCTCAGCTACTATTTAGTGAGGCCCTTTGAAACTCACTGAGACCCTGTTTCAAAATAAAGAGTAAGAAATAGGGCTGAGGTTGTATCTTGGAGGTAGAATGCCCATAGGTTTTATCTGCAGTACCGCATAAATAAATAAATAAATAAATAAATAAATAAATTAATTAATTCTGTACCTAGAACATATAAGATCATTAACTTGAAACGAGGTCTGACTAAGTTGCTGTGAACTTTGGATCCTCCTGTCTCAGCCTTTCAAGTATTGGATTAC
Organism: Muscardinus avellanarius; assembly: GCF_963383645.1. Lineage (NCBI taxonomy): Eukaryota > Metazoa > Chordata > Mammalia > Rodentia > Gliridae > Muscardinus > Muscardinus avellanarius. Next base: position 63,591,603 of record NC_137798.1, read on the forward strand.
AAGTGTTTGCCACCATGCCAAGCTTTGAGTTTTATTTTGAGTCAGTGTCTTGCTAAGTTGCTGAGACTGGCCTCAAATTTGAGGTCCTCCTGCCTCAACCTCTTGAGTAGTGGGATAACAGGTGTGTGTTATTTTGCCCAGGTCTAAAATCAATTTTTAAATTAATTTTTAAAATCATTTCCCCAAAATTAACTCAAACATAAAGTTTGCAAAGTAATTTTAGCTACTTTTAATTGTACATATTTTATATGTATTTGTAAATGTAGGTGTGACAAAAATAGAATGATGTCGCGTACTCTAAGGCTATAATAATGCAAGGTAATTGACTGGAGTCTTAGAGAAATGAATCAGGCCAGAGTATCTAGAACACGGAATTTATGAATTCCTCTAACAGAGGTTGGACTTTGAAAGAAATGGCAAATCATTTAAAAGTTACAAAGAGTGAGATGACTTCTTTACAGGCTCATTCAAGTAGTAATATGAATAATGAATTGGAAGAAGCCTGAATTACAGTTCAGGAAATCAACTATAGGTTTTTTTTTTTTTTTGGTGGTTGTAGTTTTGTTTTTGCAAAACTGGGATTGAACCCAGGGGCATTCTACCTCTAAGCTACATCCCGAGCCCTGTTTTTTATCTTTTTATTCTTTTATTTTGAAACAGGGTATCACAAGGGCCTCAGTAAGTAGCTGAGGCCGGCTACAAACTCGGATCTTTCTGTCTTAGCCTCTCAAGTACTGGGATTACAAACGTGTACCACTATGCCTGGCAGATACAGAAATTTTTAAGGGGGTCTTTTCTTCCTGTCTTTTTGGACTGGTGATTGAGCCCAGGGCAGTGCACTTGCCAGGCAAGCGCTTTGCCACTGAGCTACATCCCAGCCCAGATAGAGATTTTTTTTTTTTTTTTTTTTTTTTTTACGGGTATGGGGATGGAACCCAGGGGCATTCTACCTCCAAGCTACACCCCCTGTCCTATTTTTTATTCTTTATTTTGAAACCGGGTCTCACTGAGTTGCAGAGGGCCTCACTAAGTAGCTGAGGCTGTCTGCGAACCGCGATCCTCCAGTCTCAGCCTCCCAAATGCTGGGATTACAGGCTTGCACCACCACGCCTGGCCTTAAATAGAGAAATTTTAAAGATCTTTTTGTGACATGGATTAGATTTGTCTTTAGTATACTGGAGAGTGGTGGAATGGGGCTATAAATCATGCTAGATTGGAAAGTAGTAGACAGAATTAAAAGACCATTTGGATATAGAATTGATAGACATGATTCATTAGATGTGAAGGTGAGGAAGGAGCTAAGGATGAATCTCCCATTTTTGGTTTGCAGAAATACATGGTCAGAGTGGGTATGGTGGCCCATGCTTGTAATCCTAGTACATAAGAGGCTAAGACAGGACGATTGCAGCTTCTCAGGTTCCCGCCAGCGTTAGCAACTTAGTGAGGTCCTCCACAACTTAGTGAGACCCTATTTAAAAAAAAAAAAAAAAGCTGGGTATGGTGGCACAGGTTTATAATTCCAGTACTTGAGACAGGAGGATCACATGTTTATAGCCAGCCTCAGCTATTTAGGCCCTCTGCAACTTAGTGAGACTCTGTTTCAAAAATAAAGAATAAAAAATAGGGCTGGAGGTGTAGCTTGAAGGTAGAATGCCTCTGGGTACAATCCCTGGTTCCAAAAAAAAAAAAAAAAAAAAATTGGGTTGATGATGTAGCTTAGAAGTAGACTGCCCTTGGCTTTAATTCCAGTAACACACACACACGCACATATATGCACATGCACACACACACACACAAAGAAAAAATACGTGGTCAGTAGTATCATGAGAAAAGGAATCCTTGGGGGAATAAGTGTCATTTTGAGTGCGAGCAAGGGTTTGAGGTACCTAGGAGACATTCGGGTAAAAAGTGTTCAAGGAAACTCAATATAAAGGTGAAGTTTACCAAAATGGCCAAGCTAGAAATCCACATGCAGAAGTGCTCATTGTGTACATGGTAGTCTAAACTTTGGGAATAGTTGAAGGGATTTAGTGAGAGCAAAAAGAAAGGCATAGGGTGGAATTCTGGGAAAACCAAACATTTAAAGGATATGCAGTGAAAGAAAGGTAGTTTCCAAATGATACTCAGAAAGTTTTGCCAGATAAATAGGGAAGTCTGGTGTTAGCAAGCCAAGGGAAATTAGTTTCTAAGTTAGATATTCTTCTGAGATATAAAGGAAGATAAGAACTGAAAAATGTTCACAAAATTTAGCAAGAATTATTAGTGAACTTAGTGAGAGGTGGAAAAATTCAGCCAGACGTGGTAGTGCACGCTTGTAATCCCAGCATTGGGAGGCTAAGATGGGAGGATTATGGTTTGTAGCCAGACTCAGCTACTTAGTGAGGCCTTTTGCAACTCAGTGAGACCCTGTTTCAAAATAAAGAATAAAAAATAGGGCTGGGGGTATTGCTTGGAGATAGAATGCCCCTGGGCTCTGCCCCTAGTACCACGGGGGTGGGGGGGAGTCACTTTTAAATCCAAGTGTGGCTGTACACAGTTAGGCTGAGACAGGAGAATTGCAGGTCCAAAGACAGGCTAAGCAAAATAGTGAGACTCTTGGTCATCTAGTGAGACCTTATTTCAAAATAAAAAATAAAAAGGGCTGAGAGTATAGCTTGGAGGTAGAATGCCCCTATGTTCAATCTCTAGTACCACATACACACAAACACACACACATATACTCACACACATACACAAAAGAGGAGGTCACTTTTAGATTTCAGGCAGGAATACTAAAAAGATAAAGAACTGAAATTAAAATCTTATTAGACTGTACATATAAAATATGTATGTGGTCTAATATATATTATTTTTCCTTCAATTGGCTAAATATATTGAGCATCTGTTTTGTGCTAGTCCTTTGTTAGTTTCTGTTTAGTATAAAGTGGACTCTCCCTCTCTCTGTGGTGCTTATGTGTTAGTTGGGGAGGTAACATTTACAGTATGTAGTTGTGAGTGAATAGAACTGTAACAGCAAAAAGCATTGCATTCAATAATTAGTAAATTCTCTACAGACAAACTATGGAATGGCTAATGATCAAGCTTCAATTGTGTGGTTTAGGCAGTAAGTGCAAAAGGACTTAAGATAGACATTAATAGCAAGTGTTATAGACAGGCTTACTGAAAAATTAAGACTTGTGTTGCATCGTAGAGAAGTAGGGTATGTATGTATGTTTGTATATACATATATGTGTATATGTATGTGTGTATGTATGTATACATGTATGTATGTATGTATGGTGGAAAAAAGGCTGAGAACAGAGAAAGAAGGCTTAGAGTCAGCTCTAGGTATAGTGTCCTGTGTGTGGTTAATAAGGAAAGCAGTATGACTCTAGATTGAGAATATTTTGGAAATTAATAGCTGAAGAGTCATGGGAAGATCTCTGGGAAAGAAACTCTAACTCACTTACTAAATGCATGTTTTTATTTTTGTTGTTGTTGTTGTTTTGCGGTACTGGGAATGGAACCCAGGGGCATTCTACCTCCGAGCTACACTCTCAGCCCTATTTTTTAGTTTTTTTATTTTGTGAAACAGGGTCTCACTGAGTTGAAAAGGGCCTTGCTAAGTAGCTGAGGCTGTCCATGAACCCTGATCCTCCGGTCTTAGCTTCCTGAATTCTGGGATTACAAGCGTGTGCTGTTTTTTTTTGTTTTTGTTTTTGCAGGTCTGGGGATGGAACCCAGGGGCATTCTACCTCTGAGAATACATCCCTTGCCCTGTTTTTATTCTTTATTTTGTTTTTTTTTTTAATTGGTGCATTGTAATCCTATATCACATTGGAGTACAAGATTTGAGAGGATATACAAGCACACATCATCCAATTAGCCCTCATCCAGGCCCCATCCCATTCCCTCCCCCTCCCTCGATCCCATGCTTGTTTGGTGATTAACTTTGATACATATGTTTATGTACCTCCTGCGTTTTAAAGAGGCTCCATCCTCCCCTATTCCATACCCTCTGATTGGTCACCTTAGTTGCTTCAGTATAGGGCCCTTTCTATAGCTCGACCTCTTCCTGTTGCCCCTTTCCTCCTAGTTTTTGCTGATTAGGGGAAGCATCTGATTTTTATTTTCTGCGATATTTCTCTGTGCATGCCGCGTTGCAAGTACTGATCCCACTCTTGACGGCCCCAGTAGTGGCCTGGCTACCCGGTAGACTGATCCAGACCTCGCTGGCTCAAGCAGCGGCCTTGCCTCACGGGAGGCCCCGATTCTGCTCTTGCTGGCCCCTACACCAGCCTAACCCCTCAGCTGGCTCTGATCCCAGCCTTGGAGGCCCCAGTGGCAGCCTTGTCTCACAGCAGGCTCCGATGTCGGCCATTGGCCCCAGCACCAGCCTAACCCCTTGGCAGGCTCCAATCCCGGCCTCGGAGGCCCCAGCACCGGCCTAGCCTCACGGTAGGCTCTGATCCCGGCCTCACTGGCCCCAGCACCGGCTTAACCCCTCGGCAGGCTCCGATCCCAGCCTTGGAGGCCCCAGTAGTGGCCTTGCCTCACGGAAGGCTCTGATGCCGTCCGCTGGCCCCGGCCCCGGCCTAACCCCTCGGCAGGCTCCAATCCAGGCCTTGGAGGCCACAGCACCGGCCTTTCCTCACGGTGAGCTCCGATTCTGGCCTTGCTGGCCCTGGCACCGACCTAACCCCTCGGCAGGCTCTGATCTCGGCCTTGAAGGCCCCAGCACCGGCCTTGCCTCACGGCAGGCTCCGATCCCGGCCTCACTGGCCCCAGCATCGGCCTAACCCCTCAGCAGGCTCTGATCTTGGCCTCAGAGGCCCCAGTAGTGCCCTTGCCTCATGGTAGGCTCTGATGTCAGCCATTGGCCCCGGCACCGGCCTAACCCCTCGGCAGGCTCCGATCCCAGCCTCGGAGGATCCAGCACCGGACTTGCCTCACGGCAGGCTCCGATCCCAGCTTTGTTTTGTCCGTCACCGGCCTCACCCCTCAGCAGGCTCCAATCTGAGCATCCTCTTCGCTCAACCAATTGTCCCACGTTCTCGAGGGTGCGTGGTGGTAACATTCTGCCTCTGGGGTTATTATTTCAAAGGTTCCAGGTGTAATGCATCAGATCTCTGCCTCCCCTGAGTATTGGCCACTGCCATTGCCACTGCCTCCACCATTTCAAATCCTTCCCAAGCTCTGAATGTTGTCCCACTCTGAATGTTGTCCAATGTTCCTAAGCATGCGTGACGGTAGCATTTGACATTTGGTGTAATTTCTCCAAAAAAATAAGGTTGGTAGAATCTGATTTCTGCTTCTCCTGAATACAAGTCTCCACCACCATCGCGGAGACCGCTTTCAACACCGCCTTTCTCCTTAGTCTCTGCTAAACTCTCTCCTTATAGGTGATGTCCAAGATTCTTAACAATATAGAGAAACAGCAGTCCTCCTTCACGGGGATTTTTTCCATAAGTTCCAGTGCATTTGGATAAGTTTTGTCTGCATCTCCAGTGTCCTGGCATCCGCCACGGCTTTCTTAACCCCTCTCCGATATTTTTCTTTTTTCTTTTTCTTTTTCTCTTTTTCTTTTCCTTTTTTTTTTTTTTTAATAAGAGAAGACAGTATATGTGGTTTGAGGAGGTAGTGGGATCAGGCACTCAGTAGCACTGTGACCTGGTCGGTTTCCCCATGGGTCCAGCATGCTCCGCACTACTCCACCTGGGGCCCAGAGTCCTATGACCCGGGCTCCAGCTGTTCCAGGGTCCAGCGTGCCCCGCCTGACCCCTGCCCGGGACCCAGGATCTTACTGGGCCCGGTTTCTCCAGGGGTTTGGTGTGCTACGCACGGTCCGGCTCAGGACCCAGAGTCCCACGACCCGGGCCCCGGCTGGCGTGCCCCGTGCGACCCCTGCCTGGGACCCAGGGTACTGGGTTTATTCTTTATTTTGAAACAGGTCTCAGTAAGTAGCTGAAGCTGCCTGCAAACCGCGATTCTCCAGTGTCAGCCTCCCAAATGATGGGATTACAAGTGTGCGCCACCACGCTTGGCTCAAGCGTGTACTTTTTAACAAGTAACTCCCATTAGCTCTATGGACTTCAGTTTCTTCATATGATATTAGCAATTAAGGTGAATGACCTACAAGATTCCTCATCTCTATAATTCTATGACACTCTTCATGTAATTGTGATGAAATAATTGGCCAAACCTGATGAGTCAATTGAGTATGAGAAGATAAGTCAGGAACTTCAAAATTTTGAGACTCCTGGAGAATAATAATGCTCTTAGTAAAAATGGGGAAATATCAAAGAGGAGGTAAGTTTAGGAGTTTTGAACTTCCTTTAAAAATCCAAAGAAGGAATCCAGAGCTAGGGATGGACTATTCCTATTGATTTTTCTTATTACTATGTAGAGATTCTTCAGTTCAGTCGAGGTTTTTTATTTTTTTAGTATATTTCCTCAGCTAGATTAATTTTATTTATTTATTTATTTATTTATTTATTTATTTATTTGGTGGTACTGGGTTCCTGGAAGCCCTTCTACCTCCGGGCTACATTCCCAGACCTATTTTATATTTTATTTGGAAACAGGGTCTCTTAAGCCAGCGAGGCTGGCTCTGAACCAGCGTGAACTTCCTGGCTCTGCTTCCCAAGCGCGGGGATTACAAGCGTGTGCCACCATGCCTGGCCTAGCTAGATTCATTTTAAACCCAGGCTACTTAGTGACTTTTTTTCTTTTTTGCCCATATTTGCCCAACCTCTAGTGGTTGCTGGAGGTTGGAAGTGGAAAGAATGGAGAGATGTTGACCCCAAAGTACAATTCATGGTGAGTGAGTCCCAGAGCACTGTTGCCCAGCATAGCGGCTGTACTTAGTAGTACTATTTGCTAAGAGAGCAGATCTTAAAGGTTCTTACCAGAGAAACAAGGTGACTGTGCAGTGGTAGGTATGTAAGTGACTGACAGCCACTTCACAATCATACACACATCAAAATGTCACGTTGAATACTGTAAATAGGTGTAATTTTTATTTGCCAATCGTGCCTCAATAAAGCTGAAGAAATGTGGTCAATGTGTACATCAATAACGTGTGTGTGTGTGCACTAGGATTAGAACCCAGGGCCTTGCACATGCTAAGCAGGTACTCTACCACTTACTCCAACTCCATTCTTTTTTTTTTTTTTTAATTTTTTTTTTTATTGGTGCACTGTATTCATACATCATAGTAGGATACATACTTTTGTAGACATACATGCACACTTTTCCCAGTCAGCCCCCACCCAATCCCCACCCCATTCTCTCCCTATCCCTTCCTCCCATGCTTGGCTTAGTAGTTGACATCTAGTATTATGGCAATTTATCTAAAATTAAAAATGATACTCTCACATAACAGTTTCATTTGTCTGATACCAAGCTTTTGATGACTTAAAGATAACATTTCAATATTTCTTTTTGCTTTCTTTCTTACCAGAGAATATGTTTTTCTATTTTTTTAGGTGAAACTATCATATATTTATATATTTATTTTTCAGAAAAAAATCTATCCTAATATTGCAATTCTTCTAAAAATATTCGGAGAACAAAATTAATAAAATTACCAATGCTTGAAACTACAGCAGTTGTTTGTTGAGATGTTTGCCTTTGGCAATAATACTTGGTATTTGATTTCTTAGAACTGTTTTCTGCATGTCTTAAATTTATACTTCTGATTATGTGGCTTTATAGTTATGGTCATGGCTTTTTCATATATGTCTGTCTTATTTTTCTAAAGTAATATCACTATGTTAAGGGAATTACCTTTTTACTTCTTTAATCCTTAATGACCTGGGCTCTGAAATAAATTCCATTAACAGAATAACTTTGTTTGATAGGTGATTTAATTTTTAAACAAAGAAGATTACTTCTTTATTTTCTAATCAGCAGATTACCACTTGTAGGCATTTCTTGAAATGGTTCAATGTAACTTACTAAATGTACTTTTATTTCTTTTTTTATTTACAGAGTTCAAAGCATGCCTATTTTTAAGGAAGTAAAGGTACATCTTTTAGAAGATGCCGGCACAGAAAAGGATACTATTACTCAGGAGGCTAGAACTTCGCCCAGTGGGATTGATTCGGCTACAACTGTGGCTGCTGCGACTGCTGCTGCCATCGCAACAGCAGCTCCGCTGATAAAGGTAAATTTTCCTCCCCAGATATTTCTAATATACTTTGTTAAATATAACATATTAAGAATTGATTCTGTTAGTAGTTGTATTCAACTGTAGACTTAGGCACATATGGCTGTTCTCAGTTTGAAAGAATTTTACTATTTGTGATTATTTTCAGGAGTTATAAAAATTATACTTCATTGCTGTGATGGTGCTGTTGAATCCAATTTTTCCACATGTAGTGCTTAAAGTCTTGAATCCTGCGCCTTGGCAACCTGGATGATTGGGCATTCTTATTTGAAAGCTAGTGGGAGCATGTTAGTTTGGAATGAGGAAGAGAGAGATAAGAGTAGACACATGACTTTAATAGGTAGCAGAGCTAAGACATGAACTAAAGGCTGCTGACCTAACTTTGCCTTAACATTAATTATCAGAAGCTGCTTTACTTTGCTATTTTCTTTAATTTCCATTAAAGTTTCTTATTTCTGGCATTGTAAAATTCTATCTGACAATTTTTTCTTTTTTAATGAGAGGAAACATACCTAATGATTGCTATCTCCTGCCTTTTGCTTCTTCTTCTTCTTTTTTTTTTTTTTTTGTAGTACTGGGGATGAAACCCAGGGGCATTCTACCTCCGAGCTATACCCATAGCCCTATTTTTCAGTCTTTTTTTTTAGTTTTCATTTGTTTATTTATTTTTTTTGCAGGTCTGGGGATGGAACCCCAGAGACATTAGACCTCCGAGCTACACCCTCTGCCCTATTTTTTTTTATTATTCATTATTTTGAAACTGGGTCTCACTGAGTTGCAGAGGGCCTCATTAAGTAGCTGAGGCTGTCCGGGAACCGCAGTCCTCAAGTCTCAGCCTACTGAATGCTGGGATTACAAGCATGTGCCACCACGCCTGGCTCGGTCTTTTTTTTATTTTTGAAACAGGGTCTCACTGAATTGCGAAGGGCCTTGCTAAGTAGCTGAGGCTGTCGGCAAACCGCGATCCTCTGATCTCCACCTCCCGAATGTTGTGTGCTCCACCATGCTAGGCTAGTGCCTTTTAACTTCTTTACGCTAAAAATAAAGGCATTATGGGTGAACATGGTTCATAGATGGACATTCTAACTTGACAATTTCTCATTATCAGTTGTTTCAAATAACCTTTCTAGTAAATTGAACTTTTTTGGTATTCTTCTGTAATATGAAATATTTTGTTTTTATTGTTTTAGGTGCAGAGTGATTTGGAAGCAAAAGTTAATTCTGTTACAGAATTACTTAATAAGTTACAAGAGACTGATAAACACTTAAAACGAGTTACAGAGCAGCAAACAAATATTCAGAATAAACAGGAGAAACTACATTGTCATAATTATGAAAAGCAAATGAATGTGGTTATGGAGCAGCACATTAAGTACCTTGAAAAATTACAACAACAACAAATGGATATTCAGGTATCTATAGTAAAGCCAGTATATGTTTTCATAATCTTTCATCCCTTGCGTCTCTAAGTTGGTTTTCATTAACCATTATTTCTTATTTGGAAACAGGGTCTCACTAGGTTGTTGAGAGCCTTGTTAAGTTGCCAAGGCTGGATTTAAACCTGCAAACCTTCTGTCTCAGCTTCCCAAGATTACAGGGGGTGTACTATCATGTCTGGCTATGAGGCCCTGTTTCAAAATAAAAAGAATAAAATAGGGCTGGAGGTATAGCTTGGCATAGAAGGCCCCTTGATTCAATCTCCAATACTTTAAAAAAATAAAGAATTTAAATCAGTTATTAGTTAAAATATACATTTCAAGCCGGGCATGGTGGTGCACGCTTGTAATCCCAGCGCTTGGGAGGCTGAGACAAGAGGATCGCAGTGGTTCGAAGCCAGCCTCAGCTATTTAGTGAGGCTCTCAGCAACTTAGTGAGACCCTGTTTCCAAATAAAATATAAAAAGAAATAGGTCTGGGAGGATAGCCTGGAGGTAGAAAGCCTCTGGATTCTACCCCCAGTACCACCAAAAAAAATAACTAAATAAAATATACATCAAGTATTTAAATACATAATGCCCAAAACTATGTTATTACTCTAATCTCATGCTATATAAATGCATATACTGTTGTTGCTACAAAGCAGTTCTTACATTTGAATGAATGCTTACTATCTGTGATTTTCAAGCCTTCAAATGAAATACTACTTTACAGGATTTTAAAAAAGGAAATGTTTTAGTGTTAAATTCATCTTCTTTTTTTTTTTTTTTTGTACTGGGGATTGAACCCAGGAGCATTCTACCTCCAAACTATACCTCTACCCCCCTATTTTCTATTTTTTATTTTGAAACAGGATCTTACTAGATTGCTGAGAGTCTCAGCTATACTGTTGAGGATGTCCTTGACCCTGCAATCCTTCTGCCTCAGCCTCCCAAGTACTGGGATTACAGGTGTACGCCACCACATCTGGCTAGTTTTAAATTCTTTGGTTAAAGTATAGTCTAGTGTTAGGGCCCTTTCTTCTTGGTCCTCTTTTAGGCTGTTGCATTTGCCTCTAACTCATCTCTGAGAAGGAAAGGAAGACTCTCAGATTTAGAATTGTTAAGGAAAATGATTGTTACACAGTAATCAAACTTAACCCAAGTATTTGGGATACTACATTCTTCCAATCTCTGCTATACTACAGTGATAGTTGCTATATAAGATATATTTTCAGCCGGGTGTGGTGGCTCACGCTTGTAATCCCCGTGCTTGGGAAGCGGAGACAGGAGGATCGCACAGGTTCGAAGCCAGCCATGCTGGCTTAAGAGACCCTGTTTCCAAATAAAAAAATATAAAATAGGTCTTGTAGTGTAGCCTGGAGGTAGAAGGGTTTCCAGCAACCCCAGTACCACCAAAAAAAAAAAAAAAAAGATATATTTTCATTGTTTAGTAAGTGTAATAAATTTTCAAGTCTGCTAATCTCAATTCATTTTATCATCTCACTCTTTCAAATGATACTTGAAATTAATAAAATAATTTTATTTCTTCTAGGCACATTTTATTAATGCTGCACTCAAGACTAATAGTGTTCAGCCTGTTAACATGCTTCCTTCCAGAGCAGTGGAAAAGTATTCAGTAAAATCAGAACATCCTAATCTTGGTAGCAGCAATCTATCTTCACATACCACATTTGTTTCCAGACAAGGTAAAAATATTTAGCTTCTTACAAATAAAAAAATGTCAGCTATGAGTTTTGTGCTATAAAGCTGAAAACTTAATTAAGTGGTAATTTATAAAATTTAGTTATAGGAAAGCCAAGCATGGTGGCACACTCTTGTAATCCCAGCATTTGGGAGGCTGAGACAGGAGGATCCAGGTTTGCGGCCAGCTTCATCTACTTAGTGAGGCCCTCCACAACTTAGTGAGATCCTGTTTCAAAATAAAGATTAAAAAAATAGGGCTGGGAGTATATATAGCTCAGAGGTAGAATGCACCTGAATTCCATCCCCAGAACCGAAAAGAAAAAAAAATTAGTTATAGGAGTCCCTTTTTTTTTTTTTTTTAATAAAATTAGTTCTTTTTTCGGGTCAAGTAAATTTTAGGTTATTTTGTAATTTGTTTAAATTATGGATCATGCTCTAATTTATGATTTAATAACTTTCATAAGTTGTCAGATACACTTATAAATTTAGAAAAATTTTACTTATATAGTATCAGAAACACTTGTAAACCAGGCATGGTTTACACTTGGGATGGCATGCGCCATCACTTGGGAGGCTGAGACAGGAGGACTGCAGTTTGTGGACAGCTTCAGCAATTTGTGAGGCCTTCTTATTTGAGACCCTGTTTCAGAATAAAGAATAAAAATCAGACTGAGTGGAGCTCAGAGGTAGAATGCCTCTGGGTTCTATCCCTCACCAGAAAAAAAAAAAAAAAAAAAAAAAAACCACAATTGTAATATAACTTTTCCAGTTTTTTTTTTTTTTTTTTTGGTGGTACTGGGGTTCCTGGAAGCCCTTCTACTCCCAGACCTATTTTATATGGAAACAGGGTCTCTTAAGCCAGTGCAGCTGACTTCGAACCTGTGCAATCCTCCTGTCTCCTCCTCCCAAGCGCGGGGATTACAAGCATGCGCCATCACGCCCAGCAATTTTACAGTTCTTTGACAAACTGCATATTTACTGGTTTTCTTGCTTCTCTCAGGAGAAAAACCACTTGAATACAGTTATAAGCTCCTGTAGTCTTCTTAAATGTGGTTTTGCTTACTGAGATTTCAGTTACCAACAGTTATTTATGATCTAAAGAAATATTAAATAGAAACCAGAAATGAGCAATTGGTAAGTTTTAAAATGCACATTATTCTGAGCAGCATGATGAAGTCTCATGCTGTCCACTCACTCTTGCCCAGAATATGAATATTTATGTCCAGTTATCCATAATATACCATATGTATCTATGGGGAAAAACTGTGTGTGTGTGTGTGTGTGTGTGTGTGTGTGTGTGTGTGTATCTGTATGTATGTATAAAGAGAGGGGGATCTTGGTACTCTCTGCAGTTTGTTATCCACTGAGGGTCTTAGAATATATTTCCCATGCATAGGGGTAAGGCTACTATATTTTTAAATGGTTTTAGAGTTACTACTGCAATCTATCTTAAAATAATTTTGTTTTGTGTTTACAATAACAAAGGAATACTTAGCTTATGAAACAAACCTTTGGATTTTAAGTTAAAATCAATATTTGAATTAACAAAAAAAATCAGGGGACTATCCCCCTACTTTTTTTGGTGGTATTGGGGGTTGGACCCAGGGGGATTCTCCCACTAAACTACACTTCCAGCATTTATTTATTTATTTATTTTTATTTTTTGGTACTGGGGTTTGAACCCAGGGACATTCTACCTCTGAGCTACATCCCTATCCTTATTTTTTAATTTTTATTTTGAAACAGGGTCTCTCTAGGTTGCTGAGGCTATCCTCGAACCTGCCATTCTCTTATCTCAGCCTCCTGTATACTAGGATTACAGGCATGCATCACCATGCTTGGATTATTTTTTATTTTGAAACAGGTTTTCATTAAATTACTGTGTGCTGACCTTGAACCTGTGATCCTCTGTCTCAGCCTCCCAAGTACTGGGATTACAGGCATGTACCACCAAGCCTTGCAAGGATGAAGTTATTTCTATATATTTGTTAATAATTTGGGTATCCTACATACTATTGCTTGTGTGTGTGTGTGTATGTGTGTGTGTGTGTGTGTGTTAATAAAAACTGAACTTAAGGTGCTCTACCTCTGAGATAAACCCCCAGCTTTTTAAAAATTTTTAAAAATTTGAGATAGAGCTGGGTGTGGTGGCGCATGCTTGTAATCCCAGCATTTGGGAGGCTGAAACTGGAGGATCATGGTTCGCAGACAGCCTCAGCTACTTAGTGAGGCCCTCTGCAACTTAGTGAGACCTGGTTTCAAAATAAAGAATAAAAGATAGGGCAGGGGGTGTAGCTCATAGGTCGAATGCCCCTAGGTTCCATCTCTAGACCTGAAAAAAAAATAATTTGAGATAGGATCTTACTAAGTTATCCAGGCTGGCCTCAAACCTATGATATTTCTGTCTCAGCCTTCCAAATATTGAGATTACAAGTGTGCAACACTGTACCTGGCTGAATTTTATTTTTAAACACATGGAATAATAATATCCTACAACCTAAAATTTTCAAAGCTAAACTTATTATTTTTATTTTAAAGCTCCTTTAAGAGTGGTTGGAGATGTGGGCTTTGATGGACAGAAATCTCCTTTGGAGACACCAGCACCTCGAAGGTTTGTTCCTGTACCTGTTTCAAGAGATGATGAAATGTCAAAGAGGGAAAATTCTATAGAAGAAAAAGAAAATATGGAAATGTCAGGCCATAGAGGTAAGCAAGCAACTATAATTAGCACACACCTTTTATTAGACCTATTTATTTTTTTGTGTGTGTGACACTAGGGATTGAACCCAGGGGCAGTCTACCTTTGAGCTATATCTCTAGTCCTATTTTATTTTTATTTGGAAACAGGGTCTTGCTAGGTTGATAAGAGTCTCACTACTTGCTGATGGTGTACTTAAACCTGTGATACTCATGTCTTATAGCCTCCCAAGTACTGGGATTACAAGCATGTACCACCAGCCTGGCTTACTAGACATATTTCAAATTAGGAAATTGTCCTCAAAATTTTCTCACCTATAATATAGAATTCTCTCTTCTCAGATTTTCCTACTCATGATTTAGAATAATGTGGGATCTCTATTTTCAGTATTTTTTAAATGGTACTGGGCAGATCATTTCTCTAGATTATTTGTAGGAGTTGAAGGTACAGCTTTATAATTATTCTTATCCCCTATGGGCTCTTAAACCTTTAATAAATAAGTTTTATTATTAATAAATAAAACATACTTTTCTGAAAGTAAGATTAATCAAATTTAGAATATGCTTCCTCATATTGTTTTTATTATTTATTTATTTATTTTTTCAGTACTGGGGATGGAACCCAGGGGCATTCTATCTCTGAGCAGCACACTCAGCCCTTTTTTGATTCTTTATTTTGAAACAGGGTCTCACTAACTTGCAGAGGGCCTCACTAAGTAGCTGAGGCTGTCTGTGAACCTGTGATTCTCCTGTCTCACCCTCCCAAATGCTGGGATCACAAGTGTACGTCACCATGCCATGCTTCCTTGTATTGTTTAGATGTGCATTTTAATGATGAAACTTAAAGAAATAAACATTTATCACTATGTTCAGCTGGAAAAAGTGCTAAAACATAAGCCTTTTAATTGAGAACAAAAACTATTTTGTGTGTGGTATTGGCCATTGAATGGAGGGACATTCTACCTCTGAGCTATACCCCAGCCCTATTTTTATTTTGAGACAGGATCTCACTGAATTGCAGAGGTCCTCACTAAGTAGTTGAGGCTGGCCTTGAACCTTTGTCCTACTATTTCAGCCTCCCAAGTACTGAGATTACAAATGTGAGCCACCATGCCTAGGTGCAAGAACTTTTTTTTTTTTTTTTTGGTGTACTGGGGTTCCTGGAAGCCCTTCTATGTCCAGGCTACACTCCCAGACCTATTTTTATTTGGAAACAGGGTCTCTTAAGCCAGCGAGGCTGGCTCCGAACCAGCGCGATCCTCCTGTCTCCACCTCCCAAGTGCGAGGATTACAAGCGTGTGCCACCACGCCTGGGTAGGTGAAAGAACTTTTAAAACTGACTTGATCTTACATAGCATTAAAATGTAGCCCTTTTAGTAAGTGAAAATAGTAAGCTCTAGGCTTTTATTCTTAGAATCATTTAAATACATTCTACTAAACTTGCCTCAGGCAAGTTTTAAGAATTTAGACGATAATATTTATTAAAGAAACCAGTCTCCTTGGGAGAGGAAGGTAAGAGGATCACAGGTTCAAAGCCCACCTCAGTAACTTAGTGAACAACCTAGTGAGACTCTGTTTCCAAATAAAAATTACAATAGGATTGGGAGTATGGTTTGGTGGTAGGATGCCTCTGGGTTCAATCCCTAGTAATATAAGAAAAGAAAAAAGAGAAAAAAGAATCTATCCAATCTCACCCTGAAATTTTTTATGGAGTCCCACTAAAAAGGCTAATGGAAAGATCCAATTAATTGCTGTAAAGAACTAAGTAAACCTCCTTTTTACTAATTTATCAAAGTAGTTCAATACACTGAGCTCTGTGAGCATAATAGTTCTTTTTGTGATGAAAATTCCTTCAGGCTTTTTACCTGTATAATTCAGCCTTTTATCAGTGGCTTAGGTGAGGTATGAGTATTCAGTTTCATTTGGTGAATGTATTTATAGTCTCATTTTTGTCTTAATTTGTTATCTACTGTTATAACTGAATCCTATAGGCTGGATAATTTATAAAGAAAAGAGGATTAATTAGCTCACAATTCTGGAAGTCCAAGAGCATGGTACTAGAATTTGCTTGGCCTCTAGTGAGAACCTTCCTGCTGGGTCATGACTGGTAGAAGGCATCACATGACAAGAAAGCAAGCTAGCCAGAGAGAGCTTGGCTTCATAACAAGTCCACTCCTGAAAATCCACGTGTGGGTTAATCCATTTATGGAGAAGGAACCTTCATGACCCAGTTACTTCCCAAAAGTTTCACCTCTCAAATATCGGTACATAAGGCCGGGTGTGGTGGCGCACGCTTGTAATCCCCGTGCTTGGGAGGCAGAGACAGGAGGATCACGCAGGTTCAAAGCCAGCCGCGTGTGCTGGCTTAGGAGACCCTGTTTCCAAATTAAAAAAGTATAAAAAATAGGTCTGGGAGTGTAGCCCGGAGGTAGAAGGGCTTCCAGGAACCCCAGTACCACCAAAAAAAAAAAAAAAAAAGAAAATCGGTACATAAGATTTTGGGGATTAAGTTTTCAACACATGAAATTTGGGGAACACATGTAAGCAGCTCATTTAGGCAAGAATAAAAATATATGTGAGATATTGTATAAAAGAGAAATGAACTAATATTTGGAAAATGATATTATATTTTATTGTAGGAAAAGTAAGACTATTGGAAGAAATCTTGAATAATAATGATTCTTTGACAAGAAAAAGTGATTCATCAGATACCACCTCACTAACTAGGTCAAAAAAGGAATGGAACTTTGAGAAAAGAGACAGGTAAAAATAAGCGATTGTCATGGCATTAACGAGAAGATGAAAAGATCTGGAGAACATTATGTTAAGTGTTATCAGCCAAGCACAGA
Organism: Muscardinus avellanarius; assembly: GCF_963383645.1. Classification (NCBI taxonomy): domain Eukaryota; kingdom Metazoa; phylum Chordata; class Mammalia; order Rodentia; family Gliridae; genus Muscardinus; species Muscardinus avellanarius. Next base: position 63,608,419 of record NC_137798.1, read on the forward strand.
AAGAGAAGGGACATATGTTTCCTCTAATATGCCCAAACTAGAGAGCATTGGGAATACCAGAGGGACTCCAGATAATGGAGGGGAAACGACAGCAAAGCTAGAATGGAAGGATAGGAGAAGAAGAAGGCTGAGGTTGATTAATGGAGAAACTAATCTGAATATGAGTAAAAGTATGAATATAACACGGTTAACCTGGACACTCATTGTTGGGGGGTGGGAAATGAGGCAGAAGAGGGCACCAAGCACAGTTTAAATGTATACCATTTAAAAAAAAATGCGATAGGAATGAAAGCTAGACAGGAAAGACCTTTGTTCACATTTCTAAATTTTTTTTAGGAATCTTAATAAACTTTATTATTGCTTTAAAAATTTTCTTCAAGCCAGACATGGTGGCGCACACTTGTAATCCCAGCATTCAGGGGGCTGAGACTGGAGGATCACAGTTCGCGGACAGCCTTAGCTACTTAGTGAGGCTCTCTGCAACTTGGTGAGACCCTGTTTCAAAATAAAGAATAAAAAATAGGGCAGGGGATGTAGCTCAGAGATCAAATGTCTCTGGGTTACATCCCCAGACCTGCAAAAATTAAATAAATAAATAAATAAATAAATAAATATTATCTTCAATTTAGTTACTATTTTCTGATCCTAATACATCTTCTACCTTTTTTCTATAATATACTAGTGAAATAAAGATCCCATTTTCTTAAAATGCAGAATATTATTTTCTTTTAAATTTAGAGTCTGATGATATATCTGAGTTTTACTATCCAATACAGGACATATTGTCAATACTATGACATATCTATGTATAGATATCTTGGAGTTTGTCCTGTTTGTGGTTTGTGGAGATCCTTAGATGAACAGAATAATTTTCATTAAACCTGGGAAGTTTTGGGCTATTATTCTTTTAAATTATTAGTGTGAATGACCTTTTGCTCTTTTCCTGGTACTGTATTGTATATTGGTATGCCTGATGGTGGTGTGTGTGTGTGTGTTGTGTGTTACTGAGGATTGAACCCAAGGGCATTTTACCTGAGTCATACCCTCTGTCCTATTTTATTTTATTTTTTATTTTTTGGTGGTATTTTTTATTTTTTGGTTTTTATTTTTTGGTGGTTGGAGCTCAGAGGCTTTCTACCTCCAGGCTATACTCCCAGACCTATTTTATATTTTATTTGGAAACAGGGTCTCACTAAGTTGCTGAAAGCCTCACTAAGTAGCTGAGGCTGGCTTCGAACCTGTGCAATCCTCCTCTCTCAGCCTCCCAAGCATGGGGATTACAAGCATGCGCCACCACGCCTGGCCCTATTTTATTTTTTATTATTTTACTTTATTTATTTATTTATTTATTTATTTATTTATTTATTTATTTATTTATTTATTGTGGTACTGGGGATGGAACCCAGGGACATTCTACCTACAAGCTACACCCCCAGCCCTATTTTTTTTTTTTTTTTTTTTTTTTGGTGGTACTGGGGTTCCTGGAAGCCCTTCTGCCTCCGGGCTACACTCCCAAACCTATTTTATACTTTTTTATTTTTGAAAACAGGGTCTCCTAAGCCAGCATGGCTGGCTTCGAACCTGCGTGATCCTCCTGTTTTCGTCTCCCAAGCGCGGGGATTACAAGTGTGCGCCACCACGCCCGCAGCCCAGCCCTATTTTTTATTCTTTATTTTGAAACAAGGTCTCACTGAGTTGCAGGGGACCTCACTAAGTAGCTGAGGCTGTCTGCCAATTGTCTCAGCCTCCCAAATGCTGGTATTGTAAGTGTGCTTCACCACGCCTGGCTTATTTTATATTTTGAAGCAGGGTCTTACTAGGGTGATGAGAGTCTCACTACTTGCTGAGGCTGTCCTTGAACCTGTGATACTCCTGTCTCAGCCTCCCAAGTACTAGAATTATAGGCATGTGTTACCATGCCCAGCTTAATGGTGTTTTATAGGTTTCTGAGGTTCTGCTCATTTTTCTTCATTCTTTTTTTCTTTTTATTCCTCATACTAGATGATCTCAATTAGCCTATCTTTCAAGTTTATTGAATTCTATCAACTCAAATATTGTGTCGAACCCCTCTAGTAAATTTTGTATTTCTACTTTTTTCTTTTTATTTTCTATTTGGTTAAACTTCATTCTTATACTTTCCTTTAATATTTTTGAGCTGGTTTCTTTAGTAATAGTTAATCTACTATAGTCTGTCTAGTAAGTGTAATATCTGGGATTTCTCAGGGATAGTTTCTATTGACTGTTTTTTCCTGTGTTTGGGCTATACTTTTCTATTTCTTTGTATATATCATGTTTTTGTTGACTCCTAGACATTTTAAGTTGTACAGTGAGGCAATACTAGAGGTCAGATTCTTTTACTTCCCACAATTTTTTGTTGTTTCTGGTTAATACTGTTCTGGTTATTGTGTGCCTTTTCTGGACTAATTTTAAAGTCTGGATTCTTTGTCATGTGCAACCTACTGTTAACCCACTTTCCTAATGATTGGAAACATATTTTTTTACCTTGAACTGATAAGTCTCCTGCTTTTACCTAGGAAGTAGGTGTGTGTGTGTGTGTGTGTGTGTGTGTGTGTGTGTGTGTGTGAGAGAGAGAGAGAGAGAGAGAGAGAGAGAGAGAGAGAGAGAGAGAGAGAGAGAATATATGAGTATGTGTTTGAGCAGTTTAAATGTTTGTCTTAGCTTTCACTTCCTGTTTGCATAGAGCCTCAATGTCAGCCAGATGTGAGAAATTTGGACCTTCTCTGTTTTTTTCTGGGCATGCTTGCAGCCCCATTTATGTATGACCCTCTAGATCCCCAGAAATACAGTGAAGCTTATCAAAGCTCCACTATGGATGTCTTTTTTTTTTTTTTTGTGGTACTGTAGAACCCAGAGGGCATTGCACCTCTGAGCTACACCCCCAACCCTATCTTTTAGTTCTTTTTTTAATTTTGAAACGGTCTGACTGAGTTGCAAAGGGCCTAAGTAACTGAAGCTGTCCACAAACCGCGATCCTCTGGTCTCAGCCTTCCAAATGCTCGGATTACAAGCATCGGCCACCACGCCCGGCCATTATGGATGTCTTATTCCTTAGATTTTGTAGTTTATTAGCCACAGACTTGTTTGTCTCAACTGGTATTACTATCTTTGGCAGCTGAGATGTGACACAGTTGACCCTGGTGTGTGTATATATGTTATTGGAGATGGAACCCAGGGACATTCTAAATCCGAGCTACATGCCCAACCTTATTTATTTATTTATTTATTTATTTATTTATTTATTGCAGTACTGGGGATGGAATCCAGGGGCATTCTGCCTTTGAGCTATACCCCCAGCCCTATTCTTTATTTTATTTTTTTTTAATTTTGAAGCAGGGTCTCACTAAGTTGCAAAGGGCCTCACTAAGTAGCTGAGGCCCCATTTTTTATTTTTTATTTTGAAACAGGGTCTTACTATGTAGCGAAGGGCCTCACTAAGTAGCTGAGGCTGGCTGTGAGCCTGCAATCCTCCTGTCTAAGCCTTCCAAGTATAAGGATTACAAGCATGTGCCACCATGCTTGGCTATGCAACTGTTTTTAAAAATGCTGTTGGGATAGTTTCGTATGGAGCTCACTCTTAGGTAGGTCAAATAAAGACAGACTATATGAGTAAAACTTTTTGTGAAGCTCCAAACTTGTTCAATACTTTTTAGTTGTTATTGGTTTTTAAGGATATCACAGATTTGGGAAAAGGATATTGACAATGGAGTAAGTTAAAAAAATGCTAAAAGTTGTCATTCTTTTTCAGAATCTGGCCATTTTTTCTTGAGTAAGTGCTTCTTAGGTTATTGTAAGCCATTGATTTCCAGAGTTCTGAAACAAAAAAAGATTTAAATGAGTTTTGCTGATTTTATTGATACCTTTATGAAGAAGTGGATGTTCAGAGATTCTTTCTTTACTAGTCTGGAAGTGCTTCTGAATGTTAGTTTCTTGAAAGCAAAACCAGTACTAGCACATGCCTGTAATCCCAGTACTTGGGAGGCTGAGACAGGAGGAGCACAGGTTCAAGGCCAGTCTTAGCAATAATACCTAAGCATTTCTATTCAGATCAGTTTTCTCTTATAATTTTCTATATTTCATATGTGTATCACAGAACTGCATAATTCCGTAGTGCAATTCTAATGGGATACCAGTTAGTAATTTATTCTGACAATGCATAAGAAATTTATGTAATCAACCATTTACTGAATTTATGACAATTTAGGAAACTTTTATTCTATCTATAGCACTGAAACTCTACCTTCTCAGAGATTTTCTTCCTATGAAGAACTTGGAACATCTAAAGTGACTTTGCAGAAATCTAATGATGTTCTTCATGATCTTGGGGAAAAGAAGAAAGAAACAAATGGCATGTTCCAGGTAAAAGGGGAATAGTGTTAAGATTGATGATTTGTAAAAATTATGAAGGAATAAAAAAGTTTTGAAGATAGGAGTCAGGAAGAAAGTAAAGATAAAGCACTAAAAAACGTTTTGGCCAAGTCTATTCCCTTTACAGAATTTTTTCTAAAATCTTCACCAAATGATTTCTTCTTACCACTTGTTTGCCTACACTGAGCCACATGGCCATCTCTGTCTTTCCAGTTTCGTGTGTGTGTGTGTGTGTGTGTGTGTGTGTGTGTGTGTGTGTGGTACTGGGGGTGGAAATCAGGGACTTTCTACTTCTGGGCTACATTCACAGACCGTTTTTATACTTTATTTGGAAATAGGGTCTCACTAAGTTGCTGAGAGCCTCACTAAGTAGCTGGGGCTGGCTTCGAACTTGTGCAATCCTCCTGTCTCAGCCTCCGAAGTGCTGGGATTACAAGCCTGCCACCACGCCTGGATCCACCTTCTCTTGGAGAGCAAGGAAGGGAGAAAATGCTGTGAATGGCCTTGTGTATTCAGCCCACAAGGTCTGACATAACTACCTACAGCCTTGTTTAGCAATAGAGCTTTCATGACCACTGAACTGCCTAGCAGTGCTGTGGATTCTCCACCTCTGGTTTATATAGCATCCCTACTAGTACTTCTAAATTGAAAAACAAGATCAGTTGCCATCTATTCCCTTGTACCTCTTCAGTTTGAAAACTTGGGTTCTCAGAATATGTTGGAGTAGTTTATTCCCACAACAATAGTAATATTGTTGCTTGGATTATAATAACAGATTATTATAATAATAGATAATTAATGAATATTGCTTGGATTAAAATAATCAAGGTAAAGCTGGACAGCTGAACATGGTGGTAATTGCAGTACTTGGGAGGATAAGACCAGGAGAATTGAAGTTCAAGGACAGCCTTAGCACCATGGTAAGACTGTTAGCAACATAGGGAGACCCTGAGGGTATGGCTCAGAGGTAGAATGCCTTTGTGTTCAATCCCCAGTACCAACAACAACAAATTAATGTAATTTAAACATGGTACCTTTTTTTTCCCTTTTAAGTCAAAAGAATCTCTAATTATGTTGAGGCTTGCTGATCTTCCACAGAATTCTATTAAACGTCAAACAACCAATACAAAGAGATCTGTATTGAAAGATGCTGAGAAGATTTTGAGAGGAGTACAAAACAATAAAAAAGTACTTGAAGAAAACCTGGAAGCCATTATTCGTGCAAAGGATGGAGCTGCTGTATATTCATTTATCAATGCATTATCCACTAATAGGTAAGAGAATGCTGGCATCCCAGGATTATTTGTGAAAATGCCAGTCCCATTCTAAGGTTTTTCTAAATATTTTATTTTTACTAATGGAAATTTTCCTCATAATTTTTTTCTCATTGTCTACATCTTTGTTTTTTTAAAATATATATTCTTGCCGGGCGTGGTGGTGCATGCTTGGGAGGCTGAGACAGGAGGATCGCACAGGTTCGAAGCCAGCCTCAGCTACTTAGTGAGGCTCTTGGCAACTTAGTGAGACACTGTTTCCAAATAAAGTATAAAATAGGTCTGGGAGTATAGCTCGGAGGTAGAAAGCCTCTGGGTTCCACCCCCAGTACTACCAAACCAAACAAAACCCAAAACATATACTCTTCAAACATTTGATGAAAACTAATACCATTGGTTTTTCCTTTTCAGATGAAGGATGTTGGGCTACATTGTAGTTTCAAACTTAGATAACTATATCTGATCTAGTCCTGTTCTCAGGGCATAAATGCTAATTGAAGAAAATTCTTTTTTTCTCTTTTGTAGAGAGATGTCAGAGAAAATTAGGATAAAAAAGACAGTAGATGAGTGGATTAAAACTATTTCTGAAGAAATTCAGGTATGTCTTGGAAAAAAAACAAAAGTTAAGTAAATTCTCAGAATATGACATTGATTCTAATTTTTTTTCCTCTTTTGTGGTACCAGCAATTGAACTCAGGAGCATTCTACCACTGAGCTACACTGCCAGCCCTACTTTTTATTTTTGTTTTTAAACAGGGTATCACTAGGTTGATGAGACTCTCATTACTTGCTTAGGCTTTCCTCAAACCTGTGATCCTCCTTTCTCAGCTTCCCAAGTACAAGCATGTGCCACCACATCTGGGCTGATTCCAAATTCTAAATGACATACTTGTTCACAAAATATTCCTTACCTATAGGTTTGTTTGTTTGTTTGTTTATTTAGTGGTACTGGGGATGGAACCCAGGGGCATTCTACCTTTGAGCTACACCTCTAACCCTATTTTTTATTCTTTATTTTGAAACATGGTCTCACTGAGTTGCAAAGGGCCTCACTAAGTAGCTGAGGCTGTCCACAAACCACAATCATCCGGTCTCAGCCTCCCAAATGCTGGGATTACAAGTGTGTGCCACCATGCCTGGCTCATTTAAAATTTTTAGTTTTTGCTGGGCATGGTGGTGCAGGCTTATAATCCAAGTACGAGGCTGAAACAGGAGGATTGCAGGTTCATAGCCAGCATCAGCTACTTAGTGAGGCCCTCTGCAACTTAATGAGACCCTGTTTCAAAATAATGAATAAAAAATTCGGACTGGGGATATAGTTCAGAGGTAGAATGCCCCTGGGTTCCATTCCTAGTACTTAAAATAAAAGAAAAGGAAAGAAAGGAAGAAAGAAAGAAAGAAAGATTAAATTTTATTCATCCATTCTTTGTATTTTTGTATTTACTTAGTAAGAATTAGGGGCTAGGCAAAGGAAGAAAGAGGAAGAGAGAGAAAAAGGAAAAAGAGAGAAAGAGGGAGAGAGAGAAAAAGGAAATTAAGACTTTTATATTTTTGTTTTTAGAGAGAGGAAAAAGAAGAGAGAGGAGGTGAGCAGAGAGAGGAGAAAGTGAGCAGAGAGAGAGGAGAAAGAAGGGAACAGTAGGGAGGGAGGAGCATGGATAAATTAGAGTTGAAACACCCAAAGTTAAAGAGGGAAAAAAATCTCACTGAGTTTCCAAGGTTAATAGGTATATAGAAGTCAGTTCCAGATGGAAAAAAGTCTTTCTCACATTCACAAAAGTTATGGTATATCTTCAGGTTTTAACATTGTTAAATCTGTGGGGGGGGGTGGGAGAGAGAGAGAGAGAGAGAGAGAGAGAGAGAGAGAGAGAGAGAGGGAGAGAGTGTGTGTGTGTGTGTGTGTGTGTGTGTGTGTGTGTGTGTGTGTGTGTGTTTTATACTGAGGACTGAACCTAGAGGCATTCTACCTCTTAGCTATATCCCTGGCCTATTTTATTTTTTACTTTTTGCAGTACTAGGGATAGAACCGACGGGCTTTCTAGCTCCGAGTTACACTCCCAGCCCTATTTTTTATTCTTTATTTTGAAACAGGGTCTTACTGAATTGCAGAGGGCCTCACTAAGTAGCTGAGGCTGGCCACAAACCTTAATCCTCCTGTCTCAGCCTCCCAAATACTGGTATTACAAGTATGTGCCACCACACCAGGCCTTATTTTATTTTTTATTTTGCAGTATAGTCTCACTGAGTTGCAGAGGGCCTTGCTAATAAATTGCTGAGACTGGCTATGAACTTGGAATCCTCCTGTCTCAGCCTCCCAGGTACTAGAATTACTAGTGTGTGCCATCTTGCCCAACGTGGGAGTTATTTTTATTAAAGGATTAGTAATAGAAAATTGTTAAAGCTTTATATGTTTGAAGGAGCAGAACTAGACAGGATAACCTGTAATTTTGTCTTGGAGGCTACGGTGATATTTTTCTGACTATAAGATGTGTTTGTATGCTTACTCACAATGGTAGTAAGGTGAAGTGTCCATTCTGATTTTTACTTAGGAATATGTATCTCTAATGCAATTATGAAGAATTTATATTAGCTGCTACATGATGTGCTGGAAAAATAGTTGAACCTGGGAGTCAGGAAATTTGGAATCTAGTCTGTCTTTGCAGCCCACTGGCAGTATTACTTTGAGTTCTATGTAAAATATATTGTTTCAACCTTATTATTTTAATTTATAAACATTTATCTCAGAGCTATATTACAAACTATTCACTTTTGTGAAAATTATTTTCTATTTAATTTGTCTTAAGTTACTAAATTTCTATGGTTCAAATGTCTAAAAGTGTAAAGAAATGTTTGTAATGAAAAGTTGCCCTCTTATCCTTGTACCTTATATACTATTTTCCATACCCCTTCTTCATAAAATACTAGTCTTTTTAGTTCTTGTTTATTCTTCTAGATAATTTATATTCATATATAAGCTAATATCCTTTCTCTCTAAAGCACCTAAAACTGGTAAACTCTACTTAAATAACAGCATAAATTCTAATGCTTTCTCATATGAGACCATTGTAATTTTCCTAAGTTTTAAGTAATTTAAATTTTGATTGCCTTAGGATGAACTAGCAAGAAAAGACTATGAACAAAAGAGATTTGATCAGAAGAATCAAAGGACCAAGAGAGCTCAGAATATGAGTAAAGATGTTAAAACCAACACACAAGACAAAATTGTAAACAAATCTGTGATTCCAAGAAAACATTCTCAAAAACAAAAAGAAGAGAATTTTAGAAATCCAACTATGAGAGGCATGCCTGCTTTAAATTTACAGAAAGAAAGAAAAGAAGTAAGATCTTAACTTGGTTTCATGATATGAATGTTTATTATAATTGATCATTTTCACTAAGATATAAATATTGAAGTAAAATATAAATATATTTTGATCCCATAATGTGGGAGGCACAGTACAAAATTTGTAGTTGTTTTATTTTCAGATGTCATACTTAGTTGTTGTTTTTTTTAAAGACATAGGGTTCCACTGTGTTGCCCATGCTCAAGCTATTCTGCTGCCTTGGCCTCTCAAGTAGCTGAGATGACAGGTCTGTGCCATCACGTATGGCTGGAGGTCTCATACTTACAATTATAGTGTTATAGCACGTGGATCTAGAGATTCATCCAGTCCCCAAACTAGATTCTCTTGTTCATGGTACTCAAGAGTGTGTTTTATCTTCATTTGTATGTACTTTATTGCTGTTGTTTTTCAAATTTAATAAATCTATGTTTAGTAATTAATGAATGCAAGACATAGTTGTAGATGCTTTGGGTGGAATTTTTTTGACTACTTTAACTAGGTTTTAATCTTCTTAATGCCAAACATATATTGTTGAGAAGATTAGTACTTGGGACTTAGTAAATGTTCATTAAATGTTGCTCTTCTGTGTCATTTAGGTTATGATTGAAAGTGGGGTCAGGAATGTATAAAAACTAGGCTTATCATCTTTTGAAAAAATATTTTACTGAACCCATGGACATTCTACCTCCAAGCTATACCCTTAGTTCTTTTTAAAATGTTTTGTTTTGAAAGAGGGTCTTATTACATTGCTGAGGCTAGTTAGCCTCACACATATGATCTTCCTATCTCAGCCTCCCAGGTGCTGGGATTACAGGCATGTACCAGCATGTCCAGCTCTTTTTATTTTATTTGAATATAATATGTAAGATGCAGTTGTGTGTGTGTATGTGTGTGTTGATTACTGGGTATTGAACTCAGGAGCATTTTACTTCTGAGCAAACCCTCATCCTATTTTATTTTTTACTTTTGAAACAGAGTCTCACTAGGTTGATGAGAGTTTCACTACTTGCTGAAGTTGGCCTCAAACCTGAAGTGCTCCTGTCTCAGCCTCCCAAGTACTGGAATTACAGGGGTGTGCCACCGTGCCTGCCTATGAAATGTGTTTAAACATTATTTTTGGTGCTGAAAATACTCTAATAAGAATTTCCATGTATCTTAGGTGGATGAATTTGTTTGGTTTGTTTTTGATGTTTGTTTTTTGGTACTGCAGATTGATCCCAGGGAAACTCTACTTCTGAGTTATACTTCCAGTCTGTTTTATTTTTATTTATTTTATTTATTTTTTGTGGTACTGGGGGTGGAACCCAGAGGCTTTCTGCCTCTGGGCTATACTCTCAGACCTATTTTATACTTTTATTTGGAAACAGTGTCTCACTAAGTTGCTGAGAGCCTCACTAAGTAGCTGAGGCTGGCTTTGAACCTGTGCAATCCTCCTGTCTCAGCCTCCCAATTGCTGGGATTATAAGCGTGCACCACCACGCCCGGCTGTTTTATTTTGAAATAGGCTTTTGCTAAATTCCTGAGGCTGTCCTCAAATCTGTGATCCTCCTGTTCAGCCTCCTAAGTACTAGAATATCAGGCATGCCCCACCATGCCTGGCTAGGTGAGTGATTTTTATATTTATATATCAGGATTTAAAAACTCATATTGGAAAGCTATATTCAGAATTTTAAGGGATGTTTAAAGTAGAGGATTTTGCCGGGAGTGGTGGCACACACTTGTAATCCCAGCATTTGGGAGGCTGAGAGGAGGATCTTGGTTTGCATACAGCCTCAGCTACATAGTGAGGCCCTTTGCAACTCAGTGACACCTGTTTCAAAGTGAAGAATGAAAAATAGGCCTGGGGGTGTCACTCAGAGATTGAATGCCCCAGGGTTCCATCCCCAGTGCTTCAATAAAAAAATAATAGAGGATATTTCTTACCTGATCATTTTTCAAGTACACTTTTATTGGTGCATGTATTCTCACATCATAATGTAGTTCAGAATGATAGGGTTATATATGCCCATAGCACTTGATGAGCTGATCATTTTTTTTATAGTACTAGCAAAAGGATGTTTTAGAAAATTTAGGTAAGTATTTAATGTCCATTTTCATGGTGAATTTAGTAATTGTATTCATAGGGGCTTTTGAAATCAACCACAGTGATACAAGATGAGGATTATATGTTACAAATATATGGAAAACCAGTTTATCAGGGCCATCGTAGTACTCTTAAAAAAGGACCATATCTCAGATTTAATTCTCCATCTCCTAAGTCCAAGCCACAGAGACCAAAAGTAATAGAACAAGTTAAAGGTAAGGAACTTCATTTTTGTGTTTTACCTCATTTTTATGGTATCAGTTTAAGATTTTAAGTTTTCTTTTATTTGCTTTTTATTTATTACTTATAGCTCAAGTTATATATTTCTGAGACATGAAAAAAATGAAGAAATAGACCAGACCTTAAAAGATCAAGGCACAAAGTAGGAAAGTGAGAAGAAATGTAGGAGTAGATGGAATCTTTAGATAATGTATTGTAAATTTTTATTTAGGGGGTAATGAGTCTTGGACAATCTAAATTATAATTTTGGAAAAGTGCACATTTCCTTGAAGGCCCTGATCCACCATGTTCTTATGAACAAACAGATCAGCCAGATGCTATTTACTGTTGTCTAGTGTTGATTGCACTTTTGCAGTGTTGATTATTCTCAAAGAGCTTTAAGTAGCAAAGGTGAACATTTTTTTTGGTATATAACTAAAATCATATCTACTTATCACTACATGTTTTGACCAACATCAGCCATTTCACTGCTATATTTAAATATAACTTAAATATTGACTCTAACATTTTGGAGTTTCTTAGCTTGTACTTTAGCAATGAGAACACAACTAACATATGACAATATATGACTGTTAGTGGGTACCAGCTCATTTTCCTCTCTGTGGCAATTGTCTTCATTCTCCTCTCCCCCCCACTTCTCTCTCTCTCTCTCTCTCTCTCTCTCTCTCTCTCTCTCTCTCTCTCTCTCTCTCTCTCTCTTCTCTCTCTCTCTCTCTCTCTCTCTCTCTCTCTCTCTCTCTTTCTTTCTTTCTTTCTTTTTGTGGGATGGAACCCAGGGGCATTCTACCTCAGAGCTACACCCCTAGTCTGATTATATTATTTTGAAATAGGGTGTCACTAAGTTGCTGAGGCTGGCTATGCCTCCTCCCAGTTACTGAGATTATAAGCATGTGCCAGCATAACTGCCTGTTTCCTTCCTTTCTATAACTTAGGCAATTGTATAGGATGTCAGGTTATTTATAAATCCTACTGGTATTATTTTGGTAAAACATATAGTTTATGAATGCTATTTACCCTAATATTATTTATTGGAAATTTACTATTCTATGTCAGCTTTGGAAAGCCTTTTTTAAAAATTTTTATTATTTTGCGAGTTTGGGAATGGAACCCAGGAGCAATTGACCTTGGAGCTACACTCCCTGCTCTATTTTTTTTTTTTTTTTTTTAAGTAGAGTCTCACTAAGTTGTGAAGGGCTTCGTTAAGTAGCTGAGGCTTTCCGCAAACCGCAATCCTCCGGTCTCAGCTTCACAAATGCTGGGATTACAAGAATGTGCCACCATGCCTGGCTGGAAAGCCTTTTTTAAAAATAGCTTGAGGTCTTAAAAATATGTTCAGATCCTTACCAGAAGTGGTGGCACACACTTATAATTTCAGCATTTGGGAGGCTAAGATAGGAAGATCACAGGTTTTGGACAGCCTTAGCTACTTAGGCCCTTTGCAACTCAGTAAGACCCTGTTTTAAAATAAAGAATAAAAAAATAGGGCTAGGTATGTAATTTGGAGGTAGAATGCTCCTGGGTTCCATCCCCAGTACCACATGCACACAAAAAAATTCAAATCCTAAAATACTTATTTTAGTAGCACTTTTAAGGTAAAATGAGTGAGAGCCTGTGAACCCACACTTACTCTGAGGTCTTGGTTCTAGCCATTTCCTCTCTGGAGAGCTCTTTCTTCAGACACTTGCATGGCTCATTTTCTTGGTCCTTTCAACCTCTGGTTTTTGATGCTAGCTCCTCAGAGAGGCCTACCCTGGCCATCCTATACAAAGAGTTGTCTCCTGTCCCTCTCTATTTTTTGCCCTGCCTTATTGTTCCTATCAGCAGTTTTCATTATTTGATGTTATATTTTGTTTTTCTTACTACACTGTAAGCTCCATGAGTGGTGTATTCACTTTTTTTGTGTGTGTGTGAGTCTGGGGATGGAACCCAGGGGCGTTTGACCTCCAAGCTACACCCCTTGCCCTATTTTTTATTCTTTATTTTGAAACAGGGTCTTGCTAAGTTGTGGAGGGCCTCACTAAGTAGCTGAGGCTGTCCGCAAACTGCGATCCTCCGGTCTCAGCCTCCCAAATGCTGGGATTACAAGCGTGCACCACCACGCCCAGTGTGTATTCATTTTTGTATTAACTGTGTCTGGAATGATGCCTAACGTATTAAATGCTGAAAATACATATTTTAAACAAACACTCAGAGAATTTTTATTCAATAGAGTGAATGAATACTAGAGAACAGGACGTAAAATGTAGCAGTAGTACTAAAACTTTTCTTTCTTGGATGATAAACATTTATTTGTTTTTCATGGCTGCTTTCATGATACATCATCAGGGTGGAGTAGTTGCAAATGAGACCACGTGGCCAAAAAGACTGAAATATTTACTATCTGGTCATTTAAGAAAAACTTTGCCAATCTCTGGTCTATTTGTTGGGACCCTGTAACTTTATTAAATGGAATGAAATTTTTGTCTGAGGAAGTTGTATTTTTAGATGGCTGGATAGTAGATATTTAAATAATGTTTTAAAATATCTGTTATTGATGATTACTGCAGGAACTAAAGTAAAGTCAATAAGAACACAAACTGACTTTCATTCAACAAAACCTGTGAAGGTGGATCCTAAAAGGCAACATCCCATTACTGTACTACCTCATAGCGATCAGCAGTATTTGTTCAGTCCAAGTAGAGAAATGCCCACTCTTTCAGGTACACTGGAAGGTCATCTCATTCCTATGGCAATTCTTTTAGGTAAGAACCAATGGAATATGTGGGGTGAATTTTAATTTCTTATCACTGGTTGCAGAACTTATAAAATGGTGCTGACATTATAGTCACCTGTGTTTTCCAATGTGTGTTGTTTGTTGCTTTGTGTTGTTTGTGGGAAGGGCCTCCGAATGTATCTTAATGACATGTAATAACAATCTCTTAAATGATGGGTTTCTGCTTTATAGTTTCACAAAGCATTGATAGCACATTGTTGTAGATTAAATGAAACTACAAATGTTGAACATGTCATTGACATAATAATTCAAGAATTTATGTAGTTTGATTGGCTTGTTAGTTTTGATATTTTAGAAGTACTTTAAAGCACTTTTATGTTTTTTGTGTGTGTGTGTGTGTGTGTGTGTGTGTGTGTGTGTGTGTATGTGTGGTGTTGAGGATTGAATCCAGGGGTATTCTACCTCTAAGCTACACCCTCAGCCCTGTTTTATTTTTAATTTTGAAACAAGGGTTGCAAAGTTGCTGAGATGGGCTTTGAACCTACAATCCTCTTTTCTCAGCCTCCTAACTACTGAGATTACTGAGAATTCACCACCATGCCCTGCTTTTACATACTTTTTGAACTAGGCTTTTTGAACTAGGCTGTGATAAGTGAAAGTTGTGTGGTGTGTATTATAAGCCAATAGTCGATTATTCATTTGAGATCTTTTTTAGTTATGTTAAAAATTGAACCAATAATTTTTGCCCTCACTTGAAACCTTGTTTTTGTTTTGTTCCATTGCTTGTTTTCTTTAATTTTGATGGATTATTTAAATATGAATTTCTTTTGTTGTTGTTGTTGGTACTGGGGTTCCTGGACACCCTTCTACCTCTGGGCTACACTCCCGGACCTATTTTATATTTTTATTTGGAAACAGGGTTTCTTAAGCCAGCGAGGCTGGCTTCGAACCAGCGTGATCCTCCTGTCTCCACCTCCCAAGCGCAGGGATTACAAGCGTGCGCCACCACACCCAGCTAAATATGAATTTTTTTTTTTTTTTTTTTTTTTGGTGGTACTGGGGTTCCTGGAAACCCTTCTACCTCCGGTCTACACTTCCAGACCTATTTTTATACTTTTTTATTTGGAAACAATGTCTCTTAAGCCAGCGTGGCTGGCTTTGAACCTGTGCGATCCTCCTTTCTCCGCCTCCCAAGCATGGGGATTACAAGTGTTCACCACCATGCCCAGCTAAATATGAAAATTTTAATGTAAGAGAATTTTTATTTTTGATATTATGTGTTAATAGCATATCGATTTGGTAACTAATGTCTGTTCAAACATACAGTAGCTAATTTGTTTTTTGTATTGGGAATTGAACCCAGAAGCATTCTGCCTCAGAGCTATGTTACTCTCTTTTGGGGCTCTGTAACTTTATTGAATGGAGTGTAACATTTCTTTGAAGAAATGTTGCTGTTTTTCCAGAGGTCTTTATATTTTTGTTGTTGAAGCAGGGTCTCACTAAGTTGCTGAGGTTGGTCTTGAACATGCAATCTTCCCGTCTCAGCCTCCTAAGTACTGGGATTACAGGTATGTGCCACCATGCCTGGCTAACAGCTAACATTCTTAAAGCCTAAACAAGCCAGAGGTGGTGGCGCATGCTTGTAATCCCAGCATTCGGGAGGCTGAGACCGGAGGATCGCGGTTCATGGACAGCCTTAGCTACTTAGTGAGGCCCTCTGCAACTTAGTGAGACCCTGTTTCAAAAAAATAAAGAATAAAAATAGGGCGGGGGGTGTAGCTCAGAGGTCGAATGTCCCTGGGTTCCATCCCCAGACCCACACACCCAAAAAAAAGCCTACCTAAGTGCCTCATGTATATTCACGCTTTTAGTCAACCATATATAGCACTTGGTAGGATACTAATTGTGCAGATAAAAACTGAAGTGCAAAGCCAGGTGTGGTGGCGCACACTTGTAATCCCAGCATTTGGGAGGCTGAGACACTAGGATCGTGGTTCGTGGACAGCCTCATCTACTTAGTGAGGCCCTTTGCAACTCAGTGAGACAGTTTTAAAATAAAGAATAAAAAATAGGGATGTAACTTGGAGGTAGAATGCCCCTGGGTTCCATCCCCAGTATCACCAAAAAAAAAAAAAAAGGGAAAGAAAAGAAAGCTGAGGTGCAAAGGGGATAAATTTGTCAAAGGCTACACAGCTGGGATGGAGCTGGGATATAAACCCAAGCAGTCTAGCTTTAAGGTGGTCTGTATTTTTAACGAGTACACTACTGTCTCTCTTTACTTTGAAGCATAAAAAACAAGTGAGACTTTTGAAATGAAAGCTGAGAAATTTGGGGGCATTTTTTAAACTATGGGTATATCAGTGCCTCATAGCCTATATTTTGAGAATTAGAAAATATATGTAAAGTGGTTAGTACTAATAAATGTGCCTGCTGCTAAAAGAGTGAGGTGGTGGGAATGTTGACAGTGGTGATAATGGAGGGGAGAGGTTATCCTCAGATAGTGTTTTCCTTTCATATGAGAAATCACAAAGTTCTTGGCAACAGATTGGATTTTTTCCTTCTATTTTTGAAATATTTTACTCATTTTCTCCTCTAAATTTCTCAGGACAAACTCAGAGTAATAGTGATTCCATGCCACCTGCTGGGGTAATTGTAAACAAGCCACACCCTGTAACTGTGACTACTTCTATTCCTCCATCATCTCGAAAAGTAGAGACTGCAGTAAAGAAACCTAACATAGCAGTTGTAGAAATGAAGTCAGAAAAGAAGGATCCTCCTCAGCTTGCTGTTCAGGTATGCCTTTAGCTTAATACTAGTACTTAAAATCTATTATATTGTTTAATGAAAACTTTGCTTTTATTGTGGCTCTTTTATTCTTTAAAACTATGATAGTAATATGATGTTTCTACTCTTGTGCATGATTTTAGCTACTTCTAGGGTCAGTGATTCATGGCCAGGTGATTTGACAATTTTCCAAAGGGAGCAATTGAACTTATATTCGGATTAAGAAGAGTTGTGTGAGACATATATAATCAATACTTTAAACTTAATACAAACACATACAAATACATATAAAGACTTGAATAAATGAAGAAAGAACTTTTTTTTTGTACTTGTGATTGTACACAGGCCTTGCTCATACTAGACAAATCTACTGAGCTATACCCCTCAGCCTTTTTAATTTTGTTTTGAGGTAGGGTCTTGTTAAGTTGTCCAGGCTGCCCTCAAAGCTGTGATTTCTATTAGCTGGAATTACAGGAATGTAATAACATGCCTGGCTAGAGATAACTTATTTTTATATGAGAAAGACTAAATATTTAAGTTGCTGATTCTGCCTAATTTAGTGTACAATTTTGGTGAGATTCTAGTTTTAAAAACTACCACCCCCCTCATAAGATTTATTTATTTTTTTTGGCATTACTAGGGATGAAACTTAGGAGCATTCTACCTCTGAGCTACACCCCCAGCCCCCAGCCCTATTTTTTATTCTTTATTTATTGCAAAGGGCCTCACTAAGTGGCTGAGGCTGACTGCAAAATGCAGTCCTCCTGTCTCAGCCTCCCAAATGCTGGGATTACAAGCGTGTGGCACCACGCCCGGCTTGTTTTTTTTTTTAAACTTGAACTTTAGGATCATTTTTATATCTGAGAGAATAAAGGATTTAGAAAAGTAAAGGGGTTGTGTACTTGCCCAAAATAAGGGGATTTCAGAATTAGCCTTAGTTATTTAAAAGAATATAATTGTGTTGGAGACTTCATAAATTAGTGGAAAATAGTATTCATGTGAATGAAATACTGTAGGTTATGATGACTTAAAATGTGAAAGATTAGTTTTGAACTTTCTTTCTACTGCAGATACCATATGGGCTTCAAATAGTCAGTAGGCTAAAGTATAAATAATTATATAGAATAAAAATAGAAGAATTAGAAATAATTACATGAAATTTTTATGAAAACTGAAGCTAAGAATAAATAAGAGAAGGAAACAGGTATGATAGAAAAATATTTGAATCTATAAAATCTAGAGGTTCCCTTTTTTTTTTGTAGTACTAGGGATGGAACATAGGGGCCTGCTACCTCAGACCTACATCCCTAGACCTATTTTACATTTTTATTTGGAAACAGGGTCTCACAAATTATGGAGGACTTCACTAAGTTGCTGAGGCTGGCTTTGAACCTGCAATCCTCCTATTTCAGCCTCCCAAGTCCTGGGATTACAAGTGTGCAACACCATGCCCAGCTTAAGGTTACATCTTTTTAAAAATCCTAAACAGGAAAACAACATACAGTGAAAACATAAGAAAGGAAGGTGGTAGTAAAGAATTCATTTTTAAATATAAAGATTTCCATAATTTAACATGAAAACATAGATCCAAATCCAGAAATACTCAAAGAATATGAATAAGATTCTGTAAAAAATATTTATCAGCAAGCACACTAAATTTAAATTTTGTTAGTAGCTAAAATAATGCAAATTAAAATAACAATACTAAGCTTTATTTATTTACTTATTGTGATACTGGGGATTAAACCCGAGGTGTTCTACCTTTGAGCTATGCCTCTAACCTATTTTATTTTTTTAGTTTGAAACATGGTCTTGTCTTGCCAGGTTGCTGAGGTTAGCCTTGAACCTGTGATCCTCCTGTCTCAGCCTTGTAAGTACTAAGTTACAAGTATAGGCCATCATACCAGGCTTAAACCTATGTTTTAAAACTTTAATTGTGTTACTTAATTCTGAGGATTGGATAAAACTTAAAATTATTATTTTTGATGATGAAAACAGAAATTCTTTAGATTACATTTCACCAGTAATTGTCAAGAAGCTCAAATAACCATACCCTTGTAGCCCAAGAAGTTAAATTGATACCTGTTTACCAAGAATAATGAAATAATTTGAAAATTAGGAAAAAACCCTTATATGTATGAAGAATTTATTGTTTTGATTTCTGTATAATAATGAAAAACTGGAAATATCCTACATGTTACTAGTCAAAGCATGTATCTGTAGAAATATTATATGGTTATCTTGAAAATATGAGTTCTGAGCCGGGCGTGGTGGCGCACGCTTGTAATCCCCACGCTTGGGAGGCGGAGACAGGAGGATCACGCAGGTTCGAAGCCAGCTGCACTGGCTTAAGAGACCCTGTTTCCAAAAATAAAAAAGTATAAAATAGGTCTGGAAGTGTAGCCCAGAGGTAGATGGGCTTCCAGGAACCCCAGTACCACCAAAAAAAACCAAAACAAAACAAAAAAAAAAAACAGAGTTCTGTACAGAAGTATGTTTATGACCTAATAGTGAAAAATCAGGAGTGAAAGCTTTTAGATTTATCTATGTACAAGTGAATAGTAAAAAGACCAAGAATATAGTATAGTGAAAACAAAGATAGGATTTTATGTTCTCTCTTTTCATATTTTGTAAAATATGCTTTAATCATTTAAAATTTTATTAGTTTTTGGTTTTGCAATAAAAATTTAGAGGACATGGTTTCCCATCCATCCATCCATTCATCCATCCATCCATCCATCCATCCATCCATCCATCCATCTATTTTTTTCTGGTACTGGGGATTGAACCCAGGGGCATTCTAGCTCCGATCTACACCCTCAGCCCTATTTTTTATTCTTTATTTTGAAACAGAAGTCTTACTAAGTTACAGAGTGCCTCACTAAATAGCTGAAGTTGACCACAGACCTGCAATCCTCCTATCTCAGCTTCCCAAGTACAGAGATTAAAACCGTGCACCACAATGCCTGGCTTGCTATCTATATTTCTGACAAACATTTGAGTCAGAATGATCAACAGAGAACTAGATGTTGTATTCTGTTGTAGGTATTACCCAGTGTGGACATTGACAGCATTTCATATAGTAGTGCTGATTTTAGTTCACCTGTGACAAATCCCAAAGAAGCATCTCTTCCTCCGATGCAAACCTGGATACAGGTATATTTCATGATTCTACTATGTTATAATAAAGAGTATTTTCTGAGTATAGATTTTAACTAATATTATTCATGTAGAACTTTTTATTGGAATTATAATCTATTATAGTAATTGGGGTTTTGAGGAAAAAATTCAAATGAATCTTGACTTGTTTATGAACTTGAAAAAGATATTTGTTTCAAAGCCTTACATTTATAAATATTCAGAAAGCGATAATCCTCACTAACTTTTAGTAACTTAATTTGAGAGACTCATATTATGAAGAAAGAATTTCTTTCTCTTTGGGAAAATATCTTTAATTTACACAGGAATATAGGTATATATATACACACAATAATAATTTTATTATTGTTTTTCTTTTTTTTGCCGTACTGGGGATGGAACCCAGGGGCATTTGACCTCTGAGCTACACCCCCCTGCCCTATTTTTTATTTTTTATTTTGAAACTGGGTCTCACTGAGTTGCAGAGGGCCTCACTAAGTAGCTGAGGCTGTCCACGAACTGTGATCCTCCAGGTCTCAGCCTCCCGAATACTGGGATTACAAGCGTGCGCCACCATGCCCGGTTTGTTTTTCTTTTTTATTGGTTTTTATGTACTTTTATTGATGCATTATATTCTCATATCATACTATAAATCATAGTGATAGTGACATACATGCACACAGTACTTGGTGTCCCCCATTCCCGCTCTCTCCCCATTGCCTCTTCCTTCCCATTCAGGGTATAGAGATTGACATTGTTATTCTCACATATGTATGTAATGTTGATGAAAGTGATTCCTTCATTGATCCTCCCTCTCCCCCCTCCACTTCCCCTAGACCACCTCCCTGGTTCCACTGAAGTTTCTCCTCCATTATCTAAAGTCCTTCTAAGATCCCCGTTTTTCCCTAGCTTCCACATATTAGAGAAAATATATGACCCTCTTGACTTTCTGTGAGTGGCTAATTTCAACGTAATGTTCTCCGGTTCTTTCATTTCTTTTGCATATGACTTAGTTTTGTTCTTTATTGCTGAGTAGAATTCCATTGCATGGATATTTAATAATTTTGTAATCCATTCACCTATCAATTGATACCTAGATTGGTTTGATAATTTGGCTATTGTTAATTGTGCTACTATGAACATAGTTATGCATATATTATTGTAGTTCTCTGGTTTCAATCCCTTTGGAAAATACCGAGTGGTATAACTGTCATATGGTGGATCCATTCCCAGTTTTCTGAGAAATCTTCACACTGATCTCCATAATAGCTGAACTAATTTGCAATACCAGTAACAGTGTGGAAAACTTACAGTTTCCCTACATCTTCACCAATGTTTATTACTTTTTTTTTTACGGTACCGGGAATGGAACCCAGGGGCATTGTACCTCTGAGCTACACCACCAGCTCTGTTTTCTTAGTCTTTTTATTTTTAAAACAGGATCTCACTGAGTTGCAAAGGGCCTCACTAAGTAGCTGAGGCTGTCCGAGAACCACGATCCTGTGATCTCTGCCTCCCGAATGCCAGGATTATAAGTGTGCCACCATGCTCGGCCTTTACTTTTTGACTTCTTGATGATTGTCATTCTGATTGGAGTTAGATGGAATCTCAGTGTAGTTTTGTTTTGTTTTGTTTGCTACTAGGGATGGAATCTTGGAGGCATTCTACCTCCAAGTTATACCCCGAACCTGATTTTATTTCTTATTTTGAAACAGGGTCTCACTAAGTTGCCGAAGCTGACTCTGGACCTGTGATCCTTCTGTCTCAGCCTCCCAAGTACTGGGATTACAAGGATGTACCACCACACTCAGTTTCAGTGGAATTTTGATTTGTATTTTCCTCATTGCTAATGATGTTGAAAATTTTTAAATGTATTTATTGGCCATTGTATTTCTTTCTTGTGAAGTGTCTATTCAATTCAGTTGCCCATTTCTTGATTGGGTTATTTGATTTTTTTTAATGTAAAGTCTTTAAAGTTCTTTGTATATTGTAGATGTTAGTACTCTATCAGAGAAAGATATTCCATTCTGAAATCTTTCTCTTTAGACTCTTGATGGTTTTCTTTTTCTTTTTCTTTTTTGAGGTACTAGAGATGGAACCCAGGGGCATTCTACCTCCGAGCTACACCCCAGCCCTATTTTGTATTCTTTATTCTTTATTTTGAAACAGGATCTCACTGAGTTGCAAAGGACCTTACTAAGTAGCTGAAGCTGGCCACGAACCATGATCCTCCTGTCTCAGCCTCCCAAATGCTGGGATTACAAGCATGCACCACCATGCCTAGCTTGCTGGTTTTCTTTGATGAGCAGAAACTTTTTTTTGGTAGTACTGGGGGTGGAATCCAGGGGCTTTTCTACCTCTGGGCTATACTCCCAGACTTATTTTATACTTTGGAAACAGGGTCTCAATAAGTTGTTGAGAGCCTCACTAAGTAGCTGAGGCTGGCTTTGAGCCTATGCGATCTTCCTGTCTTAGCCTCCCAAGTACTGGGATGACAAGCGTGCACCACGCCCAGCCTGAAACCTTTATTTTAATGCCATCCCTTGTTTTAATTTTCTGAACTTTGAGGATTCTGTTGAAGAAGTTTTTACCTGTCCCTATATATTGCAGTATAACTTCAAAGTCTCTATTACTATATCTCTGTACTATAATTTGAAGTCAGGACATAGGATGTCTTCTGCATAGTTCTTATTGCTAAGAATTGCTTTGGCTATATTGCTTTTTTTGTTCCTCCCTATGAAATTTATTTTTTTTTAAGTTTGTAAAGATTGACATTGGAACTGTGTGTGTGTGTGTGTGTGTGTGTGTGTGTGTGTGTGTGTGTGTGCGCGCGCGCGCGGTACTGGGATGGAACCCAGAGGCTTTCTACCTCTAAGATACACTCCCAGACCCATTTTATATTTTATTTGGAAACAGGGTCTCACTAAGTTGCTGAGAGCCTCACTAAGTAGCTGAGACTGGCTTCGAACCTGCGTGATCCTCCTGTCTCAGCCTCCCAAGCGCAGGAATCACAAACGTGCGCCACCACACCCTGCTAATTCTAGGAATTTTTAAATTTCCCCTCTTATTTACTTTCTGATCCAGTCCTCATTCAAGACTGTGTCATTCAGTCTCCATGTACTTATGTAATTTATTTTGGTCTTCCTGTTGTTGATTTCTACTTTCATTCCATTGTGATCTGATAAGATGCAGAAAATTACATTTAAAATTTGCTGATACAGCTAAACTACAAATTCTTCTCAGTTGCTCATGGAATCTTCTCCAAAATGGCCCAAGATGTGGTCTATTTTGGAGAAGATTCCATGAGCAACTGAGAAGAATTTGTAGTTTAGCTGTTGTTGGTTGGAATAGTCTGTATTTGGCTTATAGGGTTCCTTAGGTTTGAAGAGTCTTTACTCATCTTTTGCCTGAAGATCAGTCTAGTGGCGTTAGTGGTGTGTTGAAGTCTCCTGATATTACTGTTTTTGTGTCTATTTGAGACCTGATGTCCTGAAGAGTTTATTTTACAAATGTGGGTGTGTCCACATTTGGGACATAAATGTTTACTATAATTATATCTTCTTCTTGGATTTTTTATTTTATTTTATTTTATATTTTGATGGTACTGGGGTTCCTGGAAACCCTTCTACCTCTGGGCTACACTCCCAGACCTATTTTTATATTTTTTATGTGGAAGCAGGGTTTCGTAAGTCAGCAAACCTGGCTTTGAACCAGCGCGATCCTCCTGTCTCTGCCTCCCAAGTGTGGGGATTACAAGCGTGCTCCACCATGCCTGGCTGGATTTTTCCTTTTATTAATAAGGAGTGACCCACTTTGTCTCTTCTGTTATGTTTTAAAGTCATTTTTGTCAGATATGAGCATTGCTACCTTTGTTTTTGGTCTCCATTTGGATGGTATATATTTTTCTATTTTTTCACCTTTAGCATATTTTTGCCTGGAAGGTGAGTTTCTTGCAAGCAGCATATAATTGGGTTATGTTATTTTAATCCACATTGCCAGTTTATGTCTTTTAATTGGAAAGTTAAGGCCTTTGACATTGAGTGTTATTATTGAGATACGATTTTTCCTGTCATTTTGAGTTCTATTTTTCTGTTTGATATAGTATTGTTTCTCCTTCACTTTGTTGCCCATCTGTTGGAGTTCGTCCCTTTTCTGGTTCTGGTATTTGCTTTTTTTTTTCTTCGTCCTGTCTCATTTATTTAAGTATTTTCTCTAGTGGCTTGATAGTCATAAATTTTTTTAGTTTCTGCTTGTCTTGAAATGTTTTTATTTTTCCATCTTTTTTCTTTTTGTCATGGAGGTTGAACCAGGACCACAGTGCTGGAGGGGTAACATTTTACCTTCAAGTTACACCTCCAGCCCTGTTTTTTATTCGTTATTATGAATCAGGGCCTCTCTGAGTTGTGAAAGGCATCAGTAAGTAACTGAGGCTGGCCATGAACTTGTAATTCTCCTGTCTCAGCTTCCTGTCATACTGTGATTACAAGTGTGTTCCACCATACCTAGCTCTCCCTAAATTTTAAATGATATATTTACTGGATATAGCAGTCTTGGTTGGAAATTGTTTTCTTCCAGGATTTGAAGTATATCATACCAGCCCCACCTGGTTTTCATGACTTGGTTTGAGAAGTCTGGGATGATTTTTATTTTCTTGCTCCTGAATGTCACCTCTTCTTTTGTTCTCAGTGCTCTTAAGATTTTGTCCTTGGCCTTTATGTTAGTCATTTTGATTATTACATGGCCTTGGAAAGTCCTCTGATCATGTCCTTTTTTTTTTTTTGTGGGTCTGGTGATGGAACCCAGGGCCATGCCATTCGACCTCCAAGCTACACCCCCTGCCCTATTTTTTATTCTTTATTTTTTTGAAACAGAGTCTCACTAAGTTGCGGAGGGCCTTACTAAGTAGCTGAAGCTGTCCACGAACCATGATCCTCAGCCTCCCAAATGCTGGGATTACAAGCGTGCACCACCACACCCAGCTTTTCTGATCATGTCTTGATGGTGTTCTGAATGTCTCCTGTACATGGATGTCCAAGTCTTTTTCTCTGTGTGGGTAATTCTCTGAAATTATTTCTCTGAAGAAGTTTTTATACCCTTGCTTCTAGACTGTCTTCAATGCCTATTATCTGTAAGTTAGAATGTTTTATATATCCTATATATGTTGAATGTTCAGGTTGTGTTGTTGTTTTGTCTTCTCTGTATTGTTGACTGTGTTTTCAGTTTTGGATGAACTGTCTTTTAAGACTGATACTCTGTTTTCCATGTGGTCTGGGTGGTTTCTGTTGTAGTCTTTAATTCATTTATTAACTTCCTCATTTCGCTCAAAGCTGCTTTTTAGTTCTTTCTTAGGGATTCATTTCTCTACTAATATGCTTTTTCACTTCCTGTATACTTTATTTGAGGCCTTTCATCATACTGAAGATCAAAATTCAGAATTTTTCTTTTGGCAATTTCTGAAGATCAGCATCAGTGATCCTCCTTGTTGTTGAGTTATAGGAGTTTATTGTTTCCTTGCTGTCTTTCATTCTTATATTTTCAGGGTTCTCAAGTGTGTATTTCTGTTGTTCTGACATCTTCTTCCTCTTTGTGTGTCAGTCCTGTATCTATTTGTTATTCTTCTATAATAAGGTCTATGCTAGGAATAAATATTTGCCTTTACCAATATGTCTCATATAATCAAATTTTGAGTTTGTTCCTCAGAGCCTCTTTAACTAGATACAGTTCTTAGTGCCGGCAAACTGGAGTCTCTGATTGGCTGCAGGCCACTATGCTCTCCAGGCCCAAACTCCATAGGGCCAGAGACTATGATGTTCTTTTCAGAGTCTGCCGCCTACTGGTTGGGATTTAATGCTCCACAGACACCACCTCTGCTCTGCTGATTGTGAGCTTGTGAAACTGTAGAGCACTGACCTCCAAACTCTGGCCAGTGGGATTAAGCTCATCAGGGCCAGCAATTGCTATGTTTCTACCTTGTGGCCTGGCATGCTGAGCTTTTATGACCCCTGGGACACCACTCCTGAACTCCTGATCTGGTTATGATCATGTGGAGCACTGTCAGTCACCTGTATGAACAAACTCTGCTGGTAGAGAAAGTGTTGAGTTCCCTGCCTAGAGCTGTGATCACATGAACTCTGCTGACCCCTCACCTCCCTGCTTTTAGGGCCCAAGCTCTGGCAGGGAAACTCTCTACAGTTCTAAACCTGGGGCTTGGGTGGTTCCATTATTTAGACCCAGGGACACCACTGATGCTCTGGGCAGCTGTGATCATATCAGCGAGTCCTTGTCCTCTGTTTTTGGTGCTTATAGTGCCCAAACATGGCCAGGCATGAGTTTATAGCTTTCCGAGCCTGCAGCTCAGTAGGCTGAATGATTTCACCCCACTGACACCACAGCCAGCTATCCTGTGGTGATCACTGGAGACCCTGCATGGGTATGGCAAAGTGCGACCCTCGAATCCTCCCACTTGAATATCCCTAGGGGCTGTCTGCTAATTCATGTTCTTCTGTGTCCAGTTGTATCCTGCTCAACTCCACAGGGATGATTTGCAAACTTACAGACCTGGCAAGTCTCTTCATTGTCATGAAGCCCCTGTGTTCATGCAAGGCAGTCTCTTGCTGGGAAGACTTGTTAACTCACGGTCTTGAGTACTGCTTGGATTCTTGCATGCAGAGATGGGTTCAGCTGCCACTATAGGCTCTAATTGGGCCATCTGAGTAGTTGGGTCCTTGTCAAGTGTGGAGAGAAAATTAAAAGCATTTAATGATGCTCTGTAGTTGTTGGCTTTACAAGAATTTGCTGCTTCTTTGCTGGAGGTCTCTGGGAGCTGCCTTATTTTGTTTATTTTAAGAAATTATTTGGGTCTGGGCATGGTGGCACACACTTATAATCCTAGTACTTCAGAGAATAAAACAGGATCGTAGGTTTGAAGTCAGCTTCAGCAACTTAGCTAGGTTATCACCAACTTTTTTTTTCTTTCGGTGGTACTGGGGTTCCTGGAAGCCCTTCTATCTCTGGGCTACACTCCCAGACCTATTTTTTATATTATTTTTATTTGGAAACAGGGTCTCTTAAGCCAGAGCGGCAGGCTTCGAACCTGCGCAATCCTCCTGTCTCCGCCTCCCGAGCGCGGGGATTATAAGCGTGCCGCTACCATGCCTGGCTTATATATATTTTATTTTGGAAACAGGGTTTCTTAAGCCAGCACGGCTGGCTTTGAACCTGCGCGATCCTCCTGTCTCTGCCTCCCAAGTGTGGGGATTACAAGCGTGCGCCACCACGCCCGGCTTTATCACCAACTTTTGATACCCTGTTTCCAAATAAAAACTAAAATAGCACTGGGGTTATTAACTTGGAGGTAGAATAACTCTGGATTCAATTCCCAGCACCACCACAAAAAAATTGATTTTGTATTTTTTTTGTGAGTTGTATATGTGTGTAACTATATGTCTAAACATATACTCTTCTTGATCTTAATTGTAGTAGAGAAATAATATCAACATTTTAATCCATTGACTTAGATTTCATTTATCAATGGAAGCCTTGTGTGTGTGTGTGTGTGTGTGTGTGTGTGTGTGTGTGTGTGTGTGTGTGGTCCTGGGGTTTCTGGAAACCCTTCTACCTCCGGGCTACACTCCCAGACATATATATAAATATAATATATATATATATATATATATATATATATATATATATATATATATATATATATATAATTTTATTTTTTTAATTTGGTAACAAGGTCTCTTAAGCCAGCAAGGCTGGCTTTGAACCAGCGCTAACTTCCTGTCTCCGCCTCCCAAGTGTGAGGATTACAAGCATGTGCCACCACCCCCGGCCAATGGAAGCCTTTCAATAGTGAAACTCATATATAACTTTTTAAAGCTATGGAAATGATAAGCCAATTGCTTGGGGACTATTTGGATTTCATTTACAATTAATTAAATTCTGAACAGGATATGAAAATTAAAAGTAGGGCCATATAATTACATATAGTTTATGCTATATGTGGGAATATGATGAATTATATATATTTAAAAAGATGAACAAACTGAAAAATTTCTGAAAATGCTCTTTTAGGCTCCAGAACTTATGAAGTTAGATGAAGAGGAGGTGAAGTTTCCAGGAACTAACTTTGATGAAGTAATTGATGTTATACAGGTAACAAAGCTTAGAAGCCATGAGAAGTTATTTTTCTTTTATTTGAATACTTTTAGTATTAATATCATGTTACAGTGTTTTGAGAAACTTGCTTTTGCTTTGAGTTAAGTATATTTTTACTTTTAGAAACTATATAATTGTCATTCCATTGTATGGTAGTGTCTTCATCTCTATAAATCACCTGTCTATATGAAACGTAGTGATAACTTGATAACTTTCTACTGTTTGCCTCCTAGATTTTGACTCTTCTGCTTTCTACTTTGTTCTTTCTTTCCATTTTTTTTTTTTTTTGGTTTCCCTTTTTTCACTTTTCTTTTTTTTATTGAATTACATTTGTTTCTTCTTTCCTTTCCTTTCCTTTCCTTTTCTTTTTCCTTTTTTTTTTTGCAGTACTAGAGATTGAACCCAGATCATTCTTTCCCTAAGCTACAGTCCCAGGCCTATTTTTTATTCTTTATTTTGAAACAGGGTCTCACTAAGTTGTGGAGGGCCTCACTGAGTAGCTGAAGCTGGCTGCAAACCTCCTGTCTCAGCTTTCCAAGTGCCACCACACCCAGCTCTAGTTTGTTTTATAGAATGAATATCAGGTTTTTGGCTTTGTTTTGCAGTGCTCGGGACTGAATCCCAGGCCTTGCACATGCTAGGCAAGCAGACTACTGAGCTACAGCTTCAGCATGAATGTTGGGTTTAAAAAAAATACACTAATTGTATAATTAAAGTTTTACTTAATGTGTGTTATAATATGCTCCCACCTAGTTAGAAATGATGTTGGTTAACTTAAAAGTGTTAGTTAATTCACCTAGCTAGATTCACAGGCTATACCTGGCACTTAGTAAATGTTGAACAGTTACAGGAATATTATAATTTGGTTTGTTTTTTTTTAATCAGGAAGAGGAAATACGTGATGAAATTCCAGAATGCTCTGAACCATTGCTAGAGTTTAACAGAAGTGTTAAAGATATTTCTACAAAATATAATGGTCCTCCATTTCCACCAGTTGTTTCGACTTTTCAGCCCACTACTGATGTTCTGGATAAAGTAATTGAGAGAAAAGAAACATTGGAAAACAGCTTAATTCAGTGGTGAGTTTACAAATGCAAATACAAACAGAAAGTACTTAATTTTAGTTGAAAATCTTGTCTCCTTTTGTTTATTAATTTTGTTTCTTTAGTCACTGTAAACTATCTGATGTAATACTCATGACAAGTCTAACTGTTGGAAGTATTGTTTTTGTCCTTGAATATTTGTACTTAGGATATCTGCCATGGTAGAAGAAGCTATTGTTGAATAACAGAAGCCTTAAAAATGTACATGTTCTTCATCATTTTACTTTCAGAAACTTATCCTAATCTGATACTAGACCATATAATACCTAACATTAGAAACAAGACACTACTTTAAGTTTATATATTTACAACTGTGCTGATAATATGGTATTATATACTGCATGCGAACATGAAATTAATTCTTACTATATCCCTATTTTTACTTGTGAGAAACCTTAAAGAAATTATGGAGTAAACTAAACAACTAAATATTAACACAGTAATTAAACTTAGGTTTAGAAGAGTATTTAGTGATATTGAAAGATATTAATAAATGGTGTACAGCTGGGTGTGGTGATGCACACTTGTAATCCTAGCATTCAGGAAGCTGAGATGGGAGGATCACTTCGTGGACAGACTCAGCTGCTTAGTAAGGCCCTTTGCAACTCAGTGAGACCTGTTTCAAAATAAAGAATAAAAAATAGGTCTGAGGGTGTAGTTCGGAGGTAGAATGCCCCTGAGTTCCATTCCTAGTACCACAAAAAAAGAAAAAAAAAGGTGGACAAATGAAGCATAATACTAGCAAAGTAGCCCCACCTTTTAAGACCTTACTCAAAAATAAATGTGCATAAGACAAAACTTTGAAAATGGATATACTATAGTGTTTACTGTGTCTGTCCTTAAATCTAGGATTATGGGTGAGGTTTATTCATCTTTTAAAAAACATATATTTTATGAAATTTTTACAACAAACACCTGTTATTTGTATAATACGATTTTCCAAAGAAGTCTATTAGCTGCTCTAAAGGAATGAATGTGCCAGTACAAGTGTCCTGTTCTCCTTTTCCTTTCTCTTCCATTTCTGGAAATAACCTTGGAAAGAAGTTTTTCTTTCCTTTTTAAGAAGAAAATGATTCTCTATTGCGATCTGTATATTTCTTTGAGAAAAAAGCAGCTGGACTTCTTTTCTAGTCTGATCTGATAGGGTTTTATATGTATACCCTCAATGGGAGTCAAATCTTTTAGGTACATGATGTGCTTGATCAACATTGGCCAAATCCTATTTTGAATTTAGGGCTTTTGTTAAACTTTTTATTAGACAAATATGAAAGATTTTAATCTTGTTTCATGAACTGTGTCCCACAACAAGATTCTGTTTCATGTATGTTTTTTCTTGTTAGAAGATACTTTTTTTTCTTTCCATATGGAACTTTTAAATGATTACCTTCACATGTGCCCAAGGGTAAAGGTTTTTTTTTTAAGGGTGGTATGTCTAACATTTTATACATTTCATCCAAATTTAGAAATCCCTAACTTGTACCCCCCAACAGGGTAGAACAAGAAATAATGTCAAGAATTATCTCTGGGCTCTTCCCAGTCCAGCAACAGGACAGACTTAACACCAGTGTTTCCATCAGCGAGGCAAGTGAGCCCTTGACTTCTGACATTGGTAAGTGAGATGAAATCATTGTTGTGGTTGTTGTTGTTAAAAGAAAAAGCCTTTAGTTCACTGTGGATTTATATGTCCCAGAGGTGTAGTAGGTCTTTGGCTGACAAAAGATAAGGTCTTACTTCTAATCTCATTTCACAGTTCTCTTGTATTGGAGGTCAGTTCTCTCTCACTTCCTTATTTCATGTTGCATCTTATTATTAAGCCACCCCCTCGCATTCCTTCTATTTCAGCAATCTCTACTATTCCCCTATAATACTTTGCATATTTTTTGTTTATAGTAATTATCAGATTGTATTTAAGGTTGGTTTACATATTTTACTCACTAGAGTATAAGTTACTTGGGATTAAAGTTATTTCTCCTTTAGTGCCTAGTGCTTGACTAACACCTAATCGCTTTAAATATTCATTGAATGGTTAAAAGAGCCTTTTTTTTATGAGAAGTCCATACCATATTTGACTGTCTTCCTCTCCTCCCCCTTTTCCTCTTCTCTATTCTTCTTTGTCTCCTCTTCTTTCTACCTCTCTTTCTCCTCCCTACTTATCTATCAGGTTTATTTTTTTTTGAGATTACACTTTGTTTGCCTTTGTTTGTTTGTTTACTTATTTATTTATTTATTTATTTCGGTACTGGAATAGATGGAACCAGGGGCATTCTACCTCCAAGGTACACCCCTAGCCCTCTTTTTTATTCTTTATTTTGAAAAAGCGTCTCACTGAGTTGCAAAGGCCCTCATTAAGTAGCTGAGGCTGGCCATGAACCACAATCCTCCTGTCTCAGCCTCCCAAATGCTGGGATTACAAGCATGTGCCACCATACTTGGCTTAACAATTCATTTGCCTTTCACTTCACCAATTCTTTTTTGTGTGTGTGATACTAGAAATTGAACCCAGAGACATTCTACCTCTGAGCTACATCCCCAGCCATATATATATATATATATATATATTTTTTTTTTTTTTTTTTTGTGATACTGGGGTTCCTGGAAGCCCTTCTACCTCCGGGCTGTACTCCCAGACCTATTTTTACATTTTTATTTGGAAACAGGGTGTCCCAAGCCAGCGCGCGACGCTGGCTTCGAACCTGCGCGATCCTCCTGTCTCTGCCTCCCAAGCGCGGGGATTACAAGCGTGCGCCACCACGCCCAGCATAATATTCTTTATTTTAAAACAGGGTTTCACTAAGTTGTTGAGGACCTCACCAAGTAGGCGAGACTGGCTGAGATCCCGTGATCCTCTTAGACTTCCCAGTACTGGGTTTAAAAGCATGTGCCACCACACCTGGCAAAAGTCACCAATTCTAAGTGTACAATTTGACAAATTTAGGCAGATGCACGCAGCTGTATATTATCTGTACAAACATGCCATACAAAAGCATTTTCATTATATCCTAAACTTCCCTTAATGCCACTTTACAGATTTTTTTTTTTTTTTTTTTTTTTTTTTTGGTGTGGTACTAGGGATGGACTCCAGGTGCTCTTTACCTTCGGTCTATACTCCCAGACCTATTTTCTATTTTATTTGGAAACAGGGTCTCACTAAGTTGCTGAGAGCCTCACTAAGTAGCTGAGGCTGGCTTCAAACCTATTGAATCCTCCTGTCTCAGCCCCCCAAGTACTGGGATTGCAAACATGTATCGCCACGCCTAGTTCTTGTCTTTTCAGCTTTTATACATTGTAATTATACAATACATACTTTTTTGTTAACTGACTTTTATTTGACAATCATGCTATTGCATGTAGTAGTATACTTTATGGGTATGCCATAATTTGTTAATAGATTTACCAATTGATGGATATTTATAGTCTTAGTTTAGGGCTGTTATAAATAAAGCTGCTGTGAATATTTGAAGACAAATGTTTATATAGATGTATCTTTAAATTTTCTTTGTTATATAGTAAGTAAATGTTTATAAGAAAATGCCGTATATCTTCCAAAATGGTTGTACTATTTTGTAGTCTAACCAGTAGTATACAAGAGTTTCAGTTGTTCCACATCTTTATCAGTACTCAGTGTTTTTATTCTAGACATTCTGTACTTGTGTGAAGATATCTCATTCTGGTTTTTATTCACATTTTTCTAATTACTAATGATGATTAATGACATGCAAATTTATGCATGTTTCTTTGCTGTATATTTACTTGGTGAATTATCATTTCAGATCTTTTGCTAACTTTTAAATTGGGGTCTCTGTCTTCATGTTGAGTTATAATGTTTATAATTTTAGATAAAAGTTCATTATTGGCTTTATACATATTTTGCAAATATGTTCTTGTTTTCATCTTGCATTTTGCATTCTCAACATTGCTTTTTGGAGAACAAAAATAAATTTTGACGAAGTCTAATTTATCAATTTTTCTTTTATAGTTTGAGGAGTATTTGGGCAATGCTACTTAATAAATCTTTACCTAGCTCAAAACTGTTCATATTTTCTCCTATGTTATCTTCTAGAAGATGTATGGAAACATTACATTTAGGCCCATAGCATTTCAGATCTTTTGTATGTGTGTGTGTTGCTGGAGACTGAACACAGAACCTCACACTTGCTAAGCTAGTACAGCCATTGATTAACTTACCCAGCCCTATATAGTAGATTTTTAGTTAAATTTTATATATGGTGTGAAGGACTGAGTTTTTTTTTTTCATATTGATTTCTAATTGCTCTAGTGCTATTTGTTAGAAAGATGATACTTTTTCCATTGAATTACCATCGCACCTTTGTTGAAAATCAATTGGCTATAAATATGTAGTCTGTTTCTGGACTTTCTATCTTGCCCCATTGATCTATAAGCTTTCTTTCCACTAATGCCACACACTATATATATGTGTATATATATACATATATACATATATATACATATAATGCCACACTATATATATATATATATATATATATATATACACACACACACACACACACACACACATATATATTCAAACTTTCTGATTATTGTAATTTAGTAAGCAAGTCTTGAAATTGGGTAGTACACGTTTTCTTCCAACTTTGTTATTTTTTTTATTTCTGTGTATCATTATCTGTATCATTATGTTTTCTTTTTTTCAGTCTCAGAATAGCCTACCCTTCCTTTTTTATAGATTGACCTTTAATTGCCCAAATCCCAGCCTTCAGAGTCTGCATTTATTGCTTTTACTCTTTTTGGGGGGTGGGGATTGGGGATTGAACCCAGAGGTAGTCTACCTCTAAGCTACACCCCCAGCCCTATGTTTTTATTCTTTATTTTGAAGCAGGGTCTCACTAAATGGCAGAAGGCCTCAGTGAGTAGCTGGCAGTGAATCTGCGATCCTCCTGTCATAGCCTCCCAAGTACTGGGATTACAAGTGTGTGCTACCATGCCTGGCTCTGCTTGTACTTTTTCATTGCTCATTTTTTTTTTTTTTGTCTTTATGGATTGGTTTTCTGCTCTCTCCTTCAAGGAACTCCTTTCTCACAGGCATTTGGTTGACAAAGATACTACCTTTTCTCTTTTGTTTTTTGAAATGGAATCTCACTAGGTTTCTAATAGTCTTGCAAAATTGCTGAGGCTAGTTTGGAACCTGGGATCCTCCTGTCTCAATCTCCCAAATACTGATTTTATAGGTATGTGCTCTTACATTCAGCGGATAGTACCCTTTTTCTTTTTCTTTTTCTCTCTTTTTTCCTTTTCTTTTTTTCTTTTTCTTTTTCTTGTTCTTTTTTTTTTTTTTTGGGTACTGGGGGTAGAACCTAGGGGCTTTCTACCTCTGGGCTGTACTTCCAGCCCTATTTTATATTTTAGTTGGAAACAGGGTCTCACTAAGTTGCTAAGAGCCTCATTAAGTAGCTGAGGCTGGTCTCAAAGCTATGCGATCCTCCTGTCTCAGCCTCCCAAGCGCGAGGATTACAAGCGTGCACCACCACGCCTGGCGATAGTACCCTTTTTCAAATCCTTATTCTCAGCATAGGCACTGTTGACTATTATTATTATTATTATTATTATTATTATTATTATTCATTATCATTATATTAATTATTTTAGTACTGGTACCTCTGAGCTATTTATTTTGTATTTTGAAACAGGATCTCTCACCAAATTGCTCAGGGTCTCACTAAATTGAGGTTGTCCTTGAACTTGCAGTTTCTTCTATCTCAGCTTCCCAAGTACTGGGATTACAGCTATGCACCACAGCACCTGGCTGATTACCTCTAATTCTTAAAATGTTCTCTGGGATTTGGATTCTTATGCTTCTTTCTATTGTTACGTTTTTAGCTTCAAGACCTTCATTTCATCGTTTATTTCCTGCTTGCAGATGAATATTCTACTTTATGCTACACTGGCATCCCAAATTTGGCATGTCCAAAATCTGATGTTCTACCCTAACCTGTTCTTCTTTGTTCTCTATTCCTGTTACTTATATCACAATATTTCCAGCACCCAATTTCTAAAGCTTTGGAGTTTAATATTTGTCCCATTTTCTTTGCTTTCCTTTTCTTTAGTTCCTTCTCAGGCACAAATATATAAGCTATATCTTAGCTCCATATATTTTGTTATAATTGATTAATTCTTCCTGTTGAGTGTAGCTTGCATCTAACCTCCTACTGCACTAGGTTTTCTTCCATTATTTATTTTTTCAAAGACAGGGGGAAAAAACTTGGCTAAGAAAGTTATAAGAAAATTGTTGTTATTCTAGATGGAAATCTTAAAATTTCCAAATTGGGTATTTAAATCCTGTTCTCTTTGTAAAAGCACATGTACTACTTTTGTTTTGCCAGTATCTGGGGAGGGCATTTTGGCTTTATGACAGAGATGCTCTGGATTTTGTTCATGCCAAAACAATGAATTGTGGAAACTAAGAGGAAAACAGTGATATATTTTGTGGAATATAAATTTCTCTGATATAGTAACTGCAGAGTAAATTGATGTTACTTACCTCTCAATAAATGATCCCATGACATCTCTCCCACTTTCTAAAGAATTATGTGTATTGCTGCCATCACTGTGTAACTAAAGGAGCACACTTTTGAAAGTTCACATTTCCATCAGATTGCACAGATCATCATTCACCTATTTCCACACAGCTTTAGTAGTATCATATTACATTTAGTAACGTCTCGAAAGGAGCTTTTACTTAATTTAGGTACATTCTTATAAGTGAAAGATACAATCCATTGGACAATTAATATACCGAAGGAGCATTAAAAATAGCAGCCAGCTCGCCATAGACCTTAGAGGAGGTTTAGCCTAAAATGTTAATCAATGTGTCCTGATGTTTTAGTCAAGATGGGAAATGTAAATTGTTTCTAGATGATATTTATTTATATTAATTAGCTAAATTTGTTTATTTTTTGTGGTATTTTTTTTTACCTCTAAGCTATATTCCTAGCCCTTTTTATTTTTTGTTTTGAAATAGAATTTTGCTAGATTGTTGAAGTTGGTCTTGAACCTGTGATTCTCCTGTTTTAGGAGCACTGTAATTCCCAGTACTGGGATTACAGGCATGTGGCACCTTGCTCAGCCTGATGATGACATCCTTTTATTATAAACTCTATAGTGGTAGGGAAGAGGCCATATAAATAAATTTTTATTTGTCAGAGAATTTTCATGATATCATGTCACTTTCCTGATAAGTAGGTATGTTTGTATTTTTATTTCTATTCCTCCTTCACCCCCACTTGGCATCTATGAAATGTTAAAAATTAAGGGTTATATAGCAAGTGTGTTTCTTGCCCACTTATTTTGAAAGTCTTTATTTTCCAGTGGAAGGAACAAATGGTGGTGCTGTCCAACTTTTTGTTGATGCGGGGGTTCCTGTGAATTCAGACATGATTAGCCATTTGGTGAATGAAGCTCTTGCAGAGACCATTGCTGCTATGCTGGGTGACAGAGAAGCCAAGAAGCAAGGTCCTGTTGCTACAAGTGTTTCTGCTGATGTTTCCTCAAATGAAATGTGCTTTCCGGTAAGAGTGACTTTCCTTTCATGATTTAGAGTTCTGGGAATTTTTTATATATTATTTAAGAACAGTAAAATTGATAAATTGCACACTGTATATCATAGGATCATAGCTTGAGGTAGAATTTTATTTCTCGTTGACATAAGGTAATCTTTCAATATTTTAAAAATATTGAAAGTATAATACAATGAACACCTGTATACCCTTCACCTATATTTCACAATTGGTAGCATTTTGGAACATTTTAAAAAAATACATCTTTGTGCTGGGCATTGTGGTGCATGCTTGTAGTCCCAGCATTAGGGAGGCAAAGACCAGAGGATCACTGTTCACGCACAGCCTCAGCTACTTAGTGAGGACCTTTGCAACTCAGTAAGACCCTGTTTCAAAAACTAAAAAGACTAAAGAGTAGGACTGGGGGTGTAGCTTGGAGGTACAATGCTCCTGGGTTCCATCCCCAGTACCACACACACACACAAAATACATCTTTGTATTTGCTATACATTATATATATAAAATCATTTGAAGTTGAGTGTGGTAGTGCATGCCTGTAATCTCAATACTTGGGAGGCTGAGACAGAAGGATAGCAGGTTCAAGGTCAACCTTAGTAACATAGTGAGACTCTCAACAACCTAGCAGATCTTGTTTCAAAACAAAAGTAAAAAGGGTTAGGAGTATAGCTAAGAAGTAGAATGCCTCTGGGCCAATCCCCACTACACCCACCAAAACAAACAAACAAACAAAAACTTTAAAGTTGTAGTTTCATGTAGTGTAAATATGGTTGGGGTTATGGTTTTCTCTATGTCAAATATTTTTATTTCTTTTCTGTCCATGTGTATGTACTTTCATGAAAAATATATACTTGTTAAAAATGTATACTTGTTAAAAAGCATAGAATTTGGAGTTGGTAAGACATTAGTTTAATTCCTCAGCTCTGTACTTCTGTCTTATCTATATAATAGAGATGGAATACTTAGAGTTTAAGTCACTATAGCTTTACCAAAATCTGCTTACTGAATATTGCGAGCCCTCCCCCCACTGATGGATTATTGTTTCTTATTTTCAGAATTGCCATGGATTTTCTTGGCCTGTTGACCTTTGTAATATAATTAGCCAAGTATATTTTAAAATTATTTTGGAGAGTTTATTTTTTATTTTTTTATTTTTGTTTTGGGGATGGAATCCAAGGAAGCTTTAATTTTGAGTTACATACATAGCCCTCTTTCTTTTCTTCTTTCTTCTTTTCTTCCTTTCTTTTTTTCTTTCTCTCTCATTCATTTTAGTTTTTATTGGGAAATGGGGTCTTGCTAAATTGCTTAGACTGGCTTCAAATCTGTGATCCTCCTGTCTCAGCATCCCAAGTAGTAGGATTACAGGCATGTGTCACCATACCTAGTTCATTTTATTTTTTATTTTATTTTATTTTATTTTATTTTATTTTATTTTATTTTTGGTGGTACTGGGGTTCCTGGAAGCCCTTCTACCTCTGGGCTATACTCCCAGACCTATTTTTTTTTTTTTTGAAACAGGGTCTCTTAAGCCAGCGTGGCTAGCTTTGAACCTGCGCGATCCTCCTGTCGCCGCCTCCCAAGCATGGGAATTACAAGCGTGCGCCACCACGCCCGGCCTTATTTTTTATTTTAAAATGGTATCTCACTGAGTTGCTGAGGCTAGCCTTGAACCTGTGATCCTCCTGTCTCAGCCTCTCAAGTACTAGGATTATGGGCTTGCACCACCATACCCAGCTGGTATTTTTGTTTGTTTTGAGATGGGATTATGCTTTTCCACCCAGGCTAGCCTCAAACTATTAAATTCTGGAGCTCAAGTGATTCTTTTGCCTCAGCCTCCCAAGTAGCTGGACTACACGTATATACTCCCATGCTTGACTATAGTTTTTGTAGTGCTAGGAATTGAACCCAGGGCCTCATGCATGTGATGCAGGCACTGTATTATTGAGGTACACATCCAGCCTTCCATAAAAAAATCTTAGGACTTTTGTGAAAATTAGTTTGATTTTGATTGACTTAATTTGGGAAGGATTAGCATCATTATGATACTGTTTCTTCTTAGTCATCATGTAAGGTTTTATGGAAGATTAAATGAGTGGTGTATATAAAGAAATTAATCTAGTATCTAGAACTTGGTGAACAGTCAGTAACTAATAGTTTTTCACCATCATTATCTATTACCAATACTAGAAAAATAACTCAGATCATCTCATGATGAATGACCAGTGGCATTATATTTGAAAACAGTGAACTCAAGAAAGGGAAAAAAAGTGTATATTTTCATTTTAAAATGAAAGTTAAGTTGGCATGATGGCTTGTGCTTGCAATCTCAGTACTTGTGAGGCTAAAACAGGAGGATCTCAGGTTCAAGGACAACCTTAGCAATGTAGCAAGATTCTCAGCAACCTAGCAAGATCCTGTTTCCAAACAAAAAAATTAAAAAGGTTGGGTATTGCTTTGAGGAAAATGCCCCTGGGTCCAATCCCCAGTATCAAAAATTAAAAGTAAGATAAAATAAAATGAAGGTTATGAATATGCTAATTATTGAGGTGCTATAAATTTCTATACAAGCATGCACCACCATACCTGACTTATAAAGGCTCTTTAGAATAATTAAAAAGCCGGTCACATGCTTGTAATCCCAGTACTTGGGAGGCTGAGACGGGAGGATCACAGGTATGAAGTCATCCTTGGTACCTTAGCGAGATCCTCTATAACTTAGTGAGACCCTGTTTCAAAGTAAAATAATAAAAAATCAGTCTGGGGGTGTAGCTCAGAGGTAGAGTGCCTCTGTATTCACTTCCCAGTGCAAAAAAAAAAAAAAAAAAGAAAGAAAGAAAAAAAGAGGCAAATAGTATGATGTTGTTTGTTTGCAGTTCTGGGATTGAACCTAGAGCCTTGTGCGAGCTAGGCAAGCACTCTACCACTGAGTTAAATCCTGATTTACATTTTATTTTGAGACAGGGGATTACTACATGTCAAAGTTGGCCTTGAATTTGCAATCCTCCTGCTTTAACCTCCCAAGTAACTAGGACTACAGGCCTGAACCACTGTACTCTGCTGCAAATAATGCATTTTGAAAATGAGTAAAGAACATGACAAATAATAAATCATCCATATACCTATAAGATTGTTACCAGGTACGGTGCCGCATGCCTGTAATCCTAGTACTTGGGAGACCCAGATAGGAAGATCACAGGTTTGAGGCCAGCCTGAGCAATTTAGTAAACCCTATTTCAAAATGAATGAATAAATAAATATATAAATGGTTGGGGGTATAACTCATAGGTAGAAGGCTCCTGGATTCAATCCCCAGCACCACATCACACACACACACACACACACACACACACACACACACACACACAAGAATGTCAACCTCACTGATAATAAGAAAATAATTCATAGATATTCCACTTTTACTAATCAGATTGGCAAAACTTTAAGAATTTGAAAATGCTGTTGTTTAACAAACTTTGGGGAAACGGGTATTCCATATCTTCTGGTGGTAGGTAGTGTAAATAGTACAGTCCTAAAGAAGGACATTTGGCAATAGCTATTCAAGTGAAAAGCACAGCTCTTTCACTAGTGAGAGACAACATCCAACCTTTCCCTTACTGTGACTGACTAATCTCACTTGGCATAGTGTTCTCCAGTTTCATCCATTTTCCTGCAAATGACATGATTTTGTTCTCCTTTATGGCTGAGTAGAATTCCATTGTGAGTACATCCCATAATTTTTTAATCCATTCATCTGTTGATGGACATCTAGACTGGTTCCATAATTTGGCTATTATGAATTATGTTGCTATAAACATAGATATATACTGAGTATTATGTGCATGTATGTCGCTATCACTTTGGACTTCATCATGATATATGATTACAAGTACACCAATAAAAAAAAACAGTGAAAAGGACAGCTCCTTTTTTTTGTTTTGCTTGTTTTGTTTTAGTGGTACTTGGGATTTATTTATTTATTTATTTATTTATTTATTTATTGTGGTACTGGGGTTTCTGGAAACCCTTTACCTCCGGGATAAACTCCCAGACCTATTTTTTATATATATTTTTTATTTGGAAACAGGGTCTCTTAAGCCAGCGCAGCTGGCTTCAAACCTGCGCGATCCTCCTGTCTCTGCCTCCCAATCGCGGGGATTACAAGCGTGCGCCACCACGCCTGGCGGTACTTGGGATTTAACCCAAGTACATTCCACCTCTGAGCTACATCCCTTACCCCTATTTTTTTTTTTTTTTTTGAAACAGGGTCTCACTAAGTTGCTGAGGGCCTTAAGATTGCTGAGGTTGGCCTCAAACCTGTGATTCTCCTGTCTCAGCCTCCATGTGCTGGGATTACAGGTGTGCACACTACATCTGGCTAAAACACAGCTTTTTAATCAAGCAGTACCAAATCTGGAAATTTTCTCCAGAGATGAATATATGTATACAGTATACATGAAATGACTTAAGTCAAGATTATTTGATAATTCTGAGGAAGGAAACTAGGTAAAAGGACACAGGAGACTTAATTTTCACTACAATCCTTTTGTACTTTAATTTTGAACCATTTGAACTATTACCTATTCAACGAGTTAATGTTAAAATATTCCCTTTTTTGCCGGCTGTGATGGCTCACGCTTGTAATCCCAGCATTCTGTGGGCAGAGACAGGAGGATCACGGTTCTTGGACAGCCTCAGCTACTTAGTAAAGCCCTTT
Organism: Muscardinus avellanarius; assembly: GCF_963383645.1. Lineage (NCBI taxonomy): Eukaryota > Metazoa > Chordata > Mammalia > Rodentia > Gliridae > Muscardinus > Muscardinus avellanarius. Next base: position 63,649,908 of record NC_137798.1, read on the forward strand.
TCAACTCAGTGAGACCCTGTTTCAAAAATAAAAAGATGAAAAAATAGGGCTGGGGTGTAGCTCAGAGGTACAGTGCCCCTGGGTTCCATCCCCGATACCACAAAAATAAATAAATAAATTAATTAATTCCCTATTTCCTTCCCTAGTACCTTCTAGCTCTATGTTGTTCCCTCTCACCCCCTCCCCCACTTTTTCTTACCTTTTTACTTATGCTGTTCCTCTGTGCTAAGATTGATTTTTGTGCCAGTTAACATGATTCCTCCCATTGCATGGCTTGCCCAATAGATTTGTAGTGGAGTTTGATCTTTAGTTACATCTGTCCAATCTTCCTCTCTGTGTTAAAAGAGGGTGCCTTAGGTTTCTTTGGGGCCCACTTCAGAGGCAGAGTTGTTTCAATTGCCAGAGGCTTTCTGGAGGCCAGTCTTAACACTGGCAGCTGGATATTTAAGAGCCAGTGCATTTAGGCTCCTTTTTGTTATTTTACCCATCTTTTCAATTCTATATGGTCTATTAGTGAGCTCATTTTTTTACTTCATATCATTTTATTTGATTATAAACACCATTTGTCTTGTTTTCCTACTTTATTTTAGGCAAGAGTATGTACCCCAGTGGCTACTCCACAGCCTACTCCTCCTCCCTCCCCTTCGTTACCTTCATCTTTCACTAAGGAGCGTGTATTAGTGAAAACTCCAGATTCTTCTCCCTGTGGCTCAGATCATGATGTGGATCTTTCTGTGAAGGAAATAGTTGCTGAAAAAGGTAGAAATCTTATTTTCTAGCACTCACTTTCAATTTTATCCATTATGAAGTAAAATTTGATAATTTTTTGGTTTCATTTTTGGTACTGGGGATCGAACTCGGAGTTCTACCTCTGAGCTACACCCCCAGCCCTGTTTTACTTTTTATTTTGAAGCAGAGTCTTACTAAGTTGCTGAGCATCTCACAAAATTGCCAAGACTGGCCTTGAACCTGTGACCCTCCTGCCTCAGCCTCCCAAGTACTGAGATTATAGGTATACATCACCCATTCTCTGGCTTCAGGATTTTTTTATAGCATGCTGTATAGGTGGTGTATACTTGTTGCTTACTTGATTTTAGTAAATAATTTTGTGAGAAAACTAAGTAATTGGTTTCTTGTTCATTTTATGTTGCTAAAACTAAATACCACAGACCGGGTAATTTATAAAGAAAAGAAATTTATTTCTTACAATTCTGGAGTTTTGGAAGTTCAAGATGGGGGGCTGTATCTCGTAAGGGCCTGCCTGCTGCATCATGGCAGAAGCATTACATGATGGTGAGAGAGCAGGACCCTGCAAGCTTGGGTCTCTTCCTATAATAAGCCCACTAATTCCATCATGGGTTCTCTCCTTCATGTCCTCACCTAACTTTAACTAGCTCCCAAAGGGCCTACCTTTAGATATTAACATATGGATTTACAGATTAAGTTTCTAATATGTGTGCTTTTAGGGGACACATTAAAACCATAACATCACTTCTTAAGGTACATAATCTAATAGATGTTTATACTATTTTACATGTATGGTAGTATTAAAAATGTCTTTTCATTTTTTTGTACTAAATTAATTTAGAGATTCTTTCATTAACAGATATCACCATTATTATTGTTGTTATTATTGTCACTATTTGTATGCCAAAATGTTAAGTGCAGTATGAAGAAACATATCTTGCCTTATGTGGAGTCATTTACTAACTTTTCTTTCTTTTTCTTTTTTTTTCCAAAAAAAACTCTTTAGGAAATGACATTCCTGCTGTCACACTTGTTAATACTCCAACAGTTACTCCTGCTACCTCACCTCCTCCCGTAGCAGCTCTTACCCCAACTTTGTCAGAGATTTCCATCAATAAATTGAAGATATCAAGCCCAGATCTTTCTAAGCCATGGGGGGATGGAGACCTGCCACTGGATGAAGAGAATCCTAATTCTCTTCAAGAGGAGCTTCTTCAACCTAGAGCAATGTAAATAAGAACATAGAGTCTTCCTGTAGCTGAGGGGTTTGATTCTAAGATTTTCCTTCCATTGCCAAAATTTGCACATACCCAGCTCTCTTATATAAAATAGCATAGCATTTACATATAATCTGTACACATCTGCCCATATGCTTTATATCATCTGTAGGTTATTACCTAATTCAATGTAAGTGCTATGTAAATACTTATTATATTGTATTGTTTAGGGAATAATGGCAAGTAAAGACTCGTTTCCCCATCCCCCAAATATTTTCTTTCTGTGGTCAGTTGAATCCTGAATGGGGAACCTATGAATATTCACAGAGGGCTGACACTGTATTCACTTTTTTTTTTTTTTTTTTTTTTTTTTGGTGGTACTAGGGTTCCTGGAAATCATTCTACCTCCAGGCTACACTCCCAGACCTATTTTATACTTTTTATTTGGAAACAGGGTCTCTTAAGCCAGTGAGGCTGGCTTCGAACCTGCACGATCCTTCTGTCTCTGCCTCCCAAGCACGGGGATTACAAGCGTGCGCCACCACGCCCAGCCCTGTATTCACTTTTAATGACTACATTCCAACTTATTTGATATATACGATCCACTGAATACATAAAAATGAAAAGCTTTATAAGCCAGGTGTGGTGGCACATGCTTGTAATCCCAGTGCTTGGGAGGCTGAGGCAGGAGGATCACACAGATTCAAAGCCAGCCACAGGTACTTAATAAGGCTCTCAGCAACTTAGTGAGACCCTGTTTCCAAAGAATATAAAGTATAAAATAGGTCTGGGAGTATAGCCCAGAGGTAGAAAAGCCCCTGGGTTCCATCCCCAATACAATAAATAAATAAATAAATAAATAAATAGCAAAGTTTTAATAAGCCATAAATATATTTAAAAAGAGCTTTATAGGTTTTAGTTTTTAAAATATTTTATCAATTTATTTATACCTTCACTTATATTTATAAAGGTTTGAAACATTATAATAAAGACTTATCAGATTGTTAATAACAGAAAATGATTTCTCTCTAGTATGGATTATCATTTACTATGATCAGTTAACTTTTTTTTATGGTACTGGGGGAAATTTAACCCAGGGAATCTACCTCTGAACTATACTAACAAACCCTTTTTCTAATTTTTTGCTTTGAAATAAGGTCTTGCTAGTGTGCTGAGATTCTCAGTACGTTGTGGAGTCTGTTCTCAAACCTGCTATCCTTTTGCCTCAGCCTCCCAGCTTCTGGGATTACAAACATGGGCCACCACACCCAGCTGATCAGTTACCTTTGATATTACTATGTATTCCATGTAGATTTGTTTTGTGCCTAGAAGAACCTTCAAGATGGCCTATGATTAAAGCATAAAAATGATTTTAGACAAATGTATCTTGTTAATTATATTAGTATAGATCATAGAAATACTTTGCCAAGAGAAATAGTACCTTTGAATCTGTTTTTTATATAAGAATGAACATATGCCTTCATTCAGTGACCTAGTAAGTTCAAAATATGTCTTTATTATTTTAGTGTAATGTCTGTGGCTAAAGATGAAGACCCTGAGAGTATGGATTTCCCTGCTCAGCCTGCACCTCCAGAGCCAGTTCCCTCTGCACCATTTCCTGTGGGCACCAAGGCCTCGTCCCCCTTACAGATGCCAAGTTCTGGTTCATCAACACTGGAGAGTACTTTGAGCATCACTGCCACAGAAACTGAAACTTTAGATAGGCCTATTTCTGAAGGAGAGGTTTTATTTACCTATGGTCCAAAGTTGGCTCCCAAGAGTAAGTAATAGATTACTAGATTTCACTGGTTAAATTATGATAACTCCTCTAGTAAGACTTTTATGTTTGAAGTTTCAAGATTTAACATGGTATAGTAGAAAGAATAGGGACTCTGTAAAAATTTGCTAACTTTTCTGGGCTTTAATTTTAGAAGAGAAAATCTCCCTCATAATCCTTTCCTTTAGATTTAATATCATTAAACTGGGCATGGTGGCACATGCTTATAATCCCAGTGATTGGAAGGCTGAGACAAGGTTCACAGGTTCACAACCAGCCTCAGCAACTTAGTGAGGTCCTCTGTAACTTACTGAGACCCTTTTTCAAAATAAAATAATATAATCAGGCCGACCGTATAGCTCTGAGGTAGAATGCCCCTGGATTTAATCTCTAGTACTGCCAAAAAAAGAATATCATAAATAATTTAAACTATATCCTTCCAGTCTATTTTTGTCTATGTATATATAGATACATAAATGCATACATGTATATATTTACCTTTAAAATATCATTATGCATATTATTGTGAAACTTGAATTTTTAACTCAAGAACATATTGTAAACATCTTTTAATACCAATATACATAGGTCTGTGTCCTTTATTTTAGTTGTGCAGTCTTTTAAAACAATGCTTTGTCAGACATGGTGGTGCATGCTTGTAATCCCAGTACTTGAGAATCTGAAACAGGAGGATCATAGGTTTGAGGCCAGCCTCAGCAACTTAGCAAGATCCTGTTTGAAAATAAAAAATAAAGTAGGCCTGAGGGTATAGAATGCCTTTGGGTTCAGTCCCCAGTCAAAAAAAAAAAAAAAAAAAAAGAAAACAATGCCTTAGAGTCGAGGGCATTTACATTGTTTTTCATATTTCCAGACTACACACAATTATCCATATATATATATATATGTATATATATATGTGTGTGTGTGTGTGTGTGTGTGTGTGTGTGTGTGTGTGTGTGTATGGGGGAGTACGCTTATATGTATGTGTGGGGATTGAACCTAGGAACCCTCTACAGGCTTCTTTAACAGCTCTTTTTATAATTGGTAAATTGCCGAGGCTGACCTCAAATTTGTACTCCAATTTCAGCTTCCTAAATTACTGAGATTATAAGCATGAGCCACTGCAAGTGGAATTGCTGAATCAGAGTGTATACACATACACACACACACACACACAAATACATACATATATACATACATACATACATACATACATACATACATACCTATATAAATACATTAATCTATTTTGTGGTACTAAGAATTAAACCTGGAACATTCTTTCTCTGAACTATTTCCCAGCTCTGTTTTATTTTTTACTTTGTAACAAGGCCTTACTAAGTTACCAAGCTATGTCCTTGAACCTGTGATCCTTCTGTCTCAGCCTCTTTCAAGTACTGGGATTACAAGCATGCACCACTGTGCCTCCTCCAGAGTAGATACCTTTAAAATAGCAGTGTTGCCAACATGCTCTCTGGAAAGATTAATCAGCTGTAGTTTTAAATTTAATAGTCAGTTTTTAATTGTATGAACAATATATAGAAGTACTAATTTCTCCATTTTATAGCTACAGTGCTGCTTATAGTTCTACAGTTCTTTCTAATTTCTGACAGGTTAGTAGGTGAAACAAAAATTTCCTTTGTTATTAACTGTACTGACTGTTTAATGGAAATGGAGTAGTTTGTAAATTACTTGTTTATGGATTTTTCCAATATTTGTATTGCAGTATAAGTTTAAATGTAATGTTTTATGACTTTCTAGTTAGATTATTTACTACATTTGTGTATCTTTTCCTAAAGTGTTACATTTTAATTTCTAGTTTTAGGAGATGGAGGACTATGTATGACAAACTTAAATGATACTTTATCCAGCACTCTGCGTGATGCTCTTGAAATGGTAAGGAATGATTAATGATTGATTTCTGACAGGAAGAATGTCTTGATGAACTTGTTGACATTGATCAGGTTTTTTCTTAATTATTTGAGTTGTAGACACAAACTTTAATAAAATATTATTTATGAAGGAATTTGGGGTTTCTTGCACATTTCACTATATAATATCATAATTGTAAGAATGAAAAGAAAGTTATTAACTTCTGTGGCTCCAATAGTTGAAAAGTATGCAATTAATGTAATATTAGGTAAAGAAATTTATCTCAGTGAAAATTGTCACCTAGATGAGTTGTATTTACAATATTTTGAGCTATTTTAACCAACTCTCTTATAATGCATTTGTTATTTTTCCCTAACCATGATTAAGTTTTTGTGCTCATAAATATTTAACTTTAATGGCTTGAGAAGAAAAACTTAAATAGAATCTAGGGATACTTATCCTTTCCAGTTGTTATCTAACTCTATAGAAGAAAAACTGACATATGAGTCAATTTGAGTATATCATAGTTTACATATATATGTACATGTAGTATATGCTACTGGAAATTTTCTTTTGAAAAAACTGTTGATGAATGGAAATTATTACATTGTACACATTTTCAAGTAACTGTTGTTATTGTTGCTTTTTTTTGTGGTACTGGGGATGGAACCCAGGGGCATTCTACATCAGAGCTGCATCCCCAGCCCTATTTTTTTATTCTTTATTTTGAAACTGGGTCTCACTGAGTTGCAAAGGGCCTAAGTGACTGAGGCTGTTCTCGAACCACGATCCTCAGGTCTCAGCTTCCCAAATGCTGGAATTACAAGTGTGCGTCACCACGCCCAGCCATTGTTGCTATTTTTAAAGATATAATTTTACAAAGGAGTAAGGAAATATTCAAGAAGGTTTTTTTTGTGTGTGTGGTACTGGGGGTGTAACCCAGAGGCTTTCTACCTCTGGGTTATACTCCCAGACCTATTTCATATTAAATTTGGAAACAGGGTCTCACTGAGTTGCTGAGAGCCTCATTAAGTAGCTGAGGCTGGCTTCAAACCTGTGCGATCCTCCTGTTTCAGCCTCCCAAACACGGGGATTACAAGCGTGCGCCACCACTCCTGGCTCAAGAAGTTTTTTGATAAGATTTTATTTCAACAGTTATTTTCTTTCTTTCCTTTCTTTCTCTCTCTTTCTTTCTTTCTTTCTCTCTTTCTTTCTTTCTTTCTTTCTTTCTTTCTTTCTTTCCTTCCTTCCTTCTTTCTTTTGTGGTACTGGTGATGGGATCCAGGGGAATTCTACATCTGAACTATACTTTCAGCCCGATTTTATTCTTTTATTTTGAAACAGGATCTCATTAAGTTATGGAGGGCCTCACTAAATTGCTGAGGCTGGCCACAAACCTGTGATCCTCCTGTCTCATAAAAATCATAATTTTTAAAAATACAATTTTTTGATAAAGAGTTTTGATGTATTAATTATCCTTATGTTTCTTTTAGGAAGATGATCCTCTCAGTGAAGGACAAGTGATTAGGATGCCGCATAAAAAATTTCATACGGATGAAGTTCTTTCTCTTCTTACGAAGCAAAACCAGGAATTACTAGCTTCCCAGCAAGCATTCTATCAGTCAGAGGTACTTTCTAACCTTAATACTTTTCTTGGTTAGATACAAATAAAGGAAAAAGTGAAAATATTCTCACTTTAAATTTTTTTTTTTTTTTTTTGTGGTACTGGGGTTCTTGGAAACCCTTCTACTTCCTCTTGGAAACCCTTCTACTTCCTCTTGGAAACCCTTCTACTTCCGGGCTATACTCCCAGACCCACTTTTGTATTTTTATTTGGAAACAGGGTCTCTTAAGCCAGCACGGCTGGCTTCGAACCTGCGCGATCCTCCTGTCTCCGCCTCCCAAGCGTGGGGATTACAAGTGTGCGCCACCACGCCAGGCCTTATAGTCTCACTTTTAATTAAGTCAGGCTTATATTTTAGTCACTCAGAAGTCAGTGTTGTAGCAACTTTAATCCAGAATCACAGAACTGTAGAATTTTGTAACTGAAAATAACTTAGACCATTTGTTCTAACCCTTTTGTTCTTCAGTGAAAAAACTGGAGCTCTTTAAAATGATTTCTGAGAGCCAGACATGGTGGTGCACACTTGTAATCCCAGCATTCGGGAGGCCGAGAACGGAGGATCGTGGTTCTCAGACAGCCTCAGCTACTTAGGCCCTCTGCAACTCAGTGAGATCCTGAGTCAAAATAAAGAATAAAAAATTGGGGCCCGGCGTGGTGGCGCATGCTTGTAATCCCCGCGCTTGGGAGGCAGAAACAGGAGGATCTCGCAGGTTCGAAGCCAGCCGCACGTGCTGGCTTAGGAGACCCTGTTTCCAAATATAAAATGTAAAAATAGGTCTGGGAGTGTAGCCCGGAGGTAGAAGGGCTTCCAGGAACCCCAGTGCCACCAAAAAATAAAAAAAATAAAAATAAAAATAAAAAATTGGGTAGGGGGTGTAGCTCAGAGGTCAAATGCCTCAGGGTTCCATCCCCAGACCCGCATTAAAAAAAAAAAAAGATTTCTGAGAATCATTCACTCATTCTGCTATATGCCACACACAACAACCTTGGAAAAATACAAAGATGAATGAGATATAACCCTTTCTTTAAGCAGTAATATATGTACTGTGAAATATTCCTAATTAATCTCTGGATAAAATGTCTGCCATCATTCTAAACATTACCCAAGAGTCTCCAAGGGATATATTAATTTTAAAGCATTATTTTTTCAGTTTAAGGAATATTGAATCAATTAATATTACTAAGTAAGAGTCAGGTTAAAGGAATAAGGGGAGATAGAGATATATAGAAAAAAATTAGGGCAACTGTCAAGAATCTTGAGTATTGAACTAAGAAATTTAGATTTGATTTTATAGTAAGTAGAATCATCATAAATATTGGTTGAAATGAAACCGGTTTTAAATGAGAAACACGGGGGCTGGGGATATAGCTCAGTGGCAGATTGTTTACTTAGCATGCATGTAGCCCTGTGTTTAATCCCTAACACTGCCAAAAAAAGGAGGAGAGGAAGAAGAGGAGGAGGAGGAGGAGGAGGAGGAGGAGAAAATGTGGACACATTTAGAATTTACATTCAGTTTTTATTAGCAAACCTATTAATTAGAATATTTACAAATCAGCTGAGCCTGGTGGTACAGGCCTATAATCCTAGAACTTGGGAGTCTAAAACAGGAGAATCATAGATTCATGGCCAGCCTCAACAACTTAATGAGACCCTGCTTCAAAATAAAAGAATAAAATCAGGCTGGGGGTGTAGCTTAGATGTAGAATGCTCTTGGGTTTCATCCCCAGTACCACAAAAAGTAAAATAAATAAAATATAATTGGGCCAGAGGTGTAGCTCAGAATACCCCTGGTAACACACACACACACACACACACACACACACACACACACACACACACACACGAATATCTACAAGTCTCAAAATGTATCAGTGATTAGGATATGTAATTTTCAATACAGAAAAAAAGACAACCTTTTTAGTTTTTCATTTTTTTTCACATATATGACAAAGAAATACATTGTACTTTCCCAAGGGAAAGAACTTTATTAAGCATGAGGAAAGTGGTTTTCTTTAATCTGTGTACTTATAAAAATTATAATTATTTCTTTATGCTATTTAAAGTATATTATTCTCATAATTATTTAATTATAGAGTTCATACTGACAGCTTTAGGCAATTTTAATTCATGAAATGAGAGATACATTTTAAGCCTGAGACAGGAGGATCGTGGTTCATGGACAGCCTTAGCTACTTAGTGAGGCCCTTTGCAGCTCAGTGAGACCTTGTTTCAAAATAAAGAATAAATCCAGGTGTGGCAGTACAGGCTTGTAATCCCCATGCTTGGGAGACAGAGACAGGAGGATTGCGCTGGTTCGAAGCCAGCCTTGCTGGTTTAAGAGACCCTGTTTCCAAATAAAAATATAAAATAGGTCTGGGAGTGTAGCCCGGAGTGTAGAAGGGTTTCCAGGAACCCCAGTACCACAAAAACAAAAAGAAAGAAAGAAAGAAAGGAAAGAAAGGAAGGAAGGAAGGAAGGAAGGAAGGAAGGAAGGAAGGAAGGAAGGAAGGAGAGAAGAAGGAAAGAAAGAGAAAGAAAGAAAGAAAGAAAGAAAGAAAGAAAGAAAGAAAGAAAGAAAGAAAGCAAGCAAGCAAGCGCTGGTGGTGTAGCTTGGAGGTAGAATGCCCTGGGTTCCATCACCAGTACCAGGGGAAAAAAAACCCACAGTGGTTAAATTCATAAAAAATAAGATATTAAAACAAAGCCTGTCATTTGATGCCTTACTCATCTAACTCTTTAGACTTATTTTTTCATGTAATGTGTATGTAACATAGCACTTTCTGAAATACCTTTCAAATATTTGAGTGGTATGGATTATGATATTCAACAAGTATTTTGTTTTGATTTGAATTGATTATAATGGTTTTAACAGTTGTTTTTCATTTTTAAAGGACTTTGAAAACAGCGTTGGTGAGCTTAGTGAAGGACAAAGACCCAGGATGACAGCAGCAACAGCAGCAGAGACCATCCTGAGGGGACAGTCTCTAATAATGCCCCAACCTGTTGCTAATGCAGAGTTTGTGGATCAGCAACATGATCCTAAGCCATTATTTCAGCAATTTGACACAGTTTCAGGTACACACCAAAATGCTGTTTCTTGATATGTCATGTATTAAGATATGTGTTTCCAGTCATATTTTCTTTGTACACTTTCCATGATTAATGCTATTTTTATATTAATCTGTAGTACTATTCCTATTATGAATTGAGAAAGTATAACTTTTCAGATGGAGACTGGAAAAATTTCTTTGTTAAAGATATAATTTTTTTATTGGTATATTATGGTCATATTCTTTTTTTTTTTTTTTTTTTTTTTTTCCGTGGTACTGGGGTTCCTGGAAACCCTTCAACCTCCGGGCTACACTCCCAGACCTATTTTATACTTTTATTTGGAAACAGGGTCTCTTAAGCCAGCGTGGCTGGCTTTAAACCTGCGATCCTCCTGTCTCTGCCTCTCAAGCGCAGGATTACAAGCATGCGCCACCACGCCCGGCTAGTGGTCATATTCTTAAATGGGGGGTACAAGATGGTAGAGGCACACATGCACACATCACACATTTAGCCCTTCCCCAGTTTCCCCTATTCCTTCCCCTTTCCCTCCTTCTCATGTTTGGCTTAGTGACTTTGATATGTTTGTGAATGTACATCATATATATTAGGAAATTCCCTCTTCCCCTCTCCCATCACCTCCGGTTAGGCCTCCTCATTTGCTCATCTGTGGTTCATTCTCCTTCGGCTACAGTATCTTCTATGACCCATTTTCTCCCTAGCTTCCACATAATAGGGAGAACATCCAATTTCTTATGTTTTGTGACTGACTAATCTCACTTAGCATAATGTCCTCTATTTCTATCCATTCCCTTGTAAATGATGTAATTTTTTCTTCTTCATGGCTGAGTAAAATTTCTTTGTGTATATATCCCATAGTTTTGTAATACATTCATCTGTTGATGAACATCTTGGCTGGTTCCATAGTTTGGCAATGGTAAATTGTGTGGCTATGAACATAGAGACACATGCATTAGTTTGGTAGTTTGGTTTCCATTCTTTTGGGTAGATACCCAGAAGTAGTATTGCTGGATCATATGGTAGGTTCATTCCCATTATTCTGAGGATCCTCCATACTGTTTTCCAAAGTGGTTGCACTAATTTAAAATCTTACCAACAATGTATGAGAGTTCCCACTTCTCCACATCCTCGCCAGCATTTGTTGTTGTTTGTGGGGTTTTTTTTATTATTATTATTATTATTATTTTTGGTGGTATTGGGGTTCCTGGAAACCCTTCTACCTCTGGGCTACACTCCCAGACCTATTTTATAATTTTTTTTTGTTTGGAAACAGGGTCTGTTAAGCCAGTGAGGCTGACTTTGAACCTGCGAGATCCTCCTGTCTCTGCCTCCCAAGCACGGGGATTACAAGCGTGTGCCACCACGCCCGGGCTTGTTTGTGTTTTTAATGATTGCCATTCTAGTGGGAGGGTATAATTTTTTCTATGAGATATGTAGTGATATTTTCCCAAATGTGATTCATGCTTCATGTTGGTAGCACGTACTATTGGGTGGCACATGAAATAATTTTGGTAATATATGTACATACACTTAAAATTTTTAATATGAATGCATTTATTTTAGTATATACTAAAAAAAATAACTATCTCATCAAAATTGACTTACCAGATCTTATTTGGGCAAAGTTCAATTAAACAATACTTCCAGAATATACTCTCTACACTTTGTGATTTTCTGACTAGTGCTTAATGCACTCCAGACTCATTTGGAAAGTTTAACTAACAGACCTTCTGCTCTTTGGGAATAAGGATAAAATATATTACTGATCACTAGCATATATTTTTCGTTATCTATGGTAGTTATATTCTATAGTCCCCATGAACATTCTAGCAAACACTGATTCATTACTCCTACAAGAAATTCATTTAGGTTCCTGCAAGCCTCTTATCACAATATTATTAGTTGATGAATATGTAATCTAGTTTCTGTTTGAAGTCATCTTATTCAATATATATTGTAGATTCACTAATATTGAAGTCACAACCAAGAGAACTATAATTCATACCTGAGGATAGCTTATCTAGCACACAATTTTTCCACAAGGCACATCACAATCTTCCTGTGCTTAAGAACACTAGACCATGCATCAGTATTTTTATTTTTATTTTTTGTGGTACTGGGGATTAAATCCAGGTGGATTCTGCCTCTTAGCTACACCCCAAGGATTTTATTTTTTATTTTGAAACAAAGTCTCACTAAATTGTGGAAACTTTCACTAAATTATGTTGCTGGGGCTGGCCACAGACCTATGATACTCTGTTCTTAGTATCCCAAGTACTGGGATTATAGGTATATGCCATCATGCCCAGCTCCCATATGGCTGAGGGAAGGAGCATTCTCTCTCGCTCGTGCGCGCATCCTCTCTCTCTCTCTCTCTCTCTCTCTCTCTCTCTCTCTCTCTCTCTCTCTCTCTCTCTTCTCTCTCTTCTCTCTCTCTCTCTCTCTCTCTCTCACACACACACACACACACACACACACACACAGTTCTTGTTATAGTATGATAATAATAAGAAGGTCCGGTGTCTACCTGTTTAACTTCAGGGAAAGTTCATTTTGGGCAATTCAAGTTTTTCCTTCTGTACATGTCTACAGTGACCACACAGCTATTGTGAAAATCAGTTTTAAAGAGGTTACAAATTAATTTTAATGAGTTAGTAAATGCAAAAGTTGCAAATAATGGAGCCTAGTTGTATTTTTGCTCCTGATTTTTTCATGCCCATTGTTGCATTCTCCCAAGTGAAAATAATCCTCTGTAGGTGGGCAAATTAGCCAGAAATCACAATTGAGAGAAATTCAAAACTGAATTTTTTTGTGGGAATAAATGCAAATATTGGCATTGTTTCTCATTTTGTGCCTTTGGTGAGAATATTACATGTTTTGCATTCTTTCAAATCAGTAGATTTCAAATGGCTTAAAATGTATAGCTAGCCAACAATGCAGGTTGCAGTTAAACAGAATTGACACTAGATGGCTCTCACAGATCACTTTACCTAGGTGCTTGAGAGGAACTAGGTACTTGTTAAATTATTATAGAATAAAATCCATAAAAATACAGCCTATCCAGTCTTTATATATCTCTGGTAGCACCCAGAAGACTATCTATAGTATATGTAGTTTATACTACCGTGATCCTCCTGTCTCAGCCTCCTAAATACTACGATTACAAGTGTGCACCACCACACCCGGCGTAGTACAGTGCAGTTTTAGTAATAGGTACATTTACATTGTATTTATTTAATTTAATTAGAAAAAATAATATGGCATAATGTAAGATTGACTATATACATGCATATAGATTTTATATATATTATAGACACAAATATATACGTACATACATATGGCAGTATAACAAAGTGACAACATTTGGGCTTTTATAATTTCAGAACTAGGTTTGAGTTACAACTCTGTCTTAGGTCAGGTAACTTAATTCAGGTCCTTGAATCCACATTCTTCATCTATCAAGAGGGGATATTGGTTGTTGATTTTCTGTTGCTGTAGAACATCCTCCCAAATTGTAGCAGCTGAATGCAGCTAACATTTATTATCTCATTTAACTGAAAGTCATGAATCTAGTAGTGGCTTAGCTGAGTGTTTCTCAGCATCTCTCCTGAGGTTGCAGTTGAATGATTGGCTGGGATTAAGGTCACCTGAAGGCTTGACTAGGGTTAGAGGATTCAATCCAAAGATCCCTTCCCCTTCCCCTTCCCCTTCCCCTTCCCCTTCCCCTTCCCTTTCCCCTTCCCCTTCCCCTTCCCCTTCCCCTTCCCCTTCCCCTTCCCCTTCCCTTCCTTCCTTCCTTCCTTCCTTCCTTCCTTCCTTCCTTCCTTCCTTCCCTGTACTGGGGATGGAACCCAGGGGCATTCTACGTCTGAAGTATACCTTGAGTCCTATTTTTACTCTTTATTTGGAAACACTGAGTTGCAGAGGGCCTCACAAAGTAGTAGCTGAGGCTATCCTTGAAATGAGATCCTCTGGTCCCAGCCTCCCGAATGCTGGGATTATAAGTGCGTGCCACCACGCCTGGCTCTCTACCACTAATTTTATTCCTGCGACTTTTAGGTTGGGTTGAGTAACAAAATAATACAGAATCAGCTGTGAAGGATTGTTTTGAGGATCCCCAAAATGTAAGCTGGTACTTTGGGCAAATTGTGAGGACCCTGGGATATAATATCAACTATAGCTCTTCATTTATTCAGAAAACCTGTATTAAAGGCATACTGTCTATTATATAAGCACTAAATTAGCCACTTGAGATTCAGAGATGATAGACATCTGATTTTAAGAAAGCTTATAAATGAATGTGGGAGAAATAAAAGATGTAACAATTATAACATTGTGTGATTAGTACAACACCACAGACTGCTGTGCGAGTGCAGAGGAGGAACGCAGCACACATGTGAAGGCATAGAGATTTCCTACAGAGCCAACATGGAATTGAATCTTTTTTGTGTGTGTGTGGTCCTGGGGATTGAACTCAAGCATTCTGCCTCTGAGCTAGCCCTACTTTTTATTCTTTATTTTGAAACGGGGTCTTACTAAGTTGCAGAGTATCTCGGGGCTGGCAGAGAGAATTTGTGATCCTCTTATCTCAGCCTCCCAAGTGCTGGTATTACGAGCATGCACCATGCCCAGTAGAATTGAATCTTAAAGAAATTGGCCAAATGATAAATTCTAAGAATATTCTGGTTTTTTTCATTTACTTTTTTGTCCTTGTTGCAGTGCTGGGGGATTGAACCCAGGACCTAGCTTAGGCTGGGCAAACACTGCATCATTGAGGTGCATCTCATCCCCACTTATTCATTTAGGAGACATTTTCATTTGACTGCCTGCTATTTTTTGTGCTAGGTGCTAGGAACATGTAATCTTGTAAGGTCCTGTCTATGAATTATCATAGTTTTTGTAAAGAAGGCATAACTTGCATTTTATAGAATGGTATAAATGTCAGTTGTAGCTGGAAAAGGCATTCAGGATAGACCTCATAGAAGAGGGGAGTCTTTTTTTTTTTTTTTTTGGTGGTACTGGGGTTTTCTGGAAGCCCTTCTACCTCCGGGCTACACTCCCAGACCTATTTTTTGTATTTTTATTTGGAAACAGGGTCTCTTAAGCCAGCGCGGCTGACCTTGAACCTGGCGATCCTCCTGTCTTCGCCTCCCAAGCGTGGGGATTACAAGCATGCGCCACCACACCCGGCAAGAGGGGAGTCTTACCAAAGTGAATCCTGAAAGATGAATAGATGCTTTTTAGTGTGATAAAGAAGGAGGAGCTTTCTAGTGCTTTGTAAATGAGTTAGAGCTTAGGCTCATTATATTAGGTACTAATAACAGAAGTAAGCAGAAACCAAGTCATGAAAAGCCCTGCATGATATATCAAGGGTTTTTTTTTTTACTCTGAAAATGATAGATTCCTTTGTGCACAAAATGGAAAATAATGTCAATCTTATTTTGTGTTTCATTCCTTAGAAAAATTTAGTCTTTGATTTCTACCAGTTCTGAATATTGTATGATATTCACAAATCCACTAAGAATTATAAGTAAATGAGTGATGTGATCATATTACCTTTTATTTAGTAAGAATGTCTGAGTTGCAATGTGAAAGATAGAGACTGGAGGCAAAGAGACTGATTAACTAAAAGGAAAAGTCTAAGAAGTTCCTAGGTTTTAGGCTAGAATGATTGGATAGATGGTTCCTGTTCACCATGAGAATGAGAATATGGAGGAAAGACAGAATTAGGAGGAAACAGGATGGGTAGGGTTTATATATGTTGAATTTGAGGTGCCCATAAGCTTCCTACAAGTGAAAATATCTATTAGACAAGCCAGACAAAAAAATAACTACTTGACTGGTAATTTCAGGTGAACTTAGTCTTCTCTGATAGTCTACTGTGGTTGCTTTTTTATTACAGTAGGATCCTAGAAAAGTGGGAATTCAAGTTACGATAATTTTTTTTTTTTTTTTTTTTTTTTTTTTTTTGCGAGTCTGGGGATGGAACCCAGAGGCATTTGACCTCCAAGCTACACCCCCTGCCCATTTTTTTTACATATGGTGTATATGATTGCCATTATTTTACAACTTGAGATCATATCAGGTACTCTTGTCTGCATGTTTTTACCTAATAAAATTCCATAGATTACTTCAGGCCACCTATTATTTCTTAAATTCACTCTTTTTAATGATTCTATAAAATTCCATGATATGGATTTGATATTTATTACTCTTTCTACCCACTATTAACAATGCTAGAGTAAATGTACACTCACAATCCTTTATAGAATAGCTTCCTAGAAATGCATACTGGATCTAAGAGCAAATATGTTCCTTATTTAAAAATACATAATGCCCAGTTGCTTTCTTAAAAGTTCAAATCAATTTGTTTTTTTTATAGTTTAATAGTGCTCTTTCCCTATATCCCCTCTTGAAATTGTGTCTTTACTTTTCTTATTTGAGATATAAAGATATGTTTATGACTGCTGATGAGCTTATGTGTCTTTTCATACTTTTATTAGCCATTGGGATTTTATCCCTCCTCCCCTTTTTGTGTGGTACTGGGAATTGAACCTGGGAGCATTCTACTTCTGAGCTGCACCCTAGGCCTATTGTTTTTTATTAAACAAGTTCTCAGTAAGTTACAGAAGGTGTCGCTAAATTGCTAAAGCTGGCTGTGAACCTATTCTCCTCCTGTCACAACTTTCTAAGTACTCAGATTATAGACATGTGCCACTACTACCAGCCTGGATTAGCTCTTATTAAGTCCTGTTCCTGTCTGTAAGGGTCTAAATTTTATTGTAACTTTTAAAGCTATTTCTATATTTTATTTAATTAATTTATTTTTTATGGTACTGGGGATGAAACCCAGGGGTTTTCTACCCCCAGACTACACTCCCAGACCTTTTTTATATTTTACTTGGAAACAGGGTCTCGCTAAGTTGCTGAGAGCCTCACTAAGTAGCTAAGGCTGCCTTTGAACCTGCGTGATACTCCTGTCTCAGCCTCCCAAGTGCTGGGATTACAAGCATGCGCCACCACACCTGGCCTTATTTCTATATTTTAGATGTTTTCTGTTCATATTGCAAATATCCAAGCTTATATTTTATTCATTGATGTTGTTTATGATTTTTTTACTATGTAATTTTAAAAATTTACATAATTAGATATTGCTGTCTTTTATACAGATTATACATCCCTTATCTGAAATGCTTGTGGTCAGAAGTGTCTTAGAGTTCAGATTTTTTTCAAATTTTAGAATACTTGCATAAATATAATGCAATAAATATAATTGTTTATAAATAACTATATATAAATATATTATATATAAATAAATTATATATAAATTATAATATAAGTTATATATAAATTATATATAAATTATAAATAAAAAATAAATATAATTGTTTATGTTTCATATATACCTTATGCTCATAGCCTGTAGGTAGTTTTATATAATATTTTAGAGCTTTTTTTTTAAGTGCTTTTTTTTTCTTTTTCTTGCAGTACTGAGGATTGAACCCAGAGCCTCCTACAGGCTGAGCTCTACCACTGAGTTACATCTCTAGCCCTTTGTATTTTATTTTGAGACAGAGTTTTGCTAAATTGTTTAGGATGGCCTTGAACTTACAGTCCTTATTGGTTAGTTAGGGTTTCCTTAACTCAAAATTTTTTTTTGTGTGTGTGTGGGGTCTAGGGATGGAACCCAGGGGCATTTGACCTCCACACTACATCCCCTGCCCTATTTTTTTATTCTTTATTTTGAACAGGGTCTCACTAAATTGCCGAGGGCCTCACTAAGTGGCTGAGGCTGTCCACGAACCGCGATCCTCCAGTCTCAGCCTTCCAAATGCTGGGATTACAAGCGTGTACCACCATGCCCGGCTGTAACTCAAGTTTATATGGGTAGTCTCTTAGATTATTTCTTGCAAGATTTAAATTTTTTATTATAGCCGGGCGTGGTGGCGCACGCTTGTAATCCCCGCGCTTGGGAGGCAGAGACAGGAGGATCACGCAGGTTCGAAGCCAGCCGCGCGCGCTGGCTTGGGAGACCCTGTTTCCAAATAAAAATGTAAAAATAGGTCTGGGAGTGTAGCCCGGAGGTAGAAGGGCTTCCAGGTACCCCAGTACCACCAAAAAATTTTTTTTATTATATATTTACATTTATGTTAATCTGATATTTGTTTAGTAAATGATAGAAGGTAGAAGTTGAGTTTCATTTTCTTCCAGTTAATAGCCAGTTGTGTCAGCTTCAAGTTTTACATGAGCTATCTTCTTCCTACTGAATTGAAATATAGCTTCTCATAGAAGTTGGACGTGGTGGTGCATTTCTATAATCACAGTACTTGGGAGGCTGACACAGGGATCTCAGGTTTTTGGCTACCTCAGCAATTTAGTGAGTCCCTCCACAAGTAAGTGAGACTCTCTTTCCATTTAAAAAATAAAATAGGTTTGGGAATATATCTCAGAGGTAGAAAGCCCCTGCTTTGAATACCCACCTGTGCACATGCATGTGCATGCCTGTGTGCACACAGAGGCACAAATTCACATAGATGTAGGGATAACTTTCTGGATTATTTATTGTAAATATTCAGGAATATTTATGATCTAAAACATTTATTAGACTGTTTTGACTTTATGACACATTTTGTTACTAAATAGGGCAGGCCTCCCATTTTTTTCATTTTCATATTTTTCTTGGCAATTCTTAGGCACTTATTTTTTCAAGTAAACTTAAAATTATTTTACCCAGTTAAAAATCACTAAGCAGGGCATGCTAGTGCACACCTATAATCCCAGTACTTGACAGGCTTAGACAGGAGGATCACAGGATCTAGTGAGATTCTGTTTCAAAATAAAAATTAAAAATAGAACTAGGGATATAGCTCAGAGGTAGAATGCCCGCCCCAGGGTACAACCCCCAGTGCCAGCCAGCCAGCCAGCCACACACACACACACACACACACACACAGTAAATAAATATTAAAAATCACTAACTGAATAATATTAATTATATTTTGGAATTACTGACATTTTATGGTATATTTTACTGTTAAGATCTTATTCTAAGCCAGGTGTGGTGGCATATGCTTGTAATCCCCGCACTTGGGAGGCTGAGACAGGAGGATGCACAGGTTCAAAGCCAGCCTCAGCTACTTAGTGAGGCTCTCAGCAACTTAGTGAGACCCTGTTTCCAAATAAGTATAAAATAGGTCTGGGAGTATAGCCCAGAGGTAGAAAAGCCCCTGGGTTCTACCCCCAGTACCACACACACACAAAAAAAATCTTATTCTAAATTTCTCAGATTTGTTTTAAAATTTTCAGCATATTTTTTGTCCTTCAATAAGGTTTCATAAATTTCTTTATATAGAGTCTAGGCATATATTGCTAATTGTAATTATTTTATAGTTTTGGTCACTATTAGCAAAGGTCATTTTTCTACTTATATATGCTTACTGTTATAATAAAGGGAAATTTAATTATTTGCTATATTTATTTAGTATCTAGTTACATTACTAAGTTCTTTTATTAATTTTTTTTATGGTACTGGGGGTGGAACTCAGGGGCATTCTTCCTCTGAGCTGCACCTCCAGCCCTATATTTTATTCTTTTATTTTTGAAACAGGGCTCTACTGAGTTGCAAAAGGCCTCACTAAGTAGCTGAGACTGACCATGAACCCAGATCCTCCTGTCTCAGCCTCCCAAATGCTGGGATTACAAGCATCTGCCACCACACCTGGCTCTTTTATTAGTTCTAATAGAGTTCATTTTTGCCACTAGAGTCACTTAGAGTTTCCAAGTATATGTCATATTGTCAACAAAAAGTTTTTAATATCTCTCCTTTCAACATTACATGTGCTCATTCTTTTCTCTTAATTTATTTACCAATAGTTATAACAAAATTTTGGAAAATTTTGTTAAGATCTTTTTTTCTAAAAGGTGTGGCAGAATGGAAAGAAGTAACCATAAGTAACCATAAAGAAGTACCATAAGTAACTAGAACATTATTTACTTTAAGTTATGGTTATTATTACTATTACTTATTTTTAATAAGTATGCTAGATAACTTAAGTACGTTAGATAACATAATCTTATGCTAGATAACTAAATGAGGATTAATCACATAGTAGTTTTGAGGATATTTTTGTACAGATTGAATACTATAAAGGTTAAAAATAAAACTCAATGGATATATTTTGCTTTTTGTAAAACCCCCTTAAAATCCTTGATGAACATAAAAGATCAGAGTATGGTTATTAGTTATACCTAGGAAATTATCAATTGTGTAATTCCAATTTGCCTTTAAGTAGAAAATATCTATGGTGTCTTTATTGTATTATTTCATGTAAAATAATTTATGTCTAACTCTTCAAGTCTATTCTATTGGTTAAAAAGAGATATATGGCCAGGTACAGTGTTACACACCTGTAATCCTAGCAGCTTGGGAAGCTGAGCAGGAGGATCGTAGGTTTGAGGCCAGTCTCTGAAACTTATCAACAGCCTGTCTCAAAATAAAAAATAAAAAGGGGCTGGAGATGTAGCTCAGTGATAGAGTGCCCCTAGGTTCCATCCCTAGTACAACAAAAGAAGAAAGAAAGGAAAGAAGATAGAGATACTATCATGTGCTATATTTTAAAGGTAGCCATTAATTAGGAAAAATAGAGTTTTCTTAGAAATATTTTAGAAGAACATGAAATAAAGAGCAGTAACTAGGAGTTGAAAGATACAGGTTTTAATTCTTCTGTGCCTCTTACTAGCTTTCTGATGATTACACAGTCACTTCTCTGACCTTTAGTTTTGTCATTGAAAGATAGTCAAATACTGTCTGGCTTGCTTACTTTATAGAATGATTGCAAAGTTCAAATTAAATAATATAGATGAATGTACCAAGTACTTTAGATGAAAGTACCAAGTACTATAGATGTAAGTACAAAGTACTATAGATATAAGTACAAAGTACCAAAGTAACAATGATTAATATTAGATGCATAGGTATTTATGTTATTATCTTTCTTTTAAATTCAGTTGAGATGCCATTTAGATGAGGAAAAGAGAAGCTTGATCATTTGGGAAAAAAATCGACAGAACAGAGCTAAGCAACACCAGCATTTTCTTGACAAGTAATTGCCCTTTGCTTTAAGATTGCATTTTAGATAGAAAGTGCTTGTGTTTCTCTTGGTAGTAGAAAAGGTGAGCACAGGAGTATTGGAGTTGTAGTGCAGGAAGAGGGTGAGAAGGGAGTGACTGCATAGGTTCTTGTGGATTGGAACCTTACTTAGAATTTTCCAAGATTTGTTTAAATGTAGGTACTTTTTGCATTGCTTATGAATTTGGGGTTCAATTGCAATGAAGACTTTGTATGAGGTATTTTGAGTTGAAGTAGGTGAGAAATATTGGTAGTTTTAGCCAATTACTTGTTCTTTTGTTTTTGTTTTTCGTTTTTGGTGGTACTGGGGTTCCTGGAAGCCCTTCTACTTCCGGGCTACACTCCCAGACCTACTTTTATACTTTTTTATTTGGAAACAGGGTCTCTTAAGCCAGCGCGGCTGGCTTCGAACCTGCGCAATCATCCTGTCTCCGCCTCTCAAGCGCAGGGATTACAAGCATGTGCTGCCACTCCCGACTACTTGTTCTTTTTTAAAGATAAATTTAACAGTTTAACTTTTTGCTTACAGGTGGTATTTATGAAGACTCATGTGCTAGTCATGGCCCGATGAGTTTGGGAGACCTGGAGTTGCAGCCAAATTCTAATCTTGTTCTTTCCACACTTCTGACAACACAAGAAAATGTTAATTTACTGGAAGCAGCTGAAGATTTTTCTCAGGTATCAAGTTAAGAGCATTTGAATTTTACTTAAAATGAAAATTGTAGCAATATTGCTTTTGTATGGTTCACTGTCAAAAACAATCTTTGGCATCAGACTGCCTTAAATTGTGCTTTATTTACTAATCCAAACCTGGATATAAAGCTTAGCCTCTACTAAGCCTAAGTTTCCTCATCTTTAAGTTAAATATTAATAACAATGGATATAAGATATCTGGCACCTAATTAGGTAGCTATTATTGCTTACATCTCTCTACTTCTAGACAACATCTAGCTCAGTAATTTGTACATAGTAGGTAAGTAGTCAGTGAGTGTTTATTGCATTAAAATCTAAAATGTGAGCAGGGCATGGTGGCACACACTTGTAATCCCCGCGCTTGGATGTCTGAGACAGGAGGATCGCACAGGTTCGAAGCCAGCTTCAGCTACTTAGTGAGGCTCTTAGCAACTTAGACCTTGTTTCCAAGTAAAACATAAAATAGTTTTGGAAGTATAGCCCGGAAGGTAGAAAGCCCCTGGGTTTCACCCCTAGCACCACCTTAAAAAAAAAAAAATCTAAAATGTGTTCCATGAGAGCATACAAAATTTCATGAGTAAAGCCAAATTTTCATGAGTAAAGCCAATGGCCTATGAAATCTTGTGTACTGAAAAAATAGTTTGTCTATCACTTATACTTTATTATTTATTTATTTATTTATTTTTGGTGGTACTAGGGGTTGAACTCAGGGGTTTTCTACCTCCGGACTATCCTCCCAGACCTATTTTATATTTTTATTTTTATTTGGAAACAGGTTCTCACTACGTTGCTGGGAGCCTCACTAAGTAGCTGAGGCTGGTTGTGAACCTGTGCGATCCTCCTGTCTCAGCCTCCCAATCACGGGGAATAAAAAATAGGGCTGGAGTGTAGCTCAGAGGTAGAATGCCCCTGGGTTCCATACCCAGTACTGCAAGTAAATAAATAAATAAATAAATAAATAAATAAATAAGGCTGTGGATGTAGCTTAAAGATAGAATACCTCTGGGTTCAATCCCAGCACCAGAAAAAAAAAAATTCAGAAATGGTACCTAAGTCTAAACACAAAATTTATATATGTTTCATATACACTGTATACACAAAGCCTGAAAGTAATTTTATACAGTATTTTTAGTGTGACTGAGACCTGTCACTTGAGCTCAGATTTAGAATTTTTCACTTGAAGCCTCCATATTGGCACTCTAAAAGTGGTATTTTTGAACATCTCGTATGTTGAATTTTGGATTGGGAATCCTCAACGTATTTTAGAAATACACACCAAAATAGTACTCCCTTTAAGACAGAAATCTACATGACTATTAATTCTTTATTTGAAAGACCAGAGTTAAGCCTAGTTGTTATTCCTGTCATCTAAAGCTACTCATATGTGCCTCTAAAAATGCCTCAGCACTGTACACGTATGTATAAGTAGACAGCTGTCTCAGATTTTCTGGTTGAATTTATTGATGACTCCAGGTGTGTGTGTGTGTGTGTGTGTGTGTGTGTGTGTGTGTGTGTTGCCTAGGATTGAACCCCAGGGCATTCTACCTCTGAGCTACAACCCCAGTCCTATTTCACTGTTTACTTTTGAAACAGGATTTCTCTAGGTCACTGAGAATCTTGCTAAGTTGCTGAGGCTGTCCTTGAACCTGTGTTCCTCCTGTCCCAGCCTCTCATGTACTGGGATTACAGGTGTGCACCACCACACCCAGCTCAGCAGTGTCTTTTTAAGTTCTTGTTAAAGCATATTTGGTAGCTGTTTTCAAGATTTATTTATAATCAAGCTCACAAAGTAATAAAGAAAAGAAAGAAAATGGCTAAAGTGATCATGGTGTTTGATGTATGACTATGCAGAAATTTGTGACTCATAAATTTCAAATTTGGTTAGGTATAGGTAAGAAAAGGAAATGCTGGAGAGGATAACAATATTTCTTTACACTAGTGAGAATAAATTGTGTTACTATATATAAAAGCTCTGAAAATTATAGTGCATTATGTAAATTTCCATTTTATGCAAAAATGGTTATATGGAAGTGCTTACAGCCAAATTAAGTTCTCATTCTGTCTAACCCCATCATCTGTATTTAAATCGAGAATAGTTTGATTTATAAGTAATTCTGAATTATCCAGTAAGACTGAAAGAAATTACTTAAAATATTTAAGATCCATGAATATTATTGAGATCTTTGTAAAGGTTCTTTTTCTTGCAATATTTTTTTTAAAAAGTATGTACCTCATTGCCCATTTGTTGGTAGAAGTTGCTAAAAAATTACCAAATGACAAAAGACAATTAGAAGGAAATTGTTATTAAAATTATATATAACAAACACCTGAATAACTACTCAGATTTTTTTTTGTTGTTTGTTTTGTTTTGTTTTGTTTGTGGTACTGGGGTTCCTGGAAGCCCTTCTACCTCCGGGCTACACTCCCAGACCTATTTTATATTTTTTTATTTGGAAACAGGGTCTCCTAAGCCAGAGCAGGCGGCTGGCTTCCAGCCTGCGCGATCCTCCTGTCTCCGCCTCCCAAGCGTGGAGATTACAAGCGTGCACCACCACGCCCGGCTACTCAGATTTTTTTTAATTTAAAAATAATATAGCCAGGCGTGGTGGCACACGCTTGTAATCCCCGCGCTTGGGAGGCAGAGACAGGAGGATCGCGCAGGTTCGAAGCCAGCCACGCACACTGGCTTAGGAGACCCTGTTTCCAAATAAAAATGTTAAAATAGGTCTGGGAGTGTAGCCCGGAGGTAGAAGGGCTTCCAGGAACCCCAGTACCACCAAAATAAATAAATAAATAAATAAATAAATAAATAAATAAATAATAAAAATAATATTATAAGCTAGGCCTGGTTGTACAGGCTTGTAATACTTGGGTCACGCACGCTTGTAATACTTGGGAGGTTGAGAAGGAGGATCCTGGCCAGCCTCAGCTACTTATTGAGGCCCTCTAAAACTTAGTGAGATCCTGTTTCAAAATAAAGAATAAAAAATAGGCTGGGCGTAGTGACGCACGCTTATAATCCTAGTACTTGGTAGGCTGAAACAGGAGGATCATGCAGGTTCGAAGCCAGCCTCAGCAGCTTAGTGAAGCCCTCAGCAACTTAAAATAGGTCTGGTGGTATTGCCCAGATTTAGAAGGCCCTGGGTGACCCACGCTTGTAATCCCACGTTTGGGAGGCAGAGACAGGAGGATCGCGCAGGCTCGAAGCCAACCTTGCTGGCTTAAGAGACCCTGTTTCCAAATAAAATATAAAATAGGTCTGGGAGTGTAGCCCAGAGGTAGAAGTGTTCCATTGCCAGTACCACCAAAAAAAAAGCCCTTGGGTTTCATATTCAATACCACAGAAAATAGAAAAAAAATAGGGCTGGGGTGTAGCTCAGAGATAGAATGCCCCTAGGTTAAATCCTCAGTTCCACATCATCATCATCATCATATGACTTTATGTCTTAAATTCTTTAGTGCCAACAAAAGCAAGATCAGGAAGTTGTGGAAGTTGAACAAAAGCCAGTGCAATTAATACATGTAAGAAATAAATCTGATGTTTCACTTTCACAACAAGGTAAGGCTTATTTTCATAATAATATTAGAGTTTGATACTTGTGATATTGGAAAACTATGTATTGAGTATTTTTAAATTTCATGTACATCTTACTCATCTCTAGGTTTTTAATTTTGTTTTCTTTCATTTAGTTTGTCTGAAGAATCTTGTATCTAACTATAAATTTGCTAGTTCTCTTTACCCATAAACACTATTTCTAACTGATTTATTTATTTTTTGCGAGTTTGGGGATGGAATCCAGAGGCATTTGAGCTCCGAGCTACTCCCCCTGCCCAGTTCTTTATTCTTTATTTTGAAACAGGGTCTCACTGAGTTGCAGAGGGCCTCACTAAGTAGCTGAGGCTGTCCACAAACCGTGATCCTCAGGTCTCAGCCTCCCGAATGCTGGGATTACAAGCGTGCGCCACCACGTGTGGCTTTTCTAACTGACTTAAAAAACTTTTAGCTAGTGTTTTTCCTTGACTGTTCTTCTTTTGGTTCTTCTTTTATCTGTACGTACATACATACATACATACATACATACATACATATATGTTTTAAATTATAGTTTTTATTATAATATTATATATTATTATTGCTTTTTGGTTATTTTGGTGGTACTGGGGGTGGAACCAGGGGCTTTTCTACTTCTGGGCTATACTTCCAGATCTGTTTTATACTTTATTTGGAAACAGGGTCTCACTAAGTTGCTGAGAGTCTCACTAAGTAGCTGAGGCTGGCTTCGAACCTGTGCGATCCTCCTGTCTCAGCCTCCCAAGCACTGGGATTACAAGCGTGCACCACCATGTCTGGTGAATATTAGCTATATTATGTTATAATATAGCTAGGCATGGTGGCACATGTCTGTAATTCCAGTACTTGTGAGGCTGAGATAGGAAGATTGCAGGTTTGAGGACAGCCTCAGCCATGTAATGAAAGTAACCTATATTTTAAAACAAAATATAAAAAGGACTGGGGATATTGCCCAGAAATAGAATGCCCCTGGATTCAGTCTCCAGTAAACACACACACACACACACACACACACACACAGTTAAAATAAATTAATGGCAGAAATTATGGCTGTTGACATGCTGTGTGTAAAGGCCATTTAATGTTGTATGGTGATATTGACTAAGAAATATAACTTAAAAAATGATTCTCACCTTACATATTATTATATGACTGAATTTTTCTAGACTACTATGTTACCAAAATAGTATAATTCCACAGTCATCATTAAAGCATTTTTCATGTTTCTATAAGCTGTTAGTCTTGTGCTTTGTTAACCTTCTTCTTAGTCATTCACATTTTATAAAATCTAAGTTTTAAAATTTGGCAGTAGAAATTAAGATCTTGTGTATTTAAAAACATCCTGTCTACAATCCAGGAAAATATATTAGAAATATCTTGAGTAGTGGAATTATTTTTTTTCTTTTATAGCTAATTTTTAAATATTTGAGTGATTGCATACTATTGAATGCCAGTGTAATTTCAAATATAACTACAGACCTAAATTAAGAAATATTCAAGGTAAGTTATTAAGCTTATTCTAGAACTAGGGAATGTAACTCAGCAGTAGAGTGCTTGCCTAGAATTTTTAAGGGCCTGGGTTCAATTCCTAGTTTGGGAAGAGGGGAGAGTATACCATATGAGCTTTAAGTTTTGACTCATTTTTCCTCTATTCCTCTCTTACTCCATCCTTTTAGAAGTTTGACCTCTTGGACATTTTTAACCTAATTATAGTACATTAATGTTAAATTTACATTTTAGAATTATGTGGCAAGTTGCCTTTAAAACTCTTCTCATATTGATTTAAAAATTACTTGTTGCTGAGTGTGGTGGTGCACGCTTGTAATCCTAGCACTTGGGAGGCTGAAACAGGAGGATCGTACAGGTTCGAAGCCAGCCTCAGCTACTTAGTGAGGCTCTCAGCAACTTAGTGTGATCCTGTTGACAAATAAAATATAAAATAGGTCTGGGAGTGTAGCCCAGAGGTAGAAAAGCCCCTGGGTTCCACCCCCAGTATCACACACACACATACAAATAAATAAATATAAATAAAAATTACTTGTGTCAGACAGGGCAAATAAATGTTTCTAAGATAATATCAGAACTGACTTGATGTTCTTCTAAGTACTGTTACCATTCATGGTCAAATTAATTCATTTAGTTTTGTTTTTTAAAGATAATTTTAGGACAGGTGCAGTGGCACATGCCTATAATCCCAGCACTCTGCAAGTTTATGGCCAGCCTCAACAATTTATGGAGTCCCTGTTTCAAAAGAAAAGTAAAATAGGAATGGGGCTATAACTCGGAGGTAGAATGCCAGTTTGTTCAATTCCCAGTAACTAACACACACTCACGCCGTCATTTTAGTTACACAGGAGGCTGAGGCAGGAGGACTTAGTACGACCCTGTCTCAAAATAAATAGTGCTGGAGGTGTAGCTCAGCAGTAGAGCGCTTGCCTAGCATGTATGGGACCCTGGGTTCAATATCAAGAACTGAAGAAAAAAATTACTTAAAATTATAAATAAATTGTGTTTTCTTGGTGGCTGTTATGTCTAGTAAAACAGTGGTTCTCTCGGCTCATAGGAAAATATCTTTGGCAAGATTTTTTTTAAATATTTTTAATATTAAAATTTTTTTATTTTTGGTGGTACTAGGGTTGGAACTCAGGGGCTTTTCTACCTCCGGGCTATACTCCCAGGTCTACTTTATACTTTATTTGGAAACAGAGTCTCACTAAGTTGCTGAGAGCCTCACTAAGTAGCTGAGGCTGGCTTCGAACCTGTGCATCCTCCTGTCTCAGCCTCCCAAGTGAGGGGATTACAAGCATGAGCCACCATGCCTGGCTGGCACGATTTTTTTATTTATTTATTTTTTTTGGTGGTACTGGGGTTCCTGGAAACCCTTCTACCTCCGGGCTACACTCCCAGACCTATTTTTTATACTTTTTTATTTGGAAACAGGGTCTCATAAGCCAGCGCGCAAGGCTGGCTTCGAACCTGCGCGATCCTCCTGTCTCTGCCTCCCAAGCGCGGGGATTACAAGTGTGCGCCACCACGCCCGGCTGGCACGATTTTTTAAAGACTGAATCTCTCTCTTTAGGAAAGTGGCATTGTTTTTAGTTTCACATATGTGAATGTCTAACCACAGGATGGCAATAGTTACATTTTTTTTTGATTCATGAGTCAAGGCCAGTAAGTAATGTCCAGTTGGCATTTAATAAGTCAATAAAATCATAAGAAAAATAAACTTAAGGTATTAACTAAGTGGAAGCTTTATTTTAAAAAGGTTTATAACAGAGTTAATATGCATTTAATTTTATATCTAATACAAAAGTTAGAACAGATCTATTTCAGCCTTGACTAAGACAAATAAAAGTAGTTGAGTTAAAATAGATTAATTAATTGATTTTTTTATTTTTGTGGTGCTGGGAATTGAATCCAGGGGCATTCTACCTCTGAGATACCCTCCCTTAACCCCCATTTATTTGTGTGTAGAACTGAGGCTTGAACCTGAGACATTCTACCTCCAAGCTACAACTCCATCCCTATTTTTTTCTTGTTTTTGTTTCTTTTTCTTTTTTCTTTTTTTTTTTTTTTTTTGTGGTACTGGGGTTCCTGGAAGCCCTTCTACTTCTGGGCTACATTCCCAAGGGCTACACTCCCAGACCTATTTTTTAATACTTTTTTATGTGGAAACAGGGTCTCTTAAGCCAGAGTGGCCGGCTTCGAACCTGCGCGATCCTCCTGTCTCCGCCTCCCAAGTTTGGGGATTACAAGCGTGCGCCACCACGCCCAGCTATTGTTTTTGTTTTGAAACAGGGTCTCTCTAAGTCACGGAGGACCTTACTAAGTAGCTGAGGCTATCCTAAAATCTGTGCTCCTCTTGTCTCAGCCTCCTAAGTACTGGGATTACAAGCACCACACCTGGCTTAGTTTTATTTTGAAACAGGGTCTCACTAGGTTTATGAGTTTTGCTCTTTGCTGAGGCTGTTCTGGAACTCACAAACCTCCTGTCTCAGCCTCCCAAGAAATGGGATTACAGTAGCACACCACCACACCTGGCTAAAAATAGATTATTTTAACTCAAAGCCAGGTCTTTCTATAATTGATACATATATCTATACTGAATATTTCTTGAATGAATATGATTGCCTTTGTACATATAGTCAGTTTATGACATTTTCTTGCCTACATTTTGGGAATTTTATTTTTTTCTGTGAAGAAATTCTGAGACATTGCCAACTGTTTCAGAGAATAAGAAAGTCAAAGTGCCGAAATATTCCTCTAAGGATTTCAGGACTTGGGTGATCCTGAAGGAATTCAGCCCTCTCTCTTACATTCAGAGGCCTTGAAGATAACAAAATTCACCCTATCACAAAGGAATCAAAACCATGTCTTTTCTGCCAGATAAATGCTTTTAAGAATATTTTGATTCCCAAAATATGGCCACTTCAACACAAAGTATCATATACTTCACTTTGAGATGTATAGTAGGTTAATATGTAAAGAAATCAAAGTTTATTGGCAATGACAACTCTTAGAGTGATCATCCAGTAAACAACTGAGGATATAGCAGGATATAGAGTTCAGCACTGTGCTGCTGAAAAATCTACAAAATCCTTGTTTTTTTGGTTTTGTTTTATTTTACCTCCATGATTATTACCTGCAGATTTTAATATAAAAGAAATAAATTGAATTGATTGTTCTAACAATTACATCTTTGGAGTAGAAGAATAAGATCTTTTCATTTGGCAGAGAATTCATTGGGTATATTTTTAACCACATGATAACACTGATCTGATTCATTGTACTAATCAATGTGTCTAAGAATTTTATTAGTAAAAGCAACTTCTTCAAAAAGTGATTTTATTTTCTACTTTCCTCTTTTTATTGTGTAAGGTTTTTGTTTGTTTTTTGTATTGAGGACTGAACCCAGGGGCATTTTATCTCTGAGCTATACCCCCAGCCTTTTTTATTTTATTTAAAAAATTTTTGACACAAGATCTCACTGCTTTGCTGAGGCTGTCCTCAAACCTCTTCCCTCATTTAACGCCTCCAAGTATTGGGATTACTAGCATGTGCCACCATTCCCACCTTAACTTTAATGGCATTTTTATTGGACAAGTTAACTTTCTTTAATACAAATGAGATTAATTTGAAACCCATTTATTTATGAGCTCAGGAACAATTAAATTCCATAAAGTGATGTGAAAAAAAATAGTTCACCTTAAAAATATTCTTCTTTTTTAGTTTTTCTCTTAAAATTTTAAGACTACCATAATAAATAATAATTAGGAAGTCAAGCATACTATAATACAACCAGTGGTGGAGAAAGTAGGTTTTTTGGTTTGTTTTTTGTTTTGTTTTGTTTGGTGGTACTGGGGTTCCTGGAAACCCCTCTACCTCCGGGCTACACTCCCAGACCTATTTTATATTATTATTTGGAAACAGGGTCTCTTAAGCCAGCGAGTCTGGCTTCAAACCTGAATGATCCTCCTGTCTCCGCCTCCCAAGTGCGGGGATTACAAGCGTGCACCACCACGCCTGGCGATGAGGAAGTAGGTTTTATGTTTAAATCCTGGAATGGGTTGGGTTGTCAGAGTTGGTTGAAATTCAGGGCAGTTTGGTTTTCTTATTGTAGATTATGTTGTTTAGAAAATATATATCAAAGTGCTAAAGGCAATCTATTTAATTGCAATAATTTATCAAAATCTGTTTTTATTTTTTCTGGAAAATATAGACTCATAAATATTTCCTTTTTTGTTTTTGGTACTGGGGATGGAACCTAGAAGCATTCTACCTCCAAGTTATACCCCCAAGCTGATTTTCTTATTTGGAAACAGGGTCTCACTAAGTTGTCAGAGGGCCTAAGTTGCCGAGGCGGGCTTCGAACCTATGATCCTCCTGTCACAGCATCCCAAGAATTGGAATTACAAACATGAGCCACCACGCTTGGCTAATCCTCTTGTTTTACAATAAGTTTTTTAGGTTTCAGAAGGGGGAAAAAGAAAAACTATTAGTCCCAACACTGTGACTTTTTCCTTGACATATCCAATATAACTAATTAAACCAGTTTAACTCAATAAACATTCAATCCTCAGCGCCTTTGTGCATTGTCATCCTTCACTGGCATCACCTCTCTGCACTTTACCTGCCTATAACTATTCATTTTCCAACATTCTGCTTCTTTCTCTGACCCTTTACTCAACCTCCAATTGGAAATTTCTCATTCATTTTAACCCACCCTCTCCTCTCATCTTTTTTCCACCTTAAACATAATTATAATCTTAATAGTTTCTACTTACTGAAGGCTTATTAGGTACAGTGTGCTATTATTTTATTTATTCCACAAAATACCATGTCATGCAGGTTGTTTTATTTCTATTTTATAAGAGAGAGAAATCAAGTTCATAAAGGTTAACTAATTTTCTCAAAGCACACAATTTAGAAATGAAGCTCTGGAATTAAAGTCCCTATCTACAATACTTAGTAGTTCAAAAACAAAACAACCAACCAGATTTTCTGGGGTTCTTTTCCTTGTTTTATACCACATATTGAATAAGTACTTAACAAGTATTTTCATGTGACTTAACAGTTTGTTGGCAAGAACTGTCTTTGTCATCTTTGTATTCCCCAGACCTATTATTTAAAATTTTAGGGAAAGCAGTATGGAATAGTTTGGTGTTTTGCTATCATGTGTTTTATAGAGCTTGTTTTCTAAAAATAGCCCTGTGCCTAGAACACAGTTGATGACCAGTAAGTGTCCACGGAACTAAATTTGATGGTCACATGATTTGCTGTGGAGCCCAAACAACATTTAATTATGCAACTTAGCAGTAAATTGGAAGGAAGGGAAGAGAGAACATTTGAATATTTCATATCAATCATTTTCAACTATTGACATTTTTTAATGTAGACAATGTGCAGAGGCACAGTGGAATGATCTAAAGTCATTTCTATTTGCTTCTCTAAGATTGGTGATTTCTTTGTAGCATTAATTTCTCTGGCACATTAATGGATTTTTAAACATAGGTGATTATTTAGCTGTTTATGTCTGCATGAAAGGATTTCTGTCTTAAGAGATGAATGTATATATTACCCAGGAGATAAATGTGCATAACTAATGCTGTCCCCTTAGAAGGAGCAAATGCAGAAGGATTGACATAGAAAATCTACTAGAGAAGACACCGAATATTATCAAGGACTTTCATGACATTTTTACTTATTGTTACTAAAAGTATTTTTCCAAGACAGAAATGTTTGAATTATAAAATTTATTTACTTTTTAAAACTTTTTTGTAGCATTAGTAATATACTGTGTATGGAGAACTTAGATTTTTCTCAAGTCTTTCTGGCATTAAACACATCTCACTAAAAGCATAAACCAGAATTATTTTGAAGACTCACCAACATTTTAAAAACCTCTGCAATTCTTTCATTGTTTCTAGCCAAATTTCTTGAAATCTGACCTTAAAGTTCTATTATGATTTTTAATTGAAATAATTGACATAAATATAAATTATTGGATCAATTAGTAGCCTTTTGATTCAGTAACCACTAAGAATAATTTAACCTAATAATCACAGTGGTGAATATACATTTGAGAACATCTTTATGTTGAGGTAAATAAATCTTTAGAGCAGAGGAATCATCTCCAATTCAACAGAACCAAACATCATCATTGTGATTAGTGGCAGAATCTAACCTTCTAGTTGAGTAATTTATTGTACCACACTGTCCTCCTTCAAATAAAATTAACTAGTTGCAGGTTGGTATATTACAAATGCTCTTCTAATCAACCTAATAGCTTACTTAAATTTTTTAGTAATTTTATTTTTATATAAATAAAATAAAAATTATGTAGACTGTTTCAACCAGGGTAGCAGTAGATTATTCTAATTCACTTTTAAACTTCTACCTTTTTTGTTCATATCCTGGAAATAAAAGAGACTGATTATTTCAGTTTAGAATTAACGTAAACAGCCAGGCATGGTGGCACACGCTTGTAATCTCAACATAAAGAATAAAAAATAGGCCTGGGAGTGTAGCTTCGAGGTAGAATGCTCCTGGGTTACATTCCCTGTAAAAAAAAAAAAAAAAGAAGAAGAAGAAGAAGAAGAAGAAGAAGAAGAAGAAGAAGAAGAAGAAGAAGAAGAAGAAGAAGAAGAAGAAGAAGAACTTGAACAAAGAATTAATAAGATTTTTATTTATGTAAAATATCCCCCAATTTTTGTATCCTCCAATTTTTGTCTTTGGGCTCAACCTTTTCCCCCATCCCCACTACAAGCAAAGGTATAACATCATCTAGAAAGGTTTGACACTGATAGCTTTATGAAAAAAAAACTTGTTAAATTTTTTTAAGTAGGAAAATCTCCCAAGATTGTCCTTTGCTGCAGAAACCAGATAGCATTAAGTAAATGGCATAGGTCTTTTCATGTGATTCATATGTAAAACATGTAATTCAAGTCTAATGGCAGCTCTTAAGAGACTTGTTACACCAAAGCAAACCTGTGGTGATTTAGAAATGTAATGCAAATAAGAGTGACAGACACAGTTTGGGGGTAGAAGGGACAAAGTAAAACTTGGATTTAGGTATGTGAAGTGTTCTAGGTGTGTTTTATTGATTTTTTATAGTGTATAATTATGATGTCTGTTTATGAAGAAAAGCATCTAAGGAGATTGTCTTTAAACAGTTCTCATTGCTTATAGTATCTGGTCCTAGGAGAATTCAGATTTCTCTCCTATTTGCCATTCCTACATAGGGCCATCTCCTTTTAGGAGTAGATGAGATAAAAACTGGGATTTAAGTGATGCTGTTCAGAAGCAACAGGGCACTGATTACCTGAGATTAAGATTTCTAAAATGGTTTTTTATTGCATTTTATCCTGCATAACTTTAGCTCTTGTTTTTTGTTTTATTTTTTGGTACTGGGAATGGAACCCAGGGGCATTCTGAGCTATACTCCCAGCCTGGTTTTTATTTTTTATTTTGAAACAGGGTCTCACTAGGTTGATGAGAATCTCATTACTTGCTGAAGCTTTTCCCAAACCTGTGATCCTCCTGTCTCAGCCTCCCAAGTACTGGGATTACAGGCCTGCACCACCAAGCCCAGATTCTTAACTCTTTGGAAACCTCGTTTTTTAGAATAATTAACTGTATGTTGGGGAATAATGAATACCTTTACTACTTAAGATGTATAAGGATAGCTGTCTTATTCAGGATACAGCTTTCTCTTCTCCTTTCTCCACTAGCTAGCCTGGTTGGTTCAGGGTAATGGAACAAGGACACAGATATGGGAAAGTACTTAATGCTTTAGGTAAATGGAGCCACCTCAGCCATTTATTTTTTTCTTTCACATATACTAAGATCTTCAACCATTCAGTCCTTATGCTGCTTCTCAGGATGGTTATTCTTAAAGCTCTATATCATTTTTTACCTATAGAGTTGCCTGTATAGTTACAGTAATCCTTACTCTTTCTTTGTTGATAAAATGAAATACCACACACTGAGTAATTTATAAAGGCTAAAGGTTTATTCAGCTCACCATTCTGAGGGCTGGGCAGTTATCTGAGGGTGGCTGTATCTTGTGAGGTCCTTCTGGTTGGTGGGGACTTTGCAGAATCCCAAGACAATACAGGGGACCACATGATAAGATTCAACATCCTAGATTTGTCTCCTCCTTTTATTAAAAACAACAACAACACCCAGCCAGGCTTGCTGGAGCACGCCGGAAATACCAATACTTTGGAAGCTAAGACAGAGGGATCACAGATTCAAGAACAGCCTTAACAATTTAGAGAGACCCTACTTGAACATAATTTTTTTTTTTTAAGGGCTGGGGTATAGCCCAGAGGTAAAAATGTCCCTGGGTTCAATCCTAGCAACACACACACACACACACACACACACACACACACACACACACACACACCACGAAACAACAATAACAAAATCCACACCCTATTTGACTTTACCTCCCAGAAGTCCTTTGGGAGATCCCAAAGTTCCACCTCTTAAGAGCCCTGTAATCCCAGTACTTGGGATGCTTGGGAGGTTGAGACTGGAGGATTCAAGACCAGTCTCAGCAGTTTAGCAAGACTCTCAGCAAGAGTAGGACCTGTTTCAAAACAATATATATATATATATGTATATATATGGAGAGAGAGAGAGAGAGAGAGAGAGAGAGAGAGAGAGAGAGAGAGATGAGGAGTGTAGCTCAGAGGCAAATTCCCAGTAGCCTTTGGGTTCAATCCGCACGGACACAGGTACCACACACCCACAGACACTGTATACATACATACATTTGTGTGTGTGTTTGTGGATATATGTATGTGTATCTACATACACACACACACACACACACACACACACAACAGTAGGGCTTGGGTTTCAACATGAGTTTTGGTGGGACATTCAAGTCATATCACTCACTTGAGGCACTATCCTTTCCGTATTCTTCTCACTTTCAAGGGTCTCTAATATTGTTCCCTGTAGGAATGAACATGCAGTTTGTACAGTTATAATCAGCTACTGGAGAGAGGTCTTGAACTGGACCTTTGCCTTTCCCCAGTAGTTCTTTTTATTAATTTCATGTTGATCTTAGCTGTCAAGTAATGCTTTCTTCAGTCCTTCTCAAGTCTAATCTCAATTTTATTCTCTCAGTTCTCTTTACTATGTTCTGCTTCTTTTGTAAGGTCATCTCTTTTGAATATGAATTTTTATAGCTCCCCTAGCCTCAGCTTCACACTGCTCTACATTTATCTTCTCTGCTTTTTGGTTTTTGTTTTGGGGTTGAAGAGTGAACTAGAGTTTTCTCCTCTATAAAGGTAACCTTTTGCCAAGTGTGGTGGTGCATGCTTATAATCCCATTAACTTGGGAAGCTGAGACAGGATCTGGGTTTGAGGCCAGCCTCAGCTACTTAGGCCCTCTGCAACCTAGTGAGACCTTGTTTCAAAAATAAAGAATAAAGAAATTGGGCTGGGGTGTAGCTTGAAGGTAGAATGCCCCTGGGTTTAATCCCCAGCACCATAAATAAATAAATAAATAAATAAATAAATAAATAGTAACCTTTCAGTTGTATGTGGTGTGCATACCTATAATCTCAGTATTTGGGAGGCTGAAACAGGAGGACTGCAGGTTCACAGCCATCCTTAGTAACTTAGACTCTCAGTAACTTAGACCCTGTTTCAAAATAACAACTAAAAATGGAGCCGGAGCTAGCTCAGAGGTAGAGTGCCCCTGAGTTCAATCCCCAGTACCCATCTCCCCCCAAAAAGGTAATTTTTCTTCCTGCAACTTTGATCCCAACTAATTTATACTGTTGATACAGGGAGAAAAGAGAGTGATATTGTTCAGAGAGGAGAAAAGAATAAATGCAGAGAAAGGACGGAAAGGTATGAGAAAAGGGAAAAGGTGAGGATAAATATGGTGAAGAGGAAAGAGAAAAAGGGAGAGAGGAAAGACATTTAGAGATGAAGCTCAGGTGGGACAGGGAAAGACAGGATGAGAAGGGTTCCATCCCTGGTACAAAATAACAGTAAAAATAATAGTTATTATTTTTTGTGTGTGGTACCAGGAATGGAACCCAGGGGCTTTGTACCTCCGAACTACACTCCCAGCCCTAATTTTTAGTCTTTTTTTTTTTTTTTGAAACAGGATCTCACTGAGTTGCGAAGGGCCTCGCTAAGTAGCTGAGGCTGTCTGTGAACCATGATCCTCCGGCCTCAGCCTCCTGAATGCTGGGATTACACGCATGCACCACTACACCCAGCATCATAATCATCATCATCATCATCATCATCATCATTATTATTATTAATTATTATTATTATTATATCTTTCTCAGCCCCTCACCCCACTGTACTTGTAGAATCCCCTGTATCTTAGTCAGACATTATTTTTTTCAGTCAAATTCAAGCTCCTCTTGCCCCATCCCATACCTTTCTCAGTATCTACACTTAAAACCTTTCCTCCCCTGCCATGTGATATGATCTCTCCATCTTATAAATGAATATTCTTGGCCCACTTTGGTCTCTTTAGAACCTCTATGCCTTTTTATATGTACTCATTCTTAGCCCTTCTTTATGTACCTTGAATGATTTTTTTGGCCTTGTTTCATTCATCTTTGTATCTCTGCTCTCTACCTTTGGATAAATACATTATTTAATTCTTTTCTCCCAGCCAGTTCAGGGTCATTTTCTTTATCTGATTGTTCATTCATTTAATTTTTTCCCCTTTTTTTTTTGTGGTGCTGGGGATTAAGCCTGGAGGCATTCTACCTCCGAGCTACATCCCCAGCTCTATTTTATTTTTTATTTGGAAACAGGGTCTTGCTAAATTGAGTGCCTAAATAAGTTCCTGAGGTTGACTTTGGACCTGAGATCTTCCTATCTCAGCCTTCCAAGTACTGGGATTGCAGGCCTGCACCACCATGCCTGGCTCATTCATTTCATTCTTGAGTAACTTCTATGTGCTAGACATTGTTTAAAGTCTAACAGTGAAATCCGTTTTAACAGAGCATACATACTTGTGAACATTAACATAAAAAACAGGCAAACAACTTTTTAACAATTTTAGATAATGATAAGAAAAACAAAAGGTTTATAAAAAATATCAGATGTCAAATAGTAAGTATGGAGTGACTGCTGATGTCAGGATGTCAGCATTTTGTAAACATCATAGTGAAAATTAGGTGAGTAAAAGTCATCAGTGAATGCTAAATGTACAGGGAAATTTTGATGAGGTGCAGGATATTTGCATGGCTTTAAAGTATGTCCTTGAAAATTAGTTCTTTTTTTTTTTTTTTTTTTTTTTTGGTGGTACTGGGGTTCCTGGAAGCCCTTCTACCTCCGGGCTACACTCCCAGACCTATTTTATATTTCTGAAACAGGGTCTCTTACGCCAGCGCGGCTGGCTTCGAACCTGCGCGATCCTCCTGTCTCCGCCTCCCAAGCGCGGGGATTACAAGCGTGCGCCACCACGCCCGGCCTGAAAATTAGTTCATTATTTGAAAGACAAAAATAGCACCTTGATTGAGTGATCAGAGTTAGTGTCAGCACAGAGGGGCAACTGATTATTCTGTGTCTCCAAATGTGATATCTTAGCAGGACACAGCACCTGAGAATTGATAGTGCAGTTGCTATTTAAAGCTATGAATATGAAGGAGACTCACCTTAACAATTGAGTATAGACGGGAAAGAAGCATTCCAGGCCCTAGACATTTGTAAGATTTAAATGTAGGGGAAAGAGGGGGGCAGCAAAAGGAAGATAACACCCAGAGGTGCTCATCTCATAGTATTAGGGAACACACTGATACTATCATGGACAGAAAGCACTAATTATTCTAAGTTAACATTAACCTCAAGTTCTAGTTGTGTCTGATGAGTGTTACAAACAAGTCTTTGAATAGGACAACCTTTTAGATATATGATGATAGTTATCTAACTCAAAGTCTGAATGTTATGTTCCTTTTACCACTTAATATTGTTTCTAATCTCTTTACTTGAGTGATCATACTTGAAAGAAGCAGTCTGTCTTGTATAGCGTTACATTAGGACAAAGCAGTCACTGCCAATACAGAAGATCTGTTTCTTGTCTAAACCTACGGGGATGAAACTAGGAATTGTCCAGTGACTTACTGCTGGTAAAGAACTCTCAGACCTGTAGCTTTCATTCTCACAGCACAATTGTCAATATGTAGAGATGTGATTGCAGTTATTAGTGAGATGTGAAGCCAGGCTCAGAGGGGATGAGTAACTTTCTACTCTCTGATTGTCTCAGTGTTCACAGACG
Organism: Muscardinus avellanarius; assembly: GCF_963383645.1. NCBI lineage: Eukaryota > Metazoa > Chordata > Mammalia > Rodentia > Gliridae > Muscardinus > Muscardinus avellanarius. The sequence goes on from NC_137798.1 coordinate 63,689,378, forward strand.
TTGTTAAAAATTGTCTGACACAGTATTTTCATAAAACTGGCCAAGATTTTTTCAGCAACCTGGAATCAAACTAAATTTTCTACCTCCTATAGTTATGTAGTTGATTCCTCCCCCCCCCCCCCAGTTCTGGGGATGGAACCCAGGGGCATTCTATCTCTGAGCTACACCCCCAGCCCTATTTTTTATTCTTTTTATTTTGAAGCAGGGTCTCACTGAGTTACAAAGAGCCTCACTAAGTACCTGAGGCTGATCATGAATCGTGATCCTCCCGTCTCCGTCTCACGAATGCTGGGATTTACAAGTGTGCGCTACCACATTTGGCTTGTAGTTGACTTTTATAAGCAAAATATTTTTCAACATTAATGTTACCTTGAGAAAATTCTCAATTGGTCTTCCTGTTTTCATTTTTGCTTCCCTACTGTCTATTACCATCCAAAGCCAGAATGATTTTTTTTTTTTTGGTGTGTGGTACTGGGGATGGAACCCTTCTATCTCCATGTTACACTCCCAGACCTATTTTATATTTTTATTTGGAAACAGGGTCCCTTAAGCCAGCGAGGTTGGCTTTGAACCTGTGTGATCCTCCTGTCTCTGCCTCCCAAGCGCGGGGATTACAAGCATGCGCCATCATGCCCGGCTTGGTAAAAGTTTTTTACTTAAATTTATGCTAGTTCATTAGGTTCATATATATAGCACCCCATCAAAGTAGATAGGGTTATTTCTGAAAAAGTGTATAAATAATTATCAATAAGCCTAATGGCAAGAATTAAACCAGTTATATTTTTTTCCTAAATTAACCCAAGGTCTAAGAAATACATTTACTGGCTTGGGGTGTGGTGGTAACTGCTGTAACCCCAGTACTTGGGAGGCTGAGACAGGAGGCTGACAGTTTCAAGAACAGCCTCAGCAACATAGCAAGTCTCTTAGCAACCTAGTGAGACCCTGTTTCCAAACAAAAAGTAAAAATGGCTAGGATGTAGCTCAAAGGTAGAATGCTCCTGGGTTTAATCTCCAGTTCCCACATGAAGAAAGGAAGAAAAGGAGGGAGGGAAGGAAGCAGCCAGGTAGACAGGCATTACTAATAAATCCAAGGCAAGAGAGTTGATTTCATGTGTTGAGTACAGAATATATTTTTGATGCATGATGCATTTATTCCCAATTTCTCTTATATTAGCCTTAAATAAATATCATGTCTTTCTACTTTTTTCTTTCCTACTTTTTACATGGGAATTCAGCTTATGGTAAGCACACACCAAATGTTTGATTTAATAACTACATTTAGTCAAAACAGTGCTGCTACACAAACTAATTTTGACTTGTAAAAAAGTTTATCTGAAGCTGAGCATGGTGGTGCACACCTGTTAATTCCAATATACTTTGGAGGTTGAGACAGAAGGATCACAGGTGCAAGGCCAGCCTCAGCTACTTAGCAAGACCCTCAGTAACTTAGTGACACACTGTTTCAAAAAAATGAGGGGGGGGCGGGGGTCGCGCGCGGCGCACAAAAGCCGGGGCCCGGGACCCGGGCCCCGGGCCGAACTGCGCATAGCACGCCAGACCCCTGGAGAAACCGGGCCCAGTAAGACGCTGGGTTCTGGGCGGGGGGTCGCGCGCGGGGCACGCCAGATGGGGCCCGGGTCGCGGGACTCTGGGCCCCAGGCCGAACTGCGAGTAGCACGCCAGACCCCTGGAGAAACCGGGCCCAGTAAGAAGCTGGGTTCTGGGCAGGGGTCGCGCGCAGGCCACGCCAGATGGGGCCCGGGTCGCGGGACTCTGGGCCCGGCCGAACTGCGCGTAGCACGCCAGACCCCTGGAGAAACCAGGCCCAGTAAGATGCTGGGTTCTGGGCAGGGGTCGCGCGCGGGGCACGCTAGCTGGGGCCTGGGTCGCGGGACTCTGGGCCCCGGGCCGAACTGCGAGTAGCACGCCTGATCCCTGGAGAAACCGGGCCCAGAACAAAAAAAGATAAATATTGGAGAGGAGGTAAGAAAGCCATTATGGATGCCAGGACACTGGAGATGCAGACAAAACTTATCTAAATGCACTGGAACTTATGGAAAAATTCTCCGTGAAAGAGGACTGCTATTTCTCTATATTGTTAAGAATCTCAGACATCACATATAAGGAGAGAGTTTAGCGGAGACCAAGGAGAAATGCGGTGTTGAAAGGGTTCTCTGCGATGGTGGTGGAGACTTGTATTCAGGAGAAGCAGAAACCGGATCTTACCAACTTTATTTTTTTTGGAGAAATTACACCAAATGTCGAATGCTACCATCACGCATGCTTAGGAACACTGGACAACATTTAGAGTGGAAAAAGAGCCTGGGAAGGATTTGAAACGGTGGAGGCAGTGGCAATGCCAGTGGCCAATACTCAGGGGAGGCAGAGATCTGATACATTACACCTGGAACCTTTGAAATAATAACCACAGAGACAGTGATCGGAACCTGCTGAGGGGTTAGGCGGGCACCGGGGCCAGTGGCCGACATCGGAGCTTGCTGTGAGGCAAGGCCACTACTGAGGCCTCTGTGGCCGGGATTGGAACCTGCAGAGGGGTTAGACCGATGCTGGGGCCAGCGAGGCCGGCATTGGAGCCTGCCATGAGGCAAGGCCTGTGCTAGGGCCTCTGAGGTCGGGTCCGGAACTTGCTGAGGGGTTAGGCCGGTGCTGGGGTCAGCGAGGCCGGCATCGGAGCCTGCCATGAGGCAAGGCCAGTGCTGGGGCCCCCGAGGACGGGACCGGAGCTTGCTGAGGGGTTAGGCTGGTGCTGGGGCCAGCGAGGCTGGCATCAGAGCCTGCCATGAGGCAAGGCCGGTACTGGGGCCTCCAAGGTCAGGATAAGAGCCTGCCCAGGGGTTAGGCTGGTGCTGGGGCCAGCGAGGCCGGCATCGGAGCCTGCCGTGAGGTAAGGCCGGTACTGGGGCCTCCGAGGCCAGGATAAGAGCCTGCCGAGGGGTTAGGCCGGTGCTGGGGCCAGCGAGGCCGGCATCGGAGCCTGCCTTGAGGCATGACCAGTGCTGGGGCCTTCGAGGCCGGGATCGGAGCCTGCCGAGGGGTTAGGCCAGTGCTGGTGCCAGTGAGGCTGGCATCGGAGACTGCCTTGAGACAAGGCCGGTACTGGGGCCTCGAGGCCAGGATAAGAGCCTGCCGAGGGGTTAGGCCGGTGCTGGGGCCAGTGAGGCCGGCATCGGAGCCTGCTGTGAGGCATGACCAGTGCTGGGGCCTCCGAGGCCGGGATCAGAGCCTGCCGAGGGGTTAGGCCGGTGCTGGGGCCAGCGAGGCCGGTATCGGAGCCTGCCGTGAGGCAAGGCTGGTACTGGGGCCTCGAGGCCAGGATAAGAGCCTGCCGAAGGGTTAGGCCGGTGCTGGGGCCAGTGAGGCCGGCATCGGAGCCTGCCGTGAGGCATGACCAGTGCTGGGGCCTCCGAGGCCGGGATTGGAGCCTGCCGAGGGGTTAGGCCGGTGCTGGGGCCAGCGAGGCCGGCATCGGAGCCTGCCTTGAGGCAAGGCCGGTACTGGGGCCTTGAGGCCAGGATAAGAGCCTGCTGAGGGGTTAGGCCGGTGCTGGGGCCAGCGAGGCCGGCATCGGAGCCTGCCGAAGGGTTAGGCCGGTGCTGGGGCCAGTGAGGCCGGCATCGGAGCCTGCCTTGAGGCAAGGCCGGTACTGGGGCCTCGAGGCCAGGATAAGAGCCTGCTGAGGGGTTAGGAAGGTGCTGGGGCCAGCGAGGCCGGCATCAGAGCCTGCCGTGAAGTAAGGCCGATACTGGGGCCTCCTAGGCCAGGATAAGAGCCTGCTGAGGGGTTAGGCCGGTGCTGGAGCCAGTGAGGCCGGCATCGCAGCCTGCCGTGAGGCATGGCCAGTGCTGGGACCTCCGAGGCCAGTATCGGAGCCGGCTGAGGGGTTAGGCCGGTGCTGGGGCCAGCGAGGCCGGCACCGGAGCCTGCCTTGAGGCAAGGCCGGTACTGGGGCCTCCGAGCCCGGGATTGGAGCCTGCCGAGGGGTGAGGCCGATGCTGGGGCCAGCAAGGCCGGCATTGGAGCCTGCCGTGAGGCAAGGCCGGTGCTGAGGCCTCTGAGGCCGGTATTGGAGCCTGCCTTGAGGCAAGGCCGGTACTGGGGCCTCCAAGGTCAGGATAAGAGCCTGCCGAGGGGTTAGGCCGGTGCTGGGGCCAGTGAGGCCGGCATTGGAGCCTGCCATGAGGCAAGGCCGGTACTGGGACATCCGAGGCTGGCATAAGAGCCTGTCAAGGGGTTAGGCTGGTGCTGGGGCCAGCGAGGCCGGCATCGGAGCCTGCCATGAGGCAAGGCCGGTACTGGGGCTTCCGAGGCCAGGATAACAACCTGCCGAAGGGCTAGACCGGTGCTGGGGCCATCAAGGCCGGCATCGGATCCTGCCGTGAGGCAAGGCCAGCATCGGAGCCTGCCGTGAGACATGGCCAGTGCTGGGGCCTCCTAACCCGGGAACGGAACCTGCCGAGGGGTTAGGCCGGTGCTGGGGCCAACGAGGCTGGCATTGGAGCCTGCCGTGAGGCTAGGCCGGTGCTGGGGCCTCTGAGGCCGGGATTGGAATTTTGCCAAGGGGTTAGACCGGTGCAGGGGCCAATGGCCAGCATCGGAGCCTGGCGTGAGGCAAGTTCACTCCTGCGGCCTCCAAGGCCAGGACCAAAGCCAGCTTAGGGGTTAGACCGGTGCAGGGGCCAGCGAGACCAGAACTGGGGCCTCCCATGAGGCAAGGCCGCTGCTTGAGCCAGCGAGGTCTGGATCAGTCCACTGAGTAGCCAGGCCACTACTGGGACCATCAAGAGTGGGATCGGTACTCGCAACGCAGCATGCACAGAGAAATATCGCAGGAAATATAAATCAGATGCTTCTCTTAATCAGCAATAACTAGGAGGAAAAGGGCAACAGGAAGAGGTAGAGCTATAGAAAGGGCCCTATAGTGAAGCAACTAATGTGACCAATCAGAGGGTATGTAATACTGGAGGACGGAGCCTCTTTAAAACGCAGGAGGTACATAAACAAATGTATCAAAGTAAATCACCAAAGAAGCTTGCAATGGAGGGATGGGGGCTGGAGGAGGGCTAATTGGATGATGTGTGCTTGTATATCCTCTCAAGTCTTAGACTCCAATGTGATTGATATATGACTACAATGCACCAATTTAAAAAATAAATTAAAAAAAAGAAGTAATAAGCAAAGTTGAAAAAAAAAATGAGGGGGTGCTGGGGGTTTAGATTCTAAGTAGAATGCCCCTGGGTCCAACTCCTAGTACCAAAATAAATAAAATAAAAATATGTTACCTGGTCATGGTGGTGCACACTTGTAATCCCAGTACTTGGGAGGCTGAGACAGTAGGATCACAGGTTCATAGCCAGCCCCAACTACTTAGTGAGGCCTTCTGCAACTTAGTGAGACCCTGTTTCCAAATAAAGAACAAAAAATAGGGCTGGGGGTGTAGCTCTGAGGTAGAATACCCTGGGTTCCATCCCCAGTACTGCAAAAATAAATAAATAAATAAATAAGACGTGCATATATAGCAGAGTGCAAAGTTGAAATACTTGTGGCAGGAAATACAGATTGCTTGATGCAATCTATATTCCAAATTGTTATTCCACTTCTGTTTCTCTGATTTGCTTCAGAATTACCTTACATGGGATCTCACAGAACAGGAAAGGTGTTTTTTTGTTTTGTTTTGTTTTGTTGGTGGTACTGGGGTTTCTGAAAACCCTTCTACCTCTGGGCTACACTCCCAGATACCTATTTTTTATATTTTTATTTGGAAACAGGGTCTCTTAAGCCAGCAAGGCCGGCTTCAAACCTGCGTGATCCTCCTGTCTCCGCCTCCCAAGCGCGGGGATTACAAGCGTGCGCCACCACGCCTGGCCAGGAAAGGTGTTTTTAAGTGCTCAGCCTCAGTTTAGTAAATGGAATAATCTGGTCAGTGTAGCAAATGCAAATTGAGGAACCTGCTTTGTGTCTCATGTACTACATCAGTTTCCACAGCTAAAATGCCTTCTAAGAAACCTAGTCATGTTTATTATTATAAAAGTGCAAGACAAAACAGGGTCAGTTAATTATAAAGTATTTAAAAATATGTCCGTGACAGATGCTGTAAATTCGGCTCGTTCTTTTCACGTGTCCCTGATGAACTCCTTAGCCATCACCTAAGAATGGTGATTGCAAAATTAAGGCTTCCTTGAGTGTATTTTTTAATTTTTTAGAAAATTTTAAAATATTTTGATGTTGCTAGGAGTCAGACTCATGGCTGTGCACATGCAAAAAGCATGCACTTTACCACTGAGCTTCATCCTTAGCATTGTGCATATTTTCAAATTGGTAGTAAATGCAGAGGCCCAAGTTATGCTGGGAGTTTTAGTTGAAAAATGCAATTACTTGTGAAGTATTTTGAGCTAGTATACTGATTCTTCTGTTGAAATATTGAAATAGTATGTATATATGTATACACATGTGCTTGGTATGTTGAATACATACCTACAATAGTCTTTAAGTGAAATGTTACTGCCAAAAGTATCTTGAAAACTAATTATTAGTGTCTGTTATACTTGTTAGCTCAGAATACATACGGAACATGGGTACTTTTTTTCTTTAAAAATAATTGCAATAATAGTATATTACCTAATGAAGTCAGAAAAAAAATGTTTAGGTAGAAATGTAGTTCTATTGAAATCCTTCTGATTATTGCCTTTTGAGTCATTCTGCCTGCCTTAACAAAATCCAGGACATAGTAAAGTTCTGGTAATATTATGTTGGATATTTTCTAATGACTATGTCAGCATGATCAATCATTTTCTAAATTCACCAGTTTCCTGAAATGATTTAGCTTATGTTCATAGCACTTAACAGGAAATAGCACAAAATTAGTTTCTATCTCCCCATATATTTCTCTTGATGTCACAAAAGTATACATTATACACATGAAATATTTGTCTTTGGCAACACAAAAAAAAGCCTGTACACCCAACTACAATTAATGAGTACAAGAATTAGAAATCAAAACTCTGTTTAGTCTGAGTAAAAACAATTCTTTAAACCATGACCACATGGCTGTTTTTTGTTTGCATCAACTCTGGGTGACTGTTACTGTCTTCTGTGAATTCTTGGGCAGGGTCCGGACTTTGTTGAATGAGCCAATTGTTTTCCTTCGTGTTGCCCATCTAGTAAGTTCCCATCTGGTTTGTATCAGACTGTTTTCACAGCCAACAACTGCTGCCTTCTCTATATCCTGACACTTTGGGGCCCCGTGCTGTCAAAGCACTGCTGCGATGGCCTTGCTGGCAGGGCCTGTACAGCTGTGCTCACAGCTTGGAACTATTACCCAGAGTAAGGGTAACGTAGAACTTGGACTGGCCCTTATTCCCATCGGTGTCGTGTGTACAGTGAACAGAAACCACCTTCCTTCCCCCTCCCCCTTGACCTGAAACTTACTATTCAACAGAAAATCTTTAAAGCTCTTTTTTTAGGATATAGAATGGTGTTGTTCTTATTTTCTAGTGGCTTCCTGTACTTGAAAGCTCATTTTTCATTCTTTCACTCTTTTAAAAGTTACCAGGTCTGCCCTTGGGGAAGTGAACTGGTCACTATGTCAGATTTAATTTTTGTTTCCAAATTTCATTAGGAATGGGTATCTATGGCAAACTCGTTGTAAAGACTACACAGAGATAATACAGTGATAATCATAAGCTATAATTTGAGGGTTTTCATGTTTAGGAAGGATGTCCATCTCAGAAAATTGATTCTCTTTGTGTAGAGGGTAGGGTACTTAACTTCAAAATGTTTAATAAATATTAGAGAGTTATTTTGCCTGCAGCCTTGGTGGCTATCAAATATCATTTATAAAAGAATATTACACCAGGCGTGGTGGCTCACGCTTGTAATCCCCGCACTTGGGAAGTGGAGACAGGAGGATTGTGCAGGTTCGAAACCAGCTTCACTGGCTTAAGAGACCCTGTTTCCAAATAAAATATAAAAAATAGGTCTGGGAGTTTAGCCCAGAGGTAGAAGGGTTTCCAGGAACCCCAGCACCACCAATATATATATATATATATATATATATATATATATATATATATATTACAGCCTAGAGCAGTGGCACACGCCTGTAATCCCAGTACTCGGGAAGTTGAAACAGGAGGATTGCAGGTTCACAACCAGCTTCAGCAATTTTGACATGACCCTGTTTCAAAATAAAAAGGACTGGTGGTATAGCTTCGAAGTATAATGCCCCTGGGTTCAATCCTCAGTCACACACACACACAAAATAAATTTTGGGAGGGACCCTAATTCATCATTAGAAAACAGTTCAAATTACAAAGATATTTCCCTTCCTTCCTTCCTTCCTTCCTTCCTTTCTTCCTTCCTTCCTTCCTTCCTTCTTTGTGCTGGGGATTGAGCCCAGGGACATTCTACCTCCAAGCTATACTCTCAGCCCTATTTTATTTTTTATTTTGAAACAGGATCTCGCTCAGTTGCTGTAAGTATAGCTAAGTTGAGGCTGGCCTTGAGACTCAATCCTCCAGTTTTAGCTTCCCAAGGACTATTATTACAGACCTGTGCCACCACAACTGGTTATAAGTATATTATCATTTAATTGCTAAAACTAACCTATTGTGTTTTTCTAACTTTTTATAATAATCATACATAAAAGTATGCATAGCAAGTATCCAGATCAAAGAATTGTGGTGGGGCCCATTGGTCAAGCAGTGTCTAGCTCAGGAAGCAACATTACTATCGCCACATCCTTGCAAGGATGAAACCATTACGTTGACTTCTAAGAACATAGATTTAGTTTTCTTGTGTTTGTACTTCACATAAATGAAATCATGCCATACAAGTGGCTTCTTTCACAAGACAAGCCTATTGTAATCTTTAAGATTCTTTTTTTAAAGCCATAATGGCATGCTTTTATAAAGAATTGTCAGAGAGGAATTTGTTTTAGTAACTGTTTCACAGGCTGTTGAACCAACAGGAAATGTGTTATAGATAAAGTTGTCTACTAAAACATAGAGCCTCCGAGTTCTCAACCGGATTTCAGTGCTGGAATGTCCCTCTAGACATTCCTGCCCCTAAAAGGCAGGCTGCTCTGTGCTATAACACTGTACAGCAATACATCCAAGTACTTAAATGCTTTCTAATGTGTTTTAATAAGTAAATGTACATTATTCAAATAAATCATGGTCTGTATTCAGGATTAGGTGCACCATCTATTTTTCTGAATTAACAATAAACTTCTTGGCAGTTGGATATAAGCTTTTATTGCTGCCAAGTTTCTATTTCTGAAAATGCTATTATTTGAGAGAGTTGACGTACCTACTAGATGTGCAGCCAGTGAGTAACTTAATTAGGAAGAGTATTTGTTTAAAAAGTGCTAACTTCGTTTATACATATTTTTAAGTACTGTAGTAATATTTCTAGGTTTTTCCCCCTTTATTGAACTCAAAGTAACATTAAAAATGCAGATATTCCTCAGCTACTTAATGAGGCCCTTTACAACTCCGTGAGACCCTGTCTCAAAATAAAGAATAAAAATAGAGCTGGGGTGTAGCTTGGATGTAGAATGCCCCTGGGTTCCACTCCCAGTACTGAAAAATAAAAATGCAGATATTCTGAGTGTTACTAGTTTTAAATATTTCCTTGTTATATTTTATTTTAAAATCTGGACATCCATTTTAAAATTAATGTGTTGTGGGCTAGAATACTCATATTTTGAGGGACTTCACATTTATATCCCTAAAGTTCAGATTCTGGATTCCTATTCTTTCAAATACAATTTTTTTAAAGTTTATGCTCTAAGCCATGTATATGTGTGTATGTATGTGTTAGTTACTGGGTATGCATGCTAGGCAAACCTTCTACCACTGAGTTACATCCCCAGTCCACTGATTACTTTTAATTGGCATCCTAGAGCTTCAAGATTTTAAATAATTATTTAAAATGAAAAGGTAAAGTATTGAAAAAAGTATTGGGGAGCAAAATGGTATGTATATGTGGTACGGTCTCAGTGTCCCTAGAATGACTTCATTTAAAGGTTTTCCAGCAGTATCCTTGCTTTCCCAGCCTAAGATTTTGTTTCTAAATCTGAGATTACTAGCTTTTTATTTTGTGGTACATTTAAGATTAACAAGTCTGTTTTTTTTCTTCTGGTAAAGGTAAAAGAATTAATTATACTCACAAATAATATATTGATTCAATTTCTAAGTTTTCTACAATATAACTATAATTAATTGGACATGAATGTTTATCTGTAATGAGAATATATTGTCCAGTATAATGAAATATGTAATGCTTATTATTTTGTTAATATCTTCCTAAAATCCACTAAAAGTTTTTGTGAAATAAAAGTTTGAGATAGTTTTTTTCCTTAGAGAAAAATAAAATACTGATAGTACCATATTATAAATTTTCCTTATTACACTCTCCCAAGAATTTGTTTGAAACAATAGCTAATCATGCTTACTGACTGTATATTTCAGAGCACAGGTTAATAGCATGCTACAGCACAGACCCATGCTCATAATATTAAGGGTATTTTGTTAGCTTGAGAACAACAAATTCAGTATCCCTTATCCAAAATGCTTGGGACCAAAAGTGTTTTGGATTTTGGACTTTTTCAAGTGTTGGAATATTTGCATAAGCCTAATGAGATATTTGGGGATGGGACCCCATTCCAAATATGATATTTACTTTCCGTATATACCTATACTCTTCATATATACACCTATAAAACACATCTGAAGGTAATTTTATGTAATATTTTAGTGCACCCATGTGTTCACTGTGACTCATCACTTGAAGTCAGGTGTTGAATTTTTCACTTGTGGTCACATCAGCACTCAAAAAGTCTCAGATTTTAGAACATTTCAGATTTTAGATTTTTGGATTAGAAATACTCAATCTGTATATATTCTACAGGTTTTTCTCTTGAAGAAGTTTTTGTTCCAGCCTATTTTAATATTAGCATTTTGTTTTGGTTTAATAGTGCATTGTTCTTCCTTATTCCCTGAGTATATACCCCAGGCTGGCCTAGGGAGAAGGGAGATTCTAAACTTCTTTTGGTAATGATTAAATCCATAGGCAAGAGAATTTGTGGGAATTTCTAACCTTGGAAGGAATAGATCATGAATTTATTTAAAAATTTTTAATTTTGTTTTTTATTGCCAAGTTATTCAAGATCTTTGCTTCCTCATTCTCTTATCTTTTATGCTAAAAGATAACAATCCATTAGGTAAAGTAACTTTCTGTTGACAGTCATTAAAATTTAACTGTTTAACTTCTTTCTTTACATTAAGGTCAGTAGGTCAAGCTTCTGTTTACCTCATTTTATGAAAGTAACTATAGGGGGTGCATTTGGTTTGTGTTGTTTTTAGTGAATAGAAATGAGTCATGGTTATTTCTAGGCTTAACTAATTTTCTTTTGAAAAAATTTTTTTTCAAGTAGCTTCACCAGGTGATATGGATCGGACACAAATTGAGCCCAATCTGTACCTTGCATCTGTATTTACAGGTAAGATTTTTACTTTAAAAGTTCTTAAACTTGGAGCTGTTAAAATTTTTTCATTTTCTTATTTCTTTCTCCTAAGAATCAGTACAACAGAAATACTGTCAGTTTTTAAATACTAGATAATAGAAATACTAATGTCAATTTGCCCGAGATGCAGAAATCCCTCTGTGCACTAAACTCAACTCTCCAGAAGGCCTAAGTTTGGGGACAGGAAATAAATCTGTCTCTTCCTTTTTGAAAGTTTAGAAAATATTGAATTTAAAGGTTGCAGGTGTGGTGTTCAGAGAACTGAGGAGAGCACCCAAGATAATTCCATCTGGGGGAGGCTATTTGTTGGGACAGGATAGTGTTTAAACTTTGAAGTCAGTTTTAAACAAAGTGAAGCAGCTGGAACCTGGCATAAGAAGAAACAAATCTTTCACATTAACTATTGCTCTTTTAGAGGAAAAAGAATTAGAGTTGTTTTTACAGGTGCTGGTACATTTATTCTTCCTATAGGAACTATTTTATTTTTATCCCAAATTATAAATTTTAAAATAAGCATTTGTCAACTCATTGGAAAACAGAAGCAATAGAAACCTAAGAAATTATAATGGGCTTATATGTCTAAAATGCTTTGTGATAAAACTATTGTAGCATTTTTTAAGCACCTCTTTAAACTTGGAGAAAAGGAAGAAATGGTTAATAGTGACTAAATCTAGAAAGCAGAGGCAAATTAAATATTAGGAGGTACCTTCTTCACTAGGAAGGATTGTAGGATTTGTTTAGTCAAGCACTGAGGCTATGAGGTTGCAAAATCTGCAGGGCTAGGTTAAGTATGTGAGGAGAATTGAAGACAGCAGGATAGTGTAGCAGCTGCTTACACAAAGAATTAAGCATGAGTGGATAAGACCAAGGTGTACAGGAAAAATGCTTCAAGAACCCAGTAAAACACGGCTGAAATACTGTAATGTCTTCACAGACAGCTGGGAAGCAACTGCACTGCTGGAATTTAGAGCTGCTAACTTTAAAGACAAGATCTGGCCAATGTGAATCTAAGCAAGCTGTTAGCAAAAAGAACCACATGATCTTTACTTGGTTCAGCAATTATTTCAGGGTCCACTATGCACCCATCATCATGCTTTGTAGACTATAGAAGCAAATAAGAGTCTCTGGCCTAGTGGAGCACATATTTAACAGGAACAATAGACTCACAAGCTAGTGTATCTACTGTGCTAGTCACTAGGAAGACCAAATACTATTGGCCTCTTTCCATGCTCTTAAGGAATTTGTTGTCGGGGGGGAAATGAGCATATGAATAAATAATTACAGTGCAATTTGGTAAGTTCCACAATCAAGTTGCCTTTGGAGAAAAGGCATCCACAAATTAGCAGGATAGGAACACTAATATTCTACCAATACTGCTTGAAAGAACAATTCAAGAGAATGTGAGTTGGTGCACATGGAGTTGGTATGTATGTGACCACCTATCTCTTTCCCGAATTCTACCTATGTGAAAATAATTTGCATGTAGTTTCAGGGTGCTCACAGATCCCTAGTCACCTGTCTATGAACCCTGGGTTAAGATATTTCATATACTTGGATTAAAGATTATTACAATTGTTTCCTTTACAAGAAATCAGTCTCTATCTGCTTGTGGAAATATTCCAATCCAGGCAATAAAAAGTAATTCCATTATCTTGTAGAAGAACACCACAAATGTATATAGATGGCTTGTGCCATGCATAGTCAGTCAGGGTGACGAGTTTGAGATGCTGAACTCCACGATTTATTAAGGTACAGAGGAAACATTCTTTGTTTTTCTCCTGTCATCTTGTTTTAGGAGATAATCCTTTGTTTGAATCCATCTCAGTTTGCAAATAACAGAGATAATAATAATGGATTACTAAGATTGAACCTGTCTCAAAGTTGAGTCATAATCTAAAACCCACTGATGAAATAGTTTATCTGAATCTGAAAGCTTTTAGAAGCCTATGTTATGTGTATTTTTAAATATATGTAAAATATATAAGCAACATCTTAAATGTATTAAAATTTCCACCTCATTACATGTGCTAGGTAATTGCTTTTAGTTCTTTTTTATCTTCTTTAGTCTTAAAAATCCACCATCAAATAACAGAAAACATATAAACATTTATGAATTTGAATTGGGGGGGGCGGGTCTGAGGATAGAACCTAGGGGCATTTGACCTCCGAGCTATACCCGCTGCGCTATTTTTTTTTTAATTCTTTATTTTGAAGCGGTCTCACTAAGTTGCAGAGGGCCTCACTAAGTAGATGAGGCTGGCCTTGAATCATGATCCTCCGGTCTCAGTCTCTCAAATGCTGGGATTACAAGCGTGCCCCACCACACCTAGCTAATTTTAAATATTTTAAAGGTAAAAACCTGATGTTTTGAATGTCTTAAGTATATTATGTCTTAGGAAGCGTCAAACATATGGTCTAGCTATGGCATCCCCAGTTTAAATGCATGCCAGGTTAAATGAGATTCTGCAAACCCATGAAATCAAGGAATCATCTTTTTTTTTAAGACCTGAAAACAGCTGTTGAAACAATTACATCATAGAGTAAGGACTTGACTGTGGAAATTTTAAAAGTTAAACTTTAAAAGTATCAAACTACATTTAAGATAGGTAGAAGATTTATATTTGCTTTAATGGTGATTTATTAAGATGCTATGTCTTTTCTTTAAAAAAATTTAAACTCTGCGGGGACCATACTAGAAATGAATGTTATCCTTTTTGCTGTTAACAGTAACTGAAGTGATTTTTACTTTTTTTTTTTTAATGTTCTCAGTTGGAAAAATCTTCTTAAATGATCTTTTAAAGTTCCCAAAACTTAATTTGTAGAGGAAATGGGGATAGAGTCCAAGTGCATTCTACCTCCAAGCTATATCCCCAGCTCATTTTATTTTTATTTTTAATTTTTAAACAGGGTTTTCCTGGGTGATGAGAATCTCATTACTTGCTGAGGCAGTCCTTGAACCTGCAATCCTTTTGTCTCAACCTCCCAAGTACTGGGATTATAGGAATGCACTACCATGCCCAGCTAAAACTGTGATTTTTTTTTTTTTTTTTTGGTGGTACTGGAGGTGGAACCCAGGGGCTTTTCTACCACCATGCTATACTCCCAGATCTGTTTTATACTTTATTTGGAAACAGGGTCTCACTAAGTTGCTGAGAGCCTCACTAAGTAGCTGAGGCTGGCTTCCAACCTGTGCGATCTCCTGTCTCAGCCTCCCAAGCGTGGGGATTACAAGCGTGCGCCACCACACCCAGCCTTGATTTTTTTTTAAAAGTTGATTTAAATGAACACATTTTTTTAAAAAGTCTTCCCAAATTTTACATTAAGAAAACCTTTAGATAAAGTGATACATTTTACAGATATAATTTGTTCATTAAAACACAGATAACTAGAATTTCAAATGATAACATAACTATTTGGAGGCCTTTTAGAATACTCCCTCCTTATAACTTTTCAGTGAAAGATTCCTATCCCTTACCCAGCAGTATCGTTTGCTGCCCACCCTGTGGCTCACTACCTCTTAGATAGTTCCTTTCTAGTTCTATAAAAGTAAGAAATGGCCTGCTTTGAGTATTTTCTGTGTCAGCACTATGCGGCATTTAGATACACTACCTCATTTGTTCTTTACAAAACTTTCTGAGGCTATTTTATAGATGAGAAACCTGGGGTTCTGAGACCTTAGAGAACTTGCCCAAAGTCTCTTAAATTCTCTCTGTCTTTTGGCCTTTACTTGCTTTTCTTTATAGTATTTAACCACTTCCTGATGTTTTGTGTTCTTTTTCTTGTTTATCATTTGTCTCTTCACCCAAGTACCACGTAAGGTCATGAGATCAGAACCTCTGTTCTCTTCATCCTATAGATTCAGGAACAGTGCCTGGTACCTAGTAAGTTCCCTGCTGTGTTCTGTGGATATCTGGTTGATATTTGGATGGAGGGTGAGCCCAGCACAGTTCTGATCCAGAATCCATGATTTGATCCTCCCTGCCCTTTTCTCCTCCCCCCAGCAGCCTCACCCCCACAGTCTGTGCTGGATCCTTCCTAAGTGACTGGAAACTTGCCTAGCTCTGTCAATAATGGATTTGTACTAAAACTTTATCCTCCCTTTAGCTGCCCCACCACTACTTACAACAGCTTAAGAGGAATTTTCTTCAACCACATTTAAAAGTCATAATATTTATTGCAAATAATTAAGGCATATGGTATAGTGAAAAGACACTGAGTTATAGAATCAATTCTACCCATTGTGTATTAGAGAAACTGTACTAGGTTTTCTTTTTTGAAGATTATCTGTGTTTTTCTTCATTTTTCCGAATCTTTTTCTACTTTTCACTGATTCTTTTGTTTTCCTTTTAGTCACCTTCCTTTGCCCTTCTTCATATTTTTGTCACCATATCTGTTCTGAAGATCTGTTTTCCCTCCTTAGCAATTAGATGATTGGTAGTTCTGTGTCCCTAAAATGGCTTTATAAGCAGGGCGTGGTGGCACACGCTTGTAATCCCCGTGCTTGGGAGGCAGAGACAGAAGGATCGCGCAGGTTCGAAGCCAGCCGCGCGCGCTGGCTTAGGAGACCCTGTTTCGAAATAAAAAAAGTAAAAATAGGTCTGGGAGTGTAGCCCGGAGGTAGAAGGGCTTCCAGGAACCCCAGTACCACCAAAAATAAAAAAATAAAAAAATGGCTTTATAAAGGCTGGGGGTGTAGCTTAGTGGTTCAGTCCTTGCCTAGCATGCATAAGGGCCTGGGTTCAATCTCCAGTACTACCAAAAACAAGCAAGCAAACAAATGACTATAACAACAAAAAAACAGACAAATTTTAAAAAACCACTTTGTAAAACTTATAATTTTTTTAAATTGCTAAATCCAGTTTCCTGCTGGAAATGTCTATGCACACATCTTGGAAGTATCTCATATTCATCAAGCATGTAGCTGGTCCCAGCATCTTTCCCACTCAGTATATCACTATAGCCCTCAAATATGTCTGAGTTCTTATTACTGCCTACCCAATTAACCAAATCTGCCATTTTAGCACCAGCCTCAATGCTTAATAATTACTGAGTCTCCCTCTAAACTATCTTGACTCAAGCCGGGCATGATGGCGCATGCTTGTAATCCCCGCGCTTGGGAGGCTGAGACAGGAGGATCGCGCAGGTTCGAAGCCAGCCTCAGCTACTTAATGAGGCTCTCAGCAACTTAGTGAGACCCTGTTTCCCAATAAAATAGAAAATAGGTCTGGGAGTATAGCCCGGAGGTAGAAAGCCTCTGGGTTCCACCCCCAGCACCACCAAAAAAAAAAAATCTTGACTCTGTTTCCATTGCTAAGGAGTTTCAGTTCTTCTAGGGATTACTGCCATAGATCCCTCCCTGCTCCTTATTTTTTACATATCTGTTAGAATTATTTTTTCTAAAATATATTTTCTTAGATTATTCTTCTTTTCAAAATTTTTCTGACAGGACATTCCCTGGCCTTCTTTAGAGCCTGTCTCTCACCATTCCTTCAATCCAGTCCATATTTTAAAAGCAGAATACTCAAGAGTCCTTTTTCTTCGTTCAACTGCTACTTCCATCCACTTTAAACCAGTATCCCCGTACAAGCTTATATCCATTATGAGATTATGAGCATCTTGAAGATGGAGTCTGTATTTTTTATCTTTATGTCCTCTCAGTACTCTCTTAGTTCCAAACACACATTAGACCAATATGAATGTGTAATTAGTCAGCGTATGTCTTTAGGTCCACTTTATTATCTCTGTGCCTCAGTCACCTGTCTGTCTCCCAGAATTACTGTTACGATCAGATAAGATGATTGGGGAAGATATTTACAAAATTTTGAATTGCTATATAAATATAAGACAGTAACTGCAAGAAATACCATGTTTTCAATGAGTGAGTATAATATTTTCTTTGGAAATTACTTTAAGAACCAAAAACATTTAAAGAGTTACATCATTAAGCAATTTAATCAGCAATTTTATGCATATAGTAGAAAGCAGGGGTGCATATAAAGCAGTTTCATAAAATTAGAAAATAGAGAAGAGTATTTAACATCAGTGTAGTTTGGGGTAAATAAGTGATTCTACTCAAAGAATGGAATTTTTGCCCTGTGTAGTTGGCTCAACGTGTGATTCCAGTAATTGGGAGGCTGAGATAAGATTGCAGGTTGGAGGCCAACCTCAGCAACTTATTGAGACCCTGTTTAAAAAAAAAGGCTGGTATGTAGCTCAGAGATAGAATGTCCCTGGGGTCAATCCCCAGTACCAAATTTGCTATATTTGCTAACTTTTTGCTTTATTGATAATGTAAGCTCTGATATTGAATATTTTCAATGGTCGTTTTGTGTGCTCTGCATCATAATTTTATAAAATACAAAGCTGGGAGTGGTGGCGCACATTTGTAATCCCAGCATTTGGGAGGCTAAGATAGGAGCATCACATCACGGTTCTCAGACAGCTTCAGCTACTTAGGCCCTTTGCAACTCAGTTTGACCCTGTTTCAAAATAAAAATAATTAAAAAAAAATAGGGCTGGGGGTGTAGCTTGGAGGTAGAATGCCTGCCCCTGGGTTTCATCCCTAGTACTGCAAAAATAAATAAATAAATAAATAATCTTTGTTAGACTTTCTAATATGGAAGGAATTTGCTGTTTACAAGTATTCTGATCATCATGGACTGCAGTGATGAGCCATCATTGAAATCTCCAAAACTGTCTACTTTTACTGTGGCCCCTATAAAAAGTTAGTAGATAATTCCACTTTATTTCTGTGGAAATGACTTAATAAGCTGTGTGTGTGTGTGTGTGTGTGTGTGTGTGTGTGTGTGTGTGTGTGTGTCTGTGTGTTTTGGTGGTACTGGGGTTCTTGGAAACCCTTCTACCTCCGGGCTACACTCCCAGACCTATTTAATATTTTTATTTGGAAACAGGGTCTCGTAAGCCAGCATGGCTGGCTTCGAACCTGCGCGATCCTCCTGTCTCCGCCTCCCAAGCGCAGGGATTACAAGGGTGTGCCACCACACCTGGCTTGATGAACATTTTTTAGAAATGTTTTAGAAAACTTATGATGACTCTTAATCAGAATTATTTTTAAGATCCTTTAAGAAGTTGGGCAGAGTGGTGCATGCCTGTAATCCCAGCTACTTGAGAGGCTGAGGAAGGAGGATCTCAAGATCAAGGCCAGTCTGGGCAATTTAGGGAGACCTGTCTCAAAAAATAAAAAGGCTAGGGATACAAACTGCTGTGGAGCATGTACTAAGTGCTAAGCTCTGTTTTTGAGTTCTTTACCAATCCTATTTTTTCCTCCTATGCTATGCAAAGTAGGTACCATTATCCCATTTAACATATGAGGAAACAACTTTTTTTGTGTGCAAGTGGGGTGGCGGGGTTACTGGGGATTGAACCCAGGGGCATTCTACCTGTGAGCTACACCTTCAGCCCAATTTTATTTTTATTTGGAAATAGAGTCTTGCTAAGTTGCTGAAAGCCTCACTAAGTAGCTGAAGCTACTACCTTCAAACCTGTGTTCCTCCTGTCTCAGCCTCCAAAGGACTGGGATTACAGGCATGCGCCACTATGCCTGGTGAAACTGAACTTTTAAAATATATTTTTATTGGTGCATTACAATTATGCATGATGGCGAGATTCACAGTGATACTTTAGTCCGTGCACGCAGCACTTGGTGTATTTGCATCCACATCCCACCCTGCTCCCCCTCCTTCCTCCCCGTACAGGTAGTGAGATTACATGGACCTAGCATTATTTGAACTGGCCTCTTTCTCAAGCCTTATTTTCCCCCTGCCCACCTTCCTCAGTCCCCTTCCACTATTTTAGTGGTTTCTCTCTCTATTTGACTGAAGTTCCTTTTGTTGAAGAAACTGAACTTTTGAGTGGTGAAATAACTTGCCCAAAGTCACACAGCCAATAAGAGCATACGGCTGGATTTCACAGAGTAGGCTTTTATTTTTCTTTTTGTGGTATTAGTGAGTGGACCCAAAGGCATTCTACCTCTCTGAGCTACACCCGCCCCCCCCCATCCTATTTTACTTTTTATTCTGAGACAGGGTCTCACTAAGTTGCTGATACTGGTCTCAACCCTGTGATTCCCCGTCTCAGCCTCCCAAGTACTGAGATTACAGCCATATGCCGCCATGCCTGACTGAGAGTAGGCTCACACCTGATCTCATGTAGCATTTATCACCTGCACCACAACTCTTAGCACTTGAGCACTTTTAAAATGTCTGCAACTGACTAGGAGTGAAGTGGGAAAGGGGAGAAGTGTGTTTTATCTCAAGACAAATTCTGAGCACTTTAAGAGACAGTCCCTTGCCTGCAATCCTTGCTTTGCCTCCCCCCTCCCCATATTATTGAGATAAGAGAAATCCCATTAAACTGTCAGAATACGCTGGTTTAGCTGAATAAATTTCTACTTTGTGCAGGTGGTGAGGCAGTACCTCTCTTCAGTTCTCAAGCATCACCTGCCAAGATGTCCGTGACACTGCCCTCAGTGAAGCTGGAGGATTGCTCTCAGTCCCTGAGCATCAGCTCAGTGCAGGGAGACACGGAGTCCTCGGGGACAGATACCTTCTGAGTGGCGAGCAAGAGCCTGCACAGAGTTGTGAAGGTGTTTCACTTTGACCTAAAACCACCCCTCAGACCATTTTGATCTGTCAGTTTATTCTGAAAAACCATTTCTAATTTTTTATTAAAATAAAAAGCACAATTCAGGTATTTAAGTAAAGTTTTTGAATAAAATAAGTATCAATCATCATGAGCCTGGCTGTGAATTATTTTTTAGAAGCCTGAGGTAACATGGAATAGGGCAAGGCATGACTTTGACATCTAAGAATTTATTTTACAGGCTTACTTATCTGCCTATACCTATGAAATTAGATAGCCCAAGATTAATCATTCCAACATTTTTATAACAGCACATTAGAAGTAATCTAATAAGGGACTGGTTAAAAATAATGATAGAGTTGTACAGGAAATGCTGTTATAAAAAAAGAATTTTAAAACATGTATGCATTTATGTAGAATTATCTTTAAGATATACTTTTTTTTTCAGTACTAGGGATTGAACTCAGGGGTATTCTACCTGTGAGCTACAACCCCAGCCCATTTTTTATCTTTTTTTTTTTTTTTTTTTTTGCGGTACCAGGGATGGAACCCAGGGGCATTCTACCTTCAAGCTACACCCCAGACCTACTTTTTTTTAATTCTTTATTTTGAAACAGGGTCTCACTGAGTTGCAAAGTGCCTCACTAAGTAGTAGCTGAGGCTGTCCAAGACCGGGATCCTCCTGTCTCAGCCTCCCAAATGCACGCCCAGCTATTATTCTTTGTTTTGAAACAGGGTCTCACTAAGTTGTGGAGGGCTTCACTAAGTAGCTGAGGCTAGATGCAAACCCATGATCCTCCTGTCTCAGCCTCCCATGTATTGGGATCACAATCATGTGTTACCATGCCTGGCTTAAGATACACCGTTAATGTGGAGAAAATAATGTGTAAAGTAATGCTTTAGCTATGCTACTATTGTTTAAAATGTGGTGGGGAGAACTTCAAATATATCTACATACACATATACTTACATATATTTGCTTACATATATTATACTTACATATATATGCATTAAATTACTTTGGGAAGATAAACAAGAAACCACCAACTTTGTCTTCTGGGAGGAGAACTGATGGTCAAATGATAGGAATCTAGGATGACTAGTTACTCTTTTATTGAACTTTATTCATGACAGGAAAAAAGGATGAATAGGTTAATTCTATGCCTTATATATACACTTTATAAGTCTTTCTACTTTATAAGCCTGTGAAACATATGACTCTATTACCTTTCGAAACAAATATATAAAATTAGAAGAAAGTTCAAGGCATGGCTTTGTAATGAGACACATGTAATTTCTAATTCCAGTTTCTGTTTTAATTTTTTTTTTTTTACTGGTGCATTGTAGTCCTACATCTTAATAGACTACAAGAAGGTAGAGGCATACATGCACAATCACTCATTTAGCCCTTCCCTAGTTCCCACCCCACTCCCTCCCCCCTCACTCCTCATGTTTGGCCTAGTGATTGACTTTGACATGTTTATGAATGTATATCATGTACGTTAGGGAATTTACCTCTTCCCCCTTTTATCACCCCCAGTTAGGCCTCCTTATTTGCTCATCTATGTTTTCTCCTCTAATTCCACTTTGGATACCTACTTGTTCTGTGATGGACAGATAAGCCCCTCTGTGTCAGCTGTCTTCAGTTAATATATTTAATGATTGTTTTTGCAAAATAATGGAGATTAGTGATAATGTATTTATGGAGGGCATGAGTGGGGTAGAGAGAGGTCAAAAGGTGGGGGTTCATCCAGCCCAGTGCTGGCACCAGGTAAGTGCTTAATAAATGTTGTCATTATTATCTTGAGGGATCCAAACTACAGAGTGAGCACATAAGAAGGACAGCCTAGCATTAGCAAAAAATTTATCTCCCTGAGATATTGTTGTGTCACCAGTGAAGTTGAAACATGCAGTAATTACAATCATCCTTGACTTTTATCAGCATTTCTCTAGGTTACTTAAGGGTCTCAGCCCTGGCTGCACCTTGGAACCTCTGGGAGCTTTAAAAATTCTAATGCCTGGGCTACATACCAGGGATTCTGATTTAATTGACCTTAGGTGGGGTCCAGGCAGTGGTATTAAAAATGAAAAAAGATATTTTCAGGCCGTTTCAGTGCATCCTACATTCAAGGTTGAGAATTACTAAAGAACAATGTAAAATTCTGAAAGCCTCTGGTATGGCCCCAGGCCTGGATTTCTTCTCACTGGAGATGGAAACCTGTGGAAACTCAACAATGTGTCAGCCAGCCACACGTGTTTCCTCTTGTGTCAAGCTCTTCCAGCTTCTCTTTAAGTATAGATCCAAATCTTAGACTGCTGAGCTTTTGAGAATTATTAGCTTGTGTCTCTATTTTTCTTTGCTATAATACTTAAAAATGGTTTCTTTTAAATAAGTAGAAGAGAGCCAGGCATGGTGGTGCACGCTTGTAAACCCAGCACTTGAGAGGCTGAGAAGCCAGCCTCAGCTACTTAGTGAGGCTCTCAGCAACTTAGTGAGGCCCTGTTTCCAAATAAAATATAAAAATAGCCCGGAGGTAGAAAAGCTCTTAGGTTCTACCCCCAGTACCACAAGAAAAAAAAAAAATAGAAGAAAAATGTGGTTCTTGATTTGTTTTCAGTATTTATTTGTCAATGTCTATATAGGGTAAAAGCTGGGGAAACCTGCCTAAATGCGACTTCATTTTTAATATTACCTAACTTGCTTTCTTCCCTTTCTGGTTTTTGGAGCTATTTCTGCTTAGGAAGGATTTTAGCAAAATCTTATTTAGCCCAAAGCATTTTTTTATTTAAAGGTGTTGAAATACCCCCTCCCCATAGGAAGCCTCCTTTTTCTAACTCTAAAAGTGTAATCTTGCTGGGCGTGGTGGCGCACGCTTGTAATCCCAGCATTCGGGAGGCTGAAACTGGAGGATCATGGTTTGCAGACAGCCTCAGCTACTTAGGCTCTCCACAACTTAGTGAGACCCTGTTTCAAAAATAAAGAATAAAAAAATAGGGCTGGGGGTGTAGCTCGGAGGTAGAATGCCATGTGTTCTATCCCTAGTACTGCCCCCCAAAAAAGTGTAATCTTTGATATAGTTTACTTTTGTGCACTTGAAAATTTCTTTAAAAAAGAAATTAGTTCCTGCTCATCAATATTTTGTTTTTATAGATTTATTCTTACTAAAAGTTACTCTTATACATAGTCCTCTGAGGCCAGCTACCTCAAATCATGGGAGGGTCACTCAGAAGTGAAATTCCCTTGGGTTCAATCCCTAGTACCAAAATTTTTTTTAAAAAGAGTTCAATTCTATCAAGATCAAGGCTAATATGCTGGATTAACATACCTTAATACTAGGATAACATGTATTTAAAATGTTCCTTTGTTTAATCCCTAAGATGAATTTATATTTTAAAAGAATCTTGAATAAATTTTTTATTCTCAGAAAATGATTGTTTCAGTAGATTTCTTATTACTTGCATATTTCCGGCATTTAGTTATTCTTTTTAAATGAATAGCCTGTGTATAATCTCTTTTGTTGTTTTTCTATTGAAAATTCAAAAAAAAATTTCTAAAAATATAAGCACATCTGATTTCATGAAGGACTACCACCAATTCAAAAACATACAGTTGAAAAATTTTATCTTTTAAAAGATACCATGATGCAAGGGCATTTCATCATAGATGGGTCACATGAACAATAATGATGAGTAGAATTCTTAATATTTCTGTGCTTTTAGAAGGAATTCACTGAAGTATTATTATCTACTGTTTATCCATATGTGCACCTGTTTAAGAAATATTAAGTGTGAGGATGTTGGGCATATAGCATGTGGGTCCTCAGGGGCCAAGCTGGGCAGCTGTGTCAGGATTTGTCTTGCCCTGTTTGGGGTCATCTGCCTCTTCTGAAGGGTGAGTTAACCACAAATAATTATGTCTCTTCCTGATACAGAATCATCATTTGATCATCAAGCATCAATTGCACAGTAGTTTTAAAGATCCTAATTAAATTGCATTAGCAAAAAGCAAACAAAATTATAATAAGAAATCCCATCATTACAGTTAAAATTTTATGAAACCAGTTTTTTATGTGACCTACCCAGGAGATTAATAGATTCCAAACTTCAGACTGTCAGACCTTTGAGAGTTATTAGCTTATGTCTGTATTTTTTAAAGATACTTTTTTTTTCTTGTCCTGAAGTGTTTACCTAGTAACAATAGAAGATATTAGCCAGAGTACAGATGCTCCCTCTTGAGGCCAGTAAATACTGTGAAGTTACGCGATGGTCCATTAGTTACCAAGGCAGCAATCGAATCAAAGCTGTTTTCTGGGTCTTTATATTGCGAATGGTTACATTTGATTTCAACCATGTGAGGGATAATTTATATATCTTTCAAATTCAGGGGTTTCCTAAGCAAGGTTAAAAAACTCCTCAAGCATATCATAGATTCCACTAACTTCTCCGAGAGGTTGCCCTTAAGAGAGATCTGAAGAGATGCAGATGGTGAGACTAAACAATTTAAATTCTTCAGAGTTGCTAAGAAGGAGTCCCAAGAATAGTTTTGGTGTATATAGAAGTCACAGATAAAAAACAGGCCTGGTGCTGCTCAATTGATGTAGTCTGAAAAGACTTGAAAGCGTATGTCTTTTCTTCTGAATTATTATGACAAACAGTGATAACTATTTCACTCTACATTTTGTGCCCTGCTTTTCCTGAAAGCAAACATTCTTCTTGTCACAAGGTATAACATTATAAATAATTGTGTAAATTGTAATCTAAGAGATATTTCTATCACCAGGATAGTTGTATGGGAGTTCTTGGTAAGACTGACATATGTGCTTATTTTCTTTGTACATATTCCCTAACAGTTGGATGGGTTATGACAGTGCCATAAATACTCAAGATAGTTTTTAAATGTGGTTGGATTGACGTTTCTTTCTGGGTATAATATTGACTGTGTATAATTCTTTTTAATATTTATTTATTTATTTATTTGTGGTACCAGGGTTCCTGAAAACCTTTCTACCTCTGGGTTACACTCCCAGACCTATTTTATATATATATATATTTTTTTAAATTTGGAAACAGGGTCTCTTAAGCCAGCAAGGCTGGCTTCGAACCAGGGCCATCTTTCTGTCTCCGCCTCCCAAGTGCAGGGATTACAAGCGTGCGCCACCACGCCCGACTGACTGTGTATAATACTGTATAACAACCAGACTGAGCCTAGAAACACTTAATGGAGTTGTTTGCAAGCATTAAGCAGAGGTATTCCTGTTATTTCTTTATTTACTTATTTATTTATTTTGGCCCAGTACACGAGATCAACTCAAGATTCCTGAATTCTAGGTAAGCACTCTGTCACTGAGCTACACCTCCAGCCCCAGCCTGACTCCCATGATTTGAGTGATGCTTGGAGTTGGATATGGATATCAGGTTATTTTAGTCAACTTTTGCATCACTGGGGCCAAAAAACCAGCAAGAATGACTCGGAGGAGGAAAGGCTTATTTGGACTCTGGGTTTCAGAGGTTTGATCCTTAGTTGGCTGGCTCTAAGGCAGAACATCATGGCATTAGGGCACAGCAGAGGAAAGGGCAGCTGGAAGCAGGGAGAAAGACAGGAAGCACCAGGGAAGGAGTCCTCCCAAGCCCATGGTTAATGGACAGTTTTGAACTCATGAACCATGTGAAAACATCATAGACCCAGGGACTGTAGTTTGCCAAACTTTGCTTGGAACAGTTTTAGTTTTTTTTTTCTTTTTTTTTTTCTTTTGGTGGTACTGGGGGTGGAAACTGGAGGCTTTCTACCTCTGGGCTATACTCCCAGACATATTTTGTATTTATTTGGAAACAGGGTCTCACTGAGTTGCTGAGAGCCTCACTAAGTGCAGTCCTGTCTCAGCCTCCCAAGTGCAGGGATTACAAGCATGCGCCACCACGCCTGGCTTCAGTTTTAGTTTCTGTATTCTCATTTATTCTTTTCTACCTTTCCTGAATGGAAAGTAAAGTTCTTATGTTAGGAGAGAAATCCTGTGGAGTTCTTGTATTTTATAAAATTTTACCTTTTCAGCTCTCTTGGATTATGTTAGTTATAGGTGAGATATTATTCTACCACTTGGTGATCAAATTTTGAATTTTTCTCATCAACTTAGTCTGACTTTTTTCATGATGCAAAAAATCATGAATCCATAGAGCCAGCATCCATTGGATCCACTGTACATCTGAGCAGCTGTCAGGAGATTGCCTAGACCCATGTTTATGAAGAAAATCCCTTGTAATTGCCAGTATTGTTCTTCAGAAGTTTTTGGATTGATTGTTGTGAGTCAATTATAGCCTGTCCAAATTGACCAATTTTCCTTCCAAGTTTGATGGGGATGGATGCCAATTTTGTGGACCTATTTATAGCTGATAAAATAAAAATCTACTTGTTTAGCATGTAATTTAGCAAGGGCATTGTCAGTGGTTTCCAGGGCAATATTTTGTCTACAATTTTCTACCATAACTTGTAGATATTTTCCAATATTAAATAGATCTAATAACTGATGTTTTATCATTTTTTATCAAGATAACTATTCCCATAACATCCTTTCCCCAACAAAGTTATGACAATTCTAAATGCATATCTACTGTCTATTTAATGTTTACCATTTCTTTTTTGTGAGATGAAATCAGAACATAGGTCATTACTTGGGCAGACTGAACAGTAGGCAGTGAAGCAGCTTTGAAAGTTGGGTGTTCAGTGGTGAGACCATATGCTACACAGGAAATGCCCTTGTTCTTAAGATAAGAGCTATCTGTAAATAGTACCAAGTCAGGATTGACTAAGATTGTATTGGGACATTCTTGTGTATTTAGATTTACTCTTTACCAGAGTGTATAATTTATGCAGTAAAATACTAATCACCTGGAGAGATTAGTGAATTTTCACTTATGAGTATACTTATGCATGAAACTACCTCCCAGAAAGAACATTTCCCACCACCCCAGACAGTTATTTTGCTCCCCTTTTCTAATCAATACATACCCATCTTTGCTAGATATAATCACCATTTTGATTCTATCACCATCAATTAGTCTTGTTTAATCTTGAATTTCACTCAAGCAGAATCATATATACTCTTTCTGGTTTGTTTTATATGCCTATAAGATTCATACATGTTTTCTACCTATATCAGTAGTTTGCTATTTTTTTTTGCATGTGGTAGTCCATTATATAAATATACCATAATTCACTTATTCATTCTACTGTTGATGGGCATTTGAGTAGTTACCTCTCATTATTAATAGAACTGCTATTTATTTTGGTGGACAGACATACTAATTTAGGTACATTTCTGGGTGGTAATGTAGGCATATATTTAGCTTTCTAGAACCCGGGCATTCTTAATTCCCAAGGAACCACTAAATTGTCATCAAATTGCTTTCCCTAATATGTGAGAGCTAAGGAGAAATGGGTCATAGGAGGAACTCTAGATGAAAAAGGAAATCCTATAGAGGAGCAAACAAGACAACCTAAAGGAGGAGAAAGGGGGGGGGGGATCTCTAAAACATACAATGTATTTAAACATATGGAAGTCAACCACTAAGCCAAGCAAGGGAAGGAGGGATGGGGAGGGAATGGGGTGGGAATTGGGTAGAGGTTAAATCAGTGATGTGTACATGTATGTACACACAAGTTTGGTGGGTTTTTTTGTTTTGTTTTTTGTTTTTTGGTGGTACTGGGGTTCCTGGAAGCCCTTCTACCTCCGGGATATACTCCCAGACCTATTTTATACTTTTTATTTGGAAACAGGATCTCTGAAGCCAGCGCGGCAGACTTTGAACCTGCGGGATCCTCCTGTCTCGGCCTCCCACGCGCGGGGATTACAAGCGTGCGCCACCACGTCTAGTGTTACACACAAGTTTTTACCCCAATATGATGTATGAATATAATGCACCAATAAAAAATTTTTTTTAAATTGTCATCAATTTATTTTAACATAGAAGAGGAAGTTAATGATGGGACTAAAATCTGACTGATGTTAAACTGTAAAGTGCACAGTAGAAGAACTTCATAATCAGTAAGGCAGGTGACAGAGAAATGCTGAGTGTTGCCTAGAAGTATCCGAGATTGCACAGTTTGTGGAATGCAAAGTTACTGCAGAGGTAAGTACTAGTCATCCTAGTGCAGAAAAGTGGACCATTACACGGTCGCTGCCCCCAGAAGCAAGCAGAGAAAGTATGCTCTAGCCACCAGACAAGGAAACTTGTTCAGATAAGCTTCTGGCATGAACTTCTCTGCCAAATTAACTGTCCTCTTATGCAGCCTTGTCTTTCCTAAACAATTGGAGAGACAGGTTGGCACAGGAAAAGGTAGGCAAAACGTAGGGCTGCTAGAGAAAACGTTTTCTGCCTTTGCATCCCATGTGAGAGATTCTGGAATCATTTTTTTAAAATATGCTTTTACTGGGACATTGTAATCTCACATCATAATTAGCTCAGAGTGATAAGGGACCGCATGCACCTAGTAATGGTGAGAGTCCCTCTGATTCCTTCTCCACTCCCTCTGCTTCCCTACACATGATACTGAAATTGGCATTGGTAATTATGTACATAATGCCAGTGGAAGTATTTTTTTTACTGATTCTCCCCCAACCACCATCTTCACTCCACTAGGGTTTCTTCTGTAAGAGTTCCTATTCCAGCATTTATTGTTGTTTGACTTGTTGATGATTGCCATTCTAACTGAGGCTAAATGAAATCAATGTAGCTTTGATTTGCATCTCCCTGATTGATAATGATATCGAACATTTTTCATATATTTATTGGTCATTTATATTTCTTCTTTTATGAAGTGTCTGTTTAGCTCAATTGCCCATTTCTTGATTGGGTTATTTGTGGGGGTTTTTTGTGTTAAAGCTTTTAAGTTCTTTTTTGTATTCCACATATTGTCCTCTATTTTAAGAGTAGGCAAAGATCTTTCCCCATTCTGTAGACTCTCTCGTTAGACTCTTGACAGATTCCTTTGCTGAAAAAAAGCTTTTTAATTTAATGCCATCCCATTTATTAATTCTTGTTTTAACTTCCTGAGCTTTCAGGTTTTTGTTGAGGAAGTTTATACCCGTGCCTGTATGTTAGAGTGCTGATCCATTGCCCGCTAGTGATTTTAAAGTCTCTAGCCTAAATTCCAGGTCTTTGGGTTTAACTCCATTATTTACATATGGATAACCAGTTTCCCAACATTATTTGTTGAAAAGGCTATCATTTTTCAGCATATGGCTTTAGCACCTTTATCAAAAATCAGTTGGCTATAAGTGTGTGGATTTGTTTATGGATCTTTTATTCTGTTCCATGGGCCTATGTGTCTGTTTTTGAGCCAATATCATGCTGTTTTAAATAATATAGCTCTGTAGTTTAATTTGAGGCTAGATATTGTGATGCCTCCTACATGATTCTTATTGCTGAATTCAATCATTTTGCTATTCTGGGTCTTTTATTCTTTTCCATAAAAATTTTAGGACTGATTTTTCTAGCTCTGTGAAAAATAGCATTGATACTTTAAGAGGGACTACATTGATTCTATAGATTACTTTTGATAGGATAGCCATTTTGCTAATATTTACTCTGCCTATCCAAGAGTATGGGAGATCTTTCCATCTTCTTTTTTTTTTTTTTCGGGGGGGGGTACTGAGGATTGAACCCAGGGGTATTCTACTTCTGATCTACACCCCCTAGCCCTACTTTTCTTTTTCTTTCCTTCTTTCTTTCTTTCTTTCTTTCTTTCTTTCTTTCTTTCTTTCTTTCTCTTTCTTTCTTTCTTTCTTTCTTTCCTTTCTTCTTTTCTTACTCTTTCTTTCCTTTCTTTCTTTCTTTCCTTCTTTCTCCCTTCCTTCCTTCCTTCCTGTACTTCTGTACTAGCAATTGAACCCAGGGGCATTCTACCTCTGAGCTACACACCCAGCCTTATGTTATTTTCTTTTTCCTTTCCTTTCCTTTCCTTTCCTTTTCTTTTTCCTTCCCCCCCTCCCTCTCTCCCTCCCTCCTTTCTTTCTTTTTTTCTTTCTGTCTGTACTGCGTATGGAACCCAGGGGCATTCTACCTTTGAGCTGCACACCCAGCCTTATGTTATTTTCTTTTTCCTTTCCTTTCCTTTCCTTTCCTTTTCTTTTTCCTTCCCCCCCTCCCTCTCTCCCTCCCTCCTTTCTTTCTTTTTTTCTTTCTGTCTGTACTGCGTATGGAACCCAGGGGCAGTCTACCTTCAAGCTACACCCACAGACCTATTTTTTATTCTTTATTTTGAAACAAGATCTCTCTGAGTTGTAAAGGGGCTCAGTAGGTAGCTGAGGCAGTCTGAGAACCGCATTCCTCCTGTCCTAAACTCCTAAATGCTGGGATTACAATCATGTGCTGCCACGCCTGGCTTGAGATCTTTCCATCTTCTAAGATTTTCATCAATTTCTTTCTTTAGGGTTTTGTAATTTTCATTGCAGAGCTCTTTTCCTTCCTGGTTAGATTTATTCCTAAGTATTATTGTTTTTGAAGTTATTGTTAATGGAATTGTTTTTGTGATATCTCCTCTCTCTCTCTCTCTCTCTCTCTCTCTCTCTCTCTCTCTCTCTCTCTCTCTCTCCATACTGGGGATGAAACCCAGTTCTACCTCCGAGCTATACCCTTAGTCCTATTTCTAATATATATATATATATATATATATATATATATATATATATATAATATTTTTTTTTTTTTTTTTTTTTTTGGTGGTACTGGGGTTCCTGGAAGCCCTTCTATCTCCGGGCTACACTCCCAGACCTATTTTATTTTTGGAAACAGGGTCTCTTAAGCCAGTGCAGCTGATTTCGAAACTTCGCAATCCTCATGTCTCTGCCTCCCAAGCGCGGGGATTACAAGCATGCGCCACCACGCCTGGCTAGTCTTTATATTTTTTGAAATAGGGTCTCACTGAGTTGCAAAGGGCCTCACTAAGTAGATGAGGCTGTCCGTGAACTGTGATCCTCCAGTCTCTGCCTCCTGAATGCTGGAATTACAAGCGTGCGCCACCACACCTGGCTCTGGATTTCTTTTTCAGTGGATTTATGGTTGGCATATGAAAAAGCTATTTTTATAGATTAATTTTGTATCCCACTACTTGGCTGAATCTTTTAATCAGCTCTAGAAGTCTTTGGTTGAGTGTTTTTGTTTGTTTCTGTGAGTCTGGGGATGGAACCCAGGGGCATTCGACCTCTGAGCTTTACCCCGTGCCCTATTTTTTATTCTTTATTTTAAGACAGGGTCTCACTAAGTTGCTGAGAGCCTCACTAAGTAGCTGAGGCTGGCTTCGAACTTGTGTGATCCTCCTGTCTCAGCCTCCCAAGCACGGGGATTACAAGCGTGCGCCACCACGCCCGGCTTTATTATTTATTTTGAAACAGGGTCTGGGATTGCAAGCATGCGCCACCACACCCAGCTTTTTTGTTTTTTGTTTTTGTTGTTGTCGTTGAAGTCCTGTATCTATTCTTTGTCCCTTTATAATTAGTCCTGTGCTGTGGGCATATATGTGCCTCAATGAATCTGCTTTATATAATCAGACTTTTGAGTTAGTCCCCAGACCCTCTTTAATAGTACATAGTTTTGCCAGTGCATACAAATAGCAGTCTCTGATTGACTATAGGCCTCCATCCTCTGCAGGACCAATCATAGCATGGCCAGAAATTATAACATTTCAAGCCTATGGCCCAGCTAGCAGAGCTTTAACACTCCAGGGACACCACTGCTGCTCTGCTGGTTTTGATTACATGAAACTCTATAAACCTATGGCCTTGATACTCACCAGGCCTAAACTTGGCTAAGGGAATAATTGTACTGTTCTAAGGCTCGAGCATGGTGGTTGAGTTATTTTGCCCCAAAGAAACCACTGCTGACAATCCTGTGGTGAATGCTGTAGATCACACAGGAGTGGAAGACTGTTGACTTTAGGTCCTGCCTGAGTGTCTCAAGGACCTCTATCCTAATTCATGGTTGGGTTTTTTTTTTTTTTTTTTTTTTGGTCCAACTTTAAAACCAACCCCACCTCCACGGGGTTTGCTTGCAAACTTACAGACCACACAAGTCCCTGCAGCCATACAGGCTCCCATTGGGATAATATGTAAATTCACAGTCTTGATGATAGTGGTTGTAGCCATTCAGGTCCCTATAGGAAGGTCAATAGTTTCTCAGTCCCAGTAAGTTAAGCTGAAGCCACAGGAGTTTGCTGGGTGGTTTGGCTGGGTGGTCTAGAGATTCACAGTATTGATGAAGCCAGTTGTAACCACTCAAGTCCCTGTAGAAAGGGTCAGTAGTTTCTCAGTCCCAGTGAGTTCAGCTGAAGCCACGGGAGTTCACTGGGTACTTTGGCTGTGTGCTCTGGAGATTTGCACTCTTGAGATATTGTGCCTGGGGAGAAGAATATGATGGCTTTTCATGCTGGTTCTGCAATCACTCGCTTGACAGGATTTAGCTTCTTTGCTGCAGTTTGTCTCTGAGAGTCGCTGGACTCTGGCAGCTGCCAGCTCCAGTGCGGGCTCACCAACATGACTCTGGAATCATTCTTACTAAGCTCTTGTAAGGGCAATCTTGAAAAGCCTTTTAGTTGTCTTTGCATTTGGGGGGCCTTAAACATAATGGAATCATTTTTGTTTTGGAGGATAATAGAGTGCCTGCAGACAGATCATGACAATATTATATAGCTTCAAATTTTGTAATTATTTTGTAATTATGTAGTTACAAATTTTCACTTTCATAAATCAAAATTTAGTAGAGTTTTTTTTTTTGTGGTGGTGGTACTGGGGTTCCTGGAAACCCTTCTACCTCCGGGCTACACTCCCAGACCTGTTTTTATACTTTTTTTTATTTGGAAACAGGATCTCTTAAGCCAGCACGTCTGGCTTCAAACCTGTGCGATCCTTCTGTCTCCGCCTCCCAAGTGCGGGGATTACAAGCATGTGCCACCACGCCCGGAAAAAATTAAGTCGAGTTTTAACTTCTCTCTAGACAATCTACATCCCTCCCTCATTTTTTGGCCATTTCTAAAAAGATATTTGAAGTCTTACAAAGAGAACGGGGCAATACATTATCTACCTGTTGTATGAAGGTGGTTCCTAATGGGAAAATTGGATCCTTAAGATCATTTATTTGTACATTGAGAAAAATGAGAGTGATTCCACAAGTCCTCAGGTTTTACTTGCTTCACATGAAGAAATTAAGCACCAATTCTTAACTATATTGGCTATTAAAGTTTTGTACATATCCACTGCTATATAGTGTTTTCTCATGGAGAGAATAGAAAACCAGATAATATTTAGATAGAAAATGCTAGGAATTCAACAATCATAATTCTATTTATTGTTCTGATTTTTTTTTTTTTTGGTGGTACTGGGGGTGGAACCCAGGGCCCTTCTACCTCTGGGCTAGACTCCCAGACCTATTTTTATATTTTATTTGGAAACAGGTTCTCTTAAGCCAGCTGAGGCTGGCTTCGAACCTGCGCGATCCTCCTGTCTCAGCCTCCCAAGCGTGGGGATTACAAGCGTGCGCTTCTCTTTTCAAAGGTTGAATCTTCTCAGTTTCTGCCTGGTTTTGGAAATTCTCCAGTGTATTCAAGTGACTGACATTTAATTTTTGTCCAGAGTTTCTAGTTGTTACTGACAGCAGGAATAGTTTGCCATAAGATATAGATGCTCCTTGACTTATGGTGGGGTTATGTTCAATAAACCCATTGTAAATTTAAAATACCATAAGTAAAACATGCATTGAATACATTTAACCTAGCCTAGAACATACCTGAAATCTCAGTATCTTGGAGGCTGAGACAGGAGGATTGCAGGTCCCAGGCCAGCTTCAGCACCTTAGTGAGATATTTAGCAACTTAGTGAAACCCTGTTTCAAAATAAAAAATAAAAAGGACTGGGGGTATAGCTTAGAGGTAGAATGCTCAATCCCCAGTATTCCCCGCAAATACACCTAACCTTTTGAACATGATAGCTTAGCCTAGCCTACCCTAGACGTGCTGAGAACATTTATATTAGTCTGTAGTAGGACAAGATTATCTAACACAGACCTCTCATGTAATTTCTTGAAAATTATTGAAAGTGAGAAATGGGATGGTTGTATTGGTTGTCATACCACCACAGAGTTAAAAAATTCTAAGTCGAGGCATTACAAATTGCAGGTCATCTGTATCTTACTATTACTGGAAGCTGGGACAGAAGCAGCAGTAAACTGGTGAAAGAGAGGGAGGCACATGCGTGTGTGTGTGTGTGTGTGTGTGTGTGTGTGTGTGTGTTTCTGGGGATTCAACATAGGGGAATTCTGAACTATACTCCCAGCCCTATTTCTTTTTTTTTTTTTTTTTTTTTTTGCGGTACTGGGGTGGAACCCAGGGGTCTTTCTACCTCCAGGCTATACTCCCAGACCTATTTTTTAGACTTTATTTGGAAACAGGGTCTCACTATGTTCCAAGAGCCTCACTAAATAGCTGAGGATGGCTTCGAACCTGCGCGATCCTCCTGTCTCAGCCTCCCAAGTGTGGGGATTACAAGCGCACGCCACCACGCCCGGCTATTTCATTTCTTTTTTTTGAAACAGGGTTTCAGAAAGTTGCTGAGGCCATCCATGAACCTGCAATTCTTTTGTCTCCGCCTCCTAAGTACTGGGATTGCAAACATGTACCACTAGCTTTGGCTCGCACTGTCATTTTTAATCTTTTCCTTTCTTTTCTTTCTTTCCACTGTAGACCCCAGATTAGAAATGCAAAAACCCAAAAGAAAGGAAGGAACAAAGTAAGATTTTGGAATGAAAAGGTAACTCAAGAATGTGTAGGAGCCGGGTGTGGTGGCTCACACTTGTAATCCCAGCGTTCGGGAGGCGGAGACCGGAGGATCGCGGTTCACTTAGCGAGGCTCTTCCCAATTCAGTGAGACCCTATTTCAAAAATAAAGGACTAAAAAATAGGGCTGGGGTGTAGCTTGGAGGTAGAATGCCCCTGTGTCCATCCTTAGAAAAGAAAGAAAGAAAGAAAGAAAGAAAGAAAGAAAGAAAGAAAGAGAAAATAGAATGTGGAGGAGAAGGATGGTCTCCAGCTACCTGTAAGCCCTCTCTCGCAATGAACTCATGAAATACTAAAGGTATGCTTCTAAATCTGACTGTGAACTGTGTAAACACTGAGACGCACAGACCCTACTCCATACCCACTGAAGAAGTGGCTCTGATGGTTAGCAGGGATCGAAAGCATGACTAGAGGACTAGAGGCTCATGTGGCTCCTCAGTGAATGAATGAATGACTGACTGCAGGTATGTGCACAGCCTGCCACAGTGTGACCATTCACACCAGTTAAAATTGCCTCCTCTCTCACAGGCTGGTTCTCCTGTATGCTGAGTTGTTCAAGATGTGTCCAAATGCTGTGGAAAGTATCAGCCAGAGTACACTTTGACACTGATATATGAAACCTGGCTTTGTGGGAAATAGTTCAGAAATAGCCAGGAAGTCTGAAGTCCGCTGAGAATGCGGCAAATGTGAGGTATCCTATTAGGTTTCTCAAACTCTCAACAATCTTGAAATTTCTTTGTCATCGTTCCCGTTTATATGCTTCCGAAAAAAAGGCCTTTTATTGTCCTGCATTTGTCACTTAAAGATATCCTTAGCTCAGGAAACAAAACTCACTCATCTTTATAAGAAGTGTTTTACTTGGATTGAACAGCAGCTGAATTCGAATGCTTTATGATGCCTGAAAAATAACACCCAGTGGGACAGTTCTAAAGTGACTTTGAAATCCTCTCCTTTTAATAAGAATCCTTCTCTGGTGGGAGGATAATATTTTAAGATGCAGTAATCTGGTTTTTAGTCTTAACCTAAGACTTTTGCATCAAGTATTGTAAATAAAGCCCTTGCATATGAGATGAACATACATCAAGTTTTAGGGACATTCAAATTTGCAATAAAGAAAGTAACATGTGCCAGGCAATTTAGTGAAACCCTGTTTCAAAATTAAATATTAAGTGGGAGCCGGGTGTCGTGGTGCACGCTTGTAATCCCTGAACTTGGGAGGCTGAGACAGGAGGATCGCACAGGTTCGAAGTCAGCCTCAGTTACTTAGTGAGGCTCTCAGCAACTTAGTGAGACCCTGTTTCCAAATAAAATATTTTTTAAAAAAAGGTCTGGGAGAATATCCCGGAGGTAGAAAGCCTCTGGGTTCCACCCCCAGTACCACAAAATAAAATAAAATAAATATTAAGCCGGGTATGGTGACCACACTTGAAATCCCAATACTTGGGAGGCTGAGACAGGAGGAGGGCAGGTTCATAGCCAGCCTCAGCTATTTAGTAAGAATCTCCACAACTTAGTAAGACCTTGTTTAAAAATAAAAAATAAAAATAGGGCTGAGGTGTAGCTCCGAGGTAGAATGCCCATTGGTTAAATCCTCAGTACCTAAAAAAAAAAAAACAAACCAAAAAACAAAAACAAAAAACATTAAAAGAATTAGGGTATAGCTCAGAGATAGAATGCTCCTGAGTTCAATTTTTAGTACCAAAAGGTAAATTAATTAATTAGTTAAAGTGACATGTGCTTTACAATGAATTGATGGCCTCTTTCTGTTACTGCATTGAGGCCTTTGGTTCAGGACACAGAGGCCAACCACAGAAGATCTTACATGGGATATGGTTCCCATTCTCCAAATTGTGACCTAATAGATTTGGGGAAGGTACATTATTTTATCTGTTCTTTCACTGCATATTTATTGCAATAACTCCAATCAACAAAGAAAGCGTGTGTATATGTGGGGGAGTCTCTTTTGAGGTACAGTTTATAAACTGTAGTTGTGCTTTTAACTGGATTTGGATTTTCTCTTTTAGAATATATCTGTGAAGTATTAATGATATTTTTTTTGTGTGTGTGGTACTGGGGATGGAACCCAGGGGCCTTCTACCTCCAGGCTAAAATCCCAGACCTATTTTATATTTTATTTGGAAACAGGGTCTCTTAAACCAGCAGAGGCTGGCTTCGAACCTGCGCGATCCTCCTGTCTCAGCCTCTCAAGCGCGGAGATTACAAGCGTGCGCCACCACACCCGGCTCTATTAATGATTTTTTAAAGAGGAAAAAAAAAGGCTTTTTTTTTGGTGATACTGAGGATTGAACCTAGGACATGCTAGACAAGTACTATAGCACTGACCTACATTCTCAACCTGAAAAAAATGAATAAAGACACCTAAGCACAAGACTATAGTACTTTAATACATAAAAAGTTTTTATACTTATTAGTGATAGTTATATGCACCAATTTGAATCCTTGGGAAGTCATAGTTATCTAAGTAGGGCTGAATTTGCACTTCTTTACCACCTACTTTTTCAATAGAAAAGCAACTGGATAGAAGAGACTATTTTGAAACCTTATTAACATATTTTCGTTTTCGTTTCAGAGTTTTCTGAAGTTTTTGCTCACCATTATTGTTATACTTAATCATCCACCTAGGATGGAGAATGAGGTTGAATTGTGTTAGATGCTGAAGAATTTTAAAGATACACTTTAAATTCAAATTACTCTGTTCTTTTTTACCTCTATATGAACATAAAATTTCATGGAAGAGCCCCTAAATTCCATCTTTATGAGATTCTTCCTTAATCTCACTGTTTTCTTTCTCCCTTAGAATGCTAAATATCCACCTTCTCTAGAGACTAAATTAGGTGCATCTTGAATTTATTTCTTAGAACATAAGAAATCTTTCTCTCCCTCATAAGCTGTCAGTACCATTTATATTTTAAATGAACGGTAAGCTTTTTTTGAAAGGACGGACTCTAACTTTCTTTGGGGATTATCTAAACAATGTCACGTGTCTCCTTTTCTCTGTTCCATCTTCACATGAGAAAGCATAAATCATGTAACCCAACAAATAAACACAACTGACATGTTATTTCTCTTTCTATGGAGACATCAGTGCTTTAATCTCCTGCTTCTTGTAAGCAGGCCTGCGTTAGAGGACTAAAATCCTAATGTATACACAGTGATATTCTTTAAGCAAGAAAGAAAACTCTAATGGAACTGTATGTTGGGGAAATGTAACATGACTACGTGAATACCTCTTACTGTTTTGCTTCTCTCATCCCATTGGGCTATAAAAACCAGAACGCGTTCCTGCTGAAAGGAAAAGAACAGCCAGCTAAGAGGAAAAATCGAACCGTGAAGGGCTGGCAATGCTCAGGGCCAGCAATCGGAGACTCTTTCAAGCCTGATGTTTTATTGTTCAGGTTTTATAAGAAATTAGCTTTAAACTATTAAGAAAAGGGTGATTTAGAAATCGAGGAAAGGGAACAATTTTGACCCATTCATTCTTCTCTAGTATAAACATGGTATGAGGCTAATGCTTTCTTGGCATAACATGAAGCTCTGAACTAACAAAAGAGGTGCTATTAAAGCTCACCTGGTCTCAGAGGTCTTCCTGCCATAAGAGTTAAACCTTAATGGCTGGCACTCAGTGGCCAAGATTGGTCCAGGATATTTATTGGCAGGCACTTTTAATTGGTGCAGAGTACCACTACCAAAATAAAAATCATTAAACCTTAGCAGGAAGCCCAAGAGCAGAGCCGCGGGGGAACCTCCTTGTGTGCCTCTCACGGGGAGGAGCCCTGTGGGTAGGGCTTGCTTATGTCAGTGTTTGATCTGTGAGCCTCTCAAGGCAATCCACAGGCATTTAAATAGTTTTGTGGTAATTTTATCTTGTTTTTTGTTTGTTTTTTGTCCAAGTGAATTTTCAGCATTCAGGCCACAAAGTACAGGCAGTGCAGCAAGGCGTTCTGGGACTCAGGTTTGATATGGCAGCTGCATCAATCCCCTCTGGGGTGGCCCAGGTGTTTACTGTGGAATAAGTGAATCTTTCCACCACAGGTAGGTAAAACAAACTTTTCCCAGCTGAAGGCCAAAGCAATAGGTGGTGAGTATGCCTCCATTCTAAACGGAGGGGCTAGATCAT
Organism: Muscardinus avellanarius; assembly: GCF_963383645.1. Taxonomy (NCBI): domain Eukaryota; kingdom Metazoa; phylum Chordata; class Mammalia; order Rodentia; family Gliridae; genus Muscardinus; species Muscardinus avellanarius. The sequence goes on from NC_137798.1 coordinate 63,728,480, forward strand.
TAATAGAGAATGTGCAGGGAGGGGGGTGGTGATGACTTGAAGCCTAACACCCACTTCAAAAACAGAAGGAGCTGGTGCTGGACAGTAGACAGAGTTCTGTGGGAGACGATGGCTCCTGGGTATTGATGGTGCCCAGTGCAAGGAGCTGCAGGATTCTACCCTGGAATCTGAGGAGGAGAAGCCGCGGCTATTCCCCTGAGGCAGCAGGGCGAGGGTGAGAGCAGCGGTGCAGCAGGGAACTTGGCACACAGCCTACCGAGGGCTATGTGAGCGCACTCTCTCAGTCCAGAAGTGGGCAACGTGGAAAAGAGCCCTGCTAGAGGCATTTTAAATTTGCCTGAGAGGACTGCCCAGATGAGTGATGTGACCCCAACTGGGGGTTGTGCCGCTAGATTCCCTGGAGCCCAGGGAAGAAGAAATCAAAACAGCCAACCAGAGGGAAATGTGTTATTTACATTAACAGAATTGTGATCTGATGTTTTCACCATGATTGCTGAAGAACCCAAAAATGCACTCCAAGAAAAGTGATCAGCTTCAACTGTTCACCCAGTTTGGGGAGCATCAGCTTACAATACCCATGCAGCCAGAGAAAGCAACCCCAGGGGATACTGGCGTCAGTCAAGATCTTTCATGGCCTTTTTCTTCCCCCTCCCCATCATACAATCTTCCAGAGCTGGGTAGTGTGGGGGGAGGGGCAGAAATAGGAGCCTCAGACAAAGAAATGGACAGGAATCCTCCCCACTGTAGGGCTTCCAGCTGCAGATCTTGGTCTCTACATGGAGAGATTTCACTTTCTTGTGGCAGTTCAGAATCCTCACTCTTACGCAAGACTGGGCATTTGATTTTATGATGTGTTTGTAATTATAACTGAGCAGAGAACTTTTTGCTAACTAGTCATGAGTGAATACCTGTGGGGTCTGCCTTTATTGCTTATTATAGCTTTATCTAATAATTACTAGTAATATAATAATGTGACTATATTACCCCTGGGGAAGAGTAGGTAAGCAACCCAGTTGAGATGCCATCCAGGAGGCTTGAACTAGAATGAATTTGTTTTCTAATTGTATCACCCTGTGAGCCAGTTCTGCTCAGCCAATGCCCCAGGAAAAATTGAGAAATTACTTTATAAAAGAAGTTTGTTTTATGTGCGGCACTGGGGATTGAGCTATAGGGTTCACTGTCATTGAGCTAAACCCCCAGCACTCTTTATTTTTCATTTTGAGACAAGGTCTCATTAAGTTACCTAGGCTGTCCTTCTCAAACTTGCTATCTTCCTGCCACAACCTCCCAATTACTATGAATGTAGGCATGCACCTGGCTAAAAGAAGAAAAGAAGATATTTAACATCTCTCCTTTCACACCTTACATAGGTTTTTTTTTCTTTTTTCTTTTTTTTGCTTTTGAAGTACATTTGGGTAAAATGATCAAATAAATGATTTCTGGAACAGCTGAGAATGTAATTAGAGAATTTAACATACATGAAAATGAGGGGAAATATGAAGTATCTTTAAGATTCACAAACTATACATTAAATGTTGCTTTGTGCAGGATGAAAGTATGTTTCCTAGTGCTTGTCTTACCAATCGGTGGAAATCTAGAAATAAACGTTAACATGACTATTTTTATGCAGAAGAAATATGTGTAGAGCTATTGATGGCCACGCACACTGCTACTTCAATAGAGTCTCATTTTAAACATTCCTCAAAACTTTGTGAGATCACTCATAGTCTTTTTTTTTTTAAATGATGTGTTAGGTTCTAAAATATCCAGTTAGTGACCTGTTCCTAGAGTATTTTTCCTTAGAACACGACAAGGTAGTGACACTGTTGAGTGGAGCTATCTGAGATCAGGTGAGACGTTTGTTCTTGAATGTAAACTGGCAAAATAAATTATAAATAAAGATAAAGTCATTCATATAGGAGAGAGGAGACTAACAAAATGCTGCTAAGTTCTCAAAAAGCATAATTTTGTGATGTAGTCCAGGGAGTCCCCTTGATTATTAAGAAAAGCCTCAGGGTGTCTGATAGTTAACATTTTACTTGGGGCATTTTGTTTGTTTGTTTGAGTACCATGTGCTTGTCCGCTGAGCTTCAAAAGAGCAGGGACCCTTGGTCTATTTGATTATTGATTTATTTAATGATTGATTCTTTTCTTTCATCATCAAAGGTATTTCCTTGAAAATATTATCTACTGTCTCCCTATTTCTCTTTCTCATCGACCTCACCCCTCCATCCCGGTTTGGTGACTCCTGCTCCCCACATTGCCAGCCTCTATCTCCAGGTGTGCAGTGTGTGGCTGGCTGAGCCACGCAGGGGTTTGCAGCAGAATGAGTGAAGTCAGGGCAATACCAGCATTTTAGGGCTCGGGAGGTACTGCATCTTCTCAATGACAGAGGCCCCTAGGTTCTCTGAGCACATTTAAAAGTGGTAACTGAGCCGAGTGTAGTAGTGCACGCTTGTGATCCCAGTAGTTGGAAGGCCGAGACAGGAGTATCGTGCAGGTTGGAAGTTGGAAGCCAAGCTCAGCAACTTAGTGAGGTCTTGTTTCCAAATAAAATATAAAATAGGTCCGAGAGTACATCCTGGAGGTAGAAAGCCCCTGAGTTCCATCCCCAGTACCACTAAAAAAAAAAAGAAAAAAAAAAAAAAGTTAACCAAGCTCCAGTGAACAGCTCTTTAATTTTGGTGACAATTTTAATTTTTACTGATAAGAGCATACTACAAAATGTAAGCATTCTGGCCTGGCCTTGTACTGGGGTTGACCAGTGCATCTGAGAAAAGGGAATGCAATAATGAGCTCCAGCATGTGCCTTTATCATGGTGCCCCTTCTTGTCAGCACTGACAGTTCTCTTTGGCTACCCTCCACTAAAAGGAACGAAAAGAAAAAGAGTAACAGAGCTAGGAATGTAGCTCAGTGGTATGGTTCTTGCCCTGGTTTGAGTCCCAACACTGCAAAAATAAACAGACTATAGTGAGTTTTGTTTTTGTTTTTGTTTTGTTTTGAAGCAAGGAATAGTCAATAAGGAGACAGTATTCACAGAAAAAGAAACAGAGCATGGACTTCTATCCCTTTTTTCTTTTCAGTACTGGGAATTGAATCCAGGGGCATTCTACATCTGAGGTACACCCCCCAGCCCTATTTTTTATGCTTTATTTTGAAACAGGGTCTCATTAAGTTGCAGAGGGCTTCACTAAGTGGCTGAGGCTGGCCGCGAACCCAGATCCTCCTGTCTCAGCCTCTCAAGTACTGTGATTACAAGCATGTGCCCAGCTTGAGCATAGACTTCTAGATCCTGTTTCTTTATCTGGTGTTCACAGATTCACATTCCACAGCCTTCTTCACCAGAATTTGCTTTTTTAGGAACTTCACATTCATCAACTTTCCCTCCAGCAAGTAGTATCAAACTGTTGGAAAAGTAAACCAATTCTGGTCTTATACTTCGTTTCTTGTGGTTGGCAACTGTACCAGAGATCTCTAGAGGAGCAGGACGCACAGAATATAACTGTAAAAGGGGATTTATCAGGTTCAACCATCAGAGGCGGGTGGCCCCACCATCACCCTCTGGGAGCCAGGAAACCAGTAGCTGTTCAGTCTAAGAACAGGAGAGGTGAGCAGTACAGCCCCCACCGGAGCCAAAGACCTGGAAGTCCCTGGAGAGTCTCGGGTGTGGGTCTACAGTCACAGGCTTGCCTGTGGCTGATGGAGACAGCAAAACATTGCACCCGTTCAGGAGGAACACATTGTGCACAATCCGGGGACCTTCCCCTTCCTCCACTGTGCTCGCCTGAGCCCCAGCCTATCAGAAGTGCCACCCACATTCTGAGCGGGTCTCCCTCCTCAGCTCACTGACCCACAAGGCAGTTGTCTCTGGATTCGCCTTCACATACATGCCCACATGTGCATCGTACCAGTTTTCTAGGTGTCTTCATCCAGTCAAGCTGATGACCAAGATTAACTTCAGCAGCCATTAAACTAGAAAGCAGTGACAGTCCTCCATCCTTGGAATGCAAACGGAGGGGACTGGCCTTTCCACCTGAAAGGTCAGGGGAGGAAAGGTAGAAAGAGGCAGAGGGCTCTGTGGTTGAACAGGCTTTAAGAGATGAAATCTACTGCGGGAGGGCTCCAGGAGAGGATAGAGCCCATGTCCACTTACAGACTGAGGGTTTATATGGGTTAATCAGAAGGGAAATTCAAATTTTGGTGGGTAGTTGTTAAGGGAGGAAGTGGGAGTCCTTGGGGGTAGGAAAGGGGTATCTAAAGGTCTCTTGCTGATTATGCCCAGCAAGATTTGGGGGAGTTTTTCCAGTAAGCAGAACGCCTTCTCAAAATGGAGTTGCTCTGGCCAGTCATCATATACTACCTTTAGAGAGATACTTGGTAAAGAGACCTGTTACCAACTGTTCATCTTAACACATTTTAAAATCGCCAAGTTGGCCAGGCGTGGTGGCGCACGCTTGTAATCCCCGCGCTTGGGAGGCAGAGACAGGAGGATCGCGCAGGTTCGAAGCCAGCTGCGCGCGCTGGCTTAGGAGACCCTGTTTCCAAATAAAAATGTAAAAATAGGTCTGGAGTGTAGCCCGGAGGTAGAAGGGCTTCCAGGAACCCCAGTACCACCAAAAAAAAAAAAAAATCGTCAAGTAATTTACACACACACACACACACACACACACACACACACACACACACACACATTTTACCACTGAAAAGGCAGCTTGCTTTTTGTTTTTGTTTGTTCATTCCTTTTGTGGTACTGGGGGTTGAACCCTATTTCTGAGCTATACCCCCAAGTTCTCACTAGGTTGCTGAGAATGTCACTAAATTATGGAAGCTGTCCTTGAACCTGTGAACCTCCTGTCTCAGGCTCCCAAGTACTGGGATTATAGATGTGCACCACTGTGACTGGTTAGAAGGCAGCTATAAAGCAAAAGTCATGAGACCTTTTCTTTCCTCCCAGCCTATGGTCCCAGAGGACCATACGACCTTAAATGTAGAGCTGAGGAGTGACCTAATAGTTTTAAGAAGCCAAACCCATAGCTCCTGCCTAGTGCCACCAATGTGTACCCCAGTAAATCATTAGATTATTTTCCCCTTGGTAATATGTTAAAGCCATACATTATGGGCCACTGTGGCCCAGGTGATATATTGCTTGGGGGGAAAACACACCCAGTGCCTGAAGGCCATGTTGTGCACACTTGGGGAGACTTAAGCCTGCCTATTTTCCTGCAGAATTTGTTTGCAGCATTGAGAGTGTTCAGAAAATTTCTGTGTTTTTTTTCTTCTTCCCCAAACAACAATGAAATATTTCTCAAATTGTATGACTTGTTCCAAAGAACCAAAACTCTGATCAAGTGCAAATGTCTGTGGAAAATGTCAAACGCAATTGGGTTAAAAGAATGGATTTTGAGTCATTCAGGTTATGTTGTCTCAAGTGAGGAACCTATTTAGACTTTTGATGATCTAGGAAGTGTGTATGTGGAGTGTGTTTACATGTGTACACGCCTATACATGTGTGTAATGCTTATGTTGCAGGGCCACAAAGAGGTGAGCTGAAAGCCGGGCTTGGTGGCACACACCTTTAATCCCAGTACTTGGAAGGTTGAGACAAGAAGATCACAGGTTCAAGACCAGCCTCAGCAACTTAGTAAAACTCTTAGCAACCTAATGAGACTGTTTCAAAACAAGACATAAAAAAAGGGTTGGGGTTGTAGCATGGGCGCGCATGCGCGCACACACACACACACACACACACACACACACACACACAGAAAGACTCATACACAGACACACACACACTGAGCTGAGATTGCCTATGTAAAGTGTGTCATTTGTGCCTAATAAATCAAGTACTATATGGCTAAGACTTCTAGCAGGGACCTCCTACCAAAAATTCTATGCCCAACGTGGAATCTTCCTATGACAATGATTATTTATTTACTTATTTATTTATTTACTTATATAGTAGGGATTGAATCCAGGGGCAGTCTATCTGAGCTGCACTCCCAATCCGTTTTAGTTTTTATTTTGAAACAGGGGCTCACTAAATTGTGGAGTGCCTCATAAATTGCTGAGGCTCGGTGTGAACTTGTGATCCTCTTGTCTCAGCCTCCCAAGTACTGGATTACAAGTGTACCCAACCACACCCAGCTTACAATTACTTTATTTTGAGCTTCTTTGGGTGACTAGTTTATAGAGTCAAGGTTGATGGTCCAGATAATGTGCTCTCATTTGGAAATCATAAAGCAGAGTGGCAAGGCAGTGCTGCGTAGCTGTCCTCTCAGGCTTTGATCTCCTGACCTGTCAGTAACTAGTACATAATTAGAGCATTTTTTCTTTCCTTCCTTCCTCGCCTCCTCCTGTTCCTCCCCTTCCTTCTGTTCCTCCTCTTCCTCCTCCTCCTCCTTTTTTTCTCTGTTTCTCCCTCTGTACTAGGAATTGAACCCAGCAGAAGTCTACCTCTGAGCTACCCCACCCTATTGTACTTTTTTTTTTTTAGGGTCTGGGGATGGAACCCAGGGGCATTGGACCTCCGGGCTACAACCCTTTTTTTAATTCTTTTTTTGTGTGTGGTACGGGGTTCCTGGAAACCATTCTACCTTCGGGCTACACTCCCAGACCTATTTTTAATTTTTATTTTTTATTTGGAAACAGGGTCTCTTAAGCCAGCGCGGCTGACTTTGAACCTGCGCGATCCTCCTGTCTCCACCTCCCAAGCGCAGGGATTACAAGTGTGCGCCACCACGCCTGGCTTTGTTTATTTTTATTTTTATTTTTTATTTTTTTGTGGTACTGGGGTTCCTGGAAGCCCTTCTACCTCTGGGATACACTCCCAGACCTATTTTTTTTTATATGTTTATTTGGAAACAGGGTATCTTAAGCCAGAGTGGCTGGCTTCGAACCTGTGCGATCCTCCTGTCTCCGCCTCCCAAGCGCGGAGATTACAAGCATGAGTCACCACGCCCGGCTATTCTTTATTTATTTTTATTTATTATTATTATTATTATTATTATTATTATTATTATTATTATTTGCAGTACTGGGGATGGAACCCAGGGGCATTCTACCTCTGGGCTACACCCCCTGCCCTATTTTTTATTCTTTATTTTGAAACTGGGTCTCACTGAGTTGCAGAGGACTCACTAAGAAGCTGAGGCTACCTGCGAACCGTGATCCTTCGGTCTCAGCCTCCCGAATGCTGGGATTACAAGCGTGTGCCACCACGCCTGGCTCCTATTTTACTTTAAAACAGGATTTAAGTTGCTGAGGGTCTTGCTAAATTGCTATGAACTTGTGACCCTCCTGCCTCAGCCTCCCAAATACTGGGATTACAGCTATGTGCCACCACGCCTGGCTCCACAGCATATACCTTTTAAAACTTGTATCACAGCCTGGCATGATGGCGCACGCTGGGCGTGGTGGCCCACGCTTGTAATCCCCGCGCTTGGGAGGCGGAGACAGGAGTATCGCGCAGGTTTGAAGCCAGCCTCAGCTGGTATAAGAGACCCTATTTCCAAATAAAATATAAAATAGGTCTGGGAGTGTAGCCCCGAGGTAGAAGGCCCCTGGGTTCCATCCCCAGTACCACCAAAAAAAAAAAAACAAACTTGTATCACTTAGATTGTTTCAGAAATCTACTTGTGCTTCATATGAACTTAGGAAATCATTTTTAGGATACTTAATACAATTAAGAATTTTTTCTATAATTTTATCAGCCTGACACACCCACTGTATCATTTTTCTAGACTCCTCTCTGAGCTTTATCCTGTGCATATACAAGTTTGTATAATTGCCTTATTGCATAGGTATAAATTTAGATTGATTTTACTTGATAAGCAATATATGAATATGTACATACTATAAAAGTTCATAACAAGTCTATAAAAGCTAAAGTGAAAATCTCCTTTACATAACCAAAATAAGTTATTTTGTTGTTATAATTTTGTTCTTATAAAAAATGATATCATCCACCAGGCGTGGTGGCACACGCTTGTAATCTCTGTGCTTGGGAGGCAGAGACAGGAGAGGATCACGCAGGTTTGAAGCCAGCCTCGCTGGCTTAAGAGACCCTGTTTCCAAACAAAAATATAAAATAGGTCTGGGAGTATAGCCCGGAGTTAGAAGGGTTCCATCCCCAGTACCACCAAAAAAAAAAAAAAAAAAAAAAAAAAAAGATATCCAAAAGTGTTGTCTGTGATTTTTTTTATTTACTTAATTTATCTTTGAGGGAGCTTTCCATGTTAGTGCCTAGACCAAATGTTATAGTTTACCTTTTTTCACTCGATAATTTTGTAAACCTTTCTCCATATTGCCAGATATTTTTATACTTCTCGTTTTGAACAATGGGTATGAGCAGGATTGAGACCCAAGTGGCTTATATGGGACACAAAATCATCAATCCACAAAAGCCTTTATTCCAAATGACAGAGCCCGTCTGATCCTGAGTTGGTTGGTGAGTTATAGAAAGTCTCAGTGGAAAGGGAGCCAGCCCATCCCTTCTGAGAAGAATTGACTTCCTGTGGATGTAACGGGGAAGAAGAGCATCTCGCAACTCTGAGCATGAGGACCACACGCCAAGGAGGGGGCTGGGTCCCGGATAACTTCTACGAACAGTTGTGCCAGCTCTGGTGGCCTGCATCTGGACTTCTTATTATACAAGAAAAACCCCATCTTTTGGTACAGTCACTTTAATGGGCTCCCATCACATGCAGCCTAACATACTCCTGGGTGATGCAGCTGTGTTCACTCATTTACTTACTCACTCACTAAATATTTATTTAGCTCTCGTCATGTGCCTGCGGTGTAGACTAAGCACATAACAACAGGTAGTGCTTACACGCTTACAGAATGCATACTACACACAGTGCTTGAGCCATGATTTTCACATGTCTTCTCAGTATTCACAACAACTGTCCAGAATAGGTGTCACTTTTTCTAATTTGTGTGTGTGTGTGTGTGTGGTACTGGGGATCGTACCCAGAGACATTCTACCTTTGAGCTACACTTCCAGTCTGATTTTTTTTTTCTTATTTGAAAACATGGTCTCATTAGGTCGATGAACGTCTCACTATTTGCTGAGGCGGTCTTCAAACCTACCATCCTCCTGTTTCAGCCTCCCAAGTACTGGGATTACAGGCATGCACCGCCACGCCCAGCTCCATTTTCCTAATTTTATAGATGAAGAAACCAAAACTCAGTTCAATTTTCACCTACTGAACAGAACCCATATGGCAAGCTCCTAAGCCTCTTTGACACTTGACTGTGAAGAATGTGTTCCCCATTTATCCTTAGGGAATAGGAACCCCAAAGACTTCTTTCTTGGGGAAGCCAAGCAATATGACCAAACAGGGCTCAGACTTTTACATCCACACTGCGAAGTTCGTATGACTCTTATCATTTTCAAATGAGATACTGAGAACAAGTGACTTCAATGCAATTAATCCAATTCAACGCCAATCAGTTGGGCGCCATGTCCTGGGTACCTTGTAGCACTGATGCTCCACAGCTGAAGGAGGGAGGGCCGGGCCCCGGTGAGCCTGGTGAGCAAAGCAGGACTTTTCTGAAACTACGGCACTTGGAGAGGTTGTGCTTTCTCCGGCTGGCATCAATTACTGACTCTCTGTCAGCAGAATATTCCAGGTGGGCTGGTTTCTATAAAATCCCCAGGGGGAATCTCGGCATTTAGGTTCTGGGGGAAGGGAAGAGAGGAAATGGGCAAAAGAGACTGCTGGAAAAAGTCGTTTTTCAGTCTCGCCAGGTCAGGTACAAAACAATGAACTGTCACAGGACACTTTCTGTTTGTTAATTGGTCAGGTCACCCCAGAATGGAGAGTGAGAGAATGCCAACCTTTGCCACAGGACTGGAGGCAGATTTATTTACCAGATGAAAGCCCAGACACCATGGAAACTTCAGAGGTGGGGAAGGTGAGACCCGGGAATAGAGCGCCCGTGTCTGCTTGGCTGCGTGTATCATTTTGTAGATTGCCGAGCTTGAACTGCGCCCTGTGAAATGCCAGCTCCCCTCACACTCGGTCACAGAAGGCGTCCAGGGCTGAGGACTGTCCAGGTGCTCTTAGGAGAGTGAGCACCTTATAGGGTAGCACTACTGGAATGGACCTTGTTCCTCTTCTGCAAACATCTCCAGTTTCTTTAGGGAAAAGTGACTTATTCTTGGTTCCTCTAAAGTGTGTGTAGGAAACAGATGAACATTTCCTGGTGATAACGTTTTCTGAAGGACTGTGTCTCTAATGGTTTCTAAGGAAATAGAGAATCTACACTTTAATGATTTAACTGGAAGCCAAAGGAAGTACTATAAAATATTACCTATAAATAGTAAGAAAAGAGGAAAGGAAGCACCACGAGCAGATGTCCTCGTTACCTCTGAGGAAGGGAGTGCCACGGGAAGAGGGCCACCACTTCCACTATTTTACTTTTTTGTGGTTACTAGGGATTAAACCCAGGGCCATTCTACATCCGAGCTACACCCCAGCCCTATTTTTTATTCTTTTATTATGAAACAGGGTCTCACTAAGTTGTGGAGGGCCTAAGTAGCTGAGGCTGGCTGCAAACCTGCGATCCTCCTGTCTCAGCCTCCCAAGTATTGGGATTACACGCGTGCGCCGCCATTCCCGGCTACGACTTTATTTTTTTTTTTTTTTTTTTTTTTTTTTTTTTTGATGATAATTTTTTTTTTAAATTTTATTTTTATTGGTGCACTGTATTCATACATCATAGTGGGATACAAACTTTTGTAGACATACATGCACACATCGCCCAGTCAGCCCCCACCCGATCCCCACCCCATTCTCTCCCCATCCCTCCCTCCCATGCTTGGCTTAGTGGTTGACATCTAGTATTATAGCAATTTATCCAAAATTAAAAATGATAATCTCACATAACAATTTCATTTGTCTGATACCAAGCTTTTGATGACTTAAAGATAACATTTCAATATTTCTTTTTGCTTTCTTTCTTACCAGAGAATATTTTTTTCTTTTTTTTTTTTTTTAGGTGAAACTATCATATATTTATTTTTCAGAAAAAAATCTATCCTGATATGGAATATGGACTCTAGATACCCAAAACAATCTCGAAGCAAAAACAAAGCTAGAAAATGTATATTTTCTGATTTCAAACCATATAAAGCTACAATAATTGAAACAGTGTAGTACTGTTCTAAAGGCAGATATATAGACCATTGGAGTTAAATACAAGCCTAGAGCTAACTTCTTCCCTATATTGTCAAGTTATTTTTGACAAGGTTTCCACGAAGATTTGGTGGTGGAAATAATAATCATTTAACTAAATATTGTTGAAAAATAATAATTACATGGAAAAGAATAAAATTGGACCCTTACCTAATCCCACATACAAGTATTAACTCAAACTAGATAAAAGACCTAAATATAAATCTTAAGACTATAAACTTTTAGGAGAAAATCTGGGTCATAAAACCTCACAACATTGAAATTGGCAGTGATTTCTTGGATATGATTTCAATGGCACAGGCAACAGAAGAATATACAAACTCCCTAAAAAAATAAAAGAAAATATTGTGTATCCAAAGACAATGTAAACAGAGTTAAAAGTTACTAATAGAATTGGATAAAATATTTCCAAATGCTATATCTGAAGGTATATTAATATTCCAACTAGAAATCCTAAAAATTAACAACAATAAAGGCAAACAATACAATTTAGAGATAGGTAAAAGACTAACATAAATAATGAATCTCCACAGATAACCAATCTTAGTTGTCTGTTGGATGGAAACTCTTGTTTCTCTGGTTCTGGTGAGTGTTACCTATTTCTTCTTTGTAGTTAATCTCTTTGAGTATTTTCTCTAGCGCTGGTTTTGAAGACATAAATTCCTTCAGTTTCTGTTTGTCATGGAAGCTTCTTATTTCTCCATCTAATTTGATAGAAAGTTTTGCTGGGTAGGAAATTTTTGGCTGGAAGTTGTTTTCTTTCAGAGTTTGGAATATGTTACTCCAAGCCCTTCTGGCTCTCATGACTTGGTTTGGGAAGTCTGGAGTGATTCTAATTGGTTTGCCTCTGAATGTCACTTGGCCCTTTGTTTTTGTTGCCTTTAAGATTCTCTGCTTGGCTTCCACATTGGTCATTTTGACAATTATATGGCGTGGGGATCCTCTTCTCGGATCCTGTCTAAAGGGAGTTCTATAAGTTTCCTGGATCTGTGTATCAACCTCTTGCTCTATATTTGGAAAATTTTCTGCTATTACTTCCTTGAAGAGATTGTTGATCCCTTTGGTATCACTTTCTTTTCCCTCCTCTATTCCAATTATTCTTAGGTTAGCTCTCTTAAGATGGGCCCATATTTCTTCAATGTCAGATTCCTGCTGTTGGATATCTTTTTCTAGATTAGAAACTATGCATTCATTTTTGGATTGCTCATCTTCTAAGAGCGAGATTCTGTTCTCCATGTGGTCTAATCGGTTGTTTGTGCTTTGAATTGAGGCCTTTACTTCATTAATTGCATCCTTTATCTCCTTTTGGCTCTCTCTGAGTTCTTTTCGAAGCACCTCTATTATTTCTACAGTTATTTTCCTGATTTGATCTTCTAGAAATCTCTGATTTTCTGTTTTATCAGGTTCTGATGTTGTGGGGTTGTGCACATTCATTACTTCAGTGTTATTCCTCTTTCCCATGATTTCGGAGGTTTGTGCCTTCTCTGGGTTCTTCCCTTGGGTCACTATGGCTTCACTTAAGGTGCTGTGGATCTTGAGTCTGTATTATCTCAGACCCTACTACTCCTTTACTGGGTTGTATCACAGAGTCTCCGACCCAGGGAGTCGATAGAGGCTGCTTTAAACTATGGGGGGTGCCAGGTTGCACACTCTCCTATGGTGTGATATCTCTGCCACCACCACTCCCTCACTGGGTCAAGTCCCAGGAGGCACAATACTGGGATTTCTCCTCTGTGGCCCACAATTTGACTCACTGTTCTTGAGTACGTAGATGTAGCTGTACTGGACTCGGTGAATTCACTGCTGCTGCCGCCGCCGGTGGCAATATGGCGCCTCTGCCACGCCCTCGGCCATGAGGCTGGCGTATTTTTTCTTCTCTGGTTTTGATTTCCACTCTGAATCCCTGCAGCGTGTGCTGAGCTCAGCCACTGGGAGCTTTAAATGCTGTCTGCGCCGAAAGATCCCGCCTGGCTGTTCCGCATCGGCTCACCTCGGCTTGCTGTAGCCGTCCGCTGAGTTCGCCGCTGCCGCCGGCAGTATGGCGCTGCTGCCGCGTCCTCGGGCGCGTGTGTCTCCTCTGTGGCCCTGAGCTCTGTTCTCAGTCCGCTTTCTCTCTGGAGCCTGGTGGTTTTTTTGTTTTTCTGGTGATGGTGTTTTCTGGCTATGAAAGGCGCTCTTTTTGTGGTAATGGAGATTGGTTGTTAGCGGGACTCTTAAGCCCCGCTTTTCTCGGTCGCCATCTTCCCGGAAGACCCGGCTACGACTTTAAATGTAGCACTCGACTTTTTCTTTCTAATGAGCCTATACTGATCACTGGGCTTTTTTGTTTTAGAGTCTATACTGTGTTACTTCTGCAGCTAAATTTTTTTGCTTGTAAAGAAAAAAATCTTTTATATAAAGCATGTTAAAAGGTGTTTTTTTAATTCAGCTATTTCAAACTATGAGTACCCAAATTTTTTTAAAAAAAAAAAGAACAATTCAGCATAATGGCATGTCTTGAAAGGAAAATTTTTAAATGACAAGATAGTTTGGGATTAAACTCTTTTTATAATGCAGAGGTTGTTTGCATGGGAAATGGACAGATAATACTTTGCAAACAGGGACTGAATAGTTTGTGATTGCTTGGTGCCCAGAGGAAGAGCAGCCCCGTGCAGGCCCCGTGCTTTTATTAATGAACTTTCATCTTCTGTCTGTTTTGCAAATGTTCTCTGCTGCACTCTCAAGGGTGACACAGACACATTCTTACTGCAGTTGTAAACTGGTGTGTGTGGAGGTTAAAGGGATTTCTTTTAACAATAATGTTTGTGGGGATGGATTTAGCAATTGATGGATAGTGAGCGATTGTAGGACAAGAATTTTATAATTATTAGTAAGATGGCCTTTCTGATTTATGTCCAGAGTCTCTGCTTATAGGCCATGCTTGGGGTATGGACATCTTTTTTTATACGTGCATGTGGTATTGGACATTGAATCTAGGGGCATTCTACCTCTAACTACAGCCCCAGCCCTATTTTATTTTTTTATTATGAAACAGGATCTCACTAAGTTGCAAATAGCCTCACTAAATTGCTAAGGCTGGCCTCAAACCTGCAATCCTTCCGTATCAACCTTTCAAGTACTGGATTACAAGCGTGTGCCACCACACCTGGCTCAAAACGCTTTCTCTTTCTACAGGAGAATTTTCCCTCAGTCAGCCTTCTCTCAGTGTTTTCCTTGGAAGCCTAACAGAGGTAATAGGTTGATTGTGTTACTGGGTCTAGTACTATATCAAAAATGGCCCCTCACTGGCATATGGCCTGGGAGACTTAAATACTGCAGAGGAAGCCGTAGCTTTGGGCTTATAGAAGAGCAGTGACTTGACATGGGGCCTGTCAGCCGAGTGTGGCAGTGCACACCTGTAACCCCAGTGCTGAGGCAGAGACAGGAGGACTGCGGATTTAAGGACAGCCTCAACAACAAAGTGAGGCTCTCAGCAACTTTGCAAGACCCTGTTTCAAAACAAATAATAAAATAGAGCTGGGGGTGTAGCTCATAGGTAGAATGCCCCCCCTGGGCTCAGTCCCCACTAAAGCGCACGCGCGCGCACACACACACACACACACACACACACACACACACACAGCAAGCAAGCAGTCGGCCTCTCCTCTGAGGGGCCCCTGGCAGCTGTGCTATGAAGTACTTACAAGAAATACAGCTCCTTTGGGACCCAAGGCTCCCAATCCAGGCAGGACCCCACACGTACTTGATGTGGTCTCATTTTCTTTGGAAACCCTGAGAAACCAAGAGGAAGAGGCGTTGATGGCTTGCCGCACAGACTGAGCCCAGGGGAAATGGAGGCTGATGCTTCCTTGCTGGCAAACAATATTTTCTTGATTATATCGACACCAAGCACGGTTGACTATAATCTCAGGGGTCTAAATATTTAGCTGAGTTTATTAAGAAGACTCTCAGGTGAGTACTGCAGATCCACTCTGTAGCCATATCCCAGGAAGTGGGCCTTAGGGGAGGCTGTCCATTCTGCTTCTCTTGGGACCCACAACCCTTTCCCCCTCCATATGTGTAGGGAGTCTCTTAAAGAGTTTTTGATATCTCCATTTTCCTTTCTGCTCTCAACAAAATATGTTTGGTGACTATAGTTCTCTAACAAGACTAGAAGAGCCATTATTTTCAAGTATCTTTGTTTTCTGCCCAATAAAAACTGCCAAGATAGCTGACCATGGTGGTGCACACCTGAAATCCTAGTACTTAGGAGGTCGAAACAGGAGGATTGCAGGTTCAAAGCCAGCATAAACAACTTGGCAAGGACCTCAGTAACTTAGTGAGACCTTGTTTCAAAACAAAAAATAAAAAGCTAGGCATGTTGGTCCATGCCTGTAATCTTAACACTTGGGGGGCTGAGTCAGGAGGATCACAGGTTTGAGATCAGCCTCAGCAATTTAGTGTTACTCTCAGCAACTTAAGGAGATGCTGAGGGTTGGGGATGTGGCTTGGAGATAAAAATGCCCTAGGTTTAATTCCTAGTAATACATAAATAAATAAATGGGCTGGAGTATAGCTTAGAGATAAAATACCTCTGGGTTTAATTTCTAGTACTGAATAAATAAATATAAGTGGGCTGGTGGTGTAGGTTGGAGGTAGAATGCCCCTGGGCTCAATCCTCAGTACCCAAACAATCAAACACCTGCTAAGATGAGGTTATCTGTTGGGAATGGTGGAAAATAGTCTAATATATGAAAATGTCTGTCATTAATACTCTTTAATATATATATTTTTTGTAGTACCAGGGATGGAACCCAGGAGCATTCTACTTCCGAGCTACACTCCCAGCTCTATTTTTAACTCTTTATTTTGAAATAGGGTCTCACTAAGTTGCAGAGTGCCTCACTAAGTAGCTGAGGTTGCCGAGGAACCACCAATCCTTCTGTCTCAGCCTCTCAAATACTGGGATTACAAGCGTGCGCCACCACACCCGGCTTGTACTTTTTAATATTAATATAATAACAATCCCTCCCCTTCATAGAGGTCTTGGTTGTTTGCTAAGAAGTTTTACAAGTCCCTCATCTCAGCCTGATGGTACCTTGCAGGGGAAGCAGTCAATCGTGTGGTCAGCACTGGGGAGAGGGAAGCCCCGGTCTGTAACCTTTGCCTAATTCTGTGGTGTAAGTTCTCCCACCATGGCCAATTTCAAACTGCCCAAGATTTAACGGCTCTAAATTTCTGGATTCTAACAGTGGGCTCGGGAGAGCCGGTGTGCGTGGCCTCGCGCTCACCCTTGGAGGCCACACATGTATATCCGTCCTGGTTTGAAAGTGAGCAGAGCAAAGCTCAGAAGCTGTCCTAGGGCCCAGAGGCAGCAACAGAAAACTAGGAACCCGAATCCGTGCCCGCTGTTGCAGCAAGGCTTTCTCCTGCTGGATTAAGTTTATCCTTCATGCCATGTTGAATACTAAAAGACAGAACCCATCGATCATGGAGCAGACATGCGCACAACTCCCTTCAACCCTGTGTTTCATCAGTCTCCCGTCTCTCTTTTCTCCTGTCTCCCTGTTAAAGAAAGAATCTCTCAACGTGCAGCATCCCGTCCCCTCCACACCTGGAGCCTCCCTCGCTCCCTGCCCTCCCCTGGCCTGAGGCTGCCTTTGCAATATCCTAATCCAACCCTGCCCTCCTGGCCCTGGCTTGGCCCCCATCTAATCCTGGTTACCCTGCTTCGTGACACGGTCAGCTGCGTGCTGCTTTTGTTCCGTACTTTCCCCTCACTGTCGTTTGATTCACGCACCCCAAGGCTCCAAAGGTCACCTGTGTCCTCATGGTGGAATCCAGGCTGCCTCTCAGTCTTCTTCTACCTCATTCTTTCTTTTGCACTTGACACTGCGCATGATATTCAGCTAGAAGTGCTTTTCTGCGTGGACAGCCTCACTGTGTCTTTCTGAGTGGTCCTCTTAGGAAAGGGAGCCTTGGGATAGAACCTGAGCGAAGAGCAACGCCGACGCCTTCTCGCCTCGTGTCTGCCTACCATTGACACCGCACCCGACGCTGGTGGAACTGACCTGACTACTTTTGAAGCATTCATCCAGTGCATTTTAATTTATGGACTCAAGACTCTATGAAGAATCTGTACCCCACCAGGTGCAGTGGCGTACGCCTGTAATCCCAGGTACGCAGGAGGCGGAGGCAAGAGCATTGCAAGTTCAAGGCCAGCCTGAGCAAGACCCTGGCTCAAAATAAAATCGAAAGGCCCTGGGATGTAGCTCAGTGATAGAGCATTGTCTAGCATGCATGAGGTTCTGGATTCCATACCCATTATTGCAGAAGGAGGAAGAAGAGGAAAAGGAAGAGGAGGAGGAGGAGGAGGAGGAGGAGGAGGAGGCAGCTTCACACACTTGGCAGCGTGTTTTTGGCTGTCTATGAAAAAAACACAGGAGGCCGTCTCTATTGTAGGAAGCCCTGAACAGGTGGATCTGATTGACCTGGCACCTTAGCTCACCTCTCTTGAGCTCCTGGCTCTTGACATAACTACCCTCCCACAATTTTTTTTGTTTTGTTTTGTTTTTTTTACTTACTGGGGATGGAACCCAGGGGCATTCTACCTCTGAGCTACCCCACCCCCAGACCTATTTTTATTCTTTATTTTGAAACAGGGTCTCACTGAGTTGCAAGGGGCCTCACTAAGTAGCTGAGGCTGTCCTCAAACCACGATCCTCCAGTCTCAGTCTCCCGAACGCTGGGATGACAAGCGTGCGCCACCGCGCCCGGCTCCCTCCCACGATTCTGTTGACTCCTTTAGGTTTCCATGGTTCGGCATGCTGTGAGAGTGTAGACTCTGGTGGGAAGGACTTGGACTCTGGATCTGTTATTTCTTAGCATTGTGGGCATGCCAGGGAACTTTTCTAAGTCTGTGTTGTCACCTGAAAAAGCAATGGTGTTGCAAGGAGACTGGGCTGTGGCTTACTGTGTGAAAAGGAACTAGCATAGCCGGGCGTGGTGGCGCACGCTTGTAATCCCCACGCTTGGGAGGCTGAGACAGGAGGATCGTGCAGGTTCGAAGCCAGCCTCAGCTACTTTGAGGCTCTCAGCAACTTAGTGAGACCCTGTTTCCAAATAAAATATAAAAAATGGGTCTGGGAGTATAGCCTGGAGGTAGAAAGCCTCTGGGTTCCACCCCCAGTACCACCAAAAAAAAAAAAAAAAAAAAAAGGGAACTAGCATGGCTGCCACTCAGCAATGGCGACTGCTGGCACTAAAAGGACCTTCTGTCCTTGCCAGGTTTGTCTTTGGTACCTCTCCACAGTGGCTTCAGCCTCGACCCCTGCCAGTTGGGGAGGCACCCCTCCTGACGTGACTCGGGACACTCCTATCTGGAACACCTGTCCCATGGGCGGCATTACTATTCTGACCCTTGCCCTTGGCTGGCCCTACTTTATTCCCAAAGTGGAAACATATGTCAATGAATTTTTTGCTAGGTGTGTTGGCACACACCTGTAATTCTAGTACTAGAAAGCTGAGAAAAGAGGATCGCAGGTTCAAGGCCAGCTTCAGCAATTTAGTGAGCCCCTCAGCAACTTAGTGAGACCTAATTTAATTTTTTTTTATTTTTGTGTATGGTACTGGGGATTGAGCTACTCCCCCAGACCTATTTTTTTTAATTAACAGGGTCTCACTAAATTGTGGAGTGTAGAGGGCATTACAAAGTTGCTGAGGCTGGGTGCAATCCTCCTGTCTCAGTCTCCCAAGTACTGGGATTACCACCATGCACGTACCACCATGCCCAGCTGACCCTATTTTAAAATAAAAGCTTGATATGTAGCTTGGAGGTAGAATGCCCTTGGATTCAACCCCCAATACCTTCCCCCCCAAAATAAATGCATTTTTCACTTTGTTTCAGGTTCATAGCTTTACCACCCCCCCTTCATACCACCTCTATGACTGGCTGAGAACACAGTAAGGCCACCTTTGGGGTTGGAATTTCTAAACAATTTAGTGTCAGTCTGGAAAGCTCTCCTTTAGGGGGTATTTACACGTGTGTATGTATACACATATGTCCAAGTTCACTTTTCTCTTGATTGTTTATTGGCCTTTTGAGATCTGTGAAAAACAATCACTTCTTGGTTTGGAAAGAATTACCTATGTCTCTGGAGTTCTAAACCAGTGAGTTTCTGGAAGCCCATTATGTTTGGCTCAAAGAACATTTTTGTACTCTTTTGTTTAAAAACATACTCTCTAATGCAGAGGATTGAAAAGACAGCTTCGCAGTAACTTCTGTTTGGGGGATGAATCAACATGTGTAGAATTCTTGTCCTTGCTATGATCTGGTCTGAAGTTTTATTTGTTTGCTCATTTGTTTACACATATTCTACTCAGGGCTACAAAAGTTGTGCCGATTCTTCAGGCCTGATCATTATCATGTGTTTCTGAAAGGACTAGCTAGTTTTAAAATCCTATTTATTATTATTATTATTATTATTATTATTAGTAGTAGTAGTAGTAGTATTTCAAGAGTAATGTGTATTCAAGTTCCAACAGGACAAAATCTTTAAGCTATAACACCGCTAGCACTTGTATGATCTCGTAGGTGACATCTTGTGCATAGACTCACATGTGTACTTGTGAAAGTGTGCGTGTGTACTCATACCAAAGTGAAGTGGTATCTCACTAAGTGGACTGTCATTTCTATGCCAGTAAATAAAAATGTAAGCAACAATATAATAATGCTATGATACAGATGTGCAGCCAGGAGTGGTGCCCGCCTGCCTCTAATCCCATCTACTCAGGAAGCTGAGGCAGGAGGATTGTGAATTTGAGACCAGCCTGGGCAATTAAGCAAGATTCTGTCTCAAAATAAAAAGTAAAAAGTGCCAGGGATATAGCTCAGCGGTAGAGTACCTCTCGGTGGTTCAATTCCCAACACCATAAAAACAACAACAACAAAAAAAATAGAGGTGCAATTTAGGTGAATTCAGTCATTCTCATTCCTTCCAACCACTGAACATCTGGTCCTTATAAGACTTTATTGAATAGTACCTAATTATTTAAATAGACCAATCTTCTTCCTGTCTGAAAATTCATCAATAAAGAGTTCATTAGCAACGAGGGGCCACCGCAAACCTAATGTCTCTAGGAAAGCAGGAGCTTATTTAATTGGAAGGATTTGTGCAGCTAAGTAGAAGTAGCATGCCAGAGAAAAGAAAGCAATACGCTAGCAGCCAAAGATCTTGAGCTCTAGATTATTTTGGTTGGACAAGTCACCAATATCACTGGGCTTCAGCAGTTTCTTAAAGATCAAAAGTTCTTGTTAGGGTCATGTAAGATAAAACATATACATCCACTTCGGAAACAAATAGTTCTGCAAATAAGTGTTACTAGGTAATGTCAATAAGCTTGACTGAACAATTGGGAATACTTTGGCAGTTTGTGCTAATGTAGACATCTTAAATTCTAACTGGTGTGGGAGATTCAGCGGCCACAAATTCTGTTCTACTTCCTGTCAAGAAGTGTGTCTTATTGCCTTGCTTTGGATTTTAACAAATAGAATGCAACCAAGGGATGTTCTTAGACTCAGATCTTGATCATAGGAAGCCTTGTAGCATCCGCCCTGGTCTCTGGGGAAACATTCTCTAGGCGAATTCAACAACTGTGTGAAGACACCGAGCACTCTGAAACCACCATGCTATGAGGAAGAGGCCCTGGAGAGAGGCGCCCGTCCAGCCCGGCTTGTCCAGCTTTCCCAGGGTGAGTCTCCAGATAGTCAGAAAATCATTACTTAATTTGTAGTGGTGCTGGAGATTGAATCCAGAGGCACTTTATCATTGAGCTACACTCCCAGTCCTTCTTTATTTTGAGTCATGTTCTCCCTTAATTTCCCAGGCTGGCAATCCTCCCACCTTGGCCTCTGGAGTAGCTGGGATCATAGGTACATGCTACTGCACCCTGCAAGATGGAGGGATTTTGTTGCTATTTCTTTTTTCTTTTCTCTTCTTTTCTCTTCTTTTCTCTTCTTTTCTTTCCTCCTCCTCCTCCTCCTCCTCCTCCTCCTCCTCCTCCTCCTCCTTCTCGTCCTCCTTTTTGCTTTCTTGCTATTGGGAATCGGACCTAGAGAACTGAACCTAATTCTACCTCTGAGCTACTACCCCATCTCTCTCTCTCTCTCTCTCTCTCTCTCTCTCTCTCTGTGTGTGTGTGTGTGTGTGTGTGTGTGTGTGTGTGTTGTTGGAGATTGAACTGAGAGGCATTTTACCTCTGATCCACATACCCAGCCCTTTTTATTTTCTGTCTTGAAACAGGGCCTCACTAAGTTGCTGAGGCTGGCCTTGAACCTGTGATCCTCTTGTATCAGCCTCCCGAGCACTGGGATCACAGACATGGGCCGCTATGTCCAACTGAATGATAGAAAAATGTTAAAGGCATCCATGCAAAATATATTTGGCTTGCCCAAGGTGAGCCCATGAGCGAGCTATACGATGATCATTGCAGCTGGAGGCATAGCCCAGCCGTAGAGTACATGCCTGACATGTGCAAGGCCCTGGGTTTGATTCCTTGCACCATAGAAGGGAAAGTAAAGATCCTCTTCCTTCTCCTCCTCCTCCTCCTCCTCCTCCTCCTCCTCCTCCTCCTCCTCCTCCTCCTCCTCCTCTTCCTTCTCTTCTTCTGATATTGAGGATTAAACCCAGGGGCATTTAACCTCTGAGAAACATCCCCAGACCTTTTTATTTTTTTAATTTTGAAACAAGGTCTTACTAAGTCCCTGAGGCTGTCCTTGAACCTGTGACCCTCCTGTCTCTGCCTCCCAAGCACTAGGATTACAAATTTTGCTATCAAGCCTGGCAAGAACAGAAGATTCTTGGAGAGCCTCTTTCCATGTGCCCACTCCCTCAGCAGCATGTATGTGGCTCTGCCTGCAGGCTCCCTTCCTTTGATATGAGAAAGTGACTATAGTTCCCTTAACAGAGTGCTTATTGTGTAGGCACAGTGGGCAGGAGCTGGAGTCCAAGTCCTGAGGCTCAGAAGAGGTGGGCAAGGAGACCAGGAGGAGCAGGACACCAGGTTGCTGCTAGGAGCCTGACCAGGCCTGGAGATTCAGCAGCAGTCACAGGCCCTGAGGCTCTTGAGAACCAGAGCAGTGGGTGAGACAAAATGATGAGTGGTGTCTGTTGAGTAACTTTAAAGTCAGAGCAGAGGGTAATGAATTGCTGACAGCACAAATGAGGATGAGAGAGCCTAGACACCTCCCACTGTCCAAATTCTCCTGCTGTAGTCAAAGCCAAACCAGTCTCTGAAGTATGTATTCTTGGGTATGGTCATGGAGGGGAGGGAATGGAAATAGAATAAGGAGAGGATGATTGCAGATAAGATAAATTGGATTTTGTGCGCACCCAGGCATGTGTGTGGTGCTGAGGATAGAACCTAGGGGCATACTACCTCAGCTACACTCCCAGCCCTACTTTTTTTGTTGTTTTGTTTTTTGAAACAGGGTCTTGCTACGTTGTTGAGCTTCTCACTGTTTCAGAGGCTGGCTTCGAATCTGCTATCCTCCTGCCTCAGCTTCCCAAGAACTGAGATTGCAGATGTGTGCCACCATTCCTGGCTTAAATTGAAATTAAAACCCATTTTTGTATGTTTGTGGTACCGGAGATGAAAATTGGGGCTTTCTACCACAGGGCTATGCCCCCAGCCCTATTTTGTTTAATTTTTTAAAATTTGAAAACAGGGTCTTGCTAAGTTGCTGAGAGCCTCACTAAGGTGCTGAGGCTGGTTTTGAACCTAAAATCCTCCTGTCTCTTGGGAACAATCCCAAGGACTGGGATTGCAGGTGTGCACTACCACGCCCAGCCAAAAACACTTTTTTATTGGTACACTATAATTGTACACGATAGCAAGGTTCACAGAGATACGTTCATATAGGCACGTGATGCTATTTGCTGTGTCTCCTTCCCCTGGCCCTCGCCCAACCCTCTTCCACTACTCTGCTGGTCTCTCTCCTCATTTACAAGAGATCTCCTTTCTCTCTCTAGCTTCCACACAGGAAATACTCTGGAAAGGTAGAAGAGAGACACTCTAGAATTTGAGGAAGCAATCGAGACTTTGGCATGACTTTCTTTCAAAGTCTTTTTTTCTAGTTTCAGTGCCTTGGTGCAAAGTAGCAAAATAGAAATGGATGACAGTTGTTCTTTTGGCTGCCCCTGCATATAAAACTCCTTACTATTTGCAATCATCCCATTGTGTGGGGTCCTGCGTCCTGCTGTGGAATCTGAAAGAGGCCAGGGTTTCAGCCCCTGGAAGCCAGGGCGCAGGCCCGTGGTCGTGGTCGAGGCTGAGCAGTCAGATGCGCCTTCTCAAATCTCCAAGGCCTGAGCTGGTGATGGAAGCATGTACGGCTCTTTAGGATTTGTTTGCAGTGGAGGCATCCAGAGTCTGGAGGCAGCTGTGGCGGAGGCTGCGGGGCGGCAGAGATGTCTTTTCCATCTGCTCCAGTGATGATGTGACTTTGGCCTGGTTCCTGCTGGCTAGCCTTGAGTTTTGGCTGCTTTCCCAGCCTGATTCTCTAAACTTTCAGATTATTCTGTGAGTCACCTGATACCTTTCCAATAAATATCTGGTCTGGGATCCGTTTCTGTAGTTTGCAAGCAAGTACTCTTAGTCATTCAACAGAAAGCCTTCTGGAACACTAGGGTGACAAGACTGCCTGTGCAGCTCCTTCTGGAATCAGGAATCTGTTCCCCCGCTTGCTTTTTCTTTTCCTTCCTTCCTTCCTTCCTTCCTTCCTTCCTTCCTTCCTTCTTTCCTTCCTTCTCTTTCTCTCTCCCTTCCTCCCTCCCTTTCTTCCCTCTCTCTCTCTCTTTCTTGTACTGGGGATTGAACCCAGGGACATTCTACCTCTACTATACCCCCATCCCTATTTTATTTTTTATTTTGAAACAGGGTCTTGCCAAGTTACTGATGGTCTCATTAAGTTGCTGAGGCTGGTCTCAAACCTGTCATCCTCCTTTCTCAGCCTCCCAAGTACTGAGATTCCAGGCCTGTGCCTCCACCATACTTGGAGGAGTTTGTTTTTACTTTCTGTTCCTGTCCTAACCAAAGGACTGGAGTGCTGAAGTATACTCGGGTGTCACCCTCTGTTTAGGAATTTCTTCCACTTACTACTGAGTTCTCAGCAAAGGAAGACAGAAGCTGTTCTGAGAGCTTTGTTTTTTCAAGTGAAAAGTTTCTTTTGACACCAAGTGCAAACAAACAAACAAAAAACAAAACAACAACAAAAAAAAGCCAAGTCCATCTGGCTTAATTTGAATATCTTGACTTGTCAAATTTTCCCCCATATTTCTGGAATAAGAAACAGCAAATGAAGAGCAGTAAAGGGCCCCCAGTCAGTGAGAGAGAGAGAGAAAGAGAGAGAGAGAGAGAGAGAGAGAGAGAGAGAGAGAGAGAGAGAGAGAGCGCGCGCGCTAAGCCTCCTGATTCAAAAAAGCCTGAGGTTAGCTCGGCCTTATGAGGGCTTAAGGGGGGGGTGACGGGGTGGAGAGAAGACGGGAGCTGGGTGACAGATCGAGGCTCAGACACAGACCAGCTGCCCCGTCACCGTCACGCATGTGCTGTTCAGGTGGCCTGAGACCCTGGGGACTGCGCCGCCACATCTAGCAGCTAGTGAGTTGCAGGTGGCCAGCTCATTCGCAGTCCGGGGGTCATAATGGACACCCTGGCATCATGCTCTCCCTTTAGGGAACTGGCCCATGCACTCAGAGGGCTGGCAGTCCTAAATCTGCAGGGAGGGAAGAAAGGATAGACGCTGCAGCTGGAGTCTGAAGTCAGCGGAATGAGGGTGGGATGCATGCGCACTTGGGGGCCTCTTTGCTACCAAGGGAGGAAATGTTCTTGAGTCTTAGTCCTCAAACCTTCTATTTTATATTTCTTTTTCCTTTTTTTTTTTTTTTTTTTTTTGCCTGTTGTTGTTGTTTTGGTACTGAGGACTGAAGCCAAAGTATTCTACCTCCAAGCTATATCCTCAGCCCTATTTTCCATTTTGAAGCAGTGTCTTGCTAAAGTGCTGAGAGTCTAAGTTTCTGAGCCTGGCCTCCAACCTGCAATCCTCATGTCTCAGCCTCCTAAGTACTGGAGTTATAGGTGTATGCCACTGTGCCTGCCCTCTACTTTTTATTTCTTACTGACTCTTAAGGACCACGTAAAGTGGGTAGGGAGAACAATTACAAAATTAGATATTTAACCCAGAAGTGTCCTACCAGTGAGCTACATACCTAGCTCTTTTTATTCTAAGTTGCCCATGCTGGTTTCAAACCTGTGATCTTCTGGCCTTAGCTTCTGGAGTTGCTGGTATCACAGGTGCTGCTGTGCTTGGCATATGCATAGTTTAATGGCGCAGGCCTACTCAGGCCGATAACAGAGAGATGTATAGAGTTAATGGATTTCCTCAGTGTGGTGCTTGGTACAGGGTGGCTGCTCAAAAATGCGATATAGGGAAGGTCCAATTCCTTAGAAATACTTGATTATAGCTTTCATGTCCTGTTACAGGTTTTTCTTCTTCTAAACATACCTGGTTTCAACCCCAGCTCTTTGTAACCTTGACTGCACACTGTTATTTGGTGGGATGGGGGTAGGAGGAGGAGAAATGGGGATGTGTTCGAGCACTTTCTCATGTTAACAGATGCATGTGGGCAATGTGGCTGAATACATTCTTAAAACGGTAAATTATATGGTTAAGTTGAACAATCAGAGCAGTTTGCTTATGTGCCCTCAATCGTTCTCTCTAGAGGAAAGAAATCGTATTTTCACCAGGAGCGTTTCTTTCACAGGTATGCGGCTCCCTCTGACTTCTCGTGGTCTGCTATGGCGACATCTCATTTCAGGGACAGCACACCTGGAGAAACACCAGGAGAAACACCTGGAGAAGCAAGGGGGTGAATCAGTGTGACGTTCAAGTCAAGCTGATGGGAAGGCGGCGGGGGGGGGGGGGGATACGCAGAGGTCAACATAACGCACGTGTGATTATAGATGCTGATTTCTTCTACTTGCTTTCTTACTTATGCCAAATTAGTTTTATACTAATGGACAGAAATTGTGGGATGGCAGCATAAATTTCAGAACTTAAAAGAGGAAAAATATATATATCTTCAATTTGAGACTTCCCTTGGTTTCCACAGCTGGGCTGTGGAAGGCCACCCAATTAGTTAAGAAGAAAAGGGGTTTGACATCCTGGCTGGTTACTTCATGTGCACTAAAATAGAGGAGACGGCTACAATTGCTCTGCCAGGGGTGTCCAAACCCCCCCATTAGGCTAAAACAAGCATCTTATAGCATCCGACAACCTACAAGGATGTAATAAGGGAACTGCCTTCTTTGCACATCTGTTAAGAACATCTGGCTCTTGCCTGAGCCCTGGTAACTCTGGCAGTTCGTCGGTGGCCTGCCACTTGAAAAAGAGACAAACCCTCATGTGGCCGGGCCTGTCTGTGGTTTCCTGGTGGCATAACCACCAAGCCCAGGAGTGACAAGCATCTGGTGTGTTTTTTGCAGCCACCAGGTTGGCTGTGCTGAGCTGAGCTGAGCCCCCGTCCATGGACTAAAAAGATGGAGACTTTTCCGGTCTCAGATGCTGGCCCCAGAAAGCAGAACATCTGAATTGTGCCCCACAAGGCTCTTCACCCCAGCACTGTGGAGTGTCTGGCGGAGGGAGCTCAATTCCTCAACTCGACTTCAGTTCTTTTGTGACACAGGGTTATCCATGAGATGAGGCAAGTTGCGTTTCCAAAGATGGCCACCATGGTGTCTCCCACCCCACTTGCTCATCAGCAAGATGTCCTGGCCCTCTTCTATCAAGAGGCATTCTCATTTCTTTCCCCTTGAATTAAACTGGCCACAGTGACTTGCTTGCAGCCAAAAAAAAAAAAAAAAAAAGTTGCGAAGGTGATGTGGGCGTGACACCCAGAGTCAGGCAACTGTTCCTGGCTTTCCTGGGAGGCTTGCTCCCCTACATTCTGTCCTGAGATGTCCCTCCCACCACCAGCAGGAACCCAAATTGGGAAGCTGAAGTCCCATGGAGAGGCCACAGGTAGGTGTACCTGCCCACAGTCCCAGTGGGATCTGGCCTTTGGTCATTTCAGTCTAGAGACCAGACATAAGAGGGAAGAAGACTTTGGATGCTTCTGGCCCCAAAATGAGTTTTTTAAAATTTGTTTGTTTGTTTGTTTTCTTTTTAGCTGATGTCTCAGATATGGAACAGAGACAATTTTGTTTTTAGTGTTCAGAAGAAAGAAATGTAGCCTTCATAGAAAGTCTTCTGCAACCATATAGCTCCTGCACCACTACATTCTCTCTCAGTGGTGGGTGAAGATGGCCACGGATTCTAGGCTGCAGCTCCTCTTGAGAAGTGAGTCTATGTCCCCTCAAATCTAGACAGAGTCAGTGGTTGTTCTGAGTCACAGAATGTAGCCGACATTTTCTTTTTTTTTTTATAACACTTTCAAATACTTGCATTTTATTTTTTTCATTCAATTTTTATTTTTATTTATTTATTTATTTTTTACAAATTTTTTATTGAACATACTTGGTTTACATTTAAGCTATGCTTGGTGCCCTCCCCCCCCCCGTCCCCATTTTCCCTTCACCCCTCCCACCAATGACTTTCCAGGGTAACCATGCCACATTCATAATTTTACACATATTCAGATGTAGACCCTCATTAAACAAGTTCAGCATTCCTCCTCTCCTATCCTTCCATTCAAACTTTGCTGGTATTTCCCCTCCATTATCTGGAGTCCCACTGGTATCCTCTATGTTCCCTAGTTTGGGCATATTAGAGGAAACATATGTACCTTCTCCTTCTGTCCTTGGCTGATCTCACTTAACATAATCCTCTCCGGGACTTTCCATCTTCTTGCAAATGATATGATTTTGTTCTTCTTTATGGTAGCCGACATTTTCACACTAGCAGCTTCTACCTCCTGCTTCTTGGGACAGTTCCCGAGGCCACCATGCCAAAGTGGCCATGTGGAGGTGCTCTGGCCAACAGGTCCAGCTGAGCTCAGCCTTCTAGTCATCTCCTGCCAAGGCACCAGAGGTGAGTGAACCCAGCTTGGACTCTCAAAACAAGTCCATCTGACATTTGTGTCGCGGGGTAGAAGGACTACCCTAACTGAGCTCCACCAGAATGTCTACTCACAGGATTGTGAGATATAATAGAAGCGTTTCTGTTTTAAATAACTAAGTCTTGAGGTGGTTTGTAATACAATGGTAGACCCCTGGGACACCGACCCTCAACCTGCAGTCTTTACCATCACAGGTGGTGTCCTGGATTCGAGTCACACTGGCTCATGGGAGGTGACTCTTCAATTCTCAGGAATTTTTGTAAACCAGTTATCAAAGAAAGCCATCATTAAAACTTATTTAGCTTATAATTAAATTAATTATATCAAAAACAAAGAAAATAAATTCTCAAAACACATCACTTCTAGGTATATTACTATACTTTGCTCTTATCTATGTTCTTGAGGGTGTTTATGTCTATTGTATCCCTTTGGTGAATACAACAGTACCTACACTTTTTTTTCCCCTGGCACTAGATATTAAATTCAGGGGCATTCTTCCTCCCAGCTATACTCCTAGCCCTATTTTTTTTTTTTTTTTTGCAACAGATTCTTGCTAAGTTGCTAAGGCTAGTGTCGAACCTGCAATCCTCCTGTCTTAGCCTCCCAAGTACTGGGTACAGGTGTGGCTGTAATCATGTCACCACGCTCAACTCACTACACAAACTTTTGTACATGTCTTCTCAATCCCTCTGTCCTGTGACATGTATTGGTAGCTTGAGATAAATCATGATAGAATTATTAATGTCATGGAAATTGTCAAATGCATTCCAGAAAGCTGGTTGTTAAACGCTTACCACATACCACTACCACTGTCCCACTGCACTTAGAACCAGCTGATGCACGTATATTGGTTAAAGGCTTGCTATGTTTTCCTCCTAGTAGAATGTAAATTTCCTGAGAGGGGGAACTTTGTGGGTTTTTTTTTTTTTTTGTTGTTGTTGTTCATTTTTCCAGTACCTAGACAAGAGCCAGGCACAGAGGAGGTGGTAAATAAAGAGTTATTGAACAAAGGCATTCTACTCCCTAATGTAAATGTAGTGGGACATACTCTGTCGCCTCCCCCTTCCCTCCGTGGTATGTGGCTCTGCCTCACTGGTGCAGACGGCTGCCTCAGTGTGTGTGTCCCTCAAATGCGCATCTGGAACTGGAGAAGGCATTGTGTGAGAGCGAGAGAGCCAGGGGGAGCAAGCCAGCAACTGGTGCTTTGAGTATGAACTTGGAGCTGGGCGTGGTGGCTAAGACAGAAGGATCACAGATTTGAGACCAGCATCAGAAATTTAGCAAGACCCTGTTCCAAAAAAAAAAAAAAAAAAAAGGAAAGGAAAGAAAAAAGAAAAGGGATGGAGGTGTGGCTCGAAGGTAGAATGCTCCTGGGTTCAGTCCCCAGCACCAAAAAAAAAAAAAAAAAAAGAATGCAAATGTGGGAGCCATCAATGACCATTCCCTGTTCACCATGGGGACTGAGTAGCAAAGAAAACCTCCTCTAAGATGAAGGAAGCCATTTCCCAGAGAGTCAACGATGGGAGAAAGAAAGAAGATTCCCTGGTGCTCATCCCTCATGCCCTTATAACACATCATCCCCATTGTGTGTAATGTACACACACACACACACATGTATATATGTACAAGCACATATACATATGTATGTATGTGTATATATATATATATATATATATATATATATATGTGTGTGTGTGTGTGTGTGTGTGTGTGTGTGTGTGTGTACTGGGGATTAAATTTAGGACCATGCTATATATGAGCAACATCTCTAGCCCTTGTTGTTTATTTATTAATTTATTTACTTTTGTGGTACTGGGCATTAAATTCAGAAGCATTCTACCTCTGAGCTCTCTCTCTCTCTCAAGTCACAAAATATGAAAGGTGTGCAGGAAACAGGCAAGTTAATTCAAATGTCTAATTTTGTATTTTTATTTTGAAATGGTCTCACTAAGAAGGCCCTGCTAAATTGCTGAGGCTGGCTGTGAACCTGCGATCCTCTTGTCTCAGCCTCTCAAGCACCGAGATCATAGTCATGGGCCGCTTTGCATAGCTCCCTAACTTGATTTCTGATACTTGAAGCCCAATGTCTTAATACACCCAATCTCCAATTTTTTTCTTATAGTCTTTAAACTATTTATCATAAAAATTACTCTGTGCAGTGGTGCACACCTGCAATCCCATTGGCTGGAGAGGCTGAGACAAAAGAATCACGAGTTTGAGGCCACAAAAATTTAGCAAGCCCCTATCTCAAAATAAAATCTAAAAAAGAGAACTCAGTCATAGAGTGCTCCTGGATTCAATCCCCAGTAACAACAACAACAACAACAACAACAACAACAACAACAACAACAACAAGCAAACCCAAAAATGTTTTTTAAAAGCCTCTTTGGATAAGTTACATTCACACTATAGAATCTGAAAAACATATGCCTCAGTTTAGGCACCCAGCAACTTCTCTGCTCCGGAGTCACAGCATGTTGAAACACAATGATAAAATATAATTGTCGTTCAATAGCAACAGTTTTCTTTTCCACTAGTGTTCAGTCCACGGGAAGACCCAGCAAGGCCCATGGCTCCACTGGAGAGGAAGCTTGGCTTAACTGTATCGTCTTTTTATATGGCCAGTTTAGGGAAAAGGAAAGTCTGATTTGAAACAGTCTTTCTTACCTTATCTCAAAGCGCTGGGCAAAGGACTTTAGAAATGAAGATGGTTCATGATGTTTCTCTCACTTTTGCCATTCACCTTGAAATCTTTAGACAAATGAGTGAACTAATGGTCTCCAACAACACAGTCTCCCTTATCAATACTTCATGGGTCCTTGGGTTCCGTTCTCTTCAAAGCAGCCATCCTCTGAGCAGGCAAATGCTTGCAGTCTGGCCTTAGACTTGATGATGGAGAGTTCTGGTGCTTAAGACATTATTCGCTAAGTTGGCCAGTTTTGGGAGGCTAGCTCAAGACTGGATTGGACTCAGGACTTATTCTCCCTATCCTGGTTTTTCCATGGGTGTGTACTTTCATGTGTGTGTGTGTGTGTTTGTGTGTGTGTGTGTGTGTGTGTATGTGTTGTGTGTGCGTGTGTTTTACTAGGGATTGAACTCACAGGCGTTCAACCATGCCCAGCTCTTCATTTATCTTACTAAAAGCTTGATAAATTGCAATTGGAAATATGGGTTGGGGGAAGTTTGAAGTATAAACTAAACACAGGTGAAATTATGGAGTCTATAAGAAATTCAGAGCCAGAGGAACCACTGAAAGTTCTCACAGAGATGAGATGCCTGAGGACCACCCACCTCTCCAATACACTGGAGAGAGAAGAGGAAGCCCAGATCCATGGCTACTAGTGTATCGTCGGAAGCTGTGGCTGTCACTCTACGATGCATGGGCTGTGCGCCTCAATGCTACTACCGTGAAGGTATAAATGGGCCTAAATTGTAGTGTATCTGATGTAAGAAAACCCTGAGGAATAAGAGTGACATGAAGTTGTCACTCTAAAGTGACATTTTAAAACCAGTCACGAGGAAAGAAGAGGGATGGGGAAAAGCAGGCTACAAAAGGGGTTTCATTTCTTGTCTGTAATATCAGGTTTAAGAAAAAGGACCTAGCCGGGCGTGGTGGCGCACGCTTGTAATCCCTGCATTTGGGAGGCTGAGCCCAGAGGATCTGGGTTTGTGGACAGCCTTGGTCGGCTACTTAGTGAGGCCCTCTGCAACTTAGTGAGATTCTGTTTCAAAACAAAGAATAAAAAATAGGGCAGGGGTTGTAGCTCGGAGGTCGAGCCTGGGTTCCATCCCCAGAACCGCAAAAAAAAAAAAAAAAAAAAAAAAAAAAAGGGACCTAAAGCAATGATGGGAAAAGGTAAGAATTATTAAATCTGGATGGTGAGCCGCAGGTATTTGTTATGTTACTTCTGCTGTAGGCTGTGTGTGTTGGAAAGTTTTGGGGAATATTTTAAAATAATTAAGCAGATTTTGAAGGAAAAACAACAGAGTTTTTGCTAATCATAAGAAATAATTTAAAAAACCCCAGATATATCTTGGAAAGAAGAAAGTGAAGAGAGAGCTTACCCCTTAGAGGCAGGTGACTACCAAGAGTGGCCATGGAAGGTGCAGAAGCAAAAAGCGGAGGAGCCGGGAAGGAGGGCGCCACCCTGAGCCCCCACAGCGCTCCACGCCGTTCTCTCCTGATTTTTTCTCTTTTACTTCAGTGAGGTTGTGAAATATAATTTTATGTAATCTAACAAATATGCAACAGGAACAAGACAGTGGTTTGAAGACCAGTTGGTTTAGACAAAATAGTGGTGAAACGGGAAGTAACTTTGAAATGACTCCCCTTTTCCCTAAAACAAACTGACATAAGCAAAGAGGAGGTGCAGTCAAAATCCACATTTAGAGTTGAATCACTATGTTTATTTTGGGGGGTGGGGATGACATTTAAACAAAAAGGAAAAAGCCAGCAGTACTCGGGAGGCTGAGACAGGAGGCTCGCAGGTTCCAGACCAGTCTCCGCAACTTAATGAGACCCTGTTTCAACAAAATAAAAAGGGGCTGGAAGTGTAGCTCGGGGGCAGAAGTATCAAAATAAGAAAATAAAGGTAAATAAAGAGTGATGTTAAAGTTACAAAACTGAGAATTTTCTGTGCTCCTCTACTAAGGGAAACTCCAGAGGCCCGTTGGGGATCCAGATGAGAGAGAAACCGGTAAACGCAGCATCTTGCGTCCTTCACAGTGTGATCCCCCATGGTCCTCACGCACAGGGGCTCATCTATAGAGCTGAGCTGACTCGAAGCAGCCTTCACACTCAGTTTCAGAAACATGGATCCCTTCAAAGATAATAGAGAATCTGGAGGGAAATCTCAGACATCTGGCCAAAGAGCCCTGCCTGCCAACTCTCCAATTCTCAAGCCACAAAATATGAAAGGTGTGCAGGAAACAGACCAGTTCATTCAAATGGCTGGGTATCTGATATTTGCAACAGGAGCTCTGCTTCTCTAGAATGGAAAGTTGGACTTGACTTTAGAGGCCTTTGTGCCAAAGGACAACTTTCCCTTCACCCCATAGCAGATGGCTTCCATGCCAGACACACTTCCGGGGCCCACTGACCTGTCATCTGGGCGATTCTGGCCCAGGCACGTAGGCAAGGTGCCAGCCCTGGGGTGGGGACCAGTTAGAGGAAGTCACAAGTATAATAGCTAACTAGAGTACTGAGCATGTGCCTGGCACCGCCTGAAGCCATTTAAGAGTGTTTTCCCTTGTCATCCCCTAACAACCCTATTAGGCAGGTACTGTTATTACTGCTGAGGTCATGCAGGAGTTAGTTGATTCTAACAGACACAGTGTGACCTGGGGCCTGGGACCCAGGGGTGCTACTACTGTGCTCCCTTCCACTCAGCTCTAGCCCAATTACCATAAAACCACCTCGGCAGCCAGACACTCCTAATAGCTAACTGTCTGGCAAAGGCTGCATTGTCTTTGGAGCCTTAAACACAGCCCTTTTAATTGGAATTGCTTCCTAATTCAGCTTCATATATCTTCTCTCCCTTCACACAGAAGAATCCATTGTGTGGATCTCGGGGACAAACTGGATGCTCCTTTGATATACTTTGCATGTAAATGTAAGGAACAAGACTCATTTGATTTCATTATATGCTTTATTGATGTGCCTGCAGCACTTTATTGTAGGTTTTTGTGACCAGAATTGCTAACAAAGGAGAGAGCAGGCTTCAAGGCTGGCAGCTCAGTGAGGTTTACCACCATGACAGGCTCTAAAGGGACGCACACTCCTTACTATTGCAGCGTTTGGGCTTTTAAAAGGGCTGGTTGTTTTCAGGGTTTGGCGCTATTCTATGATCAGAAAAGTATCATCAAGGCAGGAGATGAATGCAAAATATCATCCTTGCTACTATGCATTGGGTGGAGGGTTTACAAAAACTGTCTGAAAACAGTCGACTGGTGTATCCTATCATTGTGGGAAATAAGTTTGCACACCCAGGACTGACAAAAACCCATGTGTCTGTTCAGTAGAGAACACAGAGCTGGTACCCAGTCCCCATGGTGACAGGCTCCTGGGACTTCACAGAGGGACTAACTGTTCCCAATACTCGTCATTATACTGATGCTCCTTGACTCACAGTAGGGTTTTGCCTGGACAAACCCATTGTGAGTTAAAAATGCCAGAAGTCAAAAATACATTTTAAGGCCGGGCGTGGTGGCGCACACTTGTAATCCCTGCACTTGGGAGGTGGAGACAGGAGGATCGTCCAGGTTCGAAGCCAGCTGTGCTGGCTTAAGAGACCCTGTTTCCAAATAAAAATATAAAATAGGTCTGGGAGCATATCCCGGAGGTAGAAGGGCTTCCAGGAACCCCAGTACCACAAAAAAGAAAACACCTTTTAAGTCAGATGTAGCTGCACATACCTATAATCCCAGTACTGGGGAGGCTGAGACAGGATGTTTGAAGGTTTGAGGCTAGCCTCAGCAACTTAGCAAGATTCTGTTTCAAAATAAAAATATTTTTTAAAAAGGCTAAAGATATAGCTTGAAGGTAGATTGCCCCGGGTTAAATTTCCAGTATCAAAACCAAAAAAAAAAAAAAAAAAATAGTATACCTTGCCTACAGAATATAATGGCTCAGCCACATAGTACACTGCAGAGTTGGTTGTTTCACCCCTATGGATCCCGTGGCTGAGCAGAAGCTGTGGCTCCCTGCCACTATCCAACATCAAGGAGGCGTCTTATTGCATATCAATAGCCCAGGAAAAGATCAATATTCAAATCTGGAAGTATGATTTCTACGAAATGTTTATCACTTTTGTAGAATCATAAGGCCAAAACACTGTATATCAAACCATCATAAGTTGGGTGCACGTGTACTTCTAAATGAGATAAAGGTTACAAATGGCAAGAGGCCATCGAACTGAAATGTTTAAGGTATTCTGCTGCTGGAGACGCTAATACTTTTTCCTCTGGCATGCCTATTTTCTTCTGGGCTCTTTCCTCTCAGGCCTTTTTAATAATTGGAGCCTCTACAACTCTTGTGCTCAGTCATAATAGCTAACAATGATTCAACACTTTCTAAGCACTGGGCACTTCATTGCAAGTTTGCATTTATCTTTACAGGAACCCTATACAATTAAATTTCTTCCATTTTACAGAAATGAGATAGGCACAGAGTAGTTAAAAGCTCCCCTTGGTGGCACAGCTAGCCCAAGAGTTTTCTAAGACTTTATATCTTGGAGTCTGATTACAAAATCTCTGTGTGTGTGTGTGTGTGTGTGTGTGTGTGTGTGTGGTACTGGGGTTGGAACCCAGAGGCTTTCTACCTCCGGGCTATACTCCCAGACCTGTTTTTACATTTTATTTGGAAACAGGGTCTCACTAAGTTGCTGAGAGCCTCACTAAGTAGCTGAGGCTGGCTTTGAACCCGTGCGATCCTCCTGTCTCCGCCTCCCAAGCGCGGGGATTACAAGCGTGCGCCACCACGCCCGGCTGCAAAATATCTTAAGGGGCTGAGGAGTAACTCAGTGGTAGAGGGCTTGCCTAGTATGTGTGAAGTTCTCGGTTGCATCCTCAGCACCAGTAAATAAATAAAGAACAAATAAATAAAAAGACATTATTTCCTAACATTTGAGCCTCGTTTACTTCACATTCAGGCTTGAAGTTCTGTCCACATCCTGCTCAGAAGCCTCTGGGTCTGTGGCCCTTCAGCCTGCTCTCCTCAGTATTCCAGACCAGTTCCTACCTGTGCCGCTGCCTTCCAGCAAGGCCCGCCCAGGACTATCCCACATCAGCCACAGTTTCTACGGGTGCTTCACGCATGAAATTGAATTTGGTATAGTTTCCAGTGACCAATTCTCCACCTTAAGAAGCCCTGACGGAGCCAGGTGTGATGGCACACACTGGTAATGAGAAGATGAGACAGAAAGATTACAGGTTCACGGCCAGCCTCAGCAACTCAGTAAGACCCTGCTTCAAAATAAAAACTGAAAAGGGCTGGGATAGAGCTCGGAAGTAGAATGCCCCTGGACTCAATCTGCAGAGCCAAAATAAATAAGTAAATAAATAAATAGGTAAATAAATAAATGGTCTGGGGGTATAGCTTGGAGGTAGCATGCCCCTGGGTTCAATTCCCAATATCAAAAATAAATAAACAAATCCTGATATAAAAAAATCCATATTAACAAAACAGAAGGCTTAGGTTGCCTAATTATCCATAGCACAGAAAGTTAATTTGCTTTGCTGCAGAGCTCCTCCAAATGCTGAGCTCCCTGATGCATTGAAAATGAGGCTCGACTGATGACAAAATTGATTCACAGCTTTTCAAGAACTAAAAGTATGAAGTAAACAACAGCCTGCTTTACGTAAATGCTTTCCTTGATAGTCATTTATTTTCTACGACCCAGGAGCTCCGGTAGTAAAGAGGACTAAAGGTCCCTCAAGGCTTCTGTGTGCCAGCAGAACAGATTCTTTTCCTTTCTCTTCCTAAAGGGAGTAAAAATCATTGATCAGATAGATCATGCTTTCCAGTAATCTCAGTACTACACACTGTTGTCTTTAGCTCTTTGAAAGAAGACCCTTGCCTTTTCCGGCTAATTTGGAGAGTTGGCTGGGAGCAGTGCAGTAGACTCTAAGGGCTGGTATCTTTCAAAGACACAAAAAGCTGGTGCTGATGACTAATGTGTATCGATACTTCGGAAGATAATTGATAACCCTGAGATTATACTTCTGTTCTCTCTTTGCTCTGCAACAAGAAGTCTGACTTAAATAGCGAACCAGCTCTGACTGTGGATGTGCATCAGATGATAATCAGGTGGGAGGTGGTTTTTTATTTCAGATCTGAAAGGAGTCCATTATTGCCTTCCTCACCTTTCTCTTCCCGTCAAAGGAGAGGCCCAGGCTGGGGCTCTTGGCAGCTGCGCACTCCCATTTAGCTTTAATTATCATTTAGCTCATGACTTCCTCCATAGGTTGCCTGTTTCGCTTCACCCCTGGTTTTCTAACCTTTTCTATTTTCTGTTGCTGTGTAGCAAATTACCAGAAATTTAGCACCTGGAGACATTTATGATCTCACATTGCATGCTCTGGAATCTGGGCACTGTGCACCGGCTTCTCCACTCAGAGTCCTCCAAGGCTGAAATCAAGGTGCCAGCTGGGCCTGGGTTTTCTCCCAAGGCTTGTGCATGTTGTTATTGGCAGGATTCTTCTTCTAG
Organism: Muscardinus avellanarius; assembly: GCF_963383645.1. Taxonomy (NCBI): domain Eukaryota; kingdom Metazoa; phylum Chordata; class Mammalia; order Rodentia; family Gliridae; genus Muscardinus; species Muscardinus avellanarius. The sequence goes on from NC_137798.1 coordinate 63,765,978, forward strand.
TAGCTGTAGACTTCTTGACAACTTGCTGCTTGAAAGCCAGCCTTTCTGGCCTTTAGATCCTCTTCTGATAGTATCATCAAAATCAGGCCAGGTTCACTCAGAATAATCTCTCTTAGATTCATTTCAAGTCAACAGGTTATTTAAAGTTCTGTGATAATATAACATAATCACAAAGGTACTGTCCCTTACTCTTGCCCTATTCAACTGGTCGGAAGCAACTCATGGGTGTCCCTGGAAACAGAGTCTCACTTAAGTTGCCGAGAGCCTCACTAAGTATCTGAGGCTGGCTTCAGACCTGCGCGATCCTCCTGTCTCCACCTCCCAAGCGCGGGGATTACAAGCATACGCCATCACGCCCGGCTTGACTGAAGTCATTTTAGAATTCTGCCTACCACATCCTCTTTCTGGATCAGAGCTGGATCGAGGCTGGCGTACCTTTGACTAACCACCCACTCATGCATTCAGGGAAGTACGAACAGATTAAGGTCCAGGCAATGCTATATTTCCATTTACATCAGCAAACTGAATCCTAAAGCCAAATACCCCTGTTTAAGAGTTTAAGAGTTTTCTGTATTGAATAACTTTGACACGATGTGGTTTTAGGTGTGAAAGTAAAAGGTGTGTGTGGTTATTTTGGATGTTGGTTGTTTCCTTCCACAGAATATCAGCGTGCAAAGCAAGCTGAGTGTCTTAGAAAGATTTTTTGTTAAGCCTAAAATGGAAAAACAAATGTGTTTCAGAATAAGAAAACAGATATAGGCTGAAGGTCCAAGGGAAATATTCAGCCTCTCCCCTGCTTGGGATAAAGTGAGTTTTTTATGTTGCCTGGTGTCCTCAGAGGGAAAATGACCCTGATCATGGTTGACATTCATAGTGAGGCTGGGACACCGGTCCACTATTTGTGTTAAAAATATTTCTCCATGAACATGTTGTAGCAGTATTGCTTTCATTGTCTATACTACTCTACTTCTCCATTAACACTTTTCATTGTAGTTCTGGCCCTAGAAATTCTCTAGTAAAGCTATAATAGGCTGAAAAGTATCATTTAGCCTGGCTCAGTGGTGCATGCTTGTAATCCAAGTTCTTTGGGAGTCTGAGAGGAGGGTCTCAAGTTCAAGACCAGCCTCAGCAATTTAGCGAGACCCTATTTTAGAATAAAATGTAAAAAGGGCTATCAATGGATATAGCTCAGTAGTACAGCATCCCTGGATTCAATCCCCGCAATCCCCAATAATGTAAAAAAAATCATTTACAACATGCAACATATCCGACATCTGTAAATAAGACTTCATAGATCTTGAGATTTCAGAATTTATATATCTTGAGATGTACTATTTGGAAGAGAGACTCAGAAAAGCACCCAAAGCACATGTGCACACTCATTCATACTATTCATACTTTGCACACTTACTCATCACTACTGTAGGTATAATCCCAAAGGGTAAAGAAAAGTAGTCATGTATTGAGTATAACCATGTTCTAGCACATTGCATATAATTTTGCTAGTATCTATCTCCCTATTCTATCTTTCTATTATATCATCTATCTATTATACTGTAATACAGATCATGCTGGGGTTTTCCCAGCCTTCAGAAATTGCATAAAGATTTTTTTGATATTCTAATATTCTGTAGAAACCCAGTGCTGTCACCAAGATTGGGGTAAACCTCTTGAGGTTGTAATCCTTCTGAATTCTCATTCTGATTTTGGCCTCCTTATCTGAACCACTGACCCCATGGGCCCCAGCAGACAACACAGATCCTGTTTCTAAAGCAGGACTGGCTACATAATTTGTAAGGCCCTGTGCAAGATGAAAAACTAAGGAGTCTCTTGGTAAAACACCCTTCAGAAGTCCAAAATTATGCCACTGATAGTTTTCTAAAAATATGTTTTTCAGTATGGTCTTATAAAGACAAAATTTTTATATTTAGCCATTTGTAATCATTTTAAAGATCACAATTTAAGGTTAATAAATGTTTAAATTGTTATTACTTTTATTTGGCTATTGTCTGAAAAGATAACTCTTTCCAGGTACTGAGGCACCTGATAAACTCAAAGCAAATTTTGCTAAACAAAAAATATATTTTAGTTTATGTTTTTGCAGTACTTGGGATGGAACCCAGGAACATTCTACCTCCAAGCTACACCCCCAGCCCTATTTTTTATTCTTTATTTTGAAACAGGATCTCACTGAGTTGCAAAGGGTCTCACTAAGTAGCTGAGGCTGGCTGTGAACCTGGATCCTCCTGTCTCAACCTCCCAAATGCTGGGATTACAACTGTGCGCCACCATGCCTGGCTTAAAATATACTTTCAATTAATAAAATCAAAGCTAATTCTGCTTAAAAATATGTATTGTCAATTTATTTTTAGTTGAATGCTTATACTCTTATTATCATTATATTTTCACTTTATAATGTACTTCATAGCAGTGGTGACACACATGCACACAGCTAAACAAGACAGCCCAGTTATTTTCACAAAAAGTTGTATTTTTGTCTTTATTTAGAGTAAATATTTCAACAAATGTTTTTTTTTGTTTTGTTTTGTTTTTTGTTTTTACCCAGGGGCATACTACCTTTTTAGCCTTTTTTAATTTAACTTGAGACAGGGTCTTGCTAATTGCCCAGAGTGGTCTCCACCTTTCTTCCTCCCACCTCAGCAGCTGAAGTAGCTGGGATTATAGCCATGTGCCACTGTGTCTTCCTGTGTGTGTGTGTGTGTGTGTGTGTGTGTGTGTGTGTGTGTGTGTGTGATACTAGGGGTTGAACACAGGGGCATTCTACATCTGAGCTACATCCTCAATCCTTTTTATTCTTTATTTTAAAATAGGGTCTCATTAAAATGCTGAGCGCCTTGCTAAGTTGCTGAGTTTGGCCTCAAACCTGTGATCCCCCTGTCTCAGCCTCCCAACCAAGTACTGGAATTACAGGCTTGCACGACCATGCCTGGCATCAGAAAACGATTTTATAAGCAAACTCAATGAGTAAAGTTGTCCCCAAGAATCTTTTAAATGTTTTGCCAAATGTAGATGGCCACAAACTGAGGAGCTTCTCAGATTTCGTTCAATTTTGGTACAGAATATACATTTATCCAGTTAAAACAGGAATGTTACCAAAAGATACTTCCCATGAAATGAGATATTTCAAAGCACAATTGTAGAATCTAGACCCATATCTGAAGATCCTTTGAGCTCTCTCTTCTAATTTATTCACTTTCTCTCTTGCTTTTGCAGGGGTGCATTTCAATATCTTTTAATTTGCAAGTTTTGCTGCCAATAACTGCAATTTCATTAAGGCTTCAGAAGCTCAAGTATTTGGTTTCTATTCAAATAGTTTAAATATTTCCAACATTTTGAATAAAATGCAGGCCAAGTTTAGGCTTGTTTATTGAAATGTTCAAAGTCATCGATGGGCACTTTGGTTTATATATAAAATAGTTCTTCAAAGGCCCAAACCCTTCTAAAATCCTATGAATATCAGACAGAAAGGAGAAAAATACATGGTGCCATGCTGGTGTAAGTTAGAGCGCGCGATTCCAGGTTCGTAGTTCAGTGACAGTGTGTATTAAATATTTGTCTATTTGTCTACTTTGTCAATTACAGCTCTTCACAGCTTGTTTGGACATGGCTCTGAGTTATATGGCCACCACACCAGTTTTTAGTACATTTCTGTGCCATAGCTGGAGAATACTGTTTCAATCATGATGTGATTAAAAGTTCTGGCTCCACCAGAATTTGTATTATTTTCACCACAAAAATAGTCTTCTTTCTCTCTCTCTCTCTCTCTCTCTCTCTCTCTCTCTCTCTCTCTCTCTCTCTCTCTCTCTCTCTCCCTCTCTCTCTTTCTCTCTTTCTCTCTTTCTTTCGAGGGTCTGGGGAGAGAACCCAGAGGCATTCGACTTCCAAGCTACACCCCTGGCCCTATTTTGTATTCTTTAGTTTGAAATAGGGTCTCACTAAGTTGCAGAGGCCTCACTGAGTAGCTTAAGCTGGCCGTGAACCACGATCCTCCTGTCTCAGCCTCCCGAATGCTGGGATTACAAGCGCGCACCACCATGCCTGGCCAAAAAATAGTTTTATTTTCAATGTCCAGTTTTTTTTTTTTTTTTTTTTGTGTGTGTGTGGTGCTGGGGATCCAGTCCAGGGACATTCTTTCTACCTCTGAGCTACACCCCCAGACTGATTTTATTTTTTGTTTGAAAACAGTGTTTACTAAGTTTCTGAGGGCCTTTCTAAATTTTTGAGGCTAGTCTGGAACCTGTGATACTCCTATCTCAGCCTCCCAGTTCTAGGATTACAGGTGTGCACCATCATGCCTGGCTCAATGTTCAATTTTAAAATGGAATTTCCAATTTTGTTTCATTCAAAATAATATCAGGAACGAAAGAATTTGACATTTGATAGTTCTACTTTGATACCATGAATTGGGTTGAAAATATTGAGCTAATACGGCAATTAATTAAAAGATTTTCTAGCCAGACATAGTAGCACGTGCTTGTAATCCCAGTACTTGGGAGGCTGAGACAGGAGGATTTCAGGTTGGAGGCCAGCCTCAGCTACTTAGTGAGGCCCCTTGCAACTTAGTGAAACCCTGTTTCAAAATAAGGATAAAAAATCGGGCTGGAGTGAAGCTCAGAGGTAGTATGCCCCTGGGTTCAATCCTCAGTACCCCCCCACACACGTACACACAAAAAAGATTTTCTATTTGAAGCAAATAACACTGATATACAACTGATGGTGTTAAACTAATTCTGTTAATGGGGATAACATATAGCATCTCTTGTTTTACTTTCTCTATATGCAGAAGAATATTTGGAATTTAAATATACTAAAATACCTTTGAAAGAACCATTAATTTTTTTTATTTTTTAGTTTTGGTGGTACTGGGGGTAGAACCCAGAGGCTTTCTACCTCCGGGCTACACTCCCAGAACCTGTGATTCTCCTGTTTCAGCCTCCCATGTACTAAGATTACAGGCATGTGCCACCAAACCTGCCTCTTTCCCCTCCCTCCCTCCCTCCTTCCTTCCCTTCTCCTTCCTTCCTTCCTTCCTTCCTTCCTTCCTTCCTTCCTTCCTTCCTTCCTTCTCCTTCCTTCCTTCCTTCCTTCCTTCCTTCCTTCCTTCCTTCCTTCCTTCCTTCTTTCCTTCCTTCCTTCCTTCCTTCTTTGTGGTAAAGGGGATGGAACCTGAGGGCTTTCTACTGCTAAGTACAGTCCCAGCACTTTTAAAGTTTTTTATTTTGAAACAGGTCTCACTAAATTGTTGGGGCTGGCCTCGAGCCTGCTATCTTCTGTCTCAGCCTCCCAAGTACTGGGGTTACCGGTGTGCGCCACCACGCCCGCAAACCCATTCTTTAACTAGCTCTTACCCATTGATTGCATGCCTTCCTGGCAGAGTCGGGCCTCTGGTTTTCACCCAATCATCGGTCTCTGCGGCTCCCTCGGAGAATGATGAATGTAAGCGTTTTCATTTATCGTGGATTTTCTTAACTTGGATTTTTAGTACTTAATTTTTCATTAAATATTCATTTACTTTGATCTCATTGCTGTCAAAAGGAGTTATTGCAATATTAACGCATGTTATCAATAACACAGATGATTGTAGATTTACAATAAACAGCAAAACTGCCCTGTGAGAACTTAATCCCTAGGCCTCTCACGTGTGTTTTACCACGTGTCCTTGTGACCCTTATTTCATGTTGACGCTGGCATTGGCCACGGCCCTCAGGACACAGGTTCAAATCCCTCTCCCACTGCCCCTGAGGCCTGAAGGAGTTAGTAGCCCTAGGTCACTTATATCCAGGTGCCCTGTATTGTATCAGCTAGTGCCCGCATGCACCCCAAAAAGAGAAGTGTTAGGTGTAGGGAGAGGACAGACAGAGTGCCACCAGTTGTCTTTTAGACTCCACCGTGGGTTGAAGAGAGAGCATCCTGCGAGGTGTGCGCCACGTGGAGGCTGTAAGGATGGAATGTGAGGTCTCTTAAACCGATCCCAGCTTATTTTCTTTTTCTTTTTCTTTCTTTCTTTCTTGTTTTTTTTTTGCAGGTATGGAACCCAGGGGCATTCTACTTCTGAGCTATACACCCCAGCCCTATTTTGTATTCTTTATTTTGAAACAGGGTCTTACTGAGATGCAAAGGGCCTCACTAAGTAGCTGAGGCTGGCCACAAACCTGTATCCTCCTGTCTCAGTCTCCCAAGTACTAGGATTACAAGTGTGCACCACCACGCCCGGAACATTATTTTATTTATTTGTTTGATTGTGTATGTATGTATGTATGTATGTATGTATGTATGTATGTATGTATTGTGGTACTGGGGATGGCACTCAGGACATTCTACCTTTGAGCTACATCCCCAGCCCTATTTATTTTGAAACAGGGTCTCACTGAGTTGCAAAGGGCCTCACTAAGTAGCTGAGGCTGTCAATGAACCGTGATCCTCCTGCCTCAGCCTCCCAAGTACAAGGATTACAAGCATGCGCCACAAGGTCCGGTTCAATCCCAGTTTATTTTAGTATAATAATAGCTAATTGCACTTCATTAAAAATTGAAAAATCGGCCGAGTTTGGCAGTACATGCTTGTAATCCCAGCATTTGGAAGGCTGAGACAGGAGGATCTTGGTTCATGGACAGCCTCAGCTACTTAGTGAGGCCCTCTGCAACTCAGTGAGCCCCTGTTTCAAAATAAGAAAAAGAAAAATAGGGCTGGGGGGAGTAGCTTGTAGGTGCAATGTCCCTGGGTTGCACCCCAGTACCACACAAAAAAAATTGAAAAATCCAGAACAAATGCTGACACAGATGGGATTCTAGACAAGAGACGTGAGCCAGGAAACAGATACCCATCGCCCCATGGGTCAGGGGCCAAGCTCTGCTCACCAGTATTCTAAGATCTAGCCACAAATTCGGCACACTTTCCCAAATATCTTCAATCAATGTCCTTATAATGTGATGTCTAAAACCTTCATGCTGGAAACTAAGGAGATATTTAATGATGTAGAATTCTTTTTTCTTCTTTTGGTATTAGGGATGAAACCCAGGGGCATTTTACCTCCAACTACACCCCAGACTTTATTTATTTATTATTTTTTCGGGTCTGGGCTGGAACCCAGAGGCATTCTGAGCTACAACCCCTGCCCAATTTTTTATTCTTTATTTTGAAACCGGGTCTCGCTGAGTTGCAGAGGGCCTCACTAAGTAGCTGAGGCTGTCCGTGAACCATGATCCTCCAGTCTCAGCCTCCCAAATGCTGGGATTACAAGCGTGCGCCACCACGCCGGGCTTTTATTTTTTATTTTGAAATAGACTCTCACTAAATTGCTGAGGCTGGCCTTGATTGAACCTGCAATCTTCTGTTTCCGCCTCCCAAACACTAGAATTACAGGTGTGTGCCATTATGTCCAGCAGGTATAGAATCTTATATAAGAATTATCCAATAAAAGTTTGTGTATTAAATTTGAAAATTATGAATTTTTAAAAAATAAGTAGGAAGTTAAATCTCATGATGTTTATCCCCATGCTTTCTGAGATATTGTTGCTGTTACAAATGCCTATTGAAGCTGGACAGGGGGTGCATGGCTGTAATCCCAGTGCTTTGGAGGCGAAAACAGGAGGATTTCAGCTTTGAGTCCAGCTTCAGCAACTGAGTAAGGCTGTCAGCAACTTAGCAAGACCCTGTAGCCCAGAGGTTAGAATACCCTTGGACTGAATCCCTAGTACTATAAAATGAAAATCAAAAATAAAAAACAAGAACAAGAACAAGAAGAAAGAAAAAAGGTTGGACTATTAATGTCAAGGTTAACTGAAGAAGGGCCAAAGGAAAAAACTGCTCAGAGGCACTACACAGGATTCAGAGAACATGGAGAGTTAGAGAGAAGCTGGAGAGCCAGAACTCGGATCTGTGAGTAAATAAATAAACAAACAAATAAGCAAATAGGACTGAGAAAATACCTAGGTCAGAATTGTTTAGGGCAGATTTAGATGACAAAGTCTCATTTAATTCCTAGACTAAACCCTGGCCACTAACACTATGGAGCGCATAAGCCAAAATATGTCAGGAAGGAAAGTGGCTTTGTCTTATGAAGAACATATGAGATGCTAACACCCCAGTAGGCCCGGGTACCCCAACTAAGAGGAAAGAACAGGTTTTAAAGAGGGAAAATTCGACAGGCAGAGTGGTGCATGCCAACTACTTGGGAGGCTGAGACTGGAGGATTGCAGTTCGTGGACAGCCTCAGCTACTTAGTGAGGCCCTCTGCAATTTAGCCAGGCGTGGTGGCGCATGCTTGTAATCCCAGCACTTGGAAGGCTGAGACAGGAGGACCGCATGGGTTCGAAGCCAGCCTCAGCTACTTAGTGAGGCTCTCAGCAACTTAGTGAGACCTTGTTTCCAAATAAAATATTTAAAAAAAAAGGTCTGGGAGTATAGCCCGGAGGTAGAAAGCCTCTGGGTTCCACCCCCAGTACCACCAAAAAAAAAAAAAAAAAAAAAAAAAAAAAAGGAGGGGGGGTGTTGCTCAGTGGGAAAATGCTCCTGGGTTCAATCCGCAGTATCAAAAAGAAAAAAAGAAGGGACCTTCCCTTTCCCTATCTCAGAGCTGTGAACGTTTCAGAAATGAGCTGAGGGCATCTTGGGGAACGTCACTGGCCATTCCTACACGTCAAGTTAAGCTTGAGACAGGTTAGAATGGAGACTGGCCCCTTGGCTGGGCGACGCCAACGCCAGATCGTCCCCGAAGGAGCTGCTTCGCTCTGCGTTCACTAATGCTTGTCCCACCACAGATGACGCTGTGCCGCTCCACAGCGCCTCCCTGCGTGTCCCGGGGAAGACGCACGTGTACCAAGTGCAGCACTGGCTTCTCCATCCATGGGCGTCAACTGCACACGCGCATTTCAGGGCCTGCCTAGCCTCTTAAAATAATTGTTATTATGCTAACAATCTAATCTAAATGCAAATATATGTAGTTTCAACTGAAGTGACAGTAACAGATCTTTGTGTGTGTGTGTGGGGGGGGGGTACTGGGGATTGAGCCCAGGAGTGTTCTACTTCTGAGCTACGCACTCAGCCCTATTTTATATATTTATTTTTTTATTTTTTTATTTTTTTTATTTTTTATTTTTATTTTTTTTCATATTTTTTTAATTGGTGCACTGTATTCATACATCATAGTGGGATACATACTTTTGTAGACATATATGCACACATTGCCCAGTCAGCCCCCACCCAATCCCCACCCCATTCTCTCCCTATCCCTCCCTCCCATGCTTGGCTTAGTAGTTGACATCTAGTATTATAGCAATTTATCCAAAATTAAAAATGATAATCTCACATAACAGTTTCATTTGTCTGATACCAAGCTTTTGATGACTTAAAGATAACATTTCCATATTTCTTTTTGCTTTCTTTCTTACCAGAGAATCTATTTTTTCTATTTTTTTAGGTGAAACTATCATATATTTATATATTTATTTTTCAGAAAAAAAAATCTATCCTAATATGGAATATGGACTCTAGGTACCCACTACGATCTTGAAAAAGAACAAAGCTAGAAGATGTATATTTTCTGATTTCAAACCATATAAAGCTACAATAATTGAAACAGTGTAGTACTATTCTAAAGGCAGATATATAAACCATTGGAGTTAAATAAAAGCCTAGACCTAAATTCTTCCCTATATTGTCAAGTTATTTTTGACAAGGTTTCCACGAACATTTGGTGGTAGAAATAATAATCTTTTAACTAAATATTGTTGAAACATAATAATTACATGGAAAAGAATAAAATTGGACCCTTACCTAATCCCATATACAAATATTAACTCAAAATAGATAAAAGACCCAAATATAAATCTTAAGACTATAAACTTTTAGGAGAAAATCTGGGTCATAAACCTCACAACATTGAAATTGGCAGTGATTTCTTGGTTATGATTTCAATGGCACAGGCAACAGAAGAGTATACAAACTCCCTAAAAAATTAAAAAAAAAATATTGTATATCCAAAGACAATGTAAACAGAGTGTTAATAGAATGGGATAAAATATTTCCAAATGCTATATCTGAAGGTATATTATTATTCCAACTAGAAATCCTAAAAATTAACAACAATAAAGGCAAACAATACCCTTTAGAGATAGGTAACAGACTAACATAAATAATGAATCTCCACAGATAACCAATCTTAGTTGTCTGTTGGATGGAAAGTCTTGTTTCTCTAGTTCTGATGTGTGTTACCTATTTCTTCTTTGTAGTTAATCTCTTTGAGTATTTTCTCTAGTGCTGGTTTTGAAGACATAAATTCCTTCAGTTTCTGTTTGTCTTGGAAGCTTCTTATTTCTCCATCTAATTTGATAGAAAGTTTTGCTGGATAGGAAATTTTTGGCTGGAAGTTGTTTTCTTTCAGAGTTTGGAATATGTTACTCCAAGCCCTTCTGGCTCTCATAACTTGGTTTGGGAAGTCTGGAGTGATTCTAATTGGTTTGCCTCTGAATGTCACTTGGCCCTTTGCTTTTGTTGCCTTTAAGATTCTCTGCTTGGCTTCCACATTGGTCATTTTGACAATTATGTGGCGTGGGGATCCTCTTCTCCGATCCTGTCTAAAGGGAGTTCTATAAGTTTCCTGGACCTGCGTATCGACCTCTTGCTCTATGTCTGGAAAATTTTCTGCTATTACTTCCTTGAAGAGATTGTTGATTCCTTTGGATTCACTTTCTTTTCCCTCCTCTATTCCAATTATTCTTAGGTTAGCTCTCTTAAAATGGGCCCATATTTCTTCAATATCAGATTCCTGCTGTCGGATATTTTTTCCTAGATTAGAAACTATGCATTCATTTTTGGAATGATCATCTTCTAAGAGCGAGATTCTGTTCTCCATGTGGTCTAATCGGTTGTTTGTGCTTTGAATTGAGGCCTTTACTTCATTTATTGCATCCTTTATCTCTTTTTGGCTCTCTCTGAGTTCTTTTTGAAGCACCTCTATTATTTCTACAGTTATTTTCTTGATTTGATCTTCTAGAAATCTCTGATTTTCTGTTTTATCAGGTTCTGATGTTGTGGGGTTGTGAGCATTCATTGCTCCAGTATTATTCCTCTTTCCCATGATTTCGGAAGTTTGTGCCTTCTCTGGGTTCTTCCCTTGGGTCACTATGACTTCACTTAAGGTGTTCTGGATCTCGAGTCAGTAGTATCTCAGACCCCACTACTCCTTTACTGGGTTGTATCACAGAGTCTCCGACCCAGAGAGTCGATAGAGGCTGCTTTAGACTGTGTGGGGTGCCAGGTTGCACGTTCTCCTATGCTGTGATATCACTGCCACCGCCCCTCTCCCACTGGGTCAAGTCCCAGTGAGTACAGTACTGGGATTTCTCCTCTGGGGCCCGCAATTTGACTCACTGTTCTTGAGTACGCAGATGTAGCTGTAGTGAATTCGGTGCTGCTGCCACCGGTGGCAATATGGCGCCGCTGCTACGCCCTCGGCTGTTGGGCTGGTGTTTTTTTTTTCTTGGTTTTGATTTCCACTCTGAATCCCTGCAGCGTGTGCTGAGCTCAGACACTGGGAGCTTTAGATGTCCTCTGCGCCGAGAAATCCCGCCTGGCTGTTCCGCAGCGGCTCTCCTCGGCTTGCTGTGGCTGTCCCGTGAATTCGCCGTTGCCGCCGGCAGTATGGCGCTGCTGCCGCGTCTGCCGCGTCCTCGGGCGTGAGGATCTCCTCTGTGGCTCTGTTCTCAGTCCGCTTTCTCTCTGGAGCCTGGTGATTTTTTTGTTTCTCTGGTGATGTTGTTTTCTGGCTTTGAAAGGCGCTGATTTTGTGGTAATGGATATTTGTTGTTAGCGGGGCTCTTAAGCCCCGCTTTTCTCGGTCGCCATCTTCCCGGAAGTCCCTATATTTATTTTTTTAAATTTTGAAACAGGGAGGGTCTCACTAAGTAGCTGAGGCTGACCTCGAACCTGCAATCCTCCTGTCTCAGCCTCCCAAGTACTGAGATTATAGGTGTGCGCCACCACACCCAGCAGTAAATGATCTTGAGCGTTATTCTCCTCTCTTTTTTCCCTGGCGAGGGGCAGTATTCATCAGCATCCCCAGGTGGGCGAGATGGAGTCCAGGGGCCAAAGGGGTCTCGGACAGGTGTGGAGGACTTTTCTTTGAAAGAGCACTAAAACTGGGCGTGGTGGCACAGGCCTATAATCCTAGCTACTCTGAGGCTGAGGCTGGAGGCTCCCAAGTGTGAGGCCAGCCTGGGAAACCCTGTCTCCAAATAAAATTTCACAAAGGGCTGGGGATGTAGCCCAGAAACGAGCTGTCCTGGGGGCAGACCCGCATACCGCACGGAAACACAGGGCACTAAGTCTTTGGGCTGGCGCCCTTTGCCTTTTGGAGCTTGGAGTGGCGATTATAATGAAGCATTTAGCCAGCTGTAGAGGAGAGCAGCATGCTGTTATTTAAGAGAAGAATTACAAGCTTTAGAATATTTGTGACAGCTCTTTGGGACGTTGCTTATGGCTGAACAATACCGGGAGCGTGATTCTCTGTAAGTTTATGAGGAGAAAGGGAGGCCATAGACATGGTGGAGATGGAGCCGCTCCCAGAACTTGTCTTCTGCTGGTTGTTGAGACACCGCTTCTCCCAGGCCATCCATCCACTTTATTGAAGAGCAGCCTTTCCAGCCTGCAGGACCCTGGAAGACCAGGGGCCTACTGTGAAGAGCCGGAATAGAAAGTGATATACTCTGAGCGGGGGCGGCTGTGGCTGTGATGCACACCTGTAATCCTGGTATTAGGGAGGCTGAGATAGGAGGATCATCCAGGTTCGTGGCCAGCCAGTTCTTGAGGATCTGGCTAAATTACTGCACACTGGCCTCACACCTGTGAGCCTCCTGTCTCAGCCTCCCAAATACTAGGATTACAGATATGTATCATTGCGCCTGGCCAGCTGGCACTTTTTATTTATTTATTTATATTTTTTATATTTATTTATTTATTTATTTATTTATTTATTTATTTTGCGGGTCTCAAGATGGAACCTAGGGGCATTCGACCTCCGATCTACACCCCCTGCCCTATTTATTTTTTCTTTTATTCTTTATTTGAAACCGGGTCTGGAGTGGTAGTGCACGCTTGTAATCCCAGCGCTTGGGAGGCTGAAACAGGAGGATCACACAGGTTCGAAGCCAGCCTCAGCTACTTAGTGAGGCTCTCAGCAACTTAGTGAGACCCTGTTTCTAAATAAAGTATAATAAAGGTCTGGGAGTATAGCCTGGAGGTAGAAAAGCCCTGGGTTCCACCACCAGTACCACACACACACACACACAAAAATAAATAAATAGCTGGGACTTTTTAAAAAGTCAGTCTTCCTCTCTTTCCCATCCTACCTCACCCCAAGGGACAAGTATAGTGTCTTTCCCAATTAACACTAAGTAATGGGACCTGAATTGAATAATGAAAGGGTAAAATGGGAGCTAAGCATGGGAAAGCAGGTGGCTCAGATCACGGAGGGCCTTCAGTATCAGGCTGAGAAATCTGGGCTTTCCTTGGAAGCAGAGATGAGCCTGTATTGTGGACTGGAATGAAGAGGATAGGTCAGAGCTGGAGACTCGGTTTAGGTCATCACCAGTCTGATGGTGAGTTTGTGGAAGGATGAAAAAGAATAGAAGCTTCAGATGAGAGTTTCAAAGACACCACAAGAACAGAACCTGAAAAACTGTATGTAGACAGGCATGGTGGTGCATGCCCATAATCCCAGTACTTGGGAGTCAGAGATCGCAGGTTTGAGGACAGTCTTAGCAATTTAGTGAGACACTCAGCAACTTAGCGAGACCCTGTTTCCAAATAAAACAATACTGAGGGTGCAGCTCGAAGAAAAGAATAGGGCTGGGAGTGTAGCTTGGAGTAGAATGCCCCTGGGTTCCATCCCCAGTACCAAAAAAAAAAAAAAAAGAAAAAAAAAAAAGAAAAGAAAAGAAAAGAAAAGAAAAAAAAAAAAAGGCTGGGGGATCTGAGGATGTAGTTCTGGTTGAGAACTTGCCTAGCATACTTGAGGTCCTGGGTTCCATCCCCAATACCTTTATAAAAAGTTACATAGCCCCACCTACTCTGGCTGCTGGGAGAGTTCATTGAAATGATATAAGAAAGTGCTTAGCAAGTAACTGGTGCCACATGCTTAATAAATATTACTCTTCATTATTACTGTCAGAAAAGAGTGGTCTTTGTCTTTTTATGCATTGGCATAAGATCAACTGATATTAAGATACTAGTTTTAACACCAATGATTTATTGCCTGGTAGCTATGATTTTTCTAAGTGAAAAATTCATTTCAGTGTTTGCCTTTTAATTAAAATGGGTATTTCAGCATCTTAATATTCATTTTTGAAGGCACCCCCCTACTGAGCTACAGTATCTCAGACACCACAGGGGTAGAGTACCAGTTTTAAAAAGACAGCTAACGATTAATGCCATAATTTTATATTTACCCTGCTAATTATGGTTAAGACAAGCCTCAGTTTGTTCACAACTGTGCAAACAAACAAAGAAACCTTAGCACCAAGAAGCAAGTTACTTGCAAATTTGCATATTAATGACTGTTTACCGCCTTTGCCCCCATGGCTGATTACTTCTAACAAAGAGCATGACACGCACTGCGCTTGATTATCTGACAGACAGGAGACGACCTGAAGTGCAGCCCTCCACCCTCGGAGCAGGCAGGAGACCCTGGGCTGAGTCCTGGTGGCATGGCTGGGTGGGAGAGCCCCGCCTCTAGCTCAGGGGGTCATTACAGGAGTAGCCATAAAGATTTCTGCGATGCATTTTAATGGACAACAGACAGTAAAGACTGTCCTACCACCTGTCACACAGATAAGATCATCTCTGCTTTGATGTGCTATGGGGCAATAATGTTCTTGGTATGTGCAATACAATGTGAAAGATAATACGTAAGTATATACGATATGTAATTATATGTAAACACGTGACGTATGCATAATTAATCTTTCCCTAATTATATAATGTATGCAAATGTGTGATATACATTTATATATGAATATGAGTAAATATTAGTAAGCATTATATAAGGTCTGTATTTTGCTCTTTGAAAGATTGCTTATACATTTACGTTAAACTGTGACCGCAGTGCACAGAATAACTTCCAAAAGGCATGGATTTCATCGCTTTCCTCAGTCCAGGGGCCAGTTCCCAGGAAGACCAGGTGCCCTGAGAGGAGCCACCAACCACCCAGTCCTCAGATTCTGCCCCAAGATGCCGGACTGATTGGCACACTCCCACGTCTAGCTCAAGAGCATCGGGTATTAGAGAATTTTAACTCGGTTGTAACTGGAGACAGAAATCACATTAGTTGATGTAAAGACACCCACCCTGAAAGAAACTCTTTGTACTCACAGTCCCAAGAAAGCAAACGCGGCTTCCTCCAGGGGCAAAGTGCTGTTCCACAAAACCCTTGACGGAGGCAAGAGGCCAGTCAATGGGGAAAATGCAGTCCTGAGAGAAGCATAATATATTATGCATGATAATCTTCAGGACGTGGAAGCCACTGCCAGGCAATCGTCTAAAAGCACAGTGGCTGGTTTACAAGTAGATGTGTGGAAAATGCTTCAGAAGTACAAGAGCGAAAACAGAACAAGTCCAGTCTTTTTAATCTCTGAAGTAAAGAAATGAGGACTTGCACACATTGTGGCAAAAGCCCCTCCTCAGTAATATAAACAATAATAATAGAAATAGTAGCTGAAGTTATAGTGTCTGCTCTGTGCCAGGCCCCTGCTATGCATGATTCCATTTAATCCTCTCAATGAAGAAGGTGATATTTGAGAGGACGAAAGTCCACAGAGACTAACAAACTTGCCCAAGATCTTGAAGGTACAAGGGGACGGAGCTGGATTTGAACCCAGGTCGTCTGACTCTGGCCGCCATGCCGCACTATTTCTCATTTTAGGCAATAAGGAACTGTGGTTTTGTTTCCTGAAACACCATAGATTTTGTAAAGTTGGTATTTTTTACTTTTTTGGGGTGTGGGATTGAGGTACTAGAAGATAGAAATCAAACCTCCTTCACAAATGCTAGAGAAGCACTCTACCACTGAGATACATCCCCAGGCCCTTAAAGTTGGGATTGTATTCTAGCTTTCTGGGCTCTGAAACGCCTTCCCTTTATATTTTCTCATACTACCTCCCCTAATTAAAACCCAGAGTTAGCTAGGTGTGGTAGCACATACCTGTAATGCCAGAGACTTGGGAGGCCAAGGCAAGAGGATCTAAAGTTGAAGGCCAGCTGGGCAACTTAGTGAGACCACGGCTCAAAAATAAAAAGGACTGGGAATGTAGCTCCGTGGTAGAGAATCCCTGAGTTCAATCACCAGCACTGAAGAAGAAACACACACACACACACACACACACACACACAGAGAGAGAGAGAGAGAGAGAGAGAGAGAGAGAGAGAGAGAGAATGAATGAGAATTAATGGATATTTGAGCATTGGGTTTAGAATATCCTGATATCTTAGAGCAAAGAAAGGCTGGTGGATTTGGACTCTGGTCTGTGAGCTAAGTCAGCTTGCTACCTGTTGTTAGAAATCAAGTTTTATTGGAACAGCCTTGCTTTCTTGTTTACTTGTTTTCTGGGGCCACTCTTATGCTGCAGTGACAGAGATGAGTAGTGATGGAGACTGTGGTGTATGCAGTACTAAAATATTTACTATCTGGCTATTTACAGAAAAAGTGTGTTGCTTCCTGGTTCACAGGAAACAAACGTGCGATCCAGGTCCTCAGAGGCAGCGGCACCTTGGGATGAGAGCGCTGGCACGGTGATGGGTGATGACGAGCCTGGCCAACTGTGTTTACTTTACATCTGAGGAATTGCCTGGAGCTGAGAGAAGTGGCCAAGCGGACACAGGGACCCAGGCGGTGGACGGCTCTGGCTGCTTTTCCCTTATCTGTTCCCAGAATCCCAAGAAATTCTCTGCTGTATCTCCAACACCTTCAATACTGTCTGTGATATAATGGGAGCTCAGATGGTAATTGTTGAATTATTAGCTAAATATCTTGCAGCTATTCCATTTGTTCTGTTTTTCCTCAGCCTTCTACTCATTCACCAGATTATTTTCTGAACCACCATTTTTTTCTGTGCACCCTTCAGATCTTCCGAGATGAAGTGGGGACCCCTTTGCCTGGCAGCTACTGGCTTCTCCCCAGCCTTCCCTCCACCCCAGCATACAGGAACCCATTGGTCTATGCAGCACTTTCTATTTTTTCAAGCCCTAACTCCTGACCATTTGACTGCTGGGGAAGGTGGGGCTTGATAGGGAGGCCAGATCACAGGCCACTCTGGCAGAGGCCCGCTGTGATCAAAACCAGGAGGCTTAGGGCATGCAAAAGAACCAGTAGGGGGGAGAGACTGGGGGCTTGGAGGCCAATTAGAAGTCTATTCGAGGTGCTAATTGTGTGGACTAGCACAAAGGGAATAGACAGGAAAAGACAAGACAGAGAGATTATTAAAAAGAAGCATCTTCCTGGAATTGGGTAAATTAGTGATCTGAGGGATGACCCGGTAAAAATAATAGAAAAAAAATTTAGCATGAAGAGTAGTAGACTGTGTTGTCACTGATGAAAAATGGGTGCTTTGGGAAAGAAAGGACGTGAGAAAGAGAGGGCATTGGAAATGAGTCACCCTGTCACCTTCATAGTCTGTACAGAGTAGGACTTGTGGCTTTGGTCTCAATTTTGAGATCAGGATTAAAGATCTG
Organism: Muscardinus avellanarius; assembly: GCF_963383645.1. Taxonomy (NCBI): domain Eukaryota; kingdom Metazoa; phylum Chordata; class Mammalia; order Rodentia; family Gliridae; genus Muscardinus; species Muscardinus avellanarius. Next base: position 63,783,720 of record NC_137798.1, read on the forward strand.
AAGCTAATGAATGTAGACAGACTCATTCATTCATTCATTCATTCACTCAACTAATATTTATTTGAGCAAGCACAATGTGCCAGGCTTGGTTCTAGACCCTTAGGGTACATCAGTGAACAAAACACGATCCCCAGGCGCGGTGGTGTATGCTTGTAATTCAGTACTCGGGAGGCTGAGACATGAGGAGGTTTGAGGCCAGCCTCAGCAACTTAGCCAGGCCCTCAGCAACTTAGTGAGACCCTGTTTCAAAATAATAAATAATATAGGGTTGTGGGTATAGATCGAAGGGGGAAATCCTCTGGGTTCAATCCCCCGGACCAAACGAAACAAAACAAAACAACAAAACCTCAAAGATCCCTGCTTTTGTGAAGCTTGCATTCTAGTGAGGGACATTAGCAATAAACAATGAACATAATAAATAAGTAAATTATGTAGTATAATAAGGTGTTATGGAAAAAAGACAAGGCCAGGGAGGGGAAGGTGGCTGGAGGCTGCAGGAGCAGGGCAAGGTGGTTGCAATTTTAAAGTTGATCCCGGACAACACCTACCTTTTTTTTTTTTTTTTTTTTTTAATGATCAGTAGTTTTTTGAACAAGGTGACAGAAAAATAAATTATGGGGTATTGGCCACTGTGTGATATTTTAATATAATGATTCTTCTGTATGACACATCTGGAGGCAATTTGCAAAAAAAAAAAAAAAAAAAAAAAGAAAGAAAGAAAGAAAGGAAACTTCTCCTGGTCCTATTTCCTGAAAGAGTTTGTATATGAGGTAAAGTTTCAGATGAGTTGAGGCTGATAATTTTTAGCAATTTAAATATCGTTTTTTTTCCCTGAGAAGGAAGAACTGTGCTTACCAACAGCTGGGTCAACAGGGAATGTCAACTCCTTGTTTACATTCTTCCCATAGGCTTGCTGTCAGTACGCAGGACAGAAGGGATAGACAGAGACACAAACACAATCGCTTAGCTTTGGCATTTCCTTCTTTGTGATGACAGAAAGGAAAAGTAGAAGGGCTAATTTTGTTATTTCTTGGAGAACAAATTTGACAGGATGACTTTTGGTCAAGACCAAGGATTTGGGCAGTTAATAAAATAAAGCCCTCACTTGGGGTGCATACTAAGCTGCTCTCACTTTTCTGTTTCTACAAAGAGCCACTTGAATTTCCTGCCTTCAGCTGACAAGATGCTTATTTAGGGTCCTTGGAGGAAGGGGCTATTCCAAAAGGAAGGGAGAGATCTAGTGGGGGTGAAATGGCTTGCATAATGTCAGAAGACACAAACGGTACAGACAGGAGAGTGCTTGTGACTCTAAATTGGGCTTAGCTCTATTGAAAACAGGAAAACCTCATTCCTTAAGGTAAAAATGGCCTAAAGGGAAAGGGAAGAGTGTGCCCATGAGTTCCAGGGCATCTTCTCTCTGCTTACTCTTAGCCAGTGAAGCCTCCCGCATCCAGCCCCCACCCCGCCCTGTGCATGGCTTAGCATGGCGCACCAATAGACCAGGCTTCCCTCCCTTTGAGTTGACTGAAGCAAATGCAGCTGCAGCTGGCAGCTGTTGGCAAGGTAAGATCTTGGCTTCCACCTGGGGAAGAGCCCAGCATCGGACAAGAGTATATCTGGGTAGGACTTGGTGCATGCCTGTAATCACTGTGCTTGGGAGGCTGAGACAGGAGGATTGCAGGTTGGAACCCAGAGTACCATAACTTGTTTCAAAATAAAAAATAAGATAGGGCTGGGGGTATAGCTCAGAGGTAGACTGCCCCTGGGTTCAACCTCCAGTAGTATACCTTCATATAAAGATTATATTTCATCTGCTAATACCTGTTCAATAAGGGCTTGAGTTTCAAACAGTTTTTAATAAAAATGTTTCCATACTCAGGGCAACTTGTTTGGTCCCATTTTGGAAAAGGAACCATTCTCAGCAGAGGTGTCATCATAGCAACACCCTTTGTATAAATGGCATTTGGTTAATATTTAGCTAGTGATTTCTCATCCCTGCCCCCACCCAGTTCAACAAGCATTTATTAAAATCCTAGTGGGCAGCTGGGACTCTGTGAGGTGCTGTGGACTATCACCAAGAAGTAAACTGTAATTAATGACAGAACAAAATAAAACCACTGTTTAAGTCTTTTTAGGAATTAGTTCCATTATCACAAACAGTGAGAAAGGCTGAACCGTAAATGAAATGAATGTTACTCCTTGCCAGTTTCCATCTCATGGGCACACAGTGTACACAGATGGACTCCCGAAGCAGTGCTCTCTAGGTGAAAACAGTCAGGTCTTTTTGCATGGTCCCCAGCAGACTCAACTGGGCTACCCCGGGGTGTCAACCCACAGAGGAGATGCGGATTGAATGGCTTTGTGCTCCACCATGGGCCACGGGTCATTCTGTTTCTTGTCAACTTCAAACAGGCTGAGTTGTCCGAGTTTGTTTTAACTCTACTGACCCCCAGATGCCCTTTTGTCTTTATCAGGCTTTATCTTTACAGAAATGGAACCCTTTCTCTTTTTCTTGTTTCCTCATATTTTCCTAGAGGGCACAAACTCATAAGAGACATTTCTGAAATTGGAGTAGACCAGAAAAGAATCCAAGCTGAATTTGTCTCTAAATATCTACTAATGGAATTTCCCAAAGTCAGTCCTTCAGGGGTGTCACAGGCGAGACTCCACCCTATGGTATCTTGAAAGATGACTTCATTAGACAAGCATTTGTTGAGTATCTGCTTTGTTTCTGGCCTTGTTCTGAGAGAGTTTGGGATGAAGTGGTATTTGTCCCTGCCCTTGAGGAGTTTAAAATCTAGTTAAACAAGAAAGGCAACCCTAAGTAGGCCACGAATTCACTGCTGAGGTTTTTTTTTTTTTTTTTTGGAGGGGGAGAAGGGAAATAGGAATTGAACCCAGGGGCACTCTACCTCTGAGCTACCCCCAGCCCGATTATTTTTTTTTTAATTTTGAAACAGGGTCTCACAACTTATAAGTTGCAGAGGGCCTCACTAAGTTGTTGAAGCTGACTTCCATACCTGCAATCCTCCTGTCTCAGCCTCCTCTAAGTATTGAGATTATAGGCATACTCCACCACACTTGGCTATCTCTGAGGTTATGAAGACATATTTTTGGCTCTATTGTGTTTATGTATAATAACCATTAGTTTTAATCTATGTAACTCAGTAAATGTAGTTGTTCATGGAAAGTCCCTGAAACTCAAATATAAGAGAATAGTGCAGACACTAGGAATGCTGTAACTAATTTTCAAGCTACTTTGGTTCATTTGGTTATTTTCCTAATAGAACTTTATCCCAGACTCTGACCATTAAGCATTTACCCAGTTCTGCCACTTGCCTCCAGTAAAGCTGTATCCAGCTGTTCAGCCATCAAGAGGAGCGCACCATCAAGCTCGGCAGAAAGACAGGCCTTGAGGGAAAACAAAGTCACTGGCATCAAGAACAGTGAGGACCAGGGATCCGGAACTAGGTCTGTCCCTTGAATAGAGGAGCCACTTCACTGCATTTATTCAGGGTGTCTTTGTCTCCCTACAGCAGGATATACTGAGAAAATTGTGGGAACCAGCTTTGTGCTCTTTGGATCAAAGATGCATTATTTAAGGTCAATAAAAAGGTTTGAATAATTTCTAGGGAAAAATTGATAATGATGATAATGATAACATCTAGCATTTATTGAGTGTTTGTTATGTGTTTGGCATTAATGATGAAAACATCTCTCTCTCTCTCTCTCTCTCTCTCTCTCTCTCTCTCTCTCTCATGTGCGCGTGGTACTGGAGATGGAACTCAGGGAGCATTCTACCTCCAAGCTACAACCCAGCCCTATTTATAATTCTTTATTTTGAAACAGGGTCTCACTGAGTTGCAAAGAGCCTCATTAAGTAGTAGCTGAGGCTGTCCTTGAACTGTGATCCTCCTGTTTCAGCCTCCCGAATGTTGCGATTACAAGCGTGTGACACCATGCCTGGTGAAAACACATTTTTTATCTGTAACTGTTTTACATCTTGCTGGTCCCCAAATTGTTAAATTATTCATTTCTAAATGGGTTCTGTTTATAATGTGTTTGCAATTGTTAACATGAGTGATGGGTTTATGGAGATGCATTATACTATTTTCTTTACTTTGGTGTTTTGAAAATTTCCATACTAAAACTTTATGAAGGCTTAGCATGGTGACTCACACCTGGAGTAATCCTAGGTTTTAGGAGGCTAAGACAGGAAGATGGCCAGCTTCAGCACCTTAGTGAAACTTTCAATGACTTAGTAGATACTGTTTCAAAATAAAAATATAAAATAGGGCTGAAGTATAGTTTAGAAGTAGAATGAATGCCCTGGGTTCAATTCAATACCCAGAAGAACCCCCCCCCCCAATGAGGCTGTGCAAAAGAGAGAGAGAGAGAGAGAGAGAGAGAAAGAGAGAGAAAGAGAGAGAGAGAGAGAGAGAGAGAGAGAGAGAGAGAGAGAGAGCTGAACTTAAATATCTCAGATAAAAATATTCAAAAAGGAGAAATAAGAAATAACTGAGCATGTTAGCACATGCCTGTAATTCTAGTACTTGGGATGCTGAGACAGGAGTATTGTAGGTTCAAGATTAGCCTCAGAAACTTAGTGAGACCATAAACAACTTAGCAAGAGCATTTCAGAATAAAGAATAAAATAGGGCTGGGGAGGGTCTATTTCAGTGGTAGAACCTCCCTGGGGTCAATCCATTGCTATCTGTGAATTAAAACGAGACAGCAGAGGCTCAGAGTTCAACAACTTGCTCAAGGAGCGGAACCTAGGCCAAAGCTTATGTTCTTCCCAATACAATGTTCCCACTACAACATGCAGCTCTGTTGGTCCATAAGGTTTGTAAGGGCAGCATCCTTGTGTTAGATCTTGCCAGTTCTGCCCGCTGTGTGTCCTTGAGTGGATCTATTTCTAGGTCAAAATCAAACAAAGTGTTGCAAACCAAAAAACATGTACACTTTATGAAAACTTTCAAAACAACTAAGTTGGCTAATGATAATTTATCCTACAGAAATTTCCTCCATTGGACATTCTGTGTGTGAATGTGTGTATCCACATGTGTGGGTAAAGATTGGGACCTTGAGGGTAACTAAACTTCATTCTACTACCTCTAAGGTTAGGCATAAGTCCCATTTTACAGATGAGAAAAACTAGGGCGAGAAATGTCAAAGTTGGCAAACCAATGTGTACCAACTGAGGCAGCAAAGTGTAATATAGTCCAAACTGGCCGGACCCCAAACCTGTATCCTTCTACCACGTCAGCAAGTGGCTCTAGGTTCTGATTCTTCTTCTCATAAAAACAGCTTCCATCACAGCCAAGAGCAGGTCAACCAAATTCCTCCATGGGACCCAGGAAGGGGAAGAGTTGGGTGTAACAAAATGGCAGTGTTTCTTTATCATTAGGCAAGACTCTCCAGACTGTTTGAATTTAGTCTGCCTGGACCCAATTGAACAGAAGTGAATTGTTCCATCTGTTGCTGAAAGCATCCTCACAGACTTCAAAGAATCGAGCTCAGGAAGGAGTGGTCCCCGGGGTGGGGGTGGGTGGGGAGAGATGGAGGCTAGCTCCTAGGCTTCCTATCAACCCCTGCGGGTCTTTGGGGCTGGAGCTGCACAGCTACCAGTTGTCATTGTCATCCAGGCCGACTTCTCTTTGAATCTGAGGCTCCTCGCCACCCCCATCCTTCCCCTCAGCCCAAACATGCTCAGGCCCAGCTTCTGTTTGAAGTGGATGTGCTACTCTTCACACAGCTGCTGCGAGGTGCAACAGGATTAGAGGAAACGGCTCCCCGTGGGGCAAGGCCACCAAAGCCTCAGCCGTGTGGCTTTCAGCTCCTCACCGGGTGATAATGGCGTTCTGGGCTTTTCCACAGGGATTCCACAGGCCCCTGGGGTCTTAATTAAAGTGTGGGTCTGGGAGATTTTGAGTTCTGGCTGGGTTTCTGCCTGCTCTCAAAGCTGGGTTCATAGAAGCAAAAGAAATGGAAGAAGTGGACCAACTGTCCTGGAGTGGGAATCTCCTCCTTCCTGCCAATAATCTAGAGCAAAGCACCATCTATCTCCCCGGCCATTTCTCTAGGCCAGTGTCGAAATGATGAGGAAACCATATCAGAAATGGCTCATAGTACCATATTGTGGGTTTGAGTGATATGTTCTCTCTTTTCTTGGATTATTCCTATGAAAGGGTAGATAGACCAGTAAGAAAATTAGTTACCTTAAAATTTATACACTAGCTGGGCATGGTGGTAGACACTTGTAATCCCCGTGCTTGGGAGGCTGAGACAGGAGGATCGCACAGGTTGGAAGCCAGCCTCAGCTGCTTGAGTGAGGCTCTCAGCAACTTAGTGAGATCCTATTTCCAAATAAAATATAAAATAGGTCTGGGAATATAGCCCGAAGGTAGAAAAGCCCCTGGATTCCATCCCCAGTACCACACACACACACACAAAAGTTTATATACTAGTTACTACCTTTCAATGGATGATATTTAGATTAAAATATGGAATTGTTTTGTTAGAGACCAAGTATGTTTCTATAGAAATTTCAAATGTGGCTTTAAGGACAGTAAAAAAAAAAAAATTTTTTTTTTTGGTACCCAAGGGCATTCTACCTCCAGGTTATACCCTCAGCCATATTTTTTATTTTTTATTTTGAAACAGAGTCTAAGTTTCTGAGTGTCTCACTGAGTTGCCGAGACTGGGCTTGAACATATAATACTTCTGTCTGGGCCTCTCACCTGCTAGGAGTACAGGTGTTTACCACCATGCCAAGCTGAGGGTAAATATTAAAAATATATATAATAAAGAAAAGAGTAAAATACAAGATTTCCTTTCCCTGGGATAAACTTAAAAATAACAAAAATCAGCAATATATTTTTGTGACTTCAGTTGAATATAACTTTTTTACATATCAGGGAATATATATGGTTTGTAAAATTAAAAAATCAATTGACACATAAGTATATATATATATATATCTGTAGGGTGCAGGGTACAATGTAACCTCTTTCTTTTTTTGTTGTTCTAGGCATTGAACTCAGGGGCATTCTACCTTCAAGCTACATTCCCTGTCCTACTCTCTCTCTATATATATATTTTGTATCAGAGACTGAACCCAGGGGCATTCTACTTTTGAGATATACCACCATCCCTTTTTTATTTATTTTTTGGGTTTAGAAATATGAAAGTTTATTATAAGTCAGGGAAAGATAGAAGGCAAAGCAGCTTCCCCCAGAGAGGGGTGGGGTGGGGTCCTGAGAAGAGAGTAACCTCTTAAGCTCTTGGAGCTTTTAAACCTTACTGAGGTTTTCCATCCACTTTTTTATGATTGGTCAGAATTGGGTTTGGGGGAACCAATGACTTTTATACAGTTTTGATCCTTAATTTGAATTATCTTTTGGGGTGGTGGTGATTTCCTGGCACCCACCTGCCACTCTCCTTCCTGTTTACTTTCCTCAGCCTCACAAAGGGCCATGCATATGGCTGTTTTAATTCTTCCCTTTCCCAGGTCCTCTGCCCTGACATGTCCACTCACTGATGAAGTGACCCCAACTGCTGTTAGAGAAGTGGGGCAATGGCCGCTCTAACAGTATGGCCATACCACTGGATGCACTCAGTCTCATATGATCCCCAAAGCTAAGTAGGGTCCGGCCTGGTTAGTACTTGGATGGGAATCCTTTTTTATTTTTGAAGCAGGATCTTGCTAAACTGCTGACAGTTTCACTGAATTGCTGAGGCTGGTCTCAAATTTGCAATCTTCCTGAATCAGTTTCCCAAATACTGGAATTATAGGTATGTGCCAACACGCTTGGCTCTAGTCTAGTTATGAAACAGGGTATTGCTAAATTTCTGAGGGTCTTGCTAAGTTGAAACTGACCTGGAATTTGAAATCCCCGTTTTAGCCTTCCAACTACTGAACTTGCAGGTGTGTGCCACCACACTAGGCAAGGCTAGTAATTTTAAATAATTTGAGAATATCTGGGCATGGGAGTGCACACCTGTAATCCAAATACTTGTGAGGCTAAAACAGGAGGATCACAGGTTTGAGGCCAACTTCATCACCTCAGGGAGGACCTTGGCAACTTGTTGAGATCCTTTTTTAAAATAAAAAATAAGAAGATAGGGCTTAAGGTAAAGCTCAGAGGTAGAATTCTCCTGAGTTCAATCCCTAGTGCCATAAAACAAAGAAATGAAAAAACAAAAATACCAACGATCAGTTCCAATAAAGCAAAGTATCTGCAAAACCCACCTAATACAATCGATTTTGTAAGTCACTTGTCTCAGAAATGCTTTTAAGTTTTGCCTGAGAATGAAGGAGTCTTTCGTGTTTCGCAGTTTTGGTGCCAGGGTGTGTAGTTCTAGGGCATCTGCGCACTTGGACCCTGCACCTTCCCTCTGTTAAAAATGAGAAGGCCGGGCATGGTGGCGCACGCTTGAAATCCCCACACTCGAAGGGGGCGGAGACAGGAGGATCTTGCAGGTTCGAAGCCAGCTTCTCTGGCTTAAGAGACCCTGTTTCCAAATAAAATATAAAATAGGTCTGGGAGTGTAGCCTGGAGGCAGAAGGAAGGGTTCCATCCCCAGTACCACCAAAAAAAAAAAAAAAAAAAAAAAAAAAGAGAGAAGAAATGAAGAATAAAACCACTGAAGCGTGAGGTTGATGGAGACATCTGCAATTAGAGTCTTCGAGACTCTGCAAGAAGTTTCCCAAAGAAGCAAACTTGGTGGAGTCACCTTGGGCTTCTTCAACAGAAACCTGGTGAGCTGAAGCCTCTTTAACAACACTAAAGTACAGCTAAAAGATAACCTTTTCTTCCCAGAGTAAGGATGTGCTTGGGCACGCAGCCAGAGAGGGTGGGAGAAGCTGTTTCAGAGCCTTTCAAACAAGACCAGCTTAATCAACGGTTTGCTATTTCCTCTGCTGGCCCGATTCCCCTTCTGCCCTCAAAAGATTTTTAAAGTGTTCAGGGCCATGATGTTGTGCAGTTTTGCTATCGACTTTCTTTTTTCCTGATCTTTTGTTTCAATGTCTGCTTTCTTTTCCCTGTACACTACTCACTGAAGCCTGATTGTGGGGTCAAGCTATAATTAGTTTATATATGAAGTTTAATTCACTGTGGCTCTTTTGGCATTAGACTCCGATGTGCTTTGATGTCTGGCTGGTGCTTTGATCCCAGACCCTCAAATGGTGATCTTCCCCCAAACTAAAAGGCTTGCCCTTTACTTTTTTTCCTCCTGTTTGGAGACAGCTTTCCCCAATTACATCATTTGTGTTTGTTTGGCCATAAAAGTTGCAAGGCATGATTTTGTTGCTTTTCTTTATAGCAAAACGTGCAATTGATGCTTCTGACTTTGCTTGTCTGCAATAGAATGTTGACTGCTGGACAAGGAATTTGCAGAAGGATGCTCAGTCTCTGGTGGGGGTGCTGTTAAGAATTGTTCTGCCCAAGGGCAAAGCTCTGGATGCTGTGATCTGAGGGACCTTTTTTTGCTCTGCCTAGGAAATATCTTTAAGCATAGGCTATGCAATTTCATGTATTCATTCAATCTCTTTCATGTTGCAAATTTTAGCTTGCTCTCCAGATTTACTGTACCTTGAGTGTCACATGTTCTGAGAGTCAATAAACAGCTTTTGAAAAAGACAGAAGCCTTCAGGAAAAGCACAAGTACTGGCAAAGGCTGACCAACCCTGGAAAGAAAATAATGAAGTAGCACAAGTGGAGGGAGAAGCCCCATACCTGCTTTAAAAAGAAAGGGAAAGAAAGGTCTAAACTGGAAGGGAAAGTGAGGTCTGGTTGACAACAGAAGGGAACAGTGAGTGACTGAATCAAAACAAAGAATCAAAGAGGGGGGAAAAAAAATCCAGGGAACTAGATTGGAGAAGAGACTATTTGGCTTTTAGGTTAAGAAGAGAAGAGGGGCAACCCAGCAGCCAGTCATGCTTGATCTGATGACATTGGGAGTTTTCCTGGAAAAACAATTACGGCATTGAGCTCCTTGCTTCAAACTTCATTTGACAGCCCGAGTTTGTTTTAATTGGCACGTGAAAGAGGAGCATTATTTATTAATGTGTAATGGATACTTTGGAAAGCATAACCTTTTTTTCCTATTTGTGACCATTTTATTGGTGGAACCATTTGAATGAATACATTAGTTTTAATATTTAAACTGGAAACACTTTTCACAGAGATGTACAAGCTGTTATGGCAAATGGTTCACTTTGGACTAATGAGCCGGCTCAAAGTGGCATTTGGTGGGGGTGGGGAGAAGGTGGGGAGGTTTGGAGACAGAGCAACTTGTCTGTCTGCTTTAGCAAGATTTATTAGTAGTGTGTAAAAACATGTTTCAGCTTTTCCCCCCTCCTCAACTATATAAATATAGTTGTCAATGTGTGACACAACACAGGCCACAATAACAGACTGCATCCAGCCAGGCAGAACCTAATTCGGAACTAGAAAGCAAGATGCTTGCCTAGGAACCCTTAGAATGGACAGTGACAGAGGAACGGGTGAATGGCGTTTTACAGGCAGGTAAGTCCTTATTTCTCAGTGTCTCATTAGAAGTAGGAAGCAAAATTAGTTCCTGATTTATCAAGTGGGATTTGGTACATGGTGGGCATAAAGAGCAGGGGGCCTGAATGGAATTGATTTTGTATGCTTAGAAACACCAAACATAATTCCACTTTTAGATCTACTATAAAATCTTGTTACTTATGAATCAACACTGTAGTCCCTTCCCCGTCTGTCGGAGGTAGCAATGAGGAGAGTGAAGGATGGGCAGGGAGCACTTGCTTTTTTGTTTTTGCCTTTTTGGCAAATGCTGACTTGATTCTATTTGGAGTAGAGATTAATTGGGCACTATTAAGTTTTAAAGTTGGTTATAAGTATGCTAATGAAAAAACAATTTACATCTAACCTATGATAATCTAGCAATTATCAGTTGAATAACTGCAGGGACGGTGCTGAGAACTAAGGGGGCTATTAACACAGCCCCTGCCTTCAGAGAGCTTTTATAATGTAGCTGGAGAGAAGACACACACAGAAACACCAACATAGACGTGTGTGTATGTGTGTGTGTGTGTGTGTGTGCGCGCGCGCACATGCGTACACCTAGATAAACAACCAAACAATGGCATGTGGCAAGGACCAAATATTCGTGCAGCTCAGGAATGCAAAGCAGGGAAGCAAGTGAACTGGTCTTGGAAGGAAGACCAGACCACACCACACCGAGAGGGGAAGAGAGAACTCCTAGCAGGGGCAAGCAGCTGGTCAAAGGTGTAAGTATGAGTGAAATGATGTTAGATGCTCTGCTTCACACACCACTTGGTCTGAACTTTGGCAAATTGCGACTGGCTGCTGAGGCGCTTGGATACACTGTTCTTCAAAACACATATGGTACAATTCCATAGAAAAGCCAGATAGGGGCATTTCCAGATTCCGGCCCCTAAAATTCTTTGTGACCAATTTCTCCAAGCCAAGATGATCATACTGTGAATGATTTCAAGAGGAAATTTTCTAAGGAAAAAAAAAAAAAAAGAGCGGCAACTCATTTATGTGCCAGCCACGTTGCCAACGTATGCCCCCAATATATATTATATGCTGTAATTACTATAATTCTAACAACAGGCAGGTTTTTTTAAATAGCTCCATTTGTATAGCGAGTGCCCGTATCCTGCTATTCAGGGGTGAAACAGTGATTCAAATTCAGATAATCTGGCTCAGAGTCAGAGCGCTAGTGAATCAAGACTAAATAGCAACAATCAAAAACAGACAACCACCTAACCGCAGAAGCGCGCACGCTTCTAATCCTTTAGAAGAACTGATGCCACGACCTCCTCCGGCTTCGATTGCTCCCAACGTCAAACTCCCGTTAACGTTTTAATACCAAACAAACGGTGCTTTGCATGGCTTGCTTTTACAAAATGGAGCGGGGAAACAGAAAGGAGAGCCCAAACGGAGGCCACGGAAATCATCTCTGAGTGCAGGCGCAGGCCTGGCCCGCGAGGGGGAAAGGGTTAAGAGTGTGCGCCGCGGCTCCGTGGAGTTTCGGAAAGTTCTCCAGGGAGCCGCCGGCTGCAGGGCTGCGGATGCTGGGGCTGCAGGGTGCTGGGCTGGAGGCGCTGGGGCTGCAGGATGCTGGGGTGGAGGCGCTGGGGCTGCAGGGTGCTGGGGCTGGAGGCGCTGGGGCTGCAGGATGCTGGGGCTGCAGGATGCTGGGGCTGTAGGTGGCTGGGGCTGTAGGTTGCTGGGGCTGTAGGATGCTGGGGCTGCAGGTTGCTGGGGCTGGAGGCGCTGGGGCTGCAGGATGCTGGGGTGGAGGCGCTGGGCTGCAGGATGCTGGGGCTGCAGGGTGCTGGGGCTGCAGGGTGCTGGGGTGGAGGCGCTGGGGCTGCAGGATGCTGGGGCTGCAGGTTGCTGAGGCTGGAGGCGCTGGGGCTGGAGGCGCTGGCTCCGCTCGGGGCGCGAAAGGAGCCAATGGGGAGGCGAGAAGGCGGGAAGGCCGGCGGGCGGGGATGGAGGGAGGGATGAGGGAGGGATGGAGGATGGAGGAGGCGCCGCCGCGCGTGACGTCGCGCCGGGCAGGGCCTTATCAGCCGCGGGGCCGCGGCGAGGGGCGCGCGTTCAGCCTCGGCGCCGCCCGGGCCGGAGCGCGGCAGCCGCGGGGCCATGCGCCCGCCGCCCTAGCGCCATGAAGCCGAGTCCCTTGGGCGCGGCGAGGGAGCCGGAGGCGCCGGCCCCGGGCCGGGGCGAGCCCGAGGGGCGCTGGCGGGAGCGGGGCGAGGCGGACACGGAGCGCCAGCGCACCCGCGAGCGGCAGGAGGCCACGCTGGCCGGGCTGGCGGAGCTGGAGTACCTGCGCCAGCGCCAGCAGCTGCTGGTGCGCGGCGCCCTGCGCGGCGCGGGGGGCGCGGGGGTCCGCGCGGGGGAGCTGCCGGCCGAGGCGGCGCAGCGCAGCCGCCTGGAGGAGAAGTTCTTGGAGGAGAACATCTTGCTGCTGCGGAAGCAATTGGTAGGTCGCGGCCCGGGGCGGCGCCGCGGTGCCGGCGCGGGCAGGTGGCCCGGCGAGGGCGCAGGTCACGCCCGCCCCCTGCGCCCCTGCCGCGGGGTCCCGTGTCCGCAGCGGGCCTGCTTTGTGCAGGTGAGGGGCTGGCGACCTCCCCTCCGCCGCCTTCGGGGTTCTTGGGGTCCCCGGGTCCCCACCTCCAGTCTCCCTGGAGGAGTACGTGCCCTTCCCCCCGGAGATCGCAAACGCCCACTTAAAAAGCCATCTTCCCTTTGGAGGTCTCCTAGTCCATCTACTCCCGCCGAGTGGGGACGGGGGCGAGGAGGGGGCTGGAGGTGGGCTGACTGTCCAGCACCGAGTTTTACGACTGCCCTGGAGCGCCGCCGGGGAGCCGGGCCCCTCCCGGGCTCTCCCCTGCGCGCCCGCTTTCGCCCGGGCTGGTGCCGAGTTTCACATAGAAGTCCTTTGTATAAAGCAGCTAAAACTAGATGCAAATGATGGCAATTTGGCTGGCCCCCCTCCTCTCATAGTTTATAGATTCTGCCAGCTGTGATTGGGGGCAGAGGTGGGAGAAGAGGCAACCTGCTCTCGGGGAGCGTTTATCTTATTGGATTTCTGTCAGTGTCTCTCAGACATTCTCTGCAGTCTTCATTAACGAGGAAGAAAAAGAACTTTCGACCTTAATGTATTGAGAACAGCTTTTGACCTCGCCTCAAGAATAATGGCGGCAGCTTTGTTTCAGTGACCTCAAAATGTAGTTTTGAAAACAGCAAAAAGATCCTTATCCGACCCTATCTTAAACAAGAGGCACACTATATAATGGCCTTCTTACAATAAAGTGGCAAGGCGGTAGGGTTATCTGTCATGTGTTTTCCTGTATTCCCTCCATCCAGATAATTAATTAATGTGTTGAGCATCAAAGTACTTTTGATTCATTTGTCCTCAGGAAATTAAAATTTTAGCAAACAAGCATATTGTTAATGGCTCCAAGCTTTTAAGTCAAAGGACAGGCAAGGAGAGTACTCACATGCGTCTGTTCTGTAAGGTTGTATGCTGTGGCTTGTGTAGTACTGGTTTGGGCATTTTCCTGTGTTTCTTTGGTAACCGTCCAGGTTTGTATGTGACATTGTTTCTGAATCAATTCTAACTGGTTGTGCCTGGTCTTTTACATTTTGTGCACCCTCTGCTACAATAGCACCTTTTTGTTTTCATGAGTCTCAGGACTGTGAGTGGTGCATTCCTATTGTCCGTGGAAGGGGAGCAAGGCAGTCTGTCAGGAGAATTCCAGTCCAGTCAGTGTTTATGGTACTATTTTCATTTGTAGGCTTGGCATTCATGATTTGAACCAGATGCCTTTTGAGTTTTTTTTTTTTTTTTCTTTTCTTTTCTTTTCCAGTACTAGGAAGCACTAGGTGGCGGTGTGAGTTAGCACAACCAATCTGTCACCTCAGAAACCCGAGCTGAGTTCAAATCTTGATGGGCCCTCCCTTGAGGGCTTTGGGTTCTGCCAGCTCACATTATACTTGGCACTGGTTATTAGTATTAGTTTCTCACTTTCAAAGGCCCTAAGACTGATTAAACCCCACAAAGCAACTAATAGAAAACAAAACTCTGCAGGCCAAGACATTTGACTAGAAAACCTCACCTACGTAAGATTATAGCACATTGTAGAAAATCTGTTACTCTGACTTCCAATTCAAGAGTCTACTGTGAAGTACTTTTTTAAACTGGCTGTATACCAAATCGTTTATAAAGTCTCTACCTATAAAAAGTCACAGCTTGTATATAGCAGTTAAGATTAAAAATACGTCCCTTTTTCAAAAAAATGAGGAAACTGTATCACTGCAACATGTGAAAAGTAAAATTCAAGATAGGCCATATTCTTAAATTGTAGAAATCTTTTATTTCAGTTTGGTATAATTTTGGTTATAAGGTTAGTGAACCTTTTAGATGGTAATTTGATAATTTGAAAACACAGGCCTTCTGGTTCTTTGTCACCTAAGTGTATCCATTTTTCCTTTTCCTGTGTTTCCCCCATTCAGAATTGTTTGAGGAGAAGAGATGCTGGTTTGTTGAATCAGTTGCAAGAGCTCGACAAGCAGATTAGTGACCTGAGACTGGATGTAGAAAAGACGTCTGGGGAGCACCTGGAGACAGACAGCCGGCCCAGCTCAGGTGAGTGAGCGAGCACAGGGACAGAAGTTTGCTCTCACAGGTTATCCTGTGGTTAGCTTCCCAGACCTTCGAATTGCCACGGAGTTTGTTTCCAATGCAGAGAATTAAGAGCCATTCATTTGCAGGCTACAGAAATAAAATCGAACGACGTTTTTAATAATGAGGTTGATCTGGCTGGGGTCCAGGGTTCTATTCAAATTTCTGGAAGAGCGGTCCTTTGAAATTTGAGAAAGTCAGAACTAGGCTAGAAAATTAGTCACACTTCAACTTCCTGAGACCACTTCAAAAGTTTCTTTTCCTCTTTTACGCCATTTGGCTCCTTAAATAGATCTGATTTTCTCCTAAAGTTATTCCTTCTGAAGGATTCGTGATAAGTCTGAAGCTTTGGCGGATCTAAGTTCCTTTCTTACACATCTTTAAAGGTAGGGCCATGGAGGAAGGTCAATTTGAGGGTAAGACTAATTTTGAAATGTAGCCATAGTAATACACTCTGCTTTTTCTGAGGATTCTTTGAAATAAGACCATAAAAAAATCAGTATTCTAAAATCCAGTGGAAACAAAATTGGCCATCTTCCTCCTAAAAAACAAAAAATCAAAACCCACCTCCCTTTCCTAGATGATTTACCCTTTTTCCTTTTAAGCATGAATGTGTATATCCCTGGACATAACCTTAATTCTAATGATCTTTTTATTTGTAGGGTTTTATGAGCTGAGTGATGGGGCTTCAGGATCCCTTTCTAATTCCTCCAACTCGGTGTTCAGTGAGTGTTTATCCAGTTGTCATTCCAGCACCTGCTTTTGCAGTCCCTTGGAAGCGACCTTGACTATCTCAGACGGTTGCCTCAAATCTGCAGGTAAGACTTTTTAGAATTGACAGGAATTTTAATTGGAAGGGGTCAGAGGCCTGTATTAAAGTTATGTAGCTCAAACCTAACTAATAGAAAAAAGAAAGGTTAACCAATTTACTGTACTTAGTGTCAGTTACACCTAAACCCATAGTTTGATCTAGGAGAATAGAACAAATTCAGTACTCTTTGGTGCCATTTGGCCTTATATTGATACTAGCAAGACAATATAATTTTAGAAATATTGTCCCAATATCATAGATCTGGAGTTACATTTGTGTGTGTGCGTATGTGTGTGGGGTTACTGGTGATGGAACTCAGGAGCTTTCTATACACTCCCAGACCTATTTTCTATTTTATTTGGAAACAGGGTCTCACTAAGTTGATGAGAGCCTCACTAAGTAGCTGAGGCTTGTTTCGAAGCTGTGGGATCCTCCTGTCTCAGCCTCCCAAGTACTGGGATTACAAGCGTGTTCCACCACGCCTGGCTGGAGTTGCATTTTGAGCCTTCAGTGTTAGTTTATCTTGTCTGCATTATCTTTTCTTTTCTTTTTTTTTTTTTTGCATTTTGGGCTGAATCTAGAGCCTTGCCCATGCTAAGCACACATCCTACCACTGAACCACATAAACCCTTGACACCACTGTTTGCATTTTCTTATGAAAATCATTCTGGAATTGTTTTATTTCTTTTATTCACTTAAAGCTAAAGTATACCTTCAGTATGTATGTATGTATGTATGTATGTATGTATGTCCATTCACCTGGCCACGAACTCCTTGGCACTTCAGGAAGAATGGCCCCTCCATGCTTTCCTGAAAACCCCGCATGTTGGCCTCCCCTCAGCCCATATGCCATAATTTCCCATTTAGGGCTATAGTTGCAATGACCTCCAGACAGAATTGAGGTATTGTTAGTCCTGGAGGAGTTTCTGCGTTTCCACTGTGTGTCTCATGCTGGATGCTCTGCATACACTTATCTCCTTTGAGTCCTCCCAACAGTCCTGCTGGGCACAGGTGCTGTTAGCTTTATTTTATATATAAAACAACTGAGGCGCTGGTCGTGGTGGCGCACACTTGTAATCCCAGCATTCAGGAGGGTGAGACAGGAGGATCGCGGTTCCTGGCCAGCCTCAGCTACTTAGTGAGGCCCTTTGCAACTCAGTGAGACTCGGTTTCAAAAATAAAAACAGAAGCTGGGCGTGGTGGCGCACACTTGTAATCCCTGCGCTTGGGAGGTGGAGACGGGAAGATGGCACAGGTTCAAAGCCAGCCGCTCTGGCTTAAGAGACCCTGTTTCCAAATAAAAATATATAAAAAAAAGTCTGGGAGTGTAGCCCGGAGGTAGAAGGGTTTCCAGGAACCCCAGTACCACCAAAAAACAAACAAACAAACAAAAAAACCCATAGGGCTGAGGTGTAGCTTGGAGGTAGAATGCCCCTGGGTTCTACCCCCA
This sequence comes from Muscardinus avellanarius, assembly GCF_963383645.1. Classification (NCBI taxonomy): domain Eukaryota; kingdom Metazoa; phylum Chordata; class Mammalia; order Rodentia; family Gliridae; genus Muscardinus; species Muscardinus avellanarius. The sequence continues at coordinate 63,801,200 of NC_137798.1, forward strand.
ATAATGCAAAACAACAACAACAACAACAACAACAACAACAACCCAAAACAAAAAACCTGAGGCTAGTTGAAGTTATTTAAGGCCATATTGCTAGTGAGGGGCAGAGGTGGATTCAAGCTGAGGTCTAATTGTAGGACCATGTTTTTCTACCACCCCAAGAGAATTCAAAATTGTCTTCAACCACCTCATCTTAAAGAGGAAGAATTTTGACTTATAACTTATTATCAGAAATTCCAAATCCGCTAAATGGCAGAATATCAGATCAGCTCCTAAGTCCTGCTCCTAAGTCCTGTTATACAGTGATTCTTTGAAAGAACAGAGAAAGTATGAAGATTAGAGCTGCTGTAGGTGCTGGCCCCAACCTTAGCTTGTCTGAGCTTCTCACTTCAGTATAAGGCTGAAATTTTGAGTCCAGGCTAGGCGGACATGATCCTGGGCAGCTGAGGTTGCTAATTGGTTGGTGGGTTTGTATTTGTGCTGTAGGTGTTGTCAGCAGCAATCATTCGAGGAAGCACCGAACTGTGTATCTAGAGTGTCTGGGCTTCAAGTTCATTGATAATTGCTCGCCTTCACTCTGCAGATCTGGTTTCAGAGGGAAACTTTATGAACCCATTAAAAGACACTGTGATACAGGGTTTTCTTGAAGACAGACTTCTGGCTCTCCCAAATGCTACATCCTCAGATAATTGAGACAGTTGGGCTTGGCCGGGCCTTAGGGGCTGGGATATCTGTTTTGTTCAACTCTTAAATAAGGAAAAGGAATAAATGGTGAAATGTAGGTAAATGTGGATTTAAAAAAGGAAAAGATAGGAGTTAGAAGAGGAGGGATGGAAAGGATATTAGGTAGTTTTCCTCTTAGAACAAACTATTGTGGGGTTCAAGTAGGCAGAGATTTTATTTTATTAGCTTTTTCTTTAAAGATATTACCTTTGGGTCTAGACTATTTTTTTTTTTTTCACCAAGACTGCTAATTTTTAAAGTTCAGGGAGCTTTCTTTTAATTTACAGAATCTGGCACATGTAGAGTTTCAATATTTGAATGAATGAATATATTTTATAATGGAGGATAAATCAGTGAACTCAGCTTTTTCTTTGATAACTGAAGATTTGATATTTATAATATTCACCAAAATAAGGAATCAAAATTACTTCATTAAGAAAGCTTGATTTCATTGTATTTTTGGATGTACTTTTTCTTTTTAGTACTAGGGATTGGACCCAGAGGCATTCTACCTCTGAGGTAGCCTTTTCTATTTTCAAACAAGGTTTTGCTGAGTTGCTGGGCTGGCCTCAAACCTGTGATCCTTCTGTTTTACCCTTTATCCTTCTGTTTTACTGGGATTACAAGCATGAGCACCCATTCCCATCTTGAGACCCTGTTTCAAAATAAAAAGGGTTAAGGGTATAGGTTGAAGGTAGAATGCCCCTGAGTTCCATCCCCAGTACAGCACACAAAGAACTCTTTATTTTTGTAGTATTAGGGATGAAACTCAGGGACATTTTACCTCTGAGCTGCACCAAAGCCCCTTTTTTTTTTTTTTTTTTTGGGTTTTAGGATGGAACCCAAGGGCATTCAACCTCCAAGCTATACCCCTGCCCTTTTTTGAAACAAGGTCTCACTAAGTTGGGGAAAGCCTCACTAAGTAGCTGAGGCTGTCCGCGAACGGCGATCTTCCATTCTCAGCCTCCCAAATGCTGGAATTACAAGCATGCACAACCATGCCCGGCTTCTATTTATATCTTTATTTTGAAACAGGGTCTTACTGAGTTGCAAAGGGCCTAAGTAGCTGAGGCTATCTGCACACTGTGATCCTCCTGTCTTAGCCTCACAAGTGCTGGGATTACAAGTATGTGCCACAACACCTGACTAGAGTGTCATTATTGAAAATATACTGTTACTATTATTTAAATTTTATTAGTCTATATTGAAATTTGATCAGTTTCTTTGGCCTTTCAATTGACAATTATACTTGATACCTGTCATTAGGAGTCAAATTTAAAAAATACAAAATGAGAAGAGTTCACAGAAACTCAAGTTTATCCAGAGTATTTTATTTTTTATTTTTTGGTGGTACTGGGGGTGGAACCCAGAGGCTTGCTACCTCCGGGGTATACTCCCAGACCTATTTTATATTTTATTTGCAAACAGGGTCTCACTAAGTTGCTGAGTGCCTCACTAAGTAGCTGAGGCTGGCTTTGAACCTGTGCGATCCTCCTGTCTCAGCCAAGTGTGCCACCACCCTGGCTATCCAGAGTATTTTGAAGAGACATCAGGACTAGAACAGAGAGAGGAGATAGACTAAAAGAATGATTTTTTTTTCCAGTTATATAGTATACTGTTGAAAATTTAGAAAATGAAGAAAGCAAACATCATTTTCTCCCAATATACTGTATATTTAGAATCTTGATATGCTTCATTTTATACTTGTATATATAATTTTAATAACCATACTCCAATACTGTATCATGATTTTCATTAAACTTTATAGTTTCCCCCATTTATTTTAATAGTTTGAAGGCATTCCTAATGGCTAAATATTTTTCCTTCAGAAAATGTCATATTTTGTCAAACTTTCATTAAATATTTTTTCATTCATTCACAGGTATAAATTGTATGTAAATTGGTAAAGTAACTAGTAGAGTATTTTTTTGTTTGTTTTTCACAGTACTGGGAATCAAACCCAGAGCCTTGAGCATGCTAGGCAAGCACTCTACCACTGAGCCACATCCCTGGCCTTTGGAGTACTTTTAAATCCTTTGGCACTCTCCCTTTATTCACAAAAAATTTGCTTTAAGAGAAAAAACTGGCCAAAGAGTCAAGATGGTGGTACCAATTCATTTCTTCAGAGTATACCTTTAAATGTTTTTCAGATCTCATAGGATGGTTGGAATATAAAGAAGGCCACTGTGAAGACCGGGCCTCAGTGGCAATTTGCAGTTCCCTCTCCACACAATTTAATTCCCTTGATGTCATTGCAGATGTGAACCCCAAGTACCAGTGTGATCTGGTGTCTAAAAACGGAAATGATGTATATCGCTATCCCAGTCCGCTTCATGCTGTGGCTGTGCAGAGTCCAATGTTTCTCCTCTGTCTGACCGGCAACCCTCTGAGGGAAGAGGACAGGCTCGGGGACCATGCCAGTGACATTTGTGTGGGATCGGAACTAGACGTCACCAAAGCAGACAGTTCTTTACCATCTCCGAGCAGTCTGTGGTCTGCATCCCATCCTGCCTCCAGTAAGAAAATGGATGGCTACATTCTAAGCCTGGTCCAGAAAAAAACACACCCTGTAAGGACCAACAAACCCAGAACCAGTGTGAATGCGGACCCCACGAAAGGGCTTCTGAGGAATGGGAGCCTGTGTGTCAGGGCCACTGGCGGTGGCCCACAGAGCAGTGGTGTGAACCTTAAGAATTCCAAGCCTGCGTGTCTGCCCTCTGCGGGGATACCCTCTTTGGACAACGGGGCGTTCTCCCCACTGAAGCAGCAGCGGCCAAAGGAACCAAAGGCAGAGCAGCCGGAAAGCAAGAGGCTGCCCCTGCCCGAGGGCTCCTTGGAACTCCAGAGTAAGCACGTGCCCAAGACTGCCAAGCCCGCCTCCCAGGAACAGGCCTGGGTGGCCGTGGTGCCAGGGGAAGCCCTTAAAGATGGCAGCCAGCTCGCAGCCGCCGCTCCGAAGGAGAGCCCGGGCAAAGGCCCCGGGCCCCCGCCAGACAGCAAGGCTGTGCCGCCCCTGAAAAAGATGCCGCAGAAAAGCAGCGCACAGGCCAAGGCCGCGCCCGCGCCGCCAGCTTTCCCGCTGGAGGAGAGGCCCGCTTTGGATTTCAAAAGCGAGGGCTCCTCCTCGCAGAGCCTCGAGGAGGGCTGTCTGGTCAAGGCCCGGTTCATCCCGGGGCAGCAGCCGGGCGCCAGGCCGCACCGAGGCCACCGGAGCGCGGGCGGCGCCAGAAGCTCCGCCGTCAGGCCCCGCGGCCAGGCCGTCCAGGGGCCGGAGAGCGGGCTCCCGACCGTGCGGGAGAAGCCCCGCGCCGCCAGCAAGAAGTGTCGCTTCCCCGACGACCTGGATACAAATAAGAGAGCCAAGAAGGCCTCTTCCAAGGGGCGCAGGGGCGGGCCCGAGGCCGCGGCTCCCGGCAGGCCCCTGGGCGGCCGTCGGGCCGGAAGTCGCGCCGGAAGTCGGGCGCAGGGCCACGGACGGGAGCCGGTGGTGGCCAAGCCTAAGCACAAGCGCACCGACTACCGGCGCTGGAAGTCGGCGGCCGAGGTCTCCTACGAGGAGGCCCTGCGCAGGGCGCGACGCGGCCGCCGGGAGCCCGCGGGCGTGTACCCCGTGCCGGTGGCGCTGCCCTACGCCAGCCCCTACGCCTACGCCGCCAGCGACTCCGAGTACTCGGCCGAGTGCGAGTCGCTCTTCCACTCCACCGTGGTGGACACCAGCGAGGACGAGCGCAGCAACTACACCACCAACTGCTTCGGCGACAGCGAGTCCAGCGTGAGCGAGGGCGAGTTCGTGGGCGAGAGCTCCACCACCAGCGACTCCGAGGAGAGCGGCGGCCTCATCTGGTCCCAGTTCGTCCAGACGCTCCCCATCCCCGCGGTGCCCGCCGCGGAGCTCCACGGCAACCCCACCAAGGCCTTCGTCAAGATCAAGGCCTCGCACAACCTCAAGAAGAAGATCCTCCGCTTCCGGTCAGGCTCCCTGAAGCTGATGACCACGGTCTGAGCCGCCTCTCGTTTCCGCGGGAGAAGAGGTGGCGTCTAAAGTGTTGTGTAATCCTTTTCCTGGAATGCTTTTCTTTGGTTAAGATAAAGCCAGCGTCAGTTGTGTCTGTCTCTTCTTCAATCCTGTATGGACACTAGTGCCTTTAATGGAAGGTAGAGGATGTATCGCTAGTTAGAAGTAAATATTGAGGTTTTAATGGTGGTGATAGTGAATTTTGTGATATCAGCTGGTTTTTACTTAAGTTTTTGAGCATCTGGCAAGGTACAGGTTTTGATGTGCCAAGATTTATGGGGATGAGACTTTTTTTGGTCCCAAGTCAGGGATGGAGTTTAGGACATATATTTGCTCCTTGATTCCTGTAGGGCAGTGTTTCTGCAAGGGCTTTCCTGTCGAGGGGCATTACATACAATTGAGGGAAGTAGGTACGAGAGGCCGTGATTGTTTTTATATAATGTTTGATAGTATAGCCTACATTTCTCAGATGTTTTTTCTTCCTGTTTTCTTCTCAGAACTCTTCTGTTCACTGGACTCAGACCTTGTGGACCAGACCCTAAATCCAGAGATAGCAGTCTGGAGAGGGGGGCTGGTAATACCTTAAAAGGATCCACAAAAACTTTTGCCTTTAGTGCCTAGCTCCTGGTTACAGTAACCCCTTCTTGGACTATATATATATCCAACATTTTGATGCCTTTCTCTCCATTCCCAATTTGTAGCCAATTCAGCCATTTGTCTCTTGGAGAACTTGCCTTTGGGCTAAAATATTGGTCCTCTGGTACGAAGAATTTACTCTTAATGAAATAACCTTGGGCATGAGCCCAAGCCTAGAATTGCTCACTAAGCACTGTGCCACCTAAGCATTGGCCTGAACATTAGTGCAATCCAGTCCAGATTGGACCACTGACCCTATCCGAAAGGGCTTTTTAAAAAAAAAATTGTTTTGGTAAACAGTATTGTGTAAAATTGCTTTTTTAAAAATACCAATATATGCATGTTTTGTGCATGAGTAGTATTTGTTTTGATATTCCTCTTGTTAAATTACTGTATGATATAAACAGTATGTGTTTTTATATATATCATTGTGTAAATTTAATATAACACATTATATGCTGTAATAAGCGATTTGTTTTTACTGCTGTTAAGTTTCTTATTTGGATATAAAACCAGATGTTTACACCTATAAATCGTGTGCTGATTATTGGTGTCATTTGTAAGATTCATATTAGGCTTATTCTAGCATTAGAAAATTAATTGCAATAAGTAAGGCAGGTTTTAGTGTCCTTGGATGGATGGGTAAGAAAACTTAGAAAAGCAAACTTCTTTTTTAGAAAGGTAAGTTACTTTAACATTTAAGGTAAATTTTATAGATGTCTTTTAAGGAAAACATGTTTTAGAAGAAATCCCCTGCCAACTTTTTAGTATAAATTTTTTTAACCTGGAAAAGTTGAAAGGTTAGTTAATTAAATACCTGTATAACCACCACCTACGTCCAACAATTGCTGACATCTTGCTGTGTTTGCTTCTTCTCTCCATATGTATTAGGCTAAACCATATTTCTGGTTTTGTAAATCAAAGGCACATACTAGAAATCTTCCCACCAAATGCTGCTGCCTTAAAGTAAATTTCAAGTATTTTTACACTTATCTGCATTTCCTAAGAGTAAGAAGTTTTCTCTAACTACACGATGATCACAACTAAGGAAAACTGACTCATAATAGAAAATATTTTAAATTTTCCAGTTTGTTTCAAGAATATTTAAATGGCATCCTTCTAACCCCAACCAAAATTTGATCAATGGTTATGCATTGCAGTTGGTTATGTGTTCTAGACTTCTCTTTTTTTGAAGTTATGAGTTCTGTTAGTTTAGAATAGTCTCCCCACATTTAAAAAAATGGCATCTGAGCGGGGGGGGGGGGGCACGTTTGTAATCCCAGAGCTTGGGAGGCGGAGACAGGAGGATCACACAGGTTCGAAGCCAGCTTCGGCTACTTAGGCTCTCAGCAACTTATTTTGCAGTACTATGGATTGCACCCAGGTCATTGTACCGCTGAGCTACATGAGGGGGTCTCACTAAGTTGCCCAAGCTGGCCTGGAACTTGGCAGTTCTGCCTCGGGCTAAAGTAGGAACAGTTGCTTTACAGAAAAGGCAAGTTGTGGATGTGGTTGTTTCTATATGTTGTATTTTAACATCTTTCAGCCCCTCAATTTCCTATGAACAATGTGAGACTTGTTTGGATTAAGATTAAACATTTTTGGCAAGATTTCACTAGGGATGTTGTGTACATTTATTGCTTTACATGAAATATATCAGAGCCAGGTGTGGTGATGCACACCTGTACCTGAGAGGCTGAGGCGGGAGAATCTCAGGTTCAAGAAAAGCCGCAGCAATGTAGCAAGACTCAGCAACCTATGAGACCCTACTTCAAAACAAAATATAGGGCTGGGGGTGTAGCTTGGAGGTAGAATTCCCTGGGTTCAGCCCCCAGTACTGGAAAAAAAAATTGGTTTGCTGTCCTATTACTGAATATAAGAGTTCTTTGGTTATGTTAGTGAGCATAGATGTTTGCATTATAACAGTATGTTTTCTTTGCAAATGGTTAGTATTTGTGGAAGATTCTTTGATACTGTGTGAATATAGTATCCCTCAAATTCCACTTAATAGCTTTAGTTTACATTGCTGATCCTTGCCTAAATCAGTTACTATACTGGGGATAAGAAAATGATACTTCAGAGCTGGGCGTGGTGGCACACGCTTGTAATCCCAGCATTGGGGAGGCTGAGACCTGAGGGTGGTTTGCAGACAGCCTCAGCTACTTAGTGAGGACCTCTGCAACTCAGTGAGACCCGGTTTCAAACAAAGAATAAAAAATAGGGCAGGGGCTGTAGCTCGGAGGTTGAATGTCCCTGGGTCCCATCCCCAGACCCACACACAAAAAAAAGATACTTCTTTAAGTATCTTCTTGCTTTTCTTCGATGACATTCTAAAAAAGAACTTGTCTGCCTTTCTCTTTGAATATCACAGTGGACTCGTGGGGTTTTATTTGCTATCTTACATGTACTTTTGTCTGTTCTTGAAACTGTCTTAAGTTTGTCCAGTGAAAGGATTCACTATGCTGTGTATACAGTTAAAATTAATTTTTTCAAATGCTAGACTTGAGAGTGTTAAATGTTACTGCAACAAAAATTCCCTAACTATCTATTCTTGGAAGTACTCTTTTTTTCTAAACTTTACTGAAGCTTTCATCATTAGAACATAGCAGATTATTCTCTATGACTTACAAAGCGACATCTCTATTTTCCCCCAACATTCTTTGCAAGGCATCTCAGGTAACTCTTCTAAATACCTTAAAGCTGCTAGTCTTTACTCTTCCTATGTTTTTATATGCAACTTTGCATTCTGCTTTTTCTTTGATTACCTGACTAAATCTAAGCCAAGTGCAGGGCAGCGGGGACAATCTCGCCATTTCTAATGCTGTGATCCCATCTCTTCAGGGCACGACTCTGAAGTTTATTGTGTAAGTCCACTGTGACCTGCGATCAGTACTTGAGTCTTCCCCAAGTTGTTCTCAATGAGCATTATTTTCGGAAGGGGACACTTTCTGAAAACCAGCTCTGAGTAGTTACATTTTAGGTGACAATGCCAAACTAAGAGAACTGTGAAAAACAGAATTTTCAAAGAACCGTGGATTTGTTCTCCCAGTTCACTGCCTGACTTCCCTATAACTTACAGTTGTACTGCACTTGGAAAAATGGGTTTTTGTCTATTATTGTTGTTGTTGTTATAATTATTATTATTTTATTATTATTTTGGTGGTACTGGCGTTCCTGGAAGCCTTTTTACCTCCGGGCTATACTACCAGACCCATTTTTATACTTTTTTATTTGGAAACAGGGTCTCTTAGGCCAGCGTGGTTGGCTTCGAACCTGCGCGATCCTCCTGTCTCCGCCGCCTAAACGCGGGGATTACAAGCGTGCGCCACCACGCCCAGGTGAGGTGCCAGATTTTACGGGCCGCTTGAGTTTGCCCTGCTTAGCAAAATTCTTCTTAGCCAGAGGGATAACTCAGGGCTACATATCTGCACACATTTCATTTCCTAGTTTTCTCATGTATTTTATTGTGTTGTGAGTTTGCTCTCAGTGGGGGCATTCTGTGAGGATTGGTTAAGGATTTTGCTATACACAGAAATTTTGTGTTTTTTCCTGCCAAGTGCCCCAGGGATATTTCCAGTCTGAAATGAACGTAAGTTAATTTATCTGCTTTGGGTGTTCCCTGACTACAGGAGTAAATTAGAATTTCAAATCCATATGAGGACAGGCTGTGGTTATATGTTCGCAGAAGAGACCTTTCCCCAGGCAATATATATTTTTTCATCTTGGGCTAGCAAGTGAATTTTTCCCCCCCAGGTCTAGCCTTTCACTTCCCCATATCTCAGGGATATAGAGAAGTCTCAGTTCCAGATCTTATCCTAGGAGGGCTAAGTCTCTGAGTGACTGTCAAAACCAAGCCCCTTGCTTATGGGATAAGCAATCTCTCCTACCCTGCTCTCCAGAGTAGCCAGCAATATACGCTTAAGGAGATGTTTGTACATAGTTTGTGTATCATTTTAAAGTGTTTTCCAGTGATGACAAGTTGTCTTATTTACTGTATGGCTGGAAACAAACTATATAGGCACCCATTGCTCTTGTCATTAAGTTGGGTTTTTCTTTACCCCTCTTTTTTTGTGTAACTTTAGGTAAAAATGAAGTACATGAGCCAGGAAAAGGTGGCTCATGCCTGTAATTCCAGTACTTGGGAGGCTGAAACAGGAGGATACCAGGTTAAAGGCCAGCCTCAGCAACTTAGTGAACCTCTCAGCAGCCTAGTGAGGTCCTGTTTCAAAACAAAAAATAAAAAAGACTGGGAATATAGCTCAGAGATAGAATGCCTCTAGGGCCAATCTCCATTACTAAATAAATACATAAATAAGTTGAAGTATAATAAAATACATATATTTGAAATTTATGATTTGATCAATTTAGACTTTTTTTTTTTGGTGGTATTGGGGATGGAATCCAGGGCATTGTACCTCCGAGCTACGCCCCCAGCCCTATTTTTTAGTCTTTTTATTTTTTGAAACAGGGTCTCACTGAGTCATGAAGGGCCTTGCTAAGGAACTGAGGCTGTCCACAAACCAGGATCCACCACGCCCAGGCAATTTAGACTTCTATGTAACCAATGCAATCAAGGTAAAAAAAATTGCCATTGCTCTCAATAGTTTCTTTGAGACTATATATATATATATATATATATATATATATATATATATATATATATATAATGTACTAGGGATGGAACCCAGGGACATTCTCCCTCTGGGCTACACTCCAAGACCTATTTTACATTTTATTTGGAAACAGGGTCTCACTAAGTAGCTGAGGCTGGCCTACCAAGTACTGGGATTACACGTGTGTGCCACCATGCCTGGCTATTTATTTACTTATTTATTTATTTATTTTTGTGGTACTGGGGTTCCTGGAAACCCTTTTAGCTCCGGTCTACACTCCCAGACCTAAGCTCCGGTCTACACTCCCAGACCTATTTTATATTTTTATTTGGAAACAGGGTCTCTTAAGCCAGCGAGGCTGGCTTTGAACCTGTGCGATCCTCCTGTCTCCGCCTCCCAAGTGCGGGAATTATAAGTGTGCGCCACCACGCCCAGCCTATTTATTTATTTATTTATTTATTTATTTATTTATTTATTTATTGGTGGAACTGGGGATGGAACCCAGGGCATTCTACCACTGAGCTGCACCCCCAGCCCTATTTTTCTTTATTTTGAAACAGGGTCTCACTAGGTTGCAGAGGGCCTCACTAAGTAGCTGAGGCTGGCCCAGAACCTGCGATCCTCCTGTTTCAGCCTCCCAAGTACTGGGATTACAAGCATGCATCACCACAACCAGGTCCTTTGAGACCCTTTTAATTGATCTCTTCCTCTAACTCTTTTCTCCTGATTTGTTTCCTGTCACTATAGATTTTTATTTTCTAACATTCTTTACAAATGGAATTAAATAGGGTGTGCTTCTTTTTTGTCTGGAATTTCCATTCAGCATAAAGATATATAGATTCATCCATGTTGTTTCATGGATTAATAGTTCATTCTCTTTTCTTTTCACTGAGTTGTTTTTTCCCCCCCTTTGGATATGCAACAATTTGTTTATTCATTTGCTTATTGAGGGACATTTTGTTTATTTTCAGTTTGATATTGTTAACGCATAAAGCTACAGTGAACATGCACAGGTCTCTGTGGGCCCAAGTGTCTTTGCTTCTCTTGGGTAAATATTTAGGAGTGGAATGCAAGGGTCTTATCATAGGGGAATGTTTAACTTTTTGAGAAACTGCAAAAATGTTTTCCCAACTGATTGATTGTACCATTTTTTTTTTTTTTTTTTTTGGTACTGGGGGTGGAACCTAGGGACTTTTCTACCTCTGGGCTATATTCCCAGACCTATTTTTAATTTTATTTGGAAACAGGGTCTCACTAAGTAGCTGAGGCTGGCTTCAAACCTGTACGATCCTCCTGCCTCAGCCTCCCAAGTGCTGGGATTACAAGCATGCGTCACCGTGCCTGGCTCTTATTGTACCATTTTACAGTCCTACCAGTAGTGTATGAGAGTTTTAGTTGTTCTACACCCTCATCAGAACTTGGCATGCCTGGTCTTTTTAATTTGATCCAATCTAATGAATATGTAGAAATATTTCATTATAATTTAAATTTGTATTTCCCCAATGACCAACAATGTTGAGTATCTTTTCATGTGCTGATTGACCACTTACATAGTTTCTTTGTTGGAGGTCTGTTCAAATATTTTATCCACTTAAAAAAATTGAGTTGTTTGGTTTCTTATTAGGAAGTTTCAAGAGTATTTTTAATTTAAAAAAATTTTAAATAATTTCTCTGTAAAAATCCTTTGTTAAGTGTTATGAAGTTTTTCCCCCAATCTGTGGCTTGCCTTTTTTGCTTTCTTAATGTTGCCTTACAAAGGACAAGTTTTGAACTTTAATCAATCCAATTTTTTATTTTTCCTTGTATGCTTCCTGATTTTGGTATCCCATCTAGGACACCTTTGCCTAATCTAACATTGCAAAATCTTCGTCATAGGCTTTCTTCTGGAAGTTTTATGATTTGGGGGCCACATACAGGTCAGTGACCTATTTTGAGTTAATTTTTGTGTATAACGTGAAGTAAAGATACTCAGTTTTTCTAAATAGCCAGTTGGCTAGTACTGTCTTTGCAATGTCTTTCCCTTCTGCACGTCATCTTTGTCAGAAAATCAATTTATCATTTGTAAGGGGGAGTCTATGTTTTCTGTTCTGCTCTATCTATCTTATCAATACTAAACTCTCTTGACTTCTCCCCTTTTACACTGTCTTGAAATCCGATCCTCAGCTTCTCTCTTCTGTTTCTCCTCCCTCTCCTTCTTAATTCCTTTGGTTAGTAGACTCTCTGCATTATATACATTTTAGAATTAAGTTCTCCAATTCTACCAGGACAAGTAGCCTGCTGAAATTTTTACTGCTATCCTCTGGAGTATACCTCACTATGGGGATATCTCCATCTTAATAATAATGTCTTTAGATCCATAACCATACTATATCTTTCTGTTTATTTAGATTATTTTATTTCATTTTATTATTTTTGGTACTAGGGATTGAAACTAGGGGAATTCTACCTCCAGACTACATCTGCACCACTATTTATTCTTTATTTTGAAAAAGGGCTTGCTAAGTTGCTGAGGCTGTCCTCAAACCTGTGATCCTCCTGTCTCAGGCTCCCAAATACTGAAATTACAGGTCTGAGCTACCATGCTGGGCAGGTCATTTTAAATTTTCTTTTATCAGCCAGGCATGTGCTGCTTGCTTAGCACATGTAAGCTTTTACTGCTTTTACTGCTGAGCTATATCCATAGCCTATTTTATTTTTTTCTGTACTAGAGATTGAACCCAGAGGTATTCTATCTCTGAGCTACACCTTCAGCCCCCTTTTAATTTTTAATTTTGAAACAAAGTCTTCCTAAGTTGCTGGGGGTCTCACTTAGCTACTGAGACTGGCCCGGATCCTCAAGTCTTCCTGTCTCAGCCCCTGGGTACTGATATTGCAGGTGTGCACCTGAATGCTGGCATTATTTGTATAATAATGAAACAGGGGTTTCTTCTGAGCCCCCCAAGATGAAACGGGGGATTCCTGAGAAGAAACCTGGGGTTTCATCATAGATGAAACGGAGTTTCTTGAGAAGAAACTTGGCATTTCCTTACAGGGTTCTTGTCTACGGTGAGCGAAGAATGACACCCGCAGACCTCAGGAAGGGGAGTAAAAGGTTTATTTGAAGCAGCAGGGAATGGGGGAAGGTGGCTGAGCACCCCAAAGGGGCTGGAACTCTGGGGTCCAGCAGTTGCCTTCAGGACAATACTTGAGAGTAGCCCAAGCCGAATTGCCTTCAGGTGCAGGCTGCTTTCTTCCAGAGTCCACATGATCTGCCAGAAGGGAATAGGGAAAAGTGGCTGAACTCCCCAAAGGGGCTGTTGGGGCCCTGGTGTCCAGTAGCTACCTTTAGGTCACTACCCAAGAGTAGCCTGAGCCAAGTGTCGTCAGTTGCAAACTACTTTCTCCCAGGGTCCACGCAATTGTCAGAAAAGAGGTGCAGGTCACCCCTAGGGGCCCTGGTCAGCCTTGATGTCCAGTAGAGGCCTTCAGGTCACTACCTGAGAGCATCCCGGGCCACGAGCCATCAGTTGCACTCTGCCTTCTCTCAGGGCTAACATGACCTATGAGAGAGAGAACAGCTCCCCAAAAGGGGAGGGGGTCCCGAGAGAGAAAAGCTCCATTTGCTGGCTGACTAGGGGCCTTGCTCGACTGTTTGCGAGTCCTCTTTTGGTTAGGGTGACTTTGGGAATTCTGGGAAGCAGCTTTCAGGATTTGCATAGGATATTTGCAAGTCCTTGAAGAATCTCCTTTCAGGAGTGCCAGACTTGCTCCTGGGTTTGTTGATTAGTAAACCGATGGCTTGGTGAAGCTCTGGTCCTTCTTATCTCTGAGCCTTTGGAATTTCAGATATTCATTGCCCCTCAGGAAACTCAGGAAATTAACTTTTTCTACCAAGGCCTTTTCCCTATTTGCCTATTTCCTTTCTATCTCCTCAATAACTTGAGCCTGGAACATTCATAAATCCCCCTACTGGTTCCACTAATTGTTT